>NC_143133.1:134833486-135493236 GCF_059928025.1 Delphinapterus leucas | reverse complement strand
TGTTTATTGACAAAGTGGTGAGAGGCATCCAGTATCTTGAAGACTTTTCTTTCAGCCAAGAATTCTTAAATATGTGGAATTCATCTTGAGTTGTGAGGAATGGTCACCTAAAGACACAACATCCTTTTCTACTCCAGTTCCAGACGAAGCTTGGCGGACATGCACAGCTACCATGGAAGTACTCTAATTTCACTGACGTCTTTGTACAGACAACAAACCCGTTTCTGCAGCCACTATTGTTAGTCTCTTGATTCATAATGACTTAAGCACACTTGACATCAACTGCATCAAGATGTGACATGTTTTATAATAAAAATTAAAAAAAACATTTAAACTTAAAAAAATATTTTTAGGTATTTTCACAAACAAACTGGCTTTTCAATAAATTTGCTTCCATATTGGTTGAATAAGACAACAACGATTAACCTGAGTGGGACGTAATTATAAAGGCTTTGGGTATCAGTTACATATTTTTCAAAGCCAAATATGTACATGCTAAGGAAAGAAAAACAAAGAGAAGATTCAAATCTTGTAGTAATTTAATATTGTTATTAAAACTTTAATGTATCCTATTCTTTAACATTTGGTGTTAATGTAAAATTACTTGGCAGTGCTTGACATTTGAAATAAACACTTTTCTATTGTTTTATTTGCAAGTGGTCCAATTAATTTTGCTTAGCTACAGTTTGGTCATCAATGGAGTTCAAAGACACTATTAAATTGTTAGGTTCCCAGAGAAATTTGCCCCCTTTTAAAGAAGGCCGGGTGGTCCTTAAAGTATAAACTTGTCCCCAGATAAAATCTGAACTTGTTTTTAAGTGTGTCTTATCGTATGTAAAGAAATATTTAGCATAAAGCATTTAATCTCTGTAGGTAAATGCTAATAGATTTTAAAAACTAATATTAAAAACAAATATCAGAGTATGTGAGGTTCTGTTTTAAAGTGTTTGAGCTGACAGAGAGAAGTATTAGTTGTAAATGAAGTTAGAGATGCCCTGAAAGTAGATAGGTGCCCATTGATCAAATTCCGTAAACTAAACCTGAGTTTTGGCTTTTAAAGTTGTAAGAGCTGTCATAAATCTTATATATTATGAAAAGTTTAAGCACTTTTGAGTCAGCTGCGATATAGTTTCTTCCCATTGCCATCAATATAAACAACCCTAATATATATATTTTTATACTTATTCCTCAGGTGGAATGGCTATTTTAAAATGCCCAGTGTGGGTAAAACACACTTCTGTGGCTTTTGACTAAAGAACTTTTATTTCTCTAGTTAAGAAATTTAAAGGAGCTATCTTTCCCTTCATAAAAGACCATTTATTTCCACTGAAGCTCTCTAAAATAAAATTGATTTAAGGTTTTAAGTGATCACTAATGTTCAACTAATGCTTGCTATTTCTGCAAGTACGCCTTTGTGTAGCACTTGGTGTTTCACTCAGTGCCTGGAAAACATTCTTCTTTATTATCTATCACAGAAGGGAAAGAGAAATGTAGGGTCTAATAGCAACCACTTGCATGGACCATGGTGCCATGAGGTATCATGATGTTCTTGCCTAAATTTAGCTGTCCCTAATCACAAATTCCAAGATAATACAATATAATTTTAGTGCATTTCTCCTCATCAGGAATGTTGGAGGTGCATTTTAAGTTTAAATCAATCATCAATGCTAGAATGACCAAATTGCAGACTAATTGTTTTCCACATTATGCTTAAAATGAGTTTTTAAAAATGAAACAGATGACTATAAACAACCAATGCTATTTATTTATTGTACCTCTGGGCCTACTCTTCTTAAAATTGTAGCTTATCAAATTTTCTCTGTCAAGCTTGAACTAATGTAAATACTTGAAATAATGTAAAGTTATATTTTCATGTTTTTATAGATACAACATGACAAGAATACATAATGTAAGAGTATTTCAACTATGGATAATGTTGACTGGATAATGCACATCTCAGTTACAAGCAGTAATCATAGTATAATATCCATGTAATGGTGCATCAATATATTGCTATGTAAATATGTCTGTGTGCATCTAAGTGAAAAGTGGTCAAACAGAGCGATGACAGCTGTCTAAAGGTTTTTTTAATTCATTTTATATAAAAACTGTTATGGAAAGACCAAAATGTTTATGAACTATTCTTATGTAAATTTACAACTGTCCTTTACTGTGCTGTTTTGTTTACAGTATATGGTACCTTATTTTCTGCTGTGTTAAGTGGGTGTCAGACTCCGAGGCGACATACACTTTCTACAACTTCTCTTGAAGATATTGGAACTTCCAGTTTTTCATGTGTACTGTGTCAGAAAATGCTTTTGATTTTATTTTTAAATCTAACATCAGATGGCTTTTTCGGAGTGTTGTAAAAACTTCAATCATATATAAAACATGTTCTTACAAAAGGCAATGATCTTTATTTATTTTTACTTGATAGTTCTCAAAACTAATAATAATGAGAAACCAAAAAAAAGGTACTTGAATGTATTCCCAAACAAACCCAGGTGTTTCTACGCAACACGGACATCCTTTGCTCAGTTTATACATCAGCTCGGTACAAATACAAGAAAGGAAAAATAACTTTTTTTTAAGCTGAAGTGATTAACATTTTCAACATTCCAAGCTTACAGTCATTAAGTGCTTTGGGCATATGTAGAAATATTACTATTAATTAATTTTAGTTCCCCTTTGGCACTGTATGTTTTCAGCTCAGCTGCTGTCATAACGGTATTAAAGAGCAGAAAGGTGACTTGCTTTAGAAATTCCACAAGGTAACACATTTCCCAGCTTACGTGTTTCAACAAAGTTTTCACTTCCTGCTTTAGTGAAAGAGAGTATTGATGAGAAACTAAAACTCTTGCAGTTTTGATTCTCTTTTTACAAAGGTGATCATTTTAATATTTAGGTGTATTCTAAAATTAAGGCATTTTAGTTCTTCACAATTGCACATTAAAATTTCTTGTATAGAGTTCTGCGGTTTGAATATATTTAATGTTTAAAAGTAGAGTATACCAATGCATCTGCTTAAAAATACAGTAATCTTGTTATTCTGCCATCCTGAGTTTGCAAATTCTATAAATATTTTGGTGCTCATGGTAGTAGATTGTGCAAATGAAGGGAAGCGTTAGCAATATAATAACCCTACAGGATGATTTTAATACAACACCTTGACAACGCCATTAAAGAAAACACTTACTGAAACGAATTAGAAAGCAATACACTGTGGTTTCTTCCCATTTTTCTATTTCCTATCTCATCATATCCTAGCCTTATCAGCCCAGTAAATTTAAGCAAAACTCAAGTATCACTTCTACCTTAAAATGTATGTGTGGGTCTTTAAACCTGTTTTAGGCTGGATAAGAGTTTATTTATTGCACTTTGAGAGCCTGCTAGCCTGTCGTGTAAAATCCTCATGTAATTCAGGCAAATACTCCATTTTCTTCTAATTCAAATGATATAGGTAGGTGTATGGATTGAATTAGTTGCATACATTCTATATTGCCAACTTTAACTGACGATGTAAGGTTTACTAGTAATATATTATGAACTTGGGAGAATTTATTGGTTAAGTTCCACAAATTTTATATGAACTCTAAATAAGCTTATTAAAGGAAACAGAATGATATAAATATCTGTTTAAAAGTAGAGTAAATTTTGTGTAAAGTGTTCCAATATTTAAAATTGGTTTATTTTTAAGCTCCAACATGAAAAATGGGCAAGTATAAGTGAATCATCAAGATATTCTGAACGAGAATTTGGGGTTGTAGTAAATGGTTTGTGACAGTTGTATCAAATTTTTTAAAAGGAAGTATTCATTCTCTCAATGTGTTGGCTTGGTAAGACCATGACACTGGGAATTCTATTGGCTACTAATCAATAAATTATCTATTTCTATGTTTCAAACAAGAACAACTCATAGATAGTATATAGCACTCTAAGTACACGAAGGTTCAAACATATTTATGTATAAATGAAGACATGCAAAGCACAGGCTAACACAAAGGACCTAATGTCCATTGCAGGTAGGAAAGTGCCTGGAATAAATCTGGATCATAAGATTTTTTTGTTTTGTTTTTGTTTTCTTTTTTTGGCGGTACGCGGGCCTCTCACTGCTGTGTCCTCTCCCGTTGCGGAGCACAGGCTCCGGACGCGCAGGCTCAGCGGCCATGGCTCACGGGCCCAGCCGCTCCATGGCATGTGGGATCTTCCCGGACCGGGGCACGAACCCGTGTCCCCTGCATCGGCAGGGGGACTCTCAACCACTGCGCCACCAGGGAAGCCCCGGATCATAAGATTTTGTGTCTGTGTTTTATATCCTGTTTCTATTCCTTTCCTTCTCGCTTCACCATTTTACATTCTCTTCCTGCCCTTATGTACAACTGCAATTTTTCATATGTTATACTTCGAATGGTATCCAGTTTAAAAATTTCATGCATCTTGCCCTTTGGCTTTTATTCCATGGTATCCCATCTATTTCTGACTTGTCTCTCCTGAGAGATTTTGCTTTGAGAGCACTTAGAATGCAGTTCATTTTGTCAAAGACAAGACTGACAGTCTCAGAGTCTTCTTAATGACCATAAAAATGACTAAAAATTTCTGGCGTGAAGTAAAAATTTCCTGTTCAGCTCTATTTCTGCATCAGCCACATATTCTGATCCAACAATTGCAAATTTGTTATATTCCTCCATGTACTTAAAGAGCCCCGCAATTTACAGAGTTTCTGTAGGAAAAGGGAGGCTCTTCAGTGAAGCAGGAAGAGTGAGAACTCTATTTTTAATATGTTTGCGCATCAGAATTCTTTTTCAAGTCACTTTAGAATGAACACGAGCCGATTCTCTATTTTAACTCCACCCTCAAGCACTTCCAGATGATTTTTTAATTGCCTTTTTTCCCCACTAGGTAAAAGTCAATTTTGATACAATAAGTCCCCTCTATACGAACCTTCAAGTTGCGAACTTTCAAAGATGCGAACGTGTGTTCGCATGTCCAGCCACGTAGGTTAGTTCACGTGTCTCGTGTACGTTGTCACCTGTGTGTGTGCGCTACAAGTGGTTGTGCTTTTGTGTACTTTACAGGACTGTATAGAGTACAGTAGCACAGTATCTTTATTTCAAGCCCAGGCTGTATGGAAGCAAGTGTAAAAACAGCGGTGATGTAGCTGGTACTTTTCAAGGTACTGTACTGTAACATTAAAAATGTTTTTTAAATTTTTTTTGTGCCTGTTTATTATGTATTTTTTTGTGTGAAAAGTATTATAAACCTATTACAGTCCAGTACTATATAGCCGATTGTGTTAGTTGGGTACCTAGGCTAACTTTGTTGGACTTACGAACAAATTGGATTTACAAACGTGCTCTGGGAACGGAACTCGTTCCTACATAGGGGACTTGCTGTATTTCAGAACCAAGCTGCTTTGTGGAGATGCATAAACTCACTGTTACTTCATTGGATATGCCTGAATTCACTGAATGAATTTGGTCATTTTTCTTTCTTTTTTTTTCCCTTTCAGGTTCATGGGCCAATTTCATTTTATTGTAAGTTGGAATGTGGGGCAGCGGATTAAGCAGATAGGAGGGACTCAGAACCAGAATTCTAGCTTTCCCCGCCCTTGTTGCACGTCTCCCTCTGTCTCTTGTCTTCTCACCTGGAGGAAGTGGGTGCTAGGACTGTCTTCCTGGATGAGGAAAGGAAACGTAATATGATCACTTAAAACATAAGGAAACATTGTCTCTTCTTTAAAAAGTGGTCTAAAGAAATAAGTTCATGCATTGGGGTGCCACTTGGTGCAGAAAAACGTCTCTGTATTCGGTTCCAAATTTGTTTTATCATCTTAAGACATTAGAAAGGCAGTTCTAGCCTATGATGTTCATTCACTAATTCGGTTAATTCAGTCTAACAAATATTTATTGGATGTATCTTGAAAAAATAGAAACTGAAGGCAAGGGCTAAACTGGAAACCTCTTTTCTGATGATTAAGTATTATATTTTCTTTAAAGGGTGTAGATTTTGATCCCGTTCACTTAGAAGTAATCTGAGTATATGGATAACTGACAATTAAGAGTTATATATTTCTGTCCAACAAGACATTCAAACTTTAATTTAGAGTAGATATCTGATGACAGTCACCAATGATCTCTTTAAATATAGGCTCAAAATATTTTCCTCTCTCAAAAAAAAACCTTAGGTTTCATAAACTGTGCTTGTCCATAAATTTGTTTGACAACCAATCAATATTTCTATCTCTGTTTTCAAAGAGTCAAATTAAATCCATTAACAAATACCACAGTTTGGTAGTTCTAAATTGTTGCCACCTGTAGGGCTAAGGTATATCTCTAGAATCTATTTCTTTGGATAAGAGTTTATTCAAATATCATTCAATATATTGGGTTGGCCAAAGAGTTCGTTTGGTTAATGAACACGTTGTTCAATAAAGTTCTTGGTGAACATGAAACATGTGTCTTTTATTTTTACTTAAAACCGAATGAACTTTTTGGCCAACCCAATCTTTTTGGTCAGCAGCTAAATAGCATCTGACATTTAAACTGCAACAAAAATTTTAAATATTTCAAAACAAGCTGGTGATTTCTTAACTGTAAGCTGGCCAATGGAGAATTTATTCATGAAAATTCTTAAAATGAGTATTACAACTTATCATTTTAAAATTTTATTTAAACATTTACATTAAATCACACCTAAATTCATTGAGGGTATTTTATTTCAGATGGAAGGTGTTTTGGAGGAATCTGCCCTTTTGTTGAATTTCCTAAACCAAAGAAAAATATATGTTACATTTAAGAATTTATGTGTTATGGTCATGGTATTTTAATTATCACCCATTATATTGCCAATATTAGTAGACAAGAAAGTCCATTTGGTAAGAATCAGAACCAAAATCAATTATAAATTAATGTAAGCATTATTTCTTTCTCTTTTTGACATAATATAATGCAATTTAGAGGTTTTTCATGTAAAAATCACCTTCTCCCCCTCAAGAATTTTGTGTTACCAAAAAAAAAAAAAACCCAAAAAAAACCCCCCGTGCTTGTTACAATTTTAGGCTATTGAATATTTGACCCATATCTAAAAACACTTTTGTGTAAATATTTACAGATTTACAAGGAAATAGCCTCACGAAAATGATTTGCAAGGTTCTTGAGATACTTACGAAAATGTAAACCTGTAGTGTTCTGAACTCTATGCTCTTGCTTTGCCTGTGTCTTTCTCCCTCCCACCATCCCTCCTCCCCAAATTAGACTTGTCTTGTTCTCTCAACTATCAGAACAATTTTACTGACGTCTAAGTCAGGAATGGCAGTCGCACGTGACACTAAGTTCTACGTGATTCTGAGATCACAGACAGCATGTCAATCTCTAGCCTTCTTGCAAATATGTGCCTCAGTTCTCAGTGAGGTTTGGCGTGGATAATCAGTGTGAAGCTTGTCATCTTTATTTGGGGTTCTTTTAAAATTAAAACGCATTCTTGGATTTATAACTATACTTAGTCTGTATCTCAGAAGCCTGTCAAGTCTGTTTTATGTGCATTATCCTGTCAGCTCTTTGTGTTCAAGAGATAAGCATGTCTTTGCTCATTTTTATTTAATATTGTTTGTGTTTCTCTGTGTGTGTATGTTCATGTCTGTATTAAAAATATCCCACATCCTCTATAGCATTTATTCTGATAATTATTTATAACATTGTCAACTTACCTTCAGAGTTTTTTTAATTCAAGAAAATATACAGTGGATTGGAGTGAACTATTATGGATATTTTAAAGGGGTTTTCGAAAGAAAATTAAGCAACCAGTTAGGTAGGACATATGAATCAAAGTAACTAAGTCAAGCCCCAATTTATGCCTTGCTTTTTTAATTTAAAATTTATTTTAAAGTATTTGATTCTTCAAAATTTAATTTCCAGTATTCGTACTTCATAATTAGTTGTCGAAACATTTTATGGGAAAGAATTTTGGAGTCATGTTTACACTGTGTCCTCTCTTCTGCATTTTCTTCACCTAAAATACAGTAACTTATGGTGAATAAAATTGTGCTTCCATATCTGGAAATAGCTTCCTGGAGTTAGGAAAAAAGTGTATACCCCAAGTATCTGAATAACATTTTCCAACATCAAAGGATAATTATCTACCAGTATAAGTTTCAAAGAGCTGATCATCTTCAGGACAGAGGAGTTAAGTCATCAGTCAGCTGTGCAGAGCTGGTAAAGGAAAAGCCAGGATTACAATCCAGGGCTGATTCCTTACCCCCATCCTTTTGTCCCCATTCATCAGATGGGATCTCTTTAGTTCTCAGACAACCAGCTGAATAGCTGAAGAGTAAGAAAGCTAAACCCAGAAGGACTTTTTTGGGGGAGGGTAATTACTAGTTTACCTTTTGAATTAAGATGCACTCTTGTGATTGGGTTTGTATCCAGAAATGAAACTTACTCTGAGTAAGACAGTTGCATAGAACTGGCCAGAAATACAGCATGACAGTTCATAGAAAGACCATTTGAAATGTTTTTGCCATAGATTTTTAAAGTAAGTACTTACATTTATTTTTCTTGATGTCTTAAATATTTACAAGGAGAGCAATTTTTCAGTCTAATAATTGGTAAGGAAATACACATGCTCATCTTTGATTAGTGGCTGTCCTTAAAACCATTTTTGAAAAAGGTGGAATTATACATACAAACAAAAATTGCCATTATTATATATTAATTAGCTTCTAGAAAATGTAAAAACATTTTGCAAGTAAAAACTTGAAGGACTGGTTAAAAACCTAGATTGAGTATACAGTGTCAAATATGCATTTTAATGTTTATTTTTAATATGTATATAAAGATAGTGTTCAGCTCTATAAAATTATAAAATACTGATATCTGGGCTTGTAGTTTACATAAAACTTCTGCATATAAAAATGTATTCTTTTTACTGTAATGTGTGCATTTCAATGCATTTTCATGTTTAATTTTCAGGTTTACATTCATTATTTACGCATTATCGTATTATTCCTCTTACCATGTTTTCTCTCCCAATACGATGGCAAAACACGAAAACATTTTCACAGACATAAAATTTATCATTAATGGCTGAAAAGCATCCACGGTTTACTATTTTCACTTTCTGTTTCACCTTCATGTATTGATAACGTGCCTTTTCCACTTGGCCAGCTCTCATTCCCAGGTATCTGCACGATCACGACTGGCCTTTTTATTTCCCCATCCTTATCAAGAAGACTCGACAAAAATCGTTCTCATACGTAATTTAGCATAAACCAAGTAATCTCTCAAGTAGCCTGTGAAGATGTCCCTTCCTTGTAGCACATAACCTAGACCCCCTCACACCCACTGGACCCCAAGTAAAGCTGATTAAGTGCTTTTGTGTGCAAATGCTGTACCTAGTGGAAACTTCTCTAATACAACAACGATGCTATATTTTCAGTGGGTTGCTTAAACATCTACTTCCTGTATGATAGCGTGAGCTTCCCGAAGGCAGGGAGTAAATATGTCTTATTCGTCTTTGAGTACTTAGCGCTGCTTCAAAATAAAGGTCATGATAGCTTACACTGACAAAGCACGTATTCTGTTCAAGGCATCACACTAGGACATGCATACTACAGGTATTATCCTCATTTGACAGGTAAGGAACCTGAGGCACAAAGACACAGAGAGGTAAAGTAATTTGCTCAGTCACAGAACTAGTAGGAGGTGGAAGCACGTCTCTATGGGGGCACAGGTAACTCTCGCATGCGAAGATACAGGTCACACAGTAACGCTATGTGATAAACATGTATCCTAAAAATAAAAATGAATTAAGGATTGCACTCACCAAACAGCCAGACAGGTGGTCAAGAGCGGGCACTCGAACATCATGGAAATACATCACTGGATGTATATGAAGTGAAGAGGGTATTTAGTGAAGTCTCATGGGAGGATAGGATGTGTAGTCATAAATACATCACTTATTGTAAATAGCGCTGCAGTGAACATTTTGGTGCATGACTCTTTTTGAATTATGGTTTTCTCAGGGTATATGCCCAGTAGTGGGATTGCTGGGTCATATGGTAGTTCTACTTGTAGTTTTTTAAGGAACCTCCATACTGTTCTCCATAGTGGCTGTACCGATTCACGTTCCCACCAGCAGTACAAGAGGGTTCCCTTTTCTCCACACCCTCTCCAGCATTTATTGTTTCTGGATTTTTTGATGATGGCCATTCTGACCGGTGTGAGATGAGATGGAAGCAACCTAAGTGTCCATCATCGGATGAATGGATAAAGAAGATGTGGTACATATATACAATGAAATATTACTCAACCATAAAAAGAAACGAAATTGAGTTATTTGTAGTGAGGTGAATGGACCTAGAGTCTGTCATACAGAGTGAAGTAAGTCAGAAAGAGAAAGACAAATACCGTATGCTAACACGTATATATGGAATCTAAGAAAAAAAAAAGTGTCATGAAGAATCTAGGGGTAAGACGGGAACAAAGACACAGACCTACTAGAGAATGGACTTGAGGATATGGGGAGGAGGAAGGGTAAGCTGTGACAAAGTGAGAAAGTGGCATGGACATATATACACTACCAAACGTAAGGTAGATTGCTAGTGGGAAGCAGCTTCATAGCACAGGGAGATCAGCTCAGTGTTTTGTGACCACCTAGAGGGGTGGGATAGGGAGGGTGGGAGGGATGGAGACGCAAGAGGGAAGAGATATGGGAACATATGTATATGTATAACTGATTCACTTTGTTATAAAGCAGAAACTAACACACCATTGTAAAGCAATTATACTCCAATAGAGATGTTAAAAAAATAAAAATAAAAGAAATACGTAACTTAGGCGAGGGTAAGCTCCTGACGGATGCGGTCCAGAGATAACAGAGAATTGCTAAACTGCCACATAAAGAGAGGGCATCACGGTAGTTTCTGTTTGGCCCAGTTTGGAGCCAGAGCACAATTGCTAAGAAAATGGAAACAAAATTCAACATAAATTATCCCTTTCTCCAAAGAAACGTTTTTAGAGCATGTTATTTTTACATAATGCTGTTCTCTTTTTTTAAAAATCATATCTTATGACTAGATTCCTGCTAATTCCTAACTCAAAAGAAATTCATTTTGTTTAACCATCTTTACAGTAATTTCCTTTCAAAAAGGACTGTTTTGTTTCAATTTCTTCTTAGCCTCCTTCAGTGAATAAATCCTTACCAGCCACAATATGAATATAAAATATTCCCGGGAGATTTTTTTCCTTCTATCTCAATTATACTCTAATTATATAGTCTCTCTCTGGGGACACCCATTTTTCCCTATAGATTTAACCATAATCTCTGCTGAGTTAACCAGATATGTGTGGCTAGCCCTGCTCTCTTTCCTCAGTTCTAGATCTATTTATTCCACTGTCTAGTATACTTATTAATATCACTGATATTATTAATAATAATGGCTAATATTCATTGAATGTCAGTTAGCTGTCAGTCACTATTTTAAACATTTTACATATATCAAGGCTTCTAATACAGGAACAATATGAGTTTGATATTATTGTCGTATTCATTATACCTGAATAAAATAAAGGCAAAAGAAATGACATAACTGGCCCTAAACCTCAACTACAGCTAGAAATATCCAGGGTCACTTCAGTCTGAACAGACTCAAAGCTGAAATTAATATCTTCTCAGTAAAAATCGCCCCTCCTTCTGGTAAATCCATTTCTTGTTGCAGGTGACCCTCAGGCTACTACTGTAAACGTGAACATTCTTACATGTTGAAAAAACACATATCACTTTTCCACCATTTTTGTAAATGTAGGAGAAACGCTTTCAGGGCTGATCTTTTTCTCTACACAATTCACATTTATGGATATATACAAATACTAATCAAGGCATTTTGAACATTCATAAATCCAACAGAAAAAAATCTCAAAATAGTCCTTAATGCTTTCGTTCCTGAAATTGTAATTCATTTCATTTTTCACAATCAAGTGCTGTTCCTTGTGTTAAAAATCACACCTAGATGGGCTTCCCTGGTGGCGCAGTGGTTGAGAGTCCGCCTGCCGATGCAGGGAACACGGGTTCGTGCCCCGGTCTGGGAAGATCCCACATGCCGTGGAGCGGCTGGGCCCGTGAGCCATGGCTGCTGAGCCTGTGCGTCCAGAGCCTGCGCTCCGCGACGGGAGAGGCCACAACAGTGAGAGGCCCGCGTACCGCAAAAAAACAAACAAACAAAAAAAACACCTAGATTGTCTTATATCAGTGACCCAGAGGGCTCATGTTAACTGTCTGTGCCTTCGTTTAAATACATATTTACTGAATGAATGTTTATTGAATACGTATTGCATGACGGGCTCTCTACTACACAATAATACAAGGTGCTTCTGGCAGTGACGTTTCCTGTTTTATAGGAAAAGGCAAATTGCTCAAGATTTTCTTTACATGTCTTTACTTTCACTCGTCCCTCTCCTATATCTCAATCCCTCACTGTCTCCTTGTTCTGTTCCTAATTTTTCTGAGATGTGGGTATAAATTATTTATTAATTCATCCAACACATATTTATTGAACACCCCCTCCCATAGTCTGAAGATACAGTGTTGAATCAAACACACAGAGCCCTTGCCCTTTTAGAACCTCTGGTGTGATGGATAAGAGAGATTTTTTACACTCATCACAGGAAAAGCTGAGTCGTGAAGCAAAGAATGTTCCCTGGGAATGAGGTGGCCTCTGCAGTCTGAGTGGGCTGAGGCAGGCCTCCTGGGGAAGATGACGTGGAAGATGAGACTTAGAAGATAAGTAAGTGGGAGGCGGGGCAAAGGAGAGAAGGTGATGGGGGACGAGCGTTACAGGCAGAGGAGACGGTGTACAGCAAATCTTGGAAACTGGAAACACCAGATGAGTCTGGGGTGTGGAGTACAGGCACTGGAATAAGCTCTGTCCTGTGAAACAGCTTCAGCAGGCTTTCTCTAGCCTATACTTTCTTTTATTTTTTATTTAAAAAATTTTTATTTTATTTATTTTTTACTTTATATATATATATTTTTTAATTGGGGTAGAGTTGATTTACATTGTTGTGTTAGTTTCAGGTGTACAGCACAGTGATTCAGTTACACACACATATACAGCTATTCTTTTTCAAATTCCTTTCTCATTTAGGCTATTACAGAATATTGTGTATAATTCCCTGTGCTATACAGTGGGTCCTTGCTTTTTATCTATTTTATATATATTAGTGTGTATATGTTAATCCCAAACTCCTAATTTTTCCCTTTCCAGTTTGGTAACCATAAGTTTGTTTTCTATGTCTGTGGATCTATTTCTGTTTCATAAATAAGTTCATTTCTATCATTTTATTTTTAGATTCAACATATAAGTGGAATCATACGGTATTTGTCTTTCTCTGTCTGGCTTACTTAGTATGATCATCTCTAGGTCCATCCACTTTGCTGTAAATGGCATGATTTTGTTCTTTCTCATGGCTGTATAGTATTCCACTGTGTATATGTACCACATCTTCTTTTTTTTTTTTTTTTTTTGTGGTACACTGGCCTCTCACTGCTGTGGCCTCTCCTGTTGCGGAGCACGGGCTCCAGACACACAGGCTCAGCGGCCATGGCTCACGGGCCCAGCCACTCTGTGACATGTGGGATCTTCCCGGACCGGGGCACGAGCCCATGTCCCCTGCATCAGCAGGCGGACTCTCAACCACTGCGCCACCAGGGAAGCCCTTATCACATCTTCTTTATCCATTCATCTGTTGATGGACATTTAGGTTGCTTCCATGACCTGGCTATTGTAAATAGTGCTGCAATGAACATTGGGGTGCATGTATCTTTTCGAATTAGAGTTTTCTCCAAATATATACCCAGGAATGGAATTGCTGGATCGTATGGTAGTTCTATTTGTAGTTTTTTAAGGAACCTCCATACTGTTCTCCATAGTGGCTGCACCAATTTACATTCCCACCAATAGCGTAGGAGGGTCTGTAGCTGCTGAAGTATTTCATTTAGCAGCTACGCATTAGCAAGGGCCATGTTGCCTGCTCCCCAGAGCATGGTGTTGCTTGAACAAAGGTGATAGTCATTTGCTCCTTAGAGCACTCATCTTAGGTAGAAGTCATGATGACAAGTGTGACTGATGAAAAGCCAGTGAGAAACATGCCCGTATTCTGGGAGCTAGGAAGTGTCAGAACCAGAAGTCCCTGATCTCTGTATGTGACACGCCAGGCAGAATAGAATCATGCCCTCACTTTCCTATCTGGGTCAGAAAATGTCTTGTGCATGTGCTTCCCAAGAGGCGTTTCTATTTACCCTGGAATATATTTTTGTGTAACTAGAATAGATTGAAACACCTCCCCTCAATGGAGTTTTCCTTTTTGTTCTTAAAAAGATCAAATGAATCTTTACACCTTTCCTTTTGGTAATAAAAATAATTCAATTAATTTCTTGAACAGAGATATTTTCTGCTGTTTCTTCAAGCTGGTTTTATCAAAGAGAACTTCAAATGAAATGTATTTTTGACCATATAGACTCCTAGAGAAGATCCTGGAAAAATCCTATAATAAGCAATATTTTCAAGCTTAAGCACATTCAGAGGGTTTGACCATTTAATGAAGTATTTTTCCTGATCCTTCCCAAGCCCTCTACTGGGTGTTGTGGTGTGTTCCTGTCTGCAGTACCATGCCCTCTGTTCTCTCAAATATTAATTATCTTTGCCATTGGAATTCAGGCTTTAGGCCATAATAATCCATGAAAAAGACTTACTCATGTTAAAGTCAAGGAGAATCCCTCATGTTGAATTGAGCCTACTGAGTTTTTATCAATGACAGCTCAAAATATAAATTTATTGGCTTTTATATGACTGGATCTATTTTTAAGTGGCAACTACTTCTACTGTGAAACTAATTAATCCATATTTGTATTAGTTAACCTGTGCTTAATCAATCAGAAGGAACAAAATATTTATTAGAAATGATAACCTGGGACGAAAAGAGATAACTTTGATTTCCTGTAAATTAAATTCTTTGGTTTTCCAGATATAAGGAATTTCAGCTACATCACACCTTCACCAATTGTATCTTTCATGGGACTGCTCTTCTGACTATATTATGTTCATTCATTCACTAATAGTTTTCACACACAAATATTTATCAGGTGTTCATTATTCACCAAGCAGTGAAAATGGAGAGGTTGATGTTTTCTGGGGGAGACAGGTGTGTAAAGAGGTAATTATAACACACTCTATGTAGTCATTCACCAAATATTCATTGCACGCCTGTTAATACTAGGGCCAATCCATGGAGCTGGAAATATGGAGGCGAGGAAAAATCTTGATAAAAGAAGTCTTTTTTTCTTTTCATGGAGATTACTGTCTTTTAAGGAGAAGTGGAACTAAACAAATGGACAAATAAATGTATCAAGTGGTGATAAGTCCATGAAACAAAATAAAGCAAAAGGTAAAGAAATGGCAAGTATTCGGGGGCTGTTATTTTTGAGACAGTAGTCGAGAAGGCATGTCACCCCTGAAATCTGGGTAAAATTTGAGTAAAAATGTAAATGCAATGAGAAACTTTTGCAAAGGTCTGGGTGATGAGTTGCACACAGCGGTCCCTGGATGTATGCAGTGAGGCTGAAATAGCTTAGAAAATTCAGGGGACACTGGGAAAACAAGTGGCTTGAACACAGCAAGCTGGGAGACAGTAGTTAGAAATGGGGTCAGGTGTACCAATGGTCCAAATCTCTCAGGGTTTGGGGCCATGTTAAGGACTTTGGATTTTATTAAATTGTGATGGGTGTCAACAGAGAATTTGGAACACGGAAGTGACATGATGGAATTTATGTACAGAAGTTCCCTGACTTACATTGGTCCAACTCATGATTTTTTTTTTCTTCACTTTACCATGGCGTGAAAGCAATACACATTCAGTAGAAACCACAATTTTCATTTTGATCTTTTCCTGGGCTAGCCATATATGATACTATCCTTTCCCATGGTGCTGGGCAGCAACAGCTCCCAGCCAGCCCATAGCAAGGTAGACAACAGATACACTTATAACCACTCTGTATGCAGACAACCATTCTGTTTTGCACTTTCAGTACACTATCCAATCAGTTACATGAGATATTCAATATTTTGTTATAAAATAGTCTTTGTGTTAGATGATTTTTCCCCACCGTAGGCTAATGTAAGTGTCCTGAGCACCTTTAAGGTAGGCTAGGCTAAACTATGATGTTTGGTAGGTTAGGTGTATTAAATGCATTTTTGACCTGAGATATTTTCAACTTAGGATGGGTTGATAGGGACTTAACCCCATCATAAGTCAAGGAAGATCAGTATTAAAATTGGCTGTGGTTCAAATATAATAATCACTAATCACTAATGAATGCTTACTATGTGCCAACATGTGCACAGCATTTTATCTCAAATATCTTATACCATCCTCAAGTCATATCTATGAGGTGGATTATATTATTTTCCTTATTTATCAAATGAAGAAACTTAGATGCAGAAATTAAGTGCCTCTTACATGGTCATTGAGTTCGTGAATCTTTGAGCCGGTCATGAGAGTTTGGTAAGTCTGACAGTAGACGCAAAGGGGTGTGAGCAAAAGTAAGCAGCTCAGTTAGAAGCTATTCTGAGAATCTAGGTGAACCATGATGCCTGGGAGTGCTGTGAGATGCGAGTGAATTAGGGATAAACTCTGAAAATAAAGCTTCAAGGATACTGTGATGGATTGTATGTGAGGGTATAAGCTTAGCTACTAGCTGTATGGTGGTGTTATTTACTGAGACTGGAAATGAGAGGGGACAAGAACAGGTGTTTTTTTTAATATTATTTGTTTCATTCCTTGATTTTGTTTATTGTTAGAGTGGAAAATCAAGAAATACTTTGATCATAGAAGTTTGAAATACGTAGACTCACAAGTGAGACTGTCAAGTGGGCACTTAGATATACTTCTGTTGAGATATAAAATTTGAGAATCATGGGCTAAAAGATTGCATTGAAAGCCATGGGAGTGGATAATATACCACCAAAGAAGTCTAAGTGTTGAGTCTTGGGCACTGCGATGCTTAGAAGTAAGGATTTGAGGATGAACCAGTGAAGAAGAATGGGAAGAGGCAGCCAGGGAGGCGGGAGTAAAATCAGCAGAGTCTGGTGTCCTGTAAGGAGCCATAGTACAGGGGTATCAGGGAGAATGGAGCTAATGGGATTCCTATACCAGGTGACACCCAGGATGAGCCAGATAAGCCAAAGGTGGTCACACAAAGAAAGACACAAAGTTAAGTCCCCTTAGATGCTTAAGCAAACAATATGTAAAATTAGTGCACATTGAATATCATGCTTTCATTATTCAGTGAGCACCAAAAACAAGACCAAGTGTGTAAAGGTATAGTATAGGAATTCACAACTAAAAGGTTCAAGAAACCTGTACTGACTGTGGTATCATGGTCACTGAAACAGGAGAGTTTTGCAAACCCGGAATTTCTTATGTGAATGAGATACCAGGGCAAAAAAAAAAAAGAATTACAGTGGGTACCTTGTTATTAAAGTTTGTGGATGGAATCACACTAGTGCCGAGTGTTTTGTTTCCTTCATATTAGTATGAAAGTAATAAACAATAAAAATGAAATTCAATTAAGCTGAAATTAGTTAAGCTGAGTATTTGTGACAATGCTGAGGAAGGGGGCAAGGTATGATTATGGGCTTTGGAAGCAGATGCATTGGGTTCACATCAAAAAAGAGCTCTATCACCTATTATGTGTTAGTTGGAAATTTATTTAATGTCCCTACTCTTAACACATCAGAAAAATGAAAATAATAACATGACATTTCTCAGAGTGGTGACGATTACATGATAAAATGCTTTAAGGTACATAACGGTACTTGGCTTAAGGTAGGAACAACCTATGTTACTTTGCATTGCATCATATCAGGTTATAATATGAGCATTTCCTTATATCACTAGTCTGTGAAAACATTATTTTAAGGGCTTATGAATGACTACATTTACATAATTTCCTATCACTAAGCTTGAAGTTTATTTCTAAATTGATGGTATTAATAACATTTCTCCATGTATCATATTATATAAATAATTATCTACATCTTTGATTGGCATTTCTTTATAGGCTTAATTTCCTTGCTTTTATTTTAGACTATTATTTATATTTCATGAAACTAAATTACAATTTCACAATAGTAGCTATGGGCTCTTCTCATTCATTTAGTGATTTTTCTACCCAACATTCACCACAAAGAAACATAAATCATTATAATGTTCCTTTGTGCTACATTTTCCTTAAATTAATAGGGATAATGAAAGGGAAAGTCTACTGCATCCTGAAAACTTCTAAAGTAGCATCTGAAGACTACTTATGTAGTCTTAGGAAGCAATCTTAGCCTACATAGAAATTTACTTATGACAGAGGAAATCTCCCCCACTAAACATTTTAGGGTGTAGCATATATTTTGACCCTCTTTTCTTTGGGTAAACATAATATTCTTCAGGACATATGTCATGAAGACTGTGGCTTCTCTAGCTAAATGGTTGTGATATTTTAGGGGAATTATAGTCCAAAGAGCAGAGAGCCTTTTTCTCACAAAGCTAAAATGGAATGGATCGAATCTTTTTATAAGGTAGCTGTTGAAGAAAATGGAAATTCAATAGACAGAAAGACACCAATTATAAAAAGTGGTATTTAAAATTTTTGTTATTGTTTTTAAACATGGCTCTTTTATTATTTTTTTTAAGATAATTGAATCAGGTATTGGCTTTCTGCAGGTGAGGTGTCTTTCTTCGAGCTGCTTCGGAAGTCATAGTGCTGTTTCCTCTCCCTCTGCTTGTGCCTTAGGATGGGAAAACAAAGAAGGTTTGTCAGAGGCCAAGCTCTCTGCACCTGACATGATCACTATTCCCCAGACCAAGGTGATCTACCAGTGAGAGCATTCACCGACCACTCTTCCTTCCTGTTTTTTATTTTAGGCACTGAAAGGAAGTTCTATAGAAAGGCAATAAAACTAACATAAATAGTGTAGAATTGGCCTAATGGCAGATATCAGATATTATTCCTATACCCTTAAAATCCTTAACAATAGAAAGAAATTTCTATTTCTTTCAGTCATGTGCACATAGAATTCTTTTCAACCCATACTCCCTGTAGGAAAATGAAGGAATTCTCTTAAAAGCATATCTGCTACTGAAAGCAAAACCAACTCAAAGTCAAAAGTTGTTTCAATTCCAGTTTCAAAACACTGTGCAGGGAGCTGGGATCTTCTCTTGGGAGGAAACAATTTTATCTTGGAACATTTTAATGATTGTGATATAGCTGAGCATGAGGTCTTGTGTGGGTGTCTAATTGCACCAATGAGGAAATCAGAAGGTGGATCTTGACACTTTAAAAAAAGATGCTAAATGTGACGGTCTGCGTCAAGTTCCCCACAAACTGAAATTCTCAAGCAGATTCTGGGTTGGGTAGAAAGAACCAGTGCTTTTGGTGGCTTACCGGCAGGCTAATGACAGATTTTCCTGCTAATTCTAGCTTTTGTGTACTAAATGCTCTACTGTTGAGTTTGTCTTGTAGGTCTTTATTCTTTAATCTCATCAAAGCAGCTAGGAAAAATTTAGAGGTGCATTGTTACCGAGTGTGCTGATATGGAAACAAACATACTGCTCTTTGGATTTGAACCTTGATTCTGCCATTCTGTCCCCGTGTGATATTGGGCAAATCCCTTCTCTACCTGAACATCCCTTTCATCGTCTGTGACATCACAACTTTAATGACTACCTGGTGAGCTTATATGATGAGAAACAGATGAGGCTTTGTGTGATACCAGTACAAGCTAAGCTAAATATTGAGGTGTGATTCTTGACCCCCCTTCCCTCCTAATCTTCCAATTCCTAAACCCAAGCAATCAGCGAGGACTGCCAACTCTGCCTTCCAATCATACTCCAAACCCATCCAACTCACTCTGTCTCCTCAGCGTTATCATGTCAGCCCAACGGCCGTCATTTCTCCCCTGAAGGACTGACTTAGCATCCTAAGGGTTTACTCTGTTGCCATTTACGCTTCCTCAATCCTAGCATTTCACACATGGTCTCCAGACTGGACAGAGGGATGTCTTACAAATATAAATAAAATATCATATTTATCTCCTGCTCAAAACCCTTCAGTGAATTTCCATCTTATTCAGGCCTTTCTCCATACAGGCCATTACAGAGTATTGGGTAGAGTTCCCTGTGCTATACAGTAGGTCCTTATTAGTTATCTATTTTATATATAGTAGTGTGTATATGTCAATCTCAATCTTCCAATTTATCCCTCCCCCTTTTCCCCCTGGTTACCATAAGATTTCTTTCTACATCTATAATTCTATTTCTGTTTTGTCAATAAGTTCATTTGTACCCCTCTGTTTTAGATTTCACACATAAGTGATATCATATGGTATTTGTCTTTGTCTGACTTCCTTCACTCAGTATGATAATCTCTAGGTCCATCCATGTTGCTGCAAATGGCATTATTTCATTCTTTTTTATGGCTCAGTAATATTCCATTCCACATCTTCTTATCCATTCCTCGGTCGATGGGCATTTAGGTTGCTTCCATGTCCTGGCTATTGTAAATAGTGTTGCAATGAACATTGGGGTGCATGTGTCTTTTTGAATTATGGTTTTCTCTGGATATATGCCCAAGAGTGGGATTACTGGATCATATGGTAGCTGTATGTTTAGTTTTTTAAAGAACCTCCATACTGTTCTCCATAGTGGCTGCATCAACTTACTTTCCCACCAACAGTGCAAGAGGGTTCCCTTAGAAATATCTCATATTTTAAAAACTAGTACCAGTAAGACAATGTAGTTGTACTTACTTTTTTAATGTGTCAAATGTAAATGGATATTTGCATTGGCAGCAGATCGACAATTTAACTTCAAATGTCAGTCTCACTTATCTTCAGTATCTGTTCTCAATATTCATTTCCAGAAGAATCTGAAGACAAGATGAATATAAGGCAACACAAATATCCAACAAAATTTTTTTCTGTAAAGATCACTATGCAGTGTCTTCCCAGATTGGCATGAAGGATTTTCCTATGTTCCTCCTGCAAGTATGAATATTATTATTGACTTTAGCTAATGAGAAATCTTCCAAACTGAAGAGAACTAGAAGTGATATGTAACACCAAAATCAAAATGGTCTCCAACAAATAAGTTTCAATCACCAAGTCCTTGTGTGTCTTATTTCATACATCTAGAAGAGTTATTTATTTGTTTTCACTTCCATTTATTCATTTCAGTCATCATTACATTATACTAAGATTTTCTTAACGTATAAATCATGCTGTCTTTCTACTCTAAACTCTTCCAGGCCTTTCTATTGCGTTTAAGATAAAACTTTCAAATCTTAGTTGCATCCTACAAAGTGCTGCAGGGTCCTTGGGCTTTCTTTCAAGCATCATCCCCCCAGTGCTAGATTCCAGGCCCAGAGTCCTTCTTATTCTCCTGTAAGATGCCATGGTCTTCCTTACCTCAGGAACTTTAAGCAGGCTAGATCCACTGTCTGAAATATTATTTTATCTACAGTTCAACTGCAGTGTACCCCTGGAGTGTCAGCTTCACTGTAGCTGTTTCAAAGAAGCATCTCAATCTAAATCCCCTTCAATTATCTCTCGTACAATGTCCCAATTTTTCTTCTTAGTTCACTTTCATAATTTTCAAATATATATTTGTTTCTGTGGTTATTTGATGAATGTTAATTCCAAATTTGGGAAATAATAAGCAATGGTATCATTATATCCTCAATGCACATCATAGGGCTTGATCTATGGATGATCATCACGAGATATTTGTTAAATAAATGGATCCTTAGAGCAAGGATCTTAAGTGGAATCAACACTGTATGTATACCGACATCTATGTTTATCCACACCCTTGTGTGCACATGCACACACACACATACACGTATATCTGTGACAAGGACTGTATCCAAGGGAACAGAGTCACGAGAATTTTTTTTTTTTTTTTTGCGGTACGCGGGTCTCTCACTGCTGTGGCCTCTCCCATTGCGGAGCACAGGCTCCGGACGCGCAGGCTCAGCGGCCATGGCTCACGGGCCCAGCCGCTCCGCGGCATGTGGGATCTTCCCGGACCGGGGCACGAACCCGTGTCCCCTGCGTCGGCAGGCGGACTCCCAACCACTGCGCCGCCAGGGAAACCCAAAATTTGTTAATTTTTTAAAAAGCTTCAAAGCAATTATTACATTATGCCTTTTGGTGAACAAATGAGCATACATACTTTCTCTGACAGCACATATTAACTACAGGTGTTTCATACAAAGACTAATGATTTACCTTTGATCTTGTCCCTGCTTTCTAAGTTTGCAGCTCTTAATCTGTATTAATTAATTAATCTGTAGCTATAAAAAGTAAAATATGTGGTGAAGGAAAGAATGAAGTTAGTATGGAGGATTAAATGAAGATTTAGAGAAGTCAAATTTATTTTTAAGATGGTGTTAGCTGGGTATTTTTGGAGGCAAATGGGAAGTAACGGGTGGAGAATGAGAGCTGAAGACACAGAAATGTACATATTTCATGTGTTTAAAAGCAACCAGAATTTTATATTTTCACTTATCACTGATCTTTTCTCCACACTAAAAAAATACATTAACTCCTTTCATTACTTTCTGAGAAACGACTGTTTTGCCATTTCTATTTCTCAGTCCAATATCTTCTACAATTGTTTCTCAACAAGCAAACTAAGACTTCCTGAATTCATACTCAGGCTAGGGTGAGATTAAGGCAAAAACAAACCTGTCTAATGATTATGAGAGATATCAGCCCCAGAACCTAATCGTCTACTTGACATCTTGTCACCATTGGTAAGTAACTATACGATGTGACCTGACTGAGTTCAGATTTTGATTTGCTGTTGGTATTAGAATAATGCTGTATATACCCCCAAATGCAGAAATAATACAGACACGAAACATGATCTCATATTTTACATGTCATTATCTCATGGCTTCACTTATGCCACGGATGGGACTGTATACTGGGTGCTACGCTTTATGTTCTACAACATGTTGGCTCCCTTTATGATCCTGTTAGCTCCTCAATTTTAATGTTCTCCTTTGATAAAGAGGGAATTAGGCTAGAAGAAGCTTAATGTGTATCACAATCACCAAGGAGCTTATTATTAAAATAAGACTTTCTGGGATCCACTCCTAGAGTGTTTGTTTCAGTGTGTTTGAGTTGAGGCCTGATAATGTGCATTTATGACAGTTTCCTAGTTGATGCTATTGCTGCTATGTTAGGGACTACACCTTGAGAATCGCTGAGTTGGTTATCTTTTAGAATTTTCTAGCTCCAAAACGTCAATATATCCACATGTGTAATGCAGAGCACAAACATAGCCTAGCAAGTTGGAATATTTTTTCTCATTTACACAGGTTGGGTCAATCTCTCTAATTCTCCTTTTCCCAGATTTGGAGCATTTCTATTGTATTCTTTCTTGCAGCTGGATCAGGAAATTATTTCACACAGAAAGAGAAGTGAATATGTTCAATAACAATTTACTTTGGGCAAATTACTAGATAACTGTGCACCGAAACAAATAAAAATTTTTATATAACTTACATGTCTTTGGCAGAGCTTGCTACAGTGCTTACCATATAGCAGTGACTCCAAATGGTTTTTTTGTGGTGTTGGGTAGATTTGGTCTCTCTTATTTTAGTTGCAAATTTTTCCTTTTTTTTTTGTCATTTTAATAACAGGATAACAAATGTTGCTTCTGTTAATTTTTTTTGCCCATATAACAAATTATCTACCTATGTATCTATCTATCTAGTAACACATTAGGATATAGCCTTGCAAATACAGCCTCTCAAATTCATTAAAGTATCTTCACAAAACTTTCTTTTCTTGTCTCCCATTTCCTCTCATTTTAGTTAACATATTTATCTACATATTTAAAAATACTGAAAACATACTAAAAATGACAGAATAAACATCTGGGGTGTGGAGAAGGAACACAATGAAAAACACTGGAATTCTTTTACCTATTTGTACACATCAAAATAAAAACCAACAGTGATTCAAGAGCTAGAATAGTCAAGGAGAAACAAAAGAAGCAAGAAGAGAACACCCAGGCCTCTTCCCAGGGAGGAAGCGAACATACACAGAAGGTGACACATCGCTCAGGTAATTAAACGGTCGTCCCTGGTCTCAGAAATGGCTTTCTTTGTCTCAACAGGGACTGAACGGTCATTTTAATATATCTTTACTTTAAAATACATCACATTTCACTAGGTGGGTAAGAGAAGCCAAGCACCAGCAGAGACAATTCATCATGGAGAAGCAGTTCAGAATCGTTCGCTAAATAAAACCCTGAGCTCCCCAGAGCACTCCTGAGCCAAGTGGGGTTTGAAATACCACGCCTGCAGAGTATATGCATCACCTAGGTTTCCTACGCAAAAGCCAGTGCATAATGGAATAGCCTTAACACAACCTGGCAGGAAAAAAGAAAGTGCAGCTTTCTCTTTCCATGATTTTCAAGGAAGCATGGGATTGAAACTGGGTGACTCTAAAGAGAAGAAACCAAAGTCATGCAGCATGAGCAAAGATCCACCATTAGGAAAAGAAGAGGCTGGTGCTTATCACTCAAATAACCGTTGGAGGAAGGATTCCTGCTTATTTACGAAACAGAAATGGAGTCACAGATGTAGAAAACAAACATGGTTACCAGGGAGGTAAAGGGGGGTAAATTGGGAGATTGGGATTTGAAACAGGAGGGAAAGAGGCAGGGCACAACCTTTAAAAGAATGACATAGACATAGTACATGACAAGAACTAGTTAGAACCAACTGGGTCCAAGATGATGGAAGATTTGACTTCCAGTGGACCTTGAGCTCAAATGCTCATTGTAACACATTAGCTAAATGATACACCTCCCAGCGCCATGGCAGTTCTGAGGCCAACCATAAAATGTCAAAAAGTGGGCGGTGACCCCGTTCCTGGAAATCTCGGCCCTTTCCCCAAAATAGTTGGAATAATCTTACCCCTCATTAGCATATGAAATTATACAGCACATAAAAACTGACCAGGCCATATTTCGGGGCCTCTTGCCTTCTGAGACGGCCCACACTCTGTTTGTGTATCTCTCTAAATAAATCTGATTCTTATCATTTCATCTCCGAATTCTTTTGCGATGAAGAAAGAACCTTAAATTCACCGGGAACAGATTGATATATACACACTATTATATAGAAAATAGGTAACTGATAAGGACTTACTGTATAGCACAGGGAGCTCTACTCAATACTCTGTAATGACCTATATGGGAAAAGAACCTAAAAAAGAGTGGATACATGTATATGTATAACTGATTCACTTTGCTGTACACCTAAAACTAACTCAACATTGTAAATCAACTACACTCCAACAGAAATTAAAAAAACAAAAACAGACTTTTAACTCTACAGCACAAGGAGGTAAAACACACAATAAAGATAAAGAAAAATCAAGCCATGTTCAACATTTTACATACCTGTGTTAATGTAAAAATCAGAGATTTGATAAGCACTGTCTAAGCTTTTCCATAGTGCAATTGCCCCTAATTTGCAGTTGACTAGATTTTATTATGAGTGTTTGTTATCAGAAAATACTCTATTTAAAATTTTCGGAAAATAATCAACTCAACCATTTGACCTTTCCTTCAGTCATTTTCCACTTCAGTGTTTAAATTAATGTTCTGCTCTTTCTGTTCAGAAGCTGCAAGACAGAAAAGAAGGTTAAAATGACTTCGATCAGCTGTCATTTGCTCCAGAATATTTCTTTCCAAACTCAAATAAATACAGTGTTTGTATATAAGGGTTGCCAATTGCACATTTCATATTTCTCAGCTACCATTTTTACCTTCATGGGCATTGAGGCCAGTCGTATTTAGTGAGATCAAACGTCCTCTGTTTTGAAAAAAGTGGTCCATGAGTCAGCAGCAGCACATCACCTGGGAGCTTGTTAAGAATCTGTATTTTAACAAGATCCTGGCTGATCGTGTGCACATTAAAATTTTAGAAGCATTGCTTTGTATAACTGACTCAAAAACAAACTAGGGAAAGGTAGCACTGGGGTTAAGAATCAAGATTTTTGGGTGGTGCATTGTAACTTATGGTGTTATAGGTGTATAATTTTGAATAAAGTCACTGGTATGTTATACATATGTGTATCCTGAAGCACTGGAGCTCTGTAGTACCTTCATGGAGAAAAAGAATCACGTTTTAAATGATTCTCTAGATTGTGATTTTACAAAGAGTGTAAGAAACATTATTATAAGATAACACTGCTAATTTTATATTTGAGAACTAAGTGAAGTAAGTCAGACAGAGAAAGACATATGATATCACTTACAGGTGGAATCTAACATATGACACAAATGAACTTATTTACAAAACAGAAACAGACTCACAGATGTAGAGAAAAAACTTAAGGTACCAAAGGGAAAGGGGGGGAGGGATAAATTAGGAGTTTGGGATTAACATATGCACACTACTATATATAAAATAGGTAATAAAAAAGGACCGACTGTACAGCATAAGGAACTATATTCATATTCTTTAATAAACCATAATGGAAAATACATATATATATATATATCACTGAATCAGTTTGCTGTACACCTGAAACTAACACAACACTGTAAATTAACTATATTCCAATAAAAAGATTAAAATAACAAGAGCTCTGTTAAATAGGGCTGTTCGAAGAGAATTTTCTGAGATGAACCTTCATAAGAAAAGGCCCCCATGTGTTTCTACCTTTTCTTGTTTTGTCCCTAATAAAGAGCCTTTTATAGAAAAGTATCCAAGGCTCTGGAGCAGGCAGCAGCAGGACGGTGCACCTGCTTTGCAGGGATGCTTTTTTCAGAAGTGCTTGAGCTTCTCAGTGGCAACAAACATGTCTCTTTTACACAGTGGGGTGGAGAAAGAAATGAGGAAACAAGGTCTGGAAGGAGCTGTTCATTGTTGTACAGCCAAGTTCACGGTCACCCACAAGCCGAACCCCTAAGCAGGAAACACCTGACAGGAATTAGAGTGTAGGTTTTCACTAGAGAAAACCTACAGAAATCGACATGAAAAGTCTGACTTCTGACAGTATTATGTGCAATGAATTAGATGAATGTGTCACGTGCAATAAACACTCTGTTCTTGGCTACCTCTCAAAGACTCAAATCAAATTATTTTACCATGAGTGAACATCACATCCAAAGGATATTATAACTGTGAGTTGACAGGAATATCACTTTAAAGCGTTTACAAGTATTTCCCCCTTTTCCAACTGAATAGAAAATAGAATCTGTTGAAAATAACAACCGCTTCTCTCAGGGAGAATGGATTTTTTGATGGCAGGTCCAAAATAATCATAGACTTGCAAAACATCATTCACTTAAATGCTCAGTAGTTATGTCTTGCATTGTGCTATCATTTCTCACAATTTTATGTCATCCCGTTCAAAGCTCTCTGAAGAGCTGTCACTGGTTGCTATTTCAAAACAAACTTAAAGGGAAAATATATTTGAAGAGCAGAATATTTCCTTAAAATCTATTCATCAATTGAGTAATTTCACACTCTAGACTAGCGCACAGAATTGTCAATAAACATTTACAGGGTAATATGTGAAACTAGGGAAGGGCTTAGATACTGCAGGAGCTTCTCTGGTACTCAGCCAGACGATGTTCCTAAACCAGATCCCTCTCCTGACTTCAGGGAAGTGTATCAGATCTCATCCTGGACTTCTCCACAGTTGTCTCAAATTAAACCAGGATTTCTAAATCTCGGCACTGTGGGCATTTTGAGTAATTCTTTGATGTAAGATGTTTGGAAATATACCTGGGTCCTACACGTTGGTTACCAGGAACACACCTCTCTGTTGTTCCAGCCCAAAGTGTTTCCAAACATTGTCAAATGTCTCCTAAGGGAGCAAAAATCACCCTTGGTTGAGAACCACTGAATTAATGCCTCAAGGTAAATGCACTCTTTTTCTTCTAAACATGATTCTTTTCCTGGGTTCCCTATACCTACACTGATGTCCAAATCAGAAACATGGGAGTCATCACTTATACCTCATAAAGTTTTCCACTCAAATCTACTCTTTGTGTGCATATGTGTGTTTATAAAAATAATATCATCCCTAGAAGAAAATACCCAAGTAGGAATTATAATAAAAAAGTGAGAAAGCGCTTTAAGATGGGCAGATGTAGCAGAGGCAATACTGGAGAATGATGACACGCTGTGTGTGCATTATGATAAGTCACTGGAAGGGTCCCTTGAGTACTTGAGGAGGCTTGATATGGATGGACAAGAATGCAAGGAAAAACATACATCTTGATGCCTCTGTGTATCAGTGCGACACTCTCCCAGATAACATGTGTGCTTCCAGTTTTGCGACACGCTCATCCATACTATACATGATAAAGAGAACAATGTGGTTTCTATTTTTTCTGCTGAGATATATCATACATGCATTGGACTGCAAGAAACATTTATGTACAGGATAAAAGATGGTTATGAAGAAAACAGCGTCAAAACCATCACTCATGTCAAGAAACAGAACAGTGCCAGCCCTTCATGTAACCCACGGTGACTCTTCCTCGCGATTCTATTTCTCCTCTTCTCAAGATGATGTTATCCTGACTTTCATAATAATAATGGCTGTACTGGATGTTTATGACTTAATCCTCATGTCTTCATTTCTAAGCAATATGAAAATCTCTTCCATGTGTCTTCATTATATGTGACCTTGCATAGTTTTACTTGTTTTTCATTTTACCTAAATTTAAAAAGTAAGAACAGGGCTTCCCTGGTGGCACAGTGGTTGAGAGTCCGCCTGCCGATGCAGGGGAAACGGGTTCGTGCCCT
This sequence comes from Delphinapterus leucas, assembly GCF_059928025.1. NCBI lineage: Eukaryota > Metazoa > Chordata > Mammalia > Artiodactyla > Monodontidae > Delphinapterus > Delphinapterus leucas. Next base: position 135,464,349 of record NC_143133.1, on the reverse strand, counting down.
GGTGCAGGAAGATCCCACGTGCCGCGGAGCGGCTGGGCCCGTGAGCCATGGCCGCTGAGCCTGCGCGTCTGGAGCCAACGGAAGAGGCCACAACAGTGAGAGGCCCGCGTACTGCAAAAAAAAAAAAAAAAAAGCAAGAACATAAATTTATTCCTGAGATTCCCTTATCATTTCCTAAATATCAGTATCACTGTTTTCTTTTCCATTCCTGATATATTTTGTGCTTTTAAGCTTTTTCATGATTCATTTTAGCCAGATAGGTTTTCAGTTTGTATGTTGTCTCATGAAACTGCCTTTTTAGTCTGTTGATCTTCTCTATTTCATGTTTAGTTTCTATGACATTCTTTCTAAAATAGACTATTAATTTTAGAATAGTTATAGATGCACAGAACTATTGTGAAGATGGTGCCGAGAACTAAGATTTAGTTCTTTTATACCTCATACCAAGTTTCCTCTAGTATTAACATCTTACATTGGTCGGGCGCATTTGTCACAAGTAATATGTCAGTATTGATACCTGATCGATCGATCCACCTTTTCTTCAGATCCACGTTTTCTCCAGATATCCTCTGTGTTCCCTAGTGTCCTTTTTCTGTTCCAGCTCCCTTCCAGGGCACACATTACATTTTGTCCTCTGTGTCCTTCTGCCCTTCTTGGCTGTGACTTCTCATATTCCTTGTTCTAGTGACCTTCATGGTTTGGAAGACCGCTGATCAAATATTCTGTAAAGTGTTCTTCAAATGAGACTTTTCTGATAGTTTTCTCATGACTAGCCTGAGGTAATGTGTTGTGGGGAGAGGTGAAGTGCCATTCTCAGCACAAAGTATCAAGAGTTGTTCAACATAGAGAACAGACTTGTGGTTGCCAAGGGGAAGGGGAAATGGGGGGAGGGATGGAGTGGGAGTCTGGTGTTAGCAGATGTAAAGTATTGTATATAGGATGGATAAACAACAAGGTCCTACTGTAGAGCACAGGGGACTATATTCAGTATCTTGTGATAAACCATCATGGAAAAGGATATGAGAAAGAATATATATACATGTACGTATAACTGAATCACTTTGCTCTACAGTAGAAATTAACACAACCTTGTAAACAACTATACTTCAATAAAATACATTTAAAAAAGAGTTGTTCTATCAATAGGACTTATTACTGTTGAGTCAACCTTGATCATCTGGCTTGAGGTTGGGATTGTCTGGTTTCTCCTCTCTGTAAAGTTATTTTTTTCCCCCTTTCCTTTCCTTTCTCTTTGGAAGAAACTCACTATGTTAGTGACTCAAGGAGTCCCTCAAGCAGTGAGTGCCCTTCCTCAAGGTGAAAGATCTACTTAAGATATTTGGAGCTCTTTCTCAAAGAATTATTCTCCATTGATTTATTATTATTAGAATTTTCTCCCCCATTTATTTATTTATTCAAGTATTTATTTTATCAGTATGGACTCATAGATATTTATTTTATACTTTGGGTTATAACCAAAGCAAATGGTCCCACTTTGGCCATTGGGAGTTTTCTGTTGGCTTTAAGTCCTTTTGACACTCTCCCATCATTGTGGGTGTGTGTTTGTGTGCATGTGAATGTGTGTGTGTACTTTGTTACTTTATAAAGATGCTCAAGACTTAACTGGTTTATATCCTGCCCAGTCCTAGAATCAGTCATTTCTCCAAGGAGCCCTAATTTCTTACATTGTAGAATGATATTAAAATCCAAGATCTGGGTGCCTGGTGCCCTTGTTGTTACCTGGGTGTTTTTGTTTCTAGTCTCACTTAACAGGCAGAGGTTGGAAATACCTGTGGGTATACTAAGCTGTGTACACATTGCGTCTGCAGTTATTTCTGTATTTATACTTTTCTGTATGTATTAACTAACCATGATTCCATGCTGACGCATCTTCAGTCTGTTACCTCAAGGATGAGTCTAGCCCCTCCCCTTCTTGCGTGTAACCTCCCACCCCATCTGGCGGGGATGCTGATGATGGGGAAGGATTTGCATGTGTGAGGGTGGGCAGTACATGAGACATCTGGGTACCATCTTTTCAATTTTGCTGTGAACCTATAACTGCTCTAAAACATAAAGTCTTTAAAAAGAAAGAAAACAATACAGTGATTTTGTAGGGGAAATAAATGGGAAAAGAAAGGTTGCCCCAAACTTGTTCAACCGTTTTGCTGTGCAATTATGAAATAGCACTGATTTAATTACTTGTATATTTTGTATAATTTGGAGTCAGAAACTTAGATATTTGGACCCATTGTAGAAATCTCTCTATTATTCAGTGATATGGGTGCAGGAACAAAAACAGTAAGAAAGAAAATAAAATTCCATTATGAAAAGTAAATTTCTTTCCTTCGTTCCTTCGTTCCTTCGTTCCTTCTTCCCCACTTCCCACTTGCCCCTTTCCTATTTCTTTCCTTTATTTATGTCTCATACAGATATTTGTAGTGACCTACAATGTGCCATTTTCCCCCATGAAGATTTCAGAATATTTTTTCCTACAAAGATGGTTTTAGAACTTATTCCAAATGGTTGAGAATACTTTCTAAAAATTGGGACAAATTTAAGGATATTTCTTCCAGCCTGAACTGAAATACATTGCTCCTGCATCTGAATTTCTTTCTCTCTTTCTTATTATTCTTTGGTATCCCTTTTCTCCTGATTTTCCTACAGACTAGTCGACTCATTAAGACCCTTCAATGCCATGTGTTATTCTACAGGAATGAGAATAGATTGTGGAATTCTAACAAAGTGACACAAGATGGGAACAAGTCCTGTGTAGAAGACAAGATAGAAAAGACCTATTAGCTTTTAATTCAAAACCTAACAATAAGTTTGCTCTCTGTAACAGAAACCAGCCATGCAACTATACTGAAAGCCCACTTCCTAATCATATTCTTCTATGGTTAGATGCTCTCTTTCTCTCTCTGGAGACTTACAGCATTGTTTCTTCTTGTCCAGTGTTTTGAAATTTTATAACCATATGCTTAATAAATGTGTGTTTTAATCTACTGTGCTGGAACACCTTAGTTTTCAAATTTGGGAGTTTTCATTTATTGTGTTGGTAATTTTCAGTTTCTGGAAAACTATTATTCAGATTTTGTTGTTTAACTAACTCATCTGCTAATGGTACTTCTTTACTATTTTCCAACCGAAAATTTGGTTTGGCTCTCTTGCTGGAAGGTTTTTCAAATTTGTCTTCCTCCTCATTTGCATTTCTCATTTCTGTTTTCATATTTTTAACTGCCAAGAGCACTTTTTCTTCTCCAAATATTCATTTGTCTGTGTTCTGTTCTTGTTTCAGGGGTGGAATATCATTACCTTTGTCTCTCAATTAATTGGTGATAGTTTGTTTTTTTTAGTTTCCCTTAACTTTCACAATCTGTTTCTTAAAGTTGCTTTTTCATATTTGTTTGCTTTGGTCTCTTTCATGAAAAATATTCTTCTCAAATGTCTGGTGATAATTGGTGTTCTGTTCATATTTATGAATGAGGCACTAGGGAGTTTATTAGAATTCTAGACACCTGAGAACAACTGGTCAACCATGGCTTCACTGCAGCTGGTGGGAATCCTCAGGGAAGACTGTTCCAGGTTCACAGTGATTTACCCTTTCTGGGAGCTGAGTGGTTGACATGGTGCATACACACTCTCACTTAGTTGCTGCACTTTTACTGCAATATTCCCACTATGCCTCATGGTCTCCATCATGGACACACTGTGCTCCCCTTCTCTCCAGGGTCTACCTGGTGAGAAAGGACACTTCACTCACCCACAAAGGGGCTGAAGGTGTACACTGATCTTACCGATCCTTGGAGACTTTCAACAAATCCAACTGTTTTAACCAAAACTTCATGCTCCGTTTCAACATTCCATAATATGTCACACCTCCACAGGGTTCTACAGTGATTTATAGTATCTTCTTTCTGTTAAATATTTTATTTCACTGTTGCATGACCTAGGTTGATTGTAGGTCACTGAAAATTAAGTTAAAAAGAATGTCGAGGGCTCATTTCTTAAAAAGAGCCTTGGGCCCTAAGTCATAGGTGCTGAAGTGTTTTATATACTGAATCATACAATTCTCCCAGTCAGAGGAAACTTATTTACCTTCAGTTGGAAAACAATCAAATGTTCACATGCAAATTTATTGTTAACAAAAATCAAGGTAATAAATACCTTGGTTTTATTTCTTTTTGTACACACACACACATACAGTAACACAAGTATGTCTTTTTTTTTTTTTTTGCTGTACGCGGGCCTCTCACTGTTGTGACCTCTCCCGTTGTGGAGCACAGGCTCTGGACGCGCAGGCCCAGCGGCCACGGCCCACGGGCCCAGCCACTCCGCGGCATGTGGGATCCTCCCGGACCGGGGCACGAACCCGTGTCCCCTGCATCGGCAGGCAGACTCTCAACCACTGCGCCACCAGGGAAGCCCACAAGTATGTCTTGATACACCATTTGTCTAGTGTAGATTATCTATTGATGTCTACATGATTATAAGTTATTTGGATCTAAAAAGACTTTCAGAATTGATTTAATAGATATAAATTATAAGTTAATTAAAAGATCTTATCAAACTAAGTGTGTTAGAATGACCTAAAGTAATATACACTCTAGATAAACATTCTTTAATGCCATTAATCATTACATATTCAAATTAAATGATTGTAACAAATGACTAAGTATCAAATATTTCAGACTAATCACAGTGTCATGTATTATTAAAGTGCACATGCAATAAATTGCTAGGTGTATTCTCAGGCATGCAATTACAACTTTGCCCTTATATTTCTCCCTCTCTTAATGTAACACAATAATTCTCATGTTTGCTTAATTTTTTTCTTGTAATACTGTAGATTCTTTACTTGATAGAGGAAAAAACATTCTTACTACCCATAGTAGTCAGGTACTCTCTTCTCAGACAAATTAAATTTTTTTTAAACAATTCTACATTTTAAAGCAGCATTATATAGAACTGTAGAGTGAGCAGGTATAACTTAAGCAAAAACAAATTGGTATTCCAATTTGCAAATATAAGTATAGAATGCTTTCTTACTCAGAATAAATGTAATTTTCATGTCAGATTACCTTTATATATGATTATGTTTTTCCTATTACATGTTAATTTCCACTCCTTTAATTTTTAATTGTGAGTAATTTGTTAGCTGCTTTCATTTTTTATCCACATCAATTAATATTCATGTTGAGAACTATTATCCCAATATATATACAATCATATATATTTTATAAAATTCAGATAAAATTGAAATTAAATTTATGTAGTGGATCTTTATGGATGTAAAGAACAGAGGACTTGATTCAGATAGATTTAATCATTATATAGATGTTGTAGAGTCAACAAAAGTCAACCTGTGAGGACTTCCATTTTTATATTATTACACAGTGTTTTTCATACAACAGAAAATAAGCAATTCTTGTAAAATTACTAACCTTCATAATTAAATGGTTTAAGTAAAATGGGAAGAAAATAATTACATTGCTCATATAAGTAGAGAAGTTAATTTCTTTTATAGGAGCATCATTATCACCTATTAGATTCTCATATCCAAGTTTAATCTGAAGAAAACACAGACTATATGTTAAATATGTACGTCAATATAAGGAATACTGTTCTTAGATTTCAGACAACAAAGTGAAGGCCTGTAACGTCTGGAAATATGAAAAAGAAGTGATGACATTTTTTCCAGAACTTGGCTGCAGTACAAGAGTAGAAGTGGCTCAATAATCTGAGCAGAGAAGATAAAAATTGAGTTTGATATCGTTGAGGTGGCTGGAATTTACAGACAGGGTACTGGAGGAAAGGAAATTACAGAAAGAGAGAAATATGCAGAGACAGAAAAATTTTGTCTTTTTTTGACACTAAATTCCGATGAGGCTTATTTTGTCATCATTAAATTTGGGTTGAATAACATAACATAACATATATTTTGCTTCCCTAATTCAGGTTATAGTGATAAATTATTTCAAAATGGACTGGGTTAAAAATTAAAATTATTAATAAGAAATTATCAAATAACAATACATTTTCTCATATCTTTATGTATTTTCAGATTATAGTTGGTTTGTAACTCTGAAGGATCACACGTTATAATAGTTTTCTATTTAGTGCCAGCAAGGAGTATGCAGCTCTTGCCACTGGTGACTCATGTGCAAATTGCATAATACCTGGACTGCTTAATAAGCTATAGTTCATTGAGTGAGCTGAGGATGGTAATTACACGTTACTTAGCTATAAAAGTTTCTAAATGCTCACTCTTGGCGTAGGTATTTATCTTGTGGTGGGTCATTACGGTTCATGCAGAGCACCAATCCATGGCCCACACATTAGATTTCAGTAGATGAGAAATGTGAACACCATGTATAGGAATAATAAAAACAGACATTTTTTTAAAATAAATAAAACTTCCTTTTCTATACGTGCAATTTGAACATGATGGCTATATGGAGTCATAAATTTCTTTTCTCATTTCATTTCCTAAAAATCCAACTGAATAATTTACAAATATGAAGGATTATATTACAAAAAGAGTGGTTTGGAATTTAAATATTATGTTGAAGTATATTTGGATGGTACTGTTGCAATAACACGAAAACATTCTGGGGTACTTACCCAGATTAAGGAGCTGGTACTTCCTTCATCAAGAAAGTTTTACTATAAAAATAAAGGTCAGCTAAATTAAACAGTGCATTCAGCAACAGAAGAAAAACTGTGAGTTACTTAAATGCTAATGTAATAAATTAGAGAATATTCTCTGTGTTATTTAATAATATGGAAGTTGATCAAAAACTATACTCAATATTTTGTAATAACCTATAAGGGAAAAGAATCTGAAAAAAATATATGTGTGTATAACTGAATCACTTTGTTGTACACCTGAAACTAACACATTACAAATCAACTCTACTTCAATAAAAAATAAACACCATTATTGCTAAATGAGGTGTAATGCCCTATTGAAGGAAAAAGATCTATGGAGATCTGCTGTCCGTATTTCTGCAAAACCAGAAATCAGTTTGGGTCCAGGTTCTGAAAAATGCAGTTTGCGCACTGACTTGAAATGCTGTCTATCGTGTTCGGTATTTATAATGACATTAATACTCCCATGTGAGAAAAAAATTCAGTATGTTTTTCAATGGCAGTTAGAATCACAGGGCAACAGTAAAAGTAGGAAGCTTAGAAGAACAGAGTTTCTACAGATTGTAATGACATGTTTCATAATGTAACAATAAGTCTTATTGAAGTAGGTGAAGATCTTGGTATTGTATATCTAAGAAATTATTACTTAATACCTTAAGAAATTTGATAGAAATATTTAAAATCTGCATCAAAGGCAGAATTAGATATAGGAAATCTATGTATCTTTAAAATTTTATGGTATAAATGATCAGAAATGACCATTGATTAAGAATTAAGGCAACATTTGAAAATATGGGCTCACTTCAGTTTGGGATAAAATTTTGAAATGAAGTGAAATTTATTTTAAAACATCTTCTTCAATTTGGTTTTTCTATTACACATCTTATTTAAAATAAATGAAATAATTTAAGCATACATTGTCCCCCCCAAATAGCATTGTTAATACAACTCAGATCAGATAAATTAACAAGTGAATAAGCAGAAAACAAGTTTACTTTTTACATTAAATGTTTTAGATATTCATATACCTGCTGTTTATTTAAATGTCTGTATAGGGGTATAAAATGAGTGTGTATCATCAGTTATTGCTAAATTATAATGTACAACAGACTTCTCTAAAACTGAGTGGCTTAAAACAATAAAAGTTTTTTCTTGCTCATTAACCTGAGTTTGGCTTCTTAGGTATTAAAAATAAGCTGTGGGCCAGATGATGGCCTATGGGCTCCTGGCTCAGCTAGACCAATTATTTTAGGGAACAATACTGAGGCAGAAGCAGGCTCAAAGGAGTCATAGAAACCAGGGCAGAGAACAGGACAGAATTAGAGCACTTAGGAAAATCTCTGTCAAGAGCCAGGCTGTCATGAGACCCAGCAGCTCCTAAATCTATACTGGGAAGCAATAGACATCATTCCTTCAGCAGCACCTGAAATAAGGCTGAGATATTGATCAAGGGTTAAAGTCTAAGGCTCTGAATGAGGTGGCTTCCAAACCCTTTTTCGTGCGGGTGTTTGAAGTATAGCCAGTTTCTCATTAACTTCCAGCCCTCAGCCCTCCGAAGAAATACACCCGAAATCAATTAACTAACTTAAGCATGATTAAATGAGTATAGGAACAAAGCCCAAGTGGATATTCGGAGCCTTTACATATGTGGGCACAGCAAATGTAAAACAAGAAAATACTAATAAAGTCCATGCAAAAAACAGAAGAAACAATAAATAAGTAAACAGCTCTTTAATGCCTGCGTGGGAATGATGCCGTAGGATAAAAACTATTCTTTTAAAGCTAAGCCTGAGAAGCAAAAGAAAAATGAACAGAATAAGTGTATTGAACCAGGCGTTATTTGTAATAAGCTGGATAGAACTCTCTACTTAGAAGACACCATTAGAAAGACAAATCCCCAAGGAGGCAACGGATGGAATGTCCACTGACATTCTGTTTAAAATTTTAGGAAAGGATAGAAATGTAATTAAATGAAGTGTAAAATGATGGATTCAGGTTGTGAATGGCCTATAAGACAATGTAAAGTAATAGTTACTCCAACAAATGAATGCACAATAGCAATAAATATTATTAGGGCTGATTTTCAGAATATATGGGAGAAAATCTAATCAGTCCATGAAGGTGGGATTGGCCCAGTGGGAACTTATAACTTTTTCCAACCCATCCAATGTGTAAATATCCTCCAGTATAAGGTAGCAAAGGATGTAAGGCAGTAGTAAAATAATACAGGATGTTTTAGAAGAAGACAATCAAACTCACCACATCACAATATAATTCAAAAGTGTAGGTTGTTAATGAAAAGCTTCTGTGAAATGGAGATCTGTCATAGACTTTAGAAATGTAAAAAAATGTAGCAAAATTGGCAAGATATGTATGAGATGTTAGACAACCAATGTTTGAGATTTCCATTACTACGGGAAATACAAGTCAGTAATTGATTGGTATCACGTTCTTTGCAATTTCATAGCTGAAGATGACTGAAATCAACTCACAGTCACATGAAAAGGGCCCAGTTTGCCTTCATTAGGCAGCTTCAAGAGTTAGTTCAATAAACTATGATAGTAAATAATCTATGCAAACAAATTTAAATACAATAGATATTTGTAGATGGTACTATAATCACAGAAGAAAATAAAGAAAATGTTTTAGGCTGATAAAAATCAGCCTAAATTGATTACACAAAGGAGGACAAGAAAAAGTAAAATTTAAATGAACCTTAGTTACATTCTTAGAATCTAGTCTTTCAAGGAACGGAAATATCCTAATAAAACAAAAAATTAATGAAAATAGTCATCTCTGAAGATAAGAAAGAAATGCAAAATTATGTGTTTTAAATTTTTTTCCTTTGGCTTTTGAAAAAAAATATTTTTTTAATGGGAAATCTTCTTCAACACTGTAATAAACAGCCAAACTGCCCCCCCCAAAACAAAAAACTCATGTTTCAAAAGCTGGTTTTAAACAGTGAGTCTTGAATTGAATCTTGTGCGGAGCACTTTTTGTCCCTTTCCTATGTAAGATTTAGACTCTCCTGCCAACTTCTAGACCCCAAAGACAGAAACCTCACATTGCTTCTGGAAGAATTTACATTTTGCATCTATCTGTGTTCTGGTTCTGCTTCGAAGAGATGATGAGCTTGTATTTGAACCCAGCTATGTCATTTTGCCTTTACCTTTTTATAGTTCATCCATTCGCGTGTATAGAGTAGAGGGGCTATAAAAGGGCGAAGTCTCTATACCATCATGAGATAAAAATGATGCCAATTCTATGTATACGTATAGCTGATTCACTTCATTGTACAGCAGACACTAATACAACATTGTAAAGTAATTATACTCCAATAAAAGAAAAGAAGAAGAAAAAAATCATCTGTTTAACTGTAATTATCTTATCTGTTTAATAACTGTGTAATCTGTCATAATAATTACCTTTCCATTCCTGATATTGATTTATTATAAAATAGCTAGGGGTTTTTCAATTTTGGTAATCTTTTAAAGGAATCAACTAATCTTCTTTATTAATTTTCTCTACTGCTGCTTACTAATTTCTGGATTTCTCCTTTTTTTAAAATAATTTCCTTCCCTCTACTTACTTTGGCTTTGCATTGTTCATTTTTATCTGGTTCTTAAAGTAAAACCTAGGTTATGGTTGTTGATTTTTTTAGTCCTTCCTATTTCTAATATAAGCATTTAACAATATAAGTTCCCTGTTAAGCACTGCTATAGCTACATTCCACAAACTTTTACATGTTGTATTTGAATTATGACTGCAATTTTTCTCGTGATTTCATATTTGACCTCTGAATTACTTAGCAGTATGTTGTTTATATCACAGATATTTTGTGTTTTCCTCTAAATATTTTCTAATTTTTTATTTTTTTATTAATTCCTAATGTAATTTTATTGCAGGAAGAGAATCCTTAAATTAAAAAAGCTTGTTTTGTTTCTTAGCATATGATCTGCCTTAGTGAAGGCACATGTGCCCTTGAGAAGAATAGACATTGTGAAGTTGTTGGCTATAGATCAAGGTGGTTCATGTGCTGATTGAATCTTTTATGATTTTACAGATGTTTTTGACTAGTTGTTCTATCAATTACTGACAGAGAATCATTAAAACCTACTGTGGGGCTTCACTGGTGGCACAGTGGTTGAGAGTCTGCCTGCCGATGCAGGGGACATGGGTTCGTGCCCCGGTCCGGGAAGATCCCACATGCCGCGGAGCGGCTGGGCCTGTGAGCCATGGCCGCTGGGCCTGCGCGTCCGGAGCCTGTGCTCGGCAATGGGAGAGGCCATAACAGTGAGAGGCCCGCGTACCGCAAAAAGAAACAGCAAAAAAAACCCTACTGTGATTGTGCAATTTTCTTTTTTCTCTTTAATTCTATTTTTGCTAAACACGTGTTGAGGTTGTTATTAGGCACATGTTACTGATGATTTATTTTTTATCTTAAAGCATAGTCCCTTTTTATCTGTGAGGAGAGCTTTGGTTTCAAAAATCTATGGTATTAGATAATAAAGCAGGTGCTCTGGCCTCCTGGAGCTTCCTCTTGGAGTTGTACATGTATTTCTGTCTAATGATTTTCAACTCTTACAGACATCTTATAGTAAGCTCTTCATTTCTGAAAAAGACATTTGTCATGGTTTGCCTTTTATTGAGGTGTTTAGGCCCTTACCATTTAATAGAGGGTTTGCTATATTTGGATTAGTGTCTACCACATTTATCTATGTTCTGTTTCTCTTCTCTGTTTTTATTTCTCTACTCCCGACTTTCTGCCTTCTTTTGTACTGTATAAATATATTCTAGTGCTTCATTTTAACCTGTTGGCTTTTATGCTATATTTCACCAAACTTTTTTTAGTAGTTGCTCTATGAATTACTAAATGAATACCTAAAATTTCACAGTCTAATAGATGTAAAATACAGAAACTTGCAAACATATAGGTCAACACATTGCTGTCTTTTTGGTTTTTTGATACTAAATTACTTTGTTCTTATTAGGAATGACTGAACTTTTATGAAACAGTTTTTTGTCATTCAAGATTATAATCATATGGTTTATGTTTCACTCTGCTGATGTAATTGATGGGATACATTTCCTTTCTTTCTTAAGAATATATATTTATTTTTGGCTGTGCCGCACAGCTTACAGGATCTCAGTTCCCCAACCAGGGGTAAACCAAGGCCACAGCAGTGAAAGCCCTGGATCTTAACCACTAGGCCACCAGGGAACTCCCACTTTACTGACTTTTACGTTATAATTGTTATGTGTTGAGTCTGTACATAATGGTAACCACATGAGGCCATTTCACTTTAATAGTCAACATATTTTTAATTTATAAGAAATAACGTCTTTTATTCTGATACTTAGATTTCTGTTGTTCTTCCTTCATTTCTGAAGAACAAAGTTTCTTTTGGTATCATTTCCCTTCAGACTGGAAAACTTCCTTTAGTATTTCTTGTAATAACAGATCCACTGGGGACAAATTCTCTATACTTTTTTTTTCATCTGAAAAAGTAGTTATTTTTCTTTATTTCTGAAGGATATGCTTGCTAATTTTTCTTTTGAAAAAGAAGTTTTCTTTCACTATTTTAAACATGCTCTTCCTCATTCTTCTGGCCTCCATGGTTTCTGATGAGAAATACGCGGTCATTTGAATAAATGTTCCTCTGTATGTAACGTGCAATTTTCTTTAGCTGCATTCAAGACTTTGCATTTGTTTGTTAGCAGTTTGATTGTGATGCATCTAAAAGCCATGGCTTTTCTTTAAGTTTATTGTTTCGATTTCCTGAGTTTTTTCAATCTGTAAATTTCTGTCTTCCTCTAGTTTGGGACATTTGTGGCCATTATATATTCATAAAACTTCTGTGCTTCAGTTTCTTAATCCTCTCTTCTGGGACTCTAATTAAACAGATGTTTGAGAATTATTTCTTTCCATTGTTATTTACATTCTGGTGTTAAGCCCATTCATCGAGTTTTTATTGAAGACATTGCATTTTTCAGTTTTAAAATTTTCACTTGGTTCCTTTCTATAGTTTCAAACACCCTGCTGAAATTTCCTATATTTCATACACTTCAAGTGCGTTTTCCTTTACGCCATGAAGCATGGTTATATAACTGATTTAAAGTCTCTGTCTGATAGCTCCAACATCATGGTCACCTCCAGGTTAGCATCTATGGATCATATTTTTCCATGAGGATTGTTTCATTTTCCTAGTTCTTTGTACCTTGAGTAATTTTGAATTGTACCTGGATACTGTGAATGTTATTTGGTGTATTCTCTGTTGTGCTCTCCTGGAGAATGTTGGTGTTTTGTGTTAACAGAAAATCTAACTGGTTATGTTGAGATCATAGATTCTGACTTGCCTTCTATGTTTGGTTGTTTAAGTCTCAGGTCAGTTTTCTAAGCTTTTACTATGTTGATTTGGGTCTGTCCTTGGTGTGAAGAGTTTGGGGTTAGGCTGAGATTTTTGTGGGTGCATACATAGAATTAGGGGATCCTCCTTCACTGGCTCTTTCCTCTAAAGGAATCCAACTACATTCTGTAGCCTGCAGGGGACCTTTTATCTCCTTTTTCTGAAAAAGAGCACGGGTTTCTCTTGAAGTTTTATTGCCCATGTATCCATGCTGCTCTGCAACAAGTCTCACAAACACACAGGCACGTGTGTGCAGGCATGCATTGCAGGCATGCATGTGCACACTCACTCACGCACACACACATACACCATCTCCCACTGCACTTGGGGCAAAGTCCTGAAAGGTGAAAGAAAACTGGAAAGCTCACCTGCGTGCAGGTTGTTTCTCAAGTTTTTACAACTATGCATAATCTGCTTGCTTTTGTTTTCTTTTAGCATCTCCAGGTAGCTGTTTTTGCATTTTTTTCAATGTTTTTAGGAATATTAGCTGAAGTAGTGGGTTTATGGATAGCATGTAGTGGAACCAAAACTCAGGAACTCATATTTAATACATGTTAATTGTGTGATATTCCAGCAGATTAGGTATAGTGAATGTGTTAACCAATAAAGTGAGGAAGTGCTGTGAAGCACTTTAGAATAACTTAAAGGAGTCTTTTTATATTAACAGCTACTAGCTGTAAATCATTATTTCCTGTTGTAGAGGTGGAAAACTTCCCTTCCTCCAATCTAGATTCTTTGGCTGTTCAAAGAATTAAATAGACATAATGCAGATTAACAGGAGAAAAACAAATTTTGTGTACAGTATTCCCATAAAAATATGAGATTGCTGTTACAGAAAGCTCACTTTGGTAGAAACCTAAAGAATGTTTTGGGGAAGAGTGAGAGCTTTTCAGGGACCATGGAAATAATTATGGTGAGATGCTGAGCACCCAAACCAATTTAGTAGCAACAGATCTGTTTAGTTCATGCTCTCTCATAATGTGAATGAATTCCAGACAAAGTATACCACTAAGAAAATGCATATAAAAGTTCCTGGGAGATTTTAAAGCCTTAAGTTTTAGGATATACACTACTATGTATAAAATAGATAAACAACAAGTTCCTACTGCATAACACAGGGAACTATATTCAATACCTTGTAATAACCTATAATAGAAAAGAATCCAAAAAAGAATATATATATGTATATACATATATATGTATATATATAGAACTGAATCACTTTGATGTACACCTGAAACATTGTAAATCAACTACACTTCAATTTAAAATTTTTTAATTAAAAAAGTCATAATACCTTGGGACAAAAGAAAGATACTGAATTTTCCTGATATTATGTTCAGATAGGCTATGATGATCAGATAGGTTAAAATATATATATTTATAAAAAATTTTAATGAGGAGGAGAAGTCATGATGAAAGGCAGTAACTGGACTGTTGACTGATTTAATAATATTGAACATAGCTTCCCAAGCAAATGAGGTAGGAACTATTTTATAAACGGGAGAATCAATTGATTTTGTTTGCTCTAAAGTATCACCAGGTGTGCAGTTGTTTACATTAACTGCAGATCACAAGCAATTCTGAACAAATGTTAGATTCCTGCATAAAATAGACCATGTAGATTGAAAAATAATATTGATGCAAGCACAAGGAAACAAAAAGAAATGGCAACTGGCAAGGGATTCAATTCCCAAATATACAAACAGCTTATGCAGCTCAATATCAAAAAACAAACAACCCAATCCAAAAATGGGCAGAAGACCTAAATAGACATTTCTCCAAAGAAGACATACAGAGGGCCAAAAAACACATGAAAGGATACTCAACATCACTAATTCTTAGAGAAATGCAAATCAAAACTGTAATGAGGTATCAGTTCACACCAGTCAGAATGGCCATCATCAAAATGTCTACAAACAATAAATTGCTGGAGAGGGTGTGAAGAAAAGGAAGCCCTCTTGCACTCTTGGTGAGAATGTTAATTGATGCAGCCACTATGGAGAACAGTATGGAGGTTCCTTAAAAAACTAAAAATAGAACTACCATATGATCCAGCAATCCCACTCCTGGGTATATACACAGAGCAAACCATAATTCAAAAACATACATGCACCCCAGTGTTCACTGCAGTGCTATTTACAATAGCCAGGACATGGAAGCAACCTAAGTGTCCATCAGCAGAGGAAGGCATAAAGATGCAGTACATATATACAATGGAATATTACTCAGCCATAAAAAGAAATGAAATTGGGTCATTTGCAGAGATGTGGATGGACCTGGAGACTGTCACCCAGAGTGAAGTAAGTCAGAAAGAGAAAAACAAATATCATATATTAACACATATATGTGGAATCTAGAAAAATGGTATAGATGATCTTATTTGCAAAGCAGAAATAGAGACACAGGTGTAGAGGACAAACGTATGGATACCAAGGGGGATGGGGGGGATGAATTTGGAGATGGGGATTGACATATATACACTACTATGTATAAAATAACTAGTGGGAACCTACTGTATAGCACAGGGAATTCTACCCAGGGCTCTGTGGTGACCTAAAAGGGAAGGAAATCCAAAAAAGAGGGGATATATGTGTACATATAGCTGATTCACTTTGCTGTACAGCAGAAATGGACAAAGTAGTGTAAAGCAACTATACTCCAATAAAACAAACAAACAAAAAACAAAACAAAAACCTTGTGGACTATTACTGATACATCAATGAAAATGAGAACTAAAAATGTGCCATGATACTAAGGTATATTTAGCTTTACCTTGGCTATTATCCTGTTGACTTATCCAGCAAAGTGGCCACACGGTGTAATTGTGTGTCTACATGAAATACGCACACAGCGATGGCACTAAACTCTGCATGTCATTAATAGGAGAACTCTCCTGATGGTCTCCGCTCGTTACCATGCTACACACTCAGGAAGAAAGAAACTATGCTTAGGTACCAGGAAAGAGAACGCGTGGGATGCTTTCTATTTTAATTATAAAATAGCTTTCCTGTACGAAAAAGAAAGCTAGAAAAGATAAAGCCAGTGTTGTCAAAACATTATGGTTACAGACTCTCCTCCAAGTAGTTCTCTAGTTTAAAAAATCTAGCGACCAAAAGTTGGTAGAGCTTTGTCTTTTTCAGATTAATATTTTAGTTTCAATTGATAGTTGGAAGACTCTGAAGGAATGTGCTGTAAAGATACTTGTAATTCTGCCAAGGCATACATTTTAATCAAGATCCCTGTACGGGTACTTTATCTTTGTGAATAATGACCATTAAGTGAAATATAAAAGTTTAGTAGAAATTGAAAATTCAATTAGCTTGCAGTGTAAGACTATGCAGGTAAAAGAAACGGTTCTGGACTGAAATATGGTTAGAGGCTTATTCTAAGAATTCTGTGTTGATAAATTTAGCAGTTTGGGATGGGCTTTCAAAACATTCAGATATTTCAAGGTTGGATTGCATTCTCTGGTGAAATTCAAGTGCATGCATATAGAATAATAGTGAAAATCCTTAAGACTGGATATCACTTTCTCTGAGTGTATTTACACAACTCTTTTTCATCTTCTTTCTTTCATGTCAGACCTGCCTCTTTCCAACAAGGAGCCCACGTGCTAATAGATTGCTTTTAGTTTGAGAGTGGAAGGAGATAATTAAGAGAGTGTAATGATCCATCATTGCAAAGCAAAGTGTACAAAGAGAAGACCTAATTTTGGCAAGCAGGTAGTCTGAAGGGCTGTTTCTCACAAAGACTGCTTATTAAAGCATGAATATCTCAGCTGTGATTATCATTTGGGTTTCTGCAGTCTAGATGCCTTGTGTATATCTGTGTACATGCATGTTTAAAAAGTAGCTTTTTTATTTTGGAATAACTTTATTTTTCAAATTGAAAAGAATTTATTTTTTTTTGGCCCTCTGAATAGCTTTGCAGGATCTTAGTTCCCCAACCAGGGATCAAACCCATGCCCCCTGCAGTGGAAGGGTGGAGTCCTAACCACTGGACTGCCAGGGAATCCCTAGAATAACTTTAGATTTATAGAAAAGTTGCAAAGATAGTGTAGAGCATTTCCCCAAATCCCACACTCAGTTTCCTCTCTTGTTAAATTTTTCATTACTGTAGTACATTTCCCACAATTATGGAACTGGCATTGGTACATTACCATTAACTAAACACCACTGTTTATTTTTATTTCACTAGTTTTTACCTAATGTGCTTTTTCTATTCCAGAATACCATCCAGGATGCAATATTTCATGTATTCAGGATGTGTCTTTGGCCTCCACTGGTCCATGACAGTTTCTCAGACGTCCCTTGTCTTTGAGGAGTATTGGTCGGGTAGTTTTGTGGTGCAACACTTAATATAGGTCTGTATACTGTTTGTCTCATGTTATGTGACTAGAGTTATAGGTTTTGAGGAGAAAGACCAGAGAGGAACATTGTTATTCTCAACACATCATATCAAGGGCACATTCTATCAGCATGACCTGTCAATCACGACTTTAGCATTGATCTCTGGGCTCGTTCACCTCCTTGAGCGGGGAGAAGCTACATAAATTATTTGGAATTCTTTTATATGGGAGATGTGCTTCTTCTACTCCATGCACTAAATTATTCTACTATGTGATTCTATCATTGACTCAAGGGTATTTATTTCATACTCACCAGTACTACACCAGTGAGTATAAAAAACTGACATTACTTAATTCAATACTACTTTATTGGCTGTGCAAATTGTCCCAACGTTGCACACTGGGTGCCCTTACAGCTTAGCTTCTCTGTCTCTTTGACAGGATTCCATCCAGGTACATTTTTAAACAATTTACAAAGGGTCCTATGACTGAAGACTTTGAATGAAAGTAAAATAATTAACTGAAAATGACTAAACTCTCAAGTTAATGATATTTGGTCTCAGAATAAGCATAAATTTGTGTCCACATGAGTATGTGGGTGTGTATGACAAAACCACAAGCTTTTAGTGACACAGCAAAATGAACATCTTAAACCTGATTCACCTTTTCTTCTCTTACCATAGTCCTTCTGTTCATTGTTTCGATCCTTTTCAGTGATGCTGGGTAATACCCAGGTTTTTGTATGAACTGGTGGACATTCTTAGTCTGTCTCTGTAACTGCACAAAGCAGAAGCTTGAACGTCAATTCTAGCTGCTCCTGTTTCTACACCCAGGCTCTATGTAGCTGCTGGAGAGCGAATGCAATTGCCAATCAACGCAGATGGTTTGTTTCTGCCATGTATCAATGGGATCTTCTCTTTGGCCAGTCACACACGGATTTTTAGTCTTTCTCCTGACTCTGCTACCCAGGAAAGGAAGAGTTTTATAGGCCTTAGTATTTTACCCAAAAAGAGCTACTTTCAGAGTGAATCAGATGTGCAAGTTCTTTTGCTTTTGGCAGTGGTTAAGGACTCTCTGATATATTTTATTTTAGAATTTGAAGCATCCTTCACAGGCTGAGCAGCTGAGGTTTTGCTGTATTGAATTAGGTGCATCTAGACCATAGCAGTGAAAAAAAATGAAAGCAGAGTCACATATACAAGGTTAAGCACAGAGGTAACGAGCTCATTTCTTAGGCACCTTTGTAGGTTAGGACATAATCTCACAATCTGTAGGAACTCTGCAGATTCCAGATTGATTGGTGAGTTGCTGCTGTAATGATTCACCTATTCCTTTGCTCTTTGAACCTTGAAATGAACATTCAAAGATTACTAAAGTGAACGTTTTCCCACAGTATACCTTTTATGCTGAGTAAAGAATCACTAAACCTGAACCCAAAAACCAAATCCCAATTTATGTATTAAAATGTGATTATGAAGTTATAGCACAGTTTTTAACTCACAGTATTCAAACTACTAACACGTTTCTCAAAATTTTGTTTTAGCAGTTGATGGTTGGCAAGGAAGGAGGTGAAACTATTGATCTGTGGGCTGTTTTTATCCCAGCTGCTGGGGAATGGCTCCTGGGGAATAAAAGAAGCCAGGTAACCCAGTCTAATCTGCTTACCAACATACTGGACCTCAGGGCGAAGAGAATGATATTTCCCGTCAGGAAGGTTATTATCTATGGAATGTTTTCAACAGGATGTACCTGGTTAAGGATTGCTCTAAGTAAATGACCCCAGAATCTATGGATTTTTAAGACATGACTTCCTGGAAAGCATAAGTTTGGGTGTGAAAAAGAGACAGTTTAGAAACTAAATGCTCCTCTGTTGTGAGAGGGAAACCCACAAAATCTCACTTGGGGATATCTACTATTTGGGGTCAGAGAACATCTCTCTAGTGAGGGAAGAAAGGAACTGGGTAGCCACCTGGTTATTATAGACCTCTTCCTGCTTGAACAAAGCCATATTCTCTGGCTGAAGATACTTCAAAATTACTCTAAACATTGAGGTTAGCCCCCCACGGTGGTTAGGGTTTTTGTTGCAGTTCATCAAAGTGCCTTTTTTTTTTTGACTTAACTGTCTTACACTTAGTGATATAACTCTTGAAACTCCATGGTACACAGTGGTGCCACACTTTCACCGGACTTAGCTAGTCTTTTGATCTGCCTTGTACTATGTACATCTCCTTTGTTGATGTGCTTTTCTCTTTTTTTTGTTTCTTCCATAATAATATTTATATTTTTCAACTTGCAAAGCAGACACAATTTATTTGCATTTTACAGGATTTTAAAGCCAGGTTTTAAGAAACATATTGTTAAGACTAGAAAATACGTCTCAGCCAAATGTTTATTTAGGTACATTTAATACAATTACAGAATGATTGAAAAAAATCTGGAATTTTGTTTATTGTCATCTTGGAATTTTTCGTTAATACTGTTAACACATTATTTAACATTAATATTTGCTTGTCCTCTCACTTTGACCAGCTGTAGTGTGAATCCCTGAGTAACCACACACATTGAATTAGGGCCTTGGCAACCTAGGGGTTTAGGGAGAACGTAGGAAGGGAAGAACTTAATGTAAGTTCTCTACAGCTGTAATGAGACCAAGAACACGAGAAAAATGTGCTGGAAAGGTGAATATGGCACAATTTGAAGAACTTCCTTTCTAGAGCCAATGGGTTTTTAAGGAAGAGAGTTATATCGCCCTTTGTATCCTAGGGTTCCACATCTGTGGATTCAACCTGCTGCAGACTGAAAATATATTTTGAAAATTCCAGAAAGTTCCAGAAAGCAAACTTGAATTTGCCTCATGCCAGAAACTACCTACATAGCATTTACATTGCTTTTCCCACTGTTTACATAACATTTACACTGTATTAGGTATTATAAGGAATCTAGAAATGATTTAAAGTATACAGGAGGATGTGCATCCGTTATACGCAAATACTATGTCGTTGCATAAAGAGACTAGAGAATCTGCAGACTTTGACATCCAGAGAGGGTCCTGGAACCCATCCCCCATGGATGCTGAAGGATGCCTGTGTTTGCTTACCTCTAAGCTAAAGAAAGGATGCTCAGTGGAGAGTGTGGATGGGGCACGAGTCCTCCGTTGGCGGGGAGTCAGGGTAGAGGCAGTTTGTCATAGAACACCGAGTGATGACTTCAACTGGAAAACTAGCATCAAGAGCCCAGAGGAGGTAATACTTTGAGGCAAACTTAAGAATAAAACCAAGCAGGCTTTAGAGAGTAGTATGAGAAAAAGGGAAAATTCAAAGATCATGCTGAGGGTTTTAGATCTTGTGTGTTTATTTTTAATGCATATGATGTTCTCAAGTAGACTGACTTTATAAAAAAAAAAACCCTCACTGTTGGACACATAAAGTTTCAGTTGTGCAGGATGAGTAAGTTCTAGAGATCCTTTGTGCAACATGGAACCCATTGTTAGCCATCTGGCTTTGTGCGCTTAAAATGTTTTTAGGAGGATATATCTCATATTAAGCATCCTTACCATCACAACAAAAGTTTCCAAATGTGTTTCTAGTTCAAAGTGATCACTCTGGGAGGCTCTGCTTGTGACACATGATTGAAGCCCCTCTTTGCACATTCCTTCAATGTCGATTTATGGGTCTCTGTTATCATAGCAAATATCTTACCTGCAGTAGGAGATTAATTTATTACTTTGTTGATTTACCAGTTGATTGATTGATGACCGCTTATAATTAACAGAGAACTTGATTACTATTAACATCCTGTAGCTTAGTAAACATGGCTTATGATAAACTGCAGGAAGGGAAGCCAGACAGGAGCTGGTAGATCTGCACCAATGTGACAAACCATAATGTACCTACTCTATTTTTCTATTTTTCATGTATCCCTTCTTTATCTTTCCTGCCCTGCTCGATCCCAGTCTCAGTTCCCCCCTCCCATGACAACCTTCTGCCTTTGATAATAGTAAAACCCTTTGTTCTTATTCTGTCTCTTACAGAGAAGCACATTCTTTTTGGTTTTAAATGATATAGGAGCTCTTTGTTTTACTAGCAACTCATTACAGCTTACTATAAAAGGCTACATTACTTGACAGCTCTGAAAAATATAATACTTGTTAGCTCTAAAAATATAATCCTTTCTGTTCAGGTATTTTATTCTTTCAGTAATAATGGAACTTTTTAAATAAAATGAAGAGTACATCATTTAAAATGCAATATGTTCATAATTCTAAGGGAAATTACAGCATAAATAAAAGTGGTGACCTTGAACCTTTTTTCCTGAATAGACATTTTGCTGACTTCTATTTTTATTGTATTTCAACTTTGAGCCATCTCTTGGGTCTGTAATGAAATACACTAAAATCACATATTTCAGATTAAGTATAATATACATTCACTTTTACTAGTGGTAAATAGTGGTTTAAACTAGTACAGAGGGGATTACTCAATAAAATTAAAGCTCAAATGCTAGCATAGATATCGAATAATAAGCTAGCCACAAATTCCAATTGCAAATGTCTGGACTCCTACTAGGCATTTCCTGCACATTCAGAGCTCATCACAAAAATCCTCAATTAGCACCAGAGGACATTGTAAGAGGAAAAAAAAGAGTGCCAGTGTGCACTTGGTTTCAGATGCTGCTCTCAAAAAAAGGCACCATCACACACCAGCCTACACAGACAGCAACATTTTTTCATTGGAGAGATTTACATATTAAGAAAAGACTTGGGGTATTTGCAAAACAATTTTCAGTATTCATTAAATGGAAAAAATCCACTTATTCTTCCAGCCATCATTTCTTGTGAACCTTACATTCTGCAAGTTTGCATCATATTAAGTTCTAAAGGTCAGGAGATTACTTATTTCATTCAAATCTAGTGAAATATTGAATCTTCATAACTGACTCATGCTAAAAATAATTTATGATGATAAAATTTCAAGCATTTGTGAAATTTTTTTCAATGCATGAACAAATGAGACATTAATTATTACATAGGGCCATTCACTATTATTTTTTTTACATATTTATTGGAGTACAATTACTTTACAATGGTGTGTTAGTTTCTGCTGTATAACATAGTGAATCAGTTACACATATACATATATCCCCATATCCCCTCCCTCTTGCGTCTCCCTCCCACCCTCCCTATCCTACCCCTCTAGGTGGTCACAAAGCATGGAGCTGATCTCCCTGTGCTACGTGGCTGCTTCCCACTAGCTATCTATTTTACATTTGGTAGTGTATATACGTCCATGCCACTCTCTCACTTTGTCACAGCTTACCCTTCCCCCTCCCCGTGTCCTCAGGTCCTTTCTCTACGTCTGTATTTTTAATCCTGTCCTGCCCCTAGGTTCATCAGAGCCATTTTTTTTTTATATTCCATATATATGTGTTAGCATACGGTATTTGTTTTTCTCTTTCTGACTTACTTCACTCTGTATGACAGACTCTAGGTCCATCCACCTCAATGCAAATAACTCAGTTTTGTTCCTTTTTGTGGCTGAGTAATATTCCACTGTATATATGTGCCACATCTTCCTTATCCATTCATTTGTCAGTGGACACTTAGGTTGCTTCCATGACCAGGCTATTGTAAATAGTACTGCAATGAACATTTTGGCACATGACTCTTTTTGAATTATGGTTTTCTCAGGGTATATGCCCAGTAGTGGGATTGCTGGGTCATATGGTAGTTCTATTTGTAGTTTTTTAAGGAAACTACATACTGTTCTTCATAGTGGCTGCATCAATTTACATTCCCACCAACAGTGCAAGAGGGTTCCCTTTTCTCCACATCCTCTCTAGCATTTTTGGTTTGTAGATTTTTTGATGATGGCCATTCTGACTGGTGTGAGGTGATACCTCATTGTGCTTTTGATTTGCATTTCTCTAATGATTAGTGATGTTGAGTACCTTTGATTTTTTTGTTGGCAATATGTATATCTTCTTTGGAGGAATGTCTGTTTAGGTCTTCTGCCCATTTTTTGGATTTTTTTTTTTTTATTGAGCTGCATGAGCTGCTTGTATATTTTGGAGAGTAATCCTTTTCCAGTTGCTTCGCTTGAAAATATTTTCTCCCATTCTGAGGGTTGTCTTTTCATCTGGTTTATGGTTTTCTTTGCTGTGCAAAAGATTTTAAGTTTCATTAGATCCCATTTGTTTATTTTTGTTTTTTATTTCCATTATTCTAGGAGGTGGGTCAAAAAGGATCTTGCTGTGATTTATGTCATAGAGTGTCTGCCTATGTTTTCCTCTAAGAGCTTGATAGTGTCTGGCCTTACATTTAGGTCTTTAATCCATTTTGAGTTTATTTTTGTGTATGGTGTTAGGGAGTGTTCTAATTTCATTCTTTTACATCTAGCTGTCCAGTTTTCCCAGCATCACTTATTGAAGAGGCTGTCTTTTCTCCATTGTATATTCTTGCCTCCTCTATCAAAGATAAGGTGACCATATGTGTGTGGGTTTATATCTGGGGTTTCTATCCCGTTCTGTTGATCTATATTTCTGTTTTTGTGCTAGTACTGTAGTGTCTTAATTACTGTAGCTTTGTAGTATAGTCGGAAGTCAGGGAGGCTGAGTCATCCAGATCTGTTTTTCTTTATAAAGATTGCTTTGGCTATTTGGGGTCTTTTGTGTTTCCATACAAATTGTGAAATTTTTTTGTTGTAGTTCTGTGAAAAATGCCATTGGTAGTTTGATAGGTTTTGCCTTGACTCTGTAGACTGTTTTGGGTAGTATAGTCATTTTCAAACTGTTGATTCTTCCAATCCAAGAACATGGTATCTCTCTCTATCTGTTTGTAACATCTTTGATTTTTTTCATCAGTGTCTTATAGCTTTCTGTATATAGGTCATTTGTCTCCTTAGGCAGGTTTATTCCTAGGTAGTTTTTTCTTTTTGTTGCAATGGTAAATGGGAGTGTTTCCATAATTTCACTTTCAGATTTTTCATCATTAGTGTATAGGAATGCAAGAGATTCCTGTGCATTAATTTTGTATCCTGCTTCTTTACCAGATTCATTGATTAGCTCTAGTAATCTTCTGGTAGCATCTTTAGGGTTCTCTATGTATAGTGTCATGTCATCTGCAAGCAGTGACAGCTTTACTTCTTCTTTTCTGATTTGGATTCCTTTTATTTCTTTTTCTTCCCTGATTGCCGAGGCTAAAACTTCCAAAACTATGTTGAATAATAGTGGTGCGAGTGGGCAACCTTGTTTTGCTCGTGATCGTAGGGGAAATGGTTTCAGTTTTTCACCATTGACAATGATGTTCACTGAGGGTGTGTCATATACGGCTTTTATTATGTTGAGGTAGGTTCCCTCTATGCCCACGTTCTGGAGAGTTTTTGTCATAAATGGGTGTTGAATTTTGTCAGAACATTTTTCTGCATCTATTGAGATGATCATATGGTATTTATCCTTCAATTTGTTTAATATGGTGTATCACATTAATTGATTTGCGTATATTGAAGAACCTGGCATTCCTGGGGTTAACCCTGCTTGATCATGGGGTATGATCCTTTTAGGTGCTGTTGGATTCTGTTTGCTAGTATTTTGTTGAGGATTTTTACATCTATGCTCATCAGTGATGTTGGGCAGCAGTTTTCTTTTTCTGTACATCTTTGTCTGGTTTTGGTATCAGGGTGATGGTGGCCTTGTAAAATGAGTTTGGGAGTGTTTCTCCCTCTGCTATATTTTGGAAGAGTTTGAGAAAGATAGGTGTAGCTCTGCTCTAAATGTTTTGTAGAATTCACTTGTGAAGTTATCTGGCCCTGGGCCTTTATTTGTTGGAAGATTTTAATTCACAGTTTCAATGTTAGTGCTTGTGATTGGTCTGTTCATATTTTCTATTTCTTCCTGGTTCAGTCTTGGAAGGTTATACCTTTCTAAGAATTTGTCCATTTCTTCCAGGTTGTCCATTTTATTGACATGTAGTTGTTTGTAGTAGTCTCTCATGGTTCTTCGTATTTCTGCAGTGTCAGTTGTTACTTCTTTTTCATATCTAATTCTGTTGATTTGAGTCTTCTCCCTTTTTTTCTTGATGAGTCTGGCTAATGGTTTATCAATTTTGTTTATCTTCTCAAAGAACCAGCTTTTAGCTTTATTGATCTTTGCTATTGTTTCCTTCTTTTCTTTTTCATTTATTTCTGATCTGATCTTTATGATTTATTTCCTCTGCTAACTTTGGGTTTTCTTTTTTTTTTTTTCTTTTCTTCTTCTTCTTTCTCTAATTTCTTTAGGGGTAAGGTTGGATTGTTTATTTGAGATTTTTCTTGTTCTTGACGTAGGATTGTATTGCTATAAACTCCCCTCTTAGAACTGCTTTCACTGATCCCATACGTTTTGGGTTGTCATGTTTTTGTTGTCATTTTTTCCTAGGTATTTTTAAATTTCCTCTTTGATTTCTTCAGTGATCTCTCGGTTATTTAGTAATGTATTGTTTAGCATCCATGTGTTTTTATTTTTTACAGTTTTTTTTCCTGTAATTGATATCTAGTCTCATAACATGGTGGTCAGAAAAGATACTTGATATGATTTCAATTTTCTTAAATTACCGAGGCTTGATTTGTGCCCCAAGATATCTATCCTGGAGAATGTTCCATGTGCACTTGAGAAGAAAGTGTATTCTGTTGTTTTTGGATGGAATATCCTATAAATATCAATTAAATCCATCTGGTGTAATGTATCATTTAAAGCTTTTATTTCCTTATTTACTTTCATTTTGGATCATCTGTCCATTGGTGAAAGTGGGATGTTAAAGTCCCCTACTATGATTGTGTTACTGTTGATTTCCCCTTTTATGGCTGTTAACATTTGCCTTATATATTGAGGCGCTGCTATGTTGGGTGCATAAATATTTACAATTGTTATATCTTCTTCTTGGATTGATCCCTTTATCATTATGTAATGTCCTTCTTTGTCTCTTGTAATAGTCCTTATTTTAAAGTCTATTTTGTCTGATATGAGTATTGCTACTCCAGTTTTCTTTTGATTTCCATTTGCATGGAATATCTTTTTCCATCCCTTCAATTTCAGTCTGTATGTGTCCCTAGGTCTCAAGTGGGTCTCTTTTAGTGTCCCTAGGTCTGAAGTGGATCTCTTGTAGACAGCCTATATTTGGGTCTTGGTTTTTTTCTATTCAGCCAGTCTATGTCTTTTAGTGGGAGCATTAAATCCATTTACATTTAAAGTAATTATCACCACTTATGTTCCTATTACCATTTTCTTAATTGTTTTGGGTTTGTTGTAGGTCTTTTCCTTCTCTTGTATTTCCCACTTAGAGAAGTTCCTTTAGCATTTGTTGCAAGGCTGGTTTGGTGGTGCTGAATTCTCTTAACTTTTTCCTGTTTGTAAAGGTTTTAATTTCTCTTTCAAATCTGAATGAGATCCTTAGTGGGTAGAGTGATCTTGGTTGTAGTTTTTTTTTTGTTTCATCATTCTAAATATGTCCTGCCACTCCCTTCTGGCTTGCAGAGTTTCTGCTGAAAGATCAGCTGTTTAACCTTATGGGGATTCCCTTGTATGTTATTCATTGCTTTTCCCTTGCTGCTTGTAATGTTTTTTCTTTGTATTTAATTTTTGATAGTTGATTAATATGTGTCTTGGCGTGTTTCTTCTTGGATTTATCCTGTATGGGACTCTGTGCTTCCTGGGCTTGATTGACTATTTTCTTTCCCATGATAGGGAAGTTTTCAACTATAATCTCTTCAAATATTTTCTCAGACCACTTCTTTTTCTCTTCTTCTTCTGGGACCCTTACAATTCTAATGTTGGTGCATTTGATGTTGTCCCAGAGGTCTCTGAGACTGTCCTCAATTCTTTTCATTCTTTTTTCTTTACTCTGCTCTGTGGCAGTTATTTCCACTATTTTAGCTTCCAGGTCACTTATCCGTTCTCCTGCCTCAGTTATTCTGCTATTGTTTCCTTCTAAAGTATTTTTAATTTCATTTAATGTGTTGTTCAACATTGTTTGTTTGCTCTTTAGTTCTCTAGGTCCTTGTTAAATATTTCTTGTATTTTCTCCATTCTATTTCTGAGATATTGGATTGTCTTTACTATCATTACTCTGAGTTCTTTTTCAGGTAGACTGCATATTTCCTCTTCATTTGTTTGGTCTGGTGGGTTTTTACCTTGCCCCTTCATTGGTTGCATATTTCACTGTCTTCTCATTTTGTTTAACTTACTGTGTTTGGGATCTCCTTTCTGCAGGCTTCACGTTCGTAGTTCCTCTTATTTTTGGTATCTGCTCCCAGTGGGTGAGGTTGGTCCAGTGGCTTTTGTAGGCTTCCTGTTAGGGGGGACTTGTACCTGTGTTTTGGTGGGTGGGGGTGGATCTATCCCTCTGGTGGCCAGGGCCTCATCCGGTGGTGTGTTTTGGGGTGTCTGTGAACTTAGTATGATTTTAAGCTAATGGGTGTGGTTGTGTTCCTGTCTTGCTAGTTGTTTGGCATGGGGCATCCAGCACTGGAACTTTCTGGCCATTAGCTGGAGCTGGGTCTTAGTGTTGAGATGGAATCTCTAGGAGAGCCCTCTCTGGTTAATATTACATGGGGCTGGGAGGTCTCTGGTGGCCTAATGTCCTGGACTCAGCTCCCCGACCTCAGAGGCTCAGGCCTGACACCTGACCGGAGCACCAGGACCCTGCCAGGTGCACTTCACAGAAGAAAAGGAAGAAAAAAAAGAAAAAACGAACAGGCAGAACCCCAAACAAAAGCAAAAGTTAGACAAAATCACACAAAGAAACATACAAGCACACACACTGAAAAAGAAAAACACAACAAAACAAACAAAAAACGAACAGACAGAACTCCAAAAGAAATGGTAAAATCAAAACTAAACAGAAAAATATCACACAAAGAAACATACATACACACACTCACAAAAATAGAAAAAAAAAAAAAAGGAACAACCAAAGCAATAAACAAACCCACCAATGAAAACAAGCACTAAAAACTAAACTAAGGTAAACATAAAACCAAAAACAAATCAGATGCAGAAAGCAAACCCCACGTCTACAGTTGCTCCCAAAGTCCACCATCTCAATTTTGGGAACGTTCGTTGTCTATTCAGTTATTCCATAGATGCAGCGTTTATCAAGCTGATTGCAGGGATTTAATCCGCTGATCCTGAGGCTGCTGGGAGAGATTTCCCTTTCTGTTCTTTGTTCGCACAGCTCCTGGGGTTCAGCTTTGGTTTTGGCCCCGCCTCTGCACGTAGGCTGCCCTCGGGAATCTGTTTCCCACCCAGACTGGACGGGAGTTAAAGCAGTGCCTGATTAGGGCTCTCTTGCTCACTCAGGCCAGGGAGAGGGAGGGGTACGGTAGTTACAATTGGAGTGCAGGGCAAGCCTGTGGCAGCAGAGGCCAGCATGACGTTGCACCAGCCTGAGGTGCACTGTGTGTTCTCCTGGGGAAGTTGTCCCTGGATCCTGGGACCCTTGCAGTGGTAGGCTACACAGCCTCCTGGGAGGGGAGGTGTGGATAGTGACCTGTGCTTGCACACAGGATTCTTGGGGGCAAAGTTGGCAGTGGTAGCGGTCTCTGCCCCCCTCTGGGGTCCGAGATGATAGCTGCGGCTCGTGCCCTTCTCTGGAGCTCGTTTAGACAGTGTTCTGAGCCCCCTCTCCTTGCACACCCCGAAACAATGGTGTCTTGCCTCTTCGGCAGCTCCAGACTTATCCCTGGACTCCCTCCTGGCCAGCTGTGACGCACTAACCCCCTTCAGGCTTGTTCACGCCGCCAACCCCAGTCCTCTCCCTGCACTCCAACCAAAGCCCGAGCCTCAGCTCCCAGCCCCGCCCACCCCGGCGGGGGAGCAGACAAGCCTCTCGGGCTGGTGAGTGCTGGTTGGCACCAATCCTCTGTGGGGGAATCTCTCCGCTTTGCCCTCCACACCCTGCTGCTGCACTTCCCTTCATGGCTCTGAAGCTTCACCCCTGGCACCTCCCATCTCCGCCAGTGAAGGGGCTCCTAGTGTGTGGAAACATTTCCTCCTTCACAGCTCCCTCCCAGAGGGGCAGGTCCCATCCCGATTCTTTTCTCTCTGTTTTTTCTTTTGCCCTACCCAGGTATGTGTGTGGTTTCTTGCCTTTTGGAAGGTCTGAGGTCTTCTGCCAGCGTTCAGTAGGTGTTCTGTAGGAGTTGTTCCACGTGTAGATGTATTTCTGATGTATCTGTGGGGAGGAAGGTGATCTCCGCATCTTACTCTTCTGCCACCTTGAAGGTTACTGATTCACTGTTATTGAGAATCACTTCTTAACTTATACAAAAGGTTACTGCATTTAATTACTGCCAACAAGAAAGGTAAAAGTAAATATTTACATATTTATAATGTTAGCTACCACTAATATGTTCTTCATTTTATACTGTTTGAAATGTTATGATGTTTTCCACTTGAATTCGTAACAATTTGAAGTTTACTAAAACATATCTTATCTTTTTAAAGATCAGCATCTGAACCAATCTAACATAAAATTTACTCTAAAAAATAACTCATTATGCATTACAGGCTTGTCATATTACACTGTATTTATTAGCTTCCTTTCACAAATAAAGTACTGCCATTGACAAATGAACCAAAAAAATAACAAATGGATTTAGCATTCATATACTGCATTTTTTTTTTTTTTTTGCGATACGCGGGCCTCTCACTGTTGGGGGCTCTCCCGTTGCGGAGCACGGGCTCCGGATGCTCAGGCTCAGTGGCCATGGCTCACAGGCCCAGATGCTCCGCGGCATGTGGGATCCTTCCGGACCGGGGCACGAACCCGTGTCCCCTGCATCGGCAGGCAGACTCTCAACCACTGCACCACTAGGGAAGCCCCATATACTGCATTTTTTATAGGAACGTTTTTAAAAAGAAATCTGAGACAGTGTGCTTTCAGCCTAGTATTCCAATTTTTCCAAAGTAATAATTAGAAAGATAAGTTGGACTCCTTCACACAGGTCTGTGATTCATGCTGGAACTTATTCAAAATACTGTGTTGCAAAACCTAGTCTCCTTAATTTGCAAAGTTTAGGGGTAGTTTTGTTTTTTGTTTATTTTGGTCTGGCAAGTTGAATTTGTGAAATTGATTAATGTTATCCCACCCTATGTGGGACCACTGTCTCATCAGAAAATTTTAATTCTGAACTGATTTATTTTTCTGTGAAGGCTATACACCAAGATCTTGAAATGTCCTGGTATAGTTCTGCAAACACTCAAAGGAACCCTACAAAGAAAAATCCAGCATAAGAAGGCAGGTTTAGATTAGAGCAAAATGTTTGTTAATTTGAACAAAGAGAAAGTAGCATCAGTAACTCTTCTCTGCTGGAGGAGAGCGGTCTGATCAGAGCTGGTGGCTCATGGGAGACGTGCACGTACAGCATCACCACCTCTTTCTTAACTCTCAGCTACAGACGCTGCAGAAGTTCCCTGTGACCAGTTGTCCAGGAAGCGAGGCAACTTCACCTCACCCATCCTACAAGTGGGCGGAGCAACATTACATTCTCTCTCAGGAGGGAAGTCAAGCATATTATTCCTAAAAACGGGTAGAACTCTGGTATATGATGGTGCCCACTTTTCCTGTGGGAATACCTGACCAGAGATATGGTACCCACTGGTTCCTGTGTAGTATCCAGCAGTTTCATGGATTATTTGGCCCTTGTTAAGAACACAGAGATCAACACAGGAATGAAGTTTGGGGTGGGTTGAAGTGTTTGGGTGCAATGGAACATAGAATGGGGTAGTGGAGAAAAGGAGATATTAACATAAATACAGTTAAAGTCTCATCAACAATTATGGAAGTAACCTTGGAATAGTTATATATCTATCTCTTCTTCTTTGCTCTAATTATCTGTCCATATCTCTTTTTCTCTTTATCTATCTATCATCTATCTACCTGCCTATCAACTATCGATATCTGTCTAATCTATCATTTCCAATTTCCATTTTCCTAGATGTCTTTTCCCTAATATTTTATATGACATAATTTTGAACTGTATGATTGGTAGAAAAAATGTGATTGGGTTTGATCTAGTAGATAAATAATTATCATTGGACATGAATGTAGTGACCATTGGGGCCGTAGGTTTCCCATTTTGTGAAGAAGATAAATATGTTTTCCATGATACTAGAGTAGTTGCCTCATTTTAGATGGGGTCATGTTACTTTTATTGACTAGAACTTTAAGTATGCCTAGAATGAGTGGCATTGGCTGATATGATGGATTGGCCTAAAGCATGACTTTCACCCTTAGTGGCCCTATCACTTTTAGCCCATCAGAAAATGGTAGGTCAAAACTACACTTTTTAGACCTCTTTGCATATAGGGTCATGGATAGGATGTAGGTTAAAATAATTAGAAACATTTGCATGGTATTTGGAAGGTAGAAGTGAGGTGAACACCATGTATTTGTTATTTTTGCCTTTTGTCTGTTTTTTCTGGAGCATGTTTGTAATCCCACTGGAATATTACTCATGAAAGTTTTCCTGATTTCACTGGCTCCCCAAAATGTGGTAACTTCTTGATTGTGGATATTCCCTTATTTTTGCTGGTGAGGTTTTGAAGGTGGCAGCTGTGGGAACCACTTTCCAATGTGGTAGGTTTCTTTCTAATCATAATAGTGCCATTTGCTCCCTATCAGCCTAGGAAAATGTTAAGCTGAAAAAAAAGGAGTCAGTATATAGATGTCTCCCCAAAACATAATTCGTAAGAAGGAGCTAATTGAAATATAGTACTTTCCTTCCCACTGTTATGTATAACTGGCAAAATAAAGTTGTATGTATACTAATATATAGACATTATAATATGTAAAAGCAGCTCATATAATATGCTCTGATCACAGCTTAATAAGCCTTTAGTAACAAGATGAGAAAACAAAAATAAACCCTTCCACCTTGAAATACAAAATTTCAAAAATATATTTAACAAAAATCAAATAGTCCTTAGAATATGGAATATTGCTTATATTAAAATCTAGAGGATACAAGTAAACTAGTACTGAGAAGAAAATTCATAGCCTTACGTACTTATTTTCCTTACTTTAAGGAAAAAGGATATTAATAAGGAAATTCTACATTCTACTCACGAAGTTAGAAAGTATTATTAAAATATCCATAAGGAAATAATGAGGATATTTTGGTGGAATTCATATGCACAAGAGATCTTTGTTTAAAATAATTATCTAGCTAATTAAAGAAAAAAGGAAAATATACCAAAACTCTTTTTTTCAAAAAAACAAAACTCCTAAGTGTGAAATAACTACAGACACAGAGGTAATCCAACTGTCTCTCCCTCTCTCTCTCTCTCACTCTCTCCATGTTTTAGCTAAGTTTATTCCATTTACATGTATTGAATTACAAATGTTTTTGGTTTCAGTTCTGATTAAAATTTGTTTTCTGTCATGTGTTTTATGTGGTTTCTTTTTGGTTATTTTGCTGATATCTACCACTTTATAGTCTGATTTTACTTTCTGTGTGTGCATTTGTATGCAGGTGCCTCTGTGTGCCTGTCCTGTAATGAAATAAAAAACAGCCACAACACATTTAGTTGAACAGTTACAATGTAATTTATGTTGCATTATTTAGGCTACTTGTTGAATTCTCTCCAGGCACAAAGACAATTTAGTATATTTCTACTTGCTTTAAATTTATTTCCTCCTCTTCCCTTAACCACATAATGTAAATTCAGCTGTTACTATTTGTTCTTTGTTCTTTCAGTGTTTACTCTGTGTGTTAGTGCAGATCCTCTGAGACACAGATGCTAAAATGAGGTGTGACGTGCATGAGATTTATGGAAAAAATCCTCATTAAGGATGAATGGGAGATAGAGAAACGGGTGGATGGAGTCTTCAGCTCACAGCATGGCTGATTCCTACAGAGGGAGAGGGGTGTGACTGGACAAGAAATGTCCTAGACTTCAGAGCAGTTCTAACAAATTTTGGCCAGGCTGATGGGGAAATTTTGAGACAGGTGTCCCTTAAGGAGGACTCACGTTTTGCAGGAAAGAGCCTGCATTATTGCCTTGCTTGCTCAGTTATGCTGGGAACATCCCACAGGAAGATGCACTTGGAGTGAATGCAGGATACGGAAGAGTTTCAGCGGGGGCATCAGCTGCTCCCCACAGCGGGAGACCCAAGAGACATGTTTTCTCAAATACACTTAATACCTCTGTCTTAATTTCTCTATCGTAACATCCCAACTTTAAATTATGTTTCTTGACCACTTGATTATAAGAGAAATTGATGCTACCTCCTCCTTCTTTCTAATATTTTGATTATATTACTTCTGAATTTTCATTGTTCATTTTTTTTTTTTTTCTTTGTGGTACGCGGGCCTCTCACTGTTGTGGCCTCTCCCGTTGCGGAGCACAGGCGGACGCGCAGGCTCAGCAGCCATGGCTCACGGGCCCAGCCGCTCCGCAGCATGTGGGATCTTCCCGGACCGGGGCACGAACCCGTGTCCCCTGCATTGGCAGGCAGACTCTCAACCACTGTGCCACCAGGGAAGCCCAAGAATATTTTTTGACAAGGGAAAAATATACCTGATTTATTAAGTGAAAGATACCACCAAGGAGTCGCACAGGGTCATTTAAATGACATATAAATATGCACATTTATGCATAAACCAAGTAGGGTTTTTCAATAAAATGTGTATGTGACTGTCTATGGTTGACTTGTAATTAATGATTTCTTCTTTCTTTTGTTTTCTTTTTGTTTTATGGTTTTCCAAGTTGGACATGCATTACTTCTACAACAATTTTAATACTTAAACTAATTCCCTAAGCTTTGCTAAAGAAGAATAATTAACTCTCAGAAGTTAATGTAAAGAAAAATTACCTCTGATCATATTTAGATTAAGGCAGACTAAACGTTATATAATACGTTCTAGGAAGAGCACATAGCTCCGTATTTAAAAGAACATCCTTTTACACAATAGTTTATACCAGACTCTAAAGTTTCCTGAGGAGCAGCTAAAGTCCCAGAAAGATGGTTATGTTTAGCAGATAAAATTTGCTATGTGTTTAGAAGCTTATTTTTTTAGAAGCTTATTTTTGATATTGACTTTTCTTCTTAGTCAAAGACAGACATTTGCACTCTCAATAGATCGCTGACTCTGTGATAGAATCCCCCAATAGTGCCCTCCCTAAAATAGTTTTAACCAGGAATTCAATTTTTTTTTGGTGTGGTATTATCTAATGTGGCAGTGGTTTCCTCATTTTTTTTCTTGGGGTCTCCAAATAACACCTTACATACTTTATTTAAAAATTAAAGCTCTTTTCACATTGAAAACCTAGACCTAGAAATTACATTCACACAAATCAATTGGCACTATGAGCTCTTTTTAGTGGAATCTCTCCAACAATAAACTTTTAAGTGCTTCAAAATGCCATTGACTTTTATTTAATAGAATATGCGCATATTCAGCAATCCTTTGCAATGAGAGTACTGATACATGAATTCAAGCCTATCCACATTTTAAAGGGTTTCTAATTCCATCTCAGAAATGCCTTAGTAATTTTATGACAGATTATCACTTTCATAAAAATTAAAGTTAGTCAAAAGTTTAATATGGCATAGTGTATCTCACTTTTAAATTTTGATGTCAGTAGCTAAGAAAATAGATGGCCTTTTGTTTTTTTGTCACCATCATTCAAAGTTAAAAAAAAAATGTGTTGTAGTAGATGCAGTTTTGAGAACCTAAATAGCAGGTTTGGAC
Source organism: Delphinapterus leucas (assembly GCF_059928025.1). Taxonomy (NCBI): domain Eukaryota; kingdom Metazoa; phylum Chordata; class Mammalia; order Artiodactyla; family Monodontidae; genus Delphinapterus; species Delphinapterus leucas. Next base: position 135,429,217 of record NC_143133.1, on the reverse strand, counting down.
AAATGTCTCTAACTTCATATGGTTTTCTGAGCAATCTTTCTTCTGTCTTCAAGAGTAAAGGAGAGCTTTTCAGAACACACGTCCACACAGGATGTTAAACTTGTAATAATGCTGGGAATAATGTGAAAATAGCCTTACACAGACCCTTTTTTGACATACTCTCCAGCTGTGGGACACAACAATAGAAAAATGTCATATTTTCTTCATAGCTGACTTGATTTGACTCAAATGTTTTGGTCAATTCCAATCTAAAATAAAATGTTTACTTTTTCTAACAGAAATATAAAAATAACAGGCAATTTGATGCTTGAGAGAATTTAGGAAAGATTGAATAACTGAGAGGGAAAAAAAGCATTTTAGACATGGACTGGTAAACTTTCAAAGATACTGCAATATGAAAAATTAATTCTGAATTTCATTCAGGGTTAACTGATCTGAAATAAAACTTCCGCATCCTAAGTTGTTGCTCAGTAATGATTAAGTTTGCTCTGGTTCATAATTTTAGGCTTTTGTAACTAATTTATTGTTAGTAGAATTCCGTATTGGTCCATAGGAACCACATACATTTGTTAGGGGCGGGGGGTGGAGAGGACACAAAATAAAACAGTGAAGCTTAAAATTGAATAATTACTCTAATCATAAACCGGTTGGAGGAAGGTTGCATTTGTTACACGTGAGTGACCACTGAGGAGATTCAATTTATGTAAGGAATGAAAGTCATTTTAGGAAATTAATATTTAACGTATTGATACATATTTTAAATTAATAGTACCTATTGGAATGAAATGGGGGTAGTATTCTTATATCATTCTTTTCCAGGAACATTGCTCCTCTCCTCCCTGTAAGAATTCACTTTTTTCCCAAGGCAGGTGACACAGTCTTGCTTTCAATTACACAGCACGCGATAGTGGAGCCCTGTTAACAGAATGGCTCTTCCCACTCAAGATCTTTTCATTCCGTGAGTGAAGTTCAGCTAAGGTAGACACAGGCTTGTGTTACACCTCTTCACATGGTTGGTTTACCGTGCTGTACCCAGTGCCGTGTTTCCTGAGAAGGAGTGCGTATGTCCGTCTAACTCAGGAGTTTGGCATCAGCAGGTCCGACTACCTGCATAATTAAGCTCCCCCAAATTTGAACTTTGTTGGTAATAAACATAATATTTTGGCCTTAGCCTTTATCTTAGTTTCATCCTTCAACCTCTTCCGAATTGGGTAGTGGAGAGGAAGGCTACTTTAGAGATTCCACTTGAAGAATGTGATAAATATCAACTGTCTAACAGCTATTGTGCTAAATATTGAGAATATAAACCTGAGTTACAGGCAAGGTGACAACAGAGCCGGGAAACCAATAGAAATAGAAACACACACAGAACTGTGTACTGAATGCAACCTGGTGAAAGGGTATCCAAGATGTGGGATGGAGAATCGATGAGCAGGCTCTAACTCACATCCACAAAGTGTACACCTGTACTCATCTTACAGCTTGCAAGTCAACAACACAGGTAAAGGTGGGTGTTAGGAAGAGCGTTGTCAGAAAGGAAAAAAGCATGGCGCCCAGATAAGAAGCAACATGGTGTATTCCAGGAATCGTCAATTAATTTCTCTGAAGCATAGAGTGAAGCTGGTAGAGATGACATGGACATAGTAGAAAAGAACAAGAAGGACCTGGCAGATCACACAGACAAGGTTCAATACTCAACTTTGGTTTTAATTTGCTATCATTTGTCCTTCTAAAATGCTTCATGAAGTTCTTCACTTAAAAAAAAATGGCAAGAACAATCGTTAACAATGAGTCTCACGGACTTTAGTTAACCTATGTTGACACAATTCTCCTACAAACATAAATAAAACCTAGAATAGCTAGCCTTTCATTCAAATAGTTTCAAAATTGTTTTTGCCATCAGGATACTCCATAGAGAGTAGAACCTTAAGGTACCTCAAATTCACCACTAAAGGATATTTATAATCTCCTCACCCAAACTCATCCTCTTCCAGAGCCCCAGATCTCAAGAAATGCCATCACGACCCTAGCTGCTTCCCAAGCAAGAAACCTGCGGGTTCCCTCTGACTACTGCCCCTCTATCAAGGCTGTGTCTCATCCCTCAACAAGACCCATTGATTCTACTTCCTAAACTGATGCACGCCTGGACTCTTCTCCACCCTGGAGCAAGGGATACAGTGTTTCTCTCCTGAAGTACAGCAATTACACTGTGTAAGCATTGCTCTCTCTGGCAACCTTGAAATCCACTTTCTACATTGCAGTCATGAGGCTCTTCTTAAAACGTGAGTCTGATAAAGTCATCCCCTCTATTTAAAATACTACAATGACTTCAGATTGAATCTGAGATGAATCTTCTCTGGACCATGGTCTGGCTCTGACCTCATTCACCATGTCCATTTCCTTTCAACCTCCTCATGGCAGCTGTTTTGGTCCTTCCCACTGGCCTTGAGAATACACATGGCAGGACTTCTTTCCCTCTGCTTGGAAGACTCAGTTTTTCCCTTTCAACCTAGTTATATTCTAGTTTTTAAACCTCAGCACAAATGTGTCTTGATTTTTTGATCTCCTGGACTCAACTTATGGCTCCTTCCATGGATTTTCAAAGACAGCATGCACTTGGGCATAACACTGTATCACAGTGGCAATTTAGTTCATTTATGTTAATACTTTATACAAATGCGTCCTGTCAAGTGGACTGTAAGATCCAGATAGTAGATACCATACCTGTTTTGCTTATTATTGTTTATTATAATTTACTGCTACTACAGTTTTGATCATTATCATTTGTTTTGTGCAGTTATGTTTATCTGGACATAGGTCACAATTTTTTAGCAGCTTTGCTTTACATAGCATAGAATTCACCTATTTTAAACATACAATTCAGTGATTTTTAGTATATTTACAGAGTTGTGTAGCTGTCACCACTATCTAATTTAGAACATTTCCATTGCCTCGAAAAGAAACTTCTACCTTTTTCAGAGTCTTTCTCTCCATTCTAAACACCAGCCCCAGGCAGCCACTAATCCACTTTCTGTCTGTATATATTTTCCTCTTCTGGACATTTTACATAAATGGAACCATACAATATGTAATCTTTTTTCATCAAACTTTTTCACTTAACATAATATTTTTGAGGTTTGTCCATATTGTCACATACATCAGTACTTCAGTATTTTCTATTGCTGAATAATATTTCATTGGCTGAATGAAATATTATGAATAATATTTCATAAACATCGATATATTCATCCATCCTTTGATGGAGATTTGGCTTGTTTGGACATTTTGGACACCCTGAACACTGCTGCTCTGAACGTGCTACCTAAGAGGCTATATAACCTGAATGAATGAATGATGAAATCTACGCATTCAATTCCTCATGTAAATGTAAGATTTCCGAGGTCATTTACAACTTTGAAATATAATATTAAAATATGCCATAAAGAACAAGGAAAGGAGTGTACCCAAAATAAACTGAAGAGAGTTGTATGGATTTTGGATCTGACAGACTCTGACACAGAGACTAAACTAGCTAACTCTTAAGGAGAAATCTTTAGACATCATGAGAATTCTTTTTTTCTAAAATACTTAACACCAATCCAAAGAGTAAACATAGCACAACACTGAGCAAAACCAGAAATCTGATATGATACACTCCCTGATACTTCCAGGAGAAGTTTCCTCTTATTTTGGCATTTAACAAACAGATAACATTAGGAGAATATATTCCCCTTGTTTTCTCATACAAGTAGGGGCAGCCTCATTGCCCTAGAGCCCCAAGAAGTTATTCTAATGAGCCAATCCACAGGGAGATCTTGAAATTTAGTGAACCCCACTCTGCCTGCCTTTTTTTAAAAATTAATTTTTAGTGGAGTATAGTTGATTTACAATGTTGTGTTAGTTTCTGCTGTACAGCAAAGAGAATCAGTTATACATACATATATATATATATATCTCCACTCTTTTTTAGATTCCATTCCTATATAGGTCATTACAGACTATGGAGAAGAGCTCCCTGTGCTGTACAGTAGGTCCTTATTAGTTATCTATTTTATATATAGTAGTGTGTATATGGCAATCCCAATCTCCCAATTTATCCCTCCGCCCCTTTCACCCCTGGTAACCATAAGTTTGTTTTCTACATCTGTGACTCTATTTCTGTTTTGTAAATAGGTTCATTTGTACCATTCTTTTAGGTTCCACATATAAGTAATGTCATATGGTATTTGTCTTTCTCTGTCTGACTTACTTCACTTAGTATGATAATCTCTAGGTCCATCCATGTTGCTGCAAATGGCATTATTTCGTTCTTCTTAATGGCTGAGTAATATTCCATTGTATATATGTACCACATCTTCTTTATCCATTCTGCTTGCCTTCTACAGGACCAGCTTGCTGTTACTTGCCCCCAGATACAAACTTCTGTGTGCTCGCTTTTTCTCATTTGGAGCTTTAAGTAGTGACAAAGCATTTTGTCTTTCACCTATCCAGTGTCAGGGTGTTTTGTGCTGCCATCAGAAGAATTTTTAAGTGATAAAAAATAATAATTAAAGTGATGTTTTATCTCATATATGAAATCATACAAACTAGATTTTCTCTGTGTCTTAATATGGAGCTTTTAGCACAATTCCTGTGCATAGAACACGATGGGTCTTTAATACATATGAGTGTGCTCTTTACACTAAATCCTTCCTACTTTGTTCAATTTTTTAGAATCAGACATTTATTTCTTTTTCTTTTTAATAAATTTCTTTATTTTTTCTTTATTTTTGGCTGTGTTGGGTCTTCGTTGCAGTGCATGGGCTTCTCATTGCAGTGGCTTCTCTTGTTGTGGGGCATGGGCTCTAGGTGCATGGGCTTCAGTAGTTGTACATACAGTCTCAGTACTTGTGGTTTGTGGGCTCTAGAGTGCAGGCTCAGTAGCTGTGGTACACGGGCTCAGTTGCTCTGCAGCATGTGGGATCTTCCTGGACCAGGGATCAAACCCGTGTCCCCTGCACTGGCAGGTGGGTTCTTAACCGCTGCGCCACCAGGAAAGTCCCCAGACATTTATTTCTAAAGGAGAGAAAGAAAGAAGAAAACATGAACATGGGACCACACTAATCTGATTTTAAAGCCACAATTTTATAAGTGTTTATTATTTCACATCCTGTGAGGAATTTAATTCCATAGCAACCCAAATATGCAAATGTGAAAAGGCGTGTGGATGACTCAGATACAGAAAGTAAAGGAGCCGTTCACTGTCTTGGGCGTATTTATCCAAAAAATCTGTCCTTTTCCTCTTGCCATAATATCAAACCTTTCATTTGTAAGATGCTATATTGATAAAAATGTTGAGTGTTTTTCTTTTCAGAATTTCTGGTAAAGCTATTTTATGGAGTAAAACCTAACCATAACACCTTTAGCTTCCATCTTTTTCTACAAACAGAACCAAGTTTGCCTAGGATGGAGTTTATTCAATAATCAAGGTTTTTTTATTCTTACTGCACTTGAGAATTGCTTGGGATTTTTCAAAAAAATATACATATATATATAATTGAGACCTGGAATGAACCTTTAAAAATCTGTTGATTGAAGTAGAATGCAGACATTGGCATATTTTTAAAAATGTCCTCTTCTCCCCCTTCCTGCTGTGGGTGGTTCTAAGCTGCAACCAGGGAGATCACTTTCCTAAAGGTGCATCAGACAGACTTGGCCTTGAAATTATATGGAAAATAGTCTTAATTTCTGATGCAAATTATACTCCATATCCTGTACTCCCACTGAATTACTAAATTCGAATTATGTTAATAATAAACAGTTAGCAGGGCTGATGTGCATTAAAAATCAAACCTTCCCATTTCTTAAATCTGATACAGCTCCCACATGGACTGCAACAGAGCTATTACATACAATCAGTATAATCTCTCATGTTGCAACTATTATTCAACTTTTTATACCTGAAAACAAAACAAAACAAAACACATCACCCCATCTCCTCTTATTCTTTCATGGTCTCTTCTTTCTGTTGAAGCAGTAAATATGTAAGAAAAAGTTGGCAGGTGGAGCTTCAAGGTGGCGGAAGAGTAAGATGCGGAGATCGCCTTCCTCCCCACAGATACACCAGAAATACATCTACACGTGGAACAACTCCTACAGAACACCTACTGAACGCTGGCAGAAGACCTCAGACCTCCCAAAAGGCAAGAACCTCCCCACGTACCTGAGTAGGGCAAAAGAAAAATCAGAGACAAAAGAATAGGGACGGGGCCTGCACCAGTGGGAGGGAGCTGTGAAGGAGGCAAGGTTTCCACACACTAGGAGCCCCTTCGCAGGCGGAGACTGCGGGTGGTGGAGGGGGGAGCTTTGAAGCCGCGGAGGAGAGCACAGCAACAGGGGTGCGGAGGGCAAAGCGGAGAGATTCCCGCACAGAGGATCAGGGCCGACCGGCGCTCACCAGTCCGAGAGGCTTGTCTGCTCCCCCGCCGGGGCGGGCGGGGCTGGGAGCTGAGGCTTGGGCTTCGGTTGGAGCGCAGGGAGAGGACTGGGGTCGGTGGCATGAACACAGCCTGCAGGGGGTTAGTGCACCATGGCTAGCCGGGAGGGAGTCCAGGGAAAAGTCTGGGCCTGCCGAAGAGGCAAGAGACTTTTTCTTCCCTCTTTGTTTCCTGGTGCGCAAGGAGAGGGAATTAAGAGCGCTGCTTAAAGGAGCTCCAGAGACGGCACGAGACGCGGCTAACAGCGCGGACCCCAGAGACGGGCATGAGATTCTAAGGCCGCTGCTGCCGCCACCAAGAAGCCTGTGTGTGAGCACAGGTCACTATCCACACCCCCTTCCGGGGAGTCTGTGCAGCCCGCCACTGCCAGGGTCCCGGGATCCAGGGACAACTTCCCCGGGAGAACGCACGGCATTCTGAGTGTGTATGTGTATGCTTCTGTGTGTGATTCTGTCTGTATAGCTTTGCTTTTACCATTTGTCCTAGGGTTCTGTCTGTCCTTTTTTTTTTTTTTTAATTACTCAAAAATTTTTTTTCTTAATAATAATTTTTATTTTAATAACTATTTTATTTTATCTTCTTTCTTTCTTTCTTTCTTTTTTTTCTCCCTTTTATTCTGAGCCATGTGGAGGATGGGCTCTTGGTGCTCCAGCCAAGCGTAGGGCTGTGCGACTGAGGTGGGAGAGCCAAGTTCAGGACACTGGTCCACAAGAGACCTCCCAGCTCCACGTGATATAAAACAGTGAAAATCTCCCAGAGATCTCCATCTCAATGCCAAGACCCAGCTCCACTCAATGACCAGCAACCTACAGTGCTGGACGCCCTATGCCAAACAACTAGCAAGACAGGAACACAACACCATCCATTAGCAGAGAGGCTGCCTAAAATCATAATAAGGCTACAGACGCCCCAAAACACACCACCAGACGTTGACCTGCCCACCAGAAAGACAAGATCCAGCCTCATCCACCACAACACAGGCACTAGTCCCCTCCACCAGGAAGCCTACACAACCCACTGAACCAACCGTAGCCACTGGGGGCAGACACCAAAAACAATGGGAACTATGAACCTGCAGCCTGCGAAAAGGAGAACCAAACACAGTAAGTTAAGCAAAATGAGAAGACAGAGAAACACACAGCACATGAAGGAGCAAGGTAAAAACCCACCAGACCAAACAAATGAAGAGGAAATAGGCAGTCTACCTGAAAAAGAATTCAGAATAATGACAGTAAAGATGACCCAAAATCTTGGAAATAGAATGGAGAAAATACAAGAAACGTTTAACAAGAACCTAGAAGAACTAAAGAGCAAACAAACAATGATAAGCAACAAAATAAATGAAACTAAAAATTCTCTAGAAGGGATCAATAGCAGAATAACTGAGGCAGAAAAACGGATAAGTGACCTGGAAGATAAAATAGTGGAAATAACGACTGCAGAGCACAATAAAGAAAAAAGAATGAAAAGAATTCAGGACAGTCTCAGAGACCTCTGGGACAATATTAAATGCACTAATGTTTGAATTATAGGGGTCCCAGAAGAAGAAGAGAAAAAGAAAGGGACTGAGAAAATATTTGAAGAGATAAGAGTTGAAAACTTCCCTAATATGGGAAAGGAAATAGTTAATCAAGTCCAGGAAGTACAGAGAGTCCCATACAGGATAAATCCAAGGAGAAAAACGCCAAGACACATATTGATCAAACTTTCAAAAATTAAATACAAAGAAAACATATTAAAAGCAGCAAGAGAAAAACAACAAATAACACACAAGAGAATCCCCATAAGGTTAACAGCTGATTTTTCAGCAGAAACTCTGCAAGCCAGAAGGGAGTGGCAGGACATACTTAATGTGATGAAAGGGAAAAGTGTACCACCAAGATTAATCTACCCACCAAGGATCTCATTCAGATTTGGCGGAGAAATTAAAACCTTTACAGACAAGCAAAAGCTAAGAGAATTCAGCACCACCAAACGAGCTTTACAACAAATGCTAAAGAACTTCTCTAGGCAGGAAACACAAGAGAAGGAAAATACCTACAAGAACAAACCTAAAACAATTAAGAAAATGGTAATAGGAACATACATATCGATCATTACCTTAAATGTAAATGGATTAAATGCTCCAACAAAAAGATGTAGACTGGCTGAATGGATACAAAAACAACACCTGTATATATGCTGTCTACAGGAGACCCACTTCAGACCTAGGGACACTACAGACTGAAAGTGAGGGGATGGAAAAAGATATTCCATGCAAAAGGAAATCAAAAGGAAGCTGGAGTAGCAATTCTCATATCAGACAAAATAGACTTTAAAACAAAGCCTATTACAAGAGACAAAGAAGGACACTACATAATGATCAAGGGATCAGTCTAAGAAGAAGATATAACAATTGTAAATATTTATGCACCCAACATAGGAGCACCTCAATACATAAGGCAAATACTAACAGCCATAAAAGGGGAAATCGACAATAACACAATCATAGTAGGGTACATTAACATCCTACTTTCACTAATGGACAGATGATCCAAAATGAAAATAAATAAGGAAACACAAGCTTTAAATGATACATTAAACAAGATGGAGTTTATTGATATTTATAGGACATTCCATCCAAAAACAACAGAATACACTTTCTTCTCAAGTGCCCATGGAACATTCTCCAGGATAGATCATAACTTGGGTCACAAATCAAGCCTTGGTAAATTTAAGAAAATTGAAATTGGATCAAATATCTTTTCTGACCACAACGCTATGAGACTAGATATCAATTACAGGAAAAAAATCTTTAAAATATACAAACACATGGAAGCTAAACAATACACTACTTAATAACCAAGAGATCACTGAGGAAATGAAAGAGGAAATCAAAAAATACCTAGAAACAAATGACAGTGAAAACATAATGTCCCAAAACCTGTGGGATGTAGCAAAAGCAGTTCTAAGAGGGAAGTTTATAGCAATATAATCCTACCTTAAGAAACAAGAAACATCTCAAATAAACAACCTAACCTTACACCTAAAGCAATTAGAGAAAGAAGAACAAAAAAAGAACCCAAAGTTAGCAGAAAGAAAGAAATCATAAAGATCAGATCAGAAATAAATGAAAAAGAAATGAAGGAAATGATAGCAAATATCAATAAAACTAAAAGTTGGTTCTTTGAGAAGATAAACAAAATTGATAAACCATTAACCAGACTAATCAAGAAAAAAAGGGAGAAGACTCAAATCAACAGAATTAGAAATGAAAAAGGAGAAGTAACAACTGACACTGCAGAAATACAAAGGATCATGAGAGAGTCCTACAAGCAACTATATGCCAATAAAATGGACAACCTGGAAGAAATGGACAAATTCTTAGAAAAGCACAACATTCTGAGACTGAATCAGGAAGAAATAGAAAATATGAACAGACCAATCACAAGCACTGAAATTGAAACTGAGATTAAAAATCTTCCAACAAACAAAAGCCCAGGACCAGATGGCTTCACAGGCGAATTCTAGCAAACATTTAGAGTACAGCTAACACTTATCCTTCTCAAACTTTTCCAAAATATAGCAGAGGGTGGAACACTCCCAAACTCATTCTACGAGGCCACCATTACCCTGATACCAAAACCAGACAAAGATGTCACAAAGAAAGAAAACTACAGGCCAATATCACTGATGAACATAGATACAAAAATCCTCAACAAAATACTAGCAAGTAGAATCCAACAGCACATTAAAAGGACCATACACCATGATCAAGTGGGGTTCATCCCAGGAATGCAAGGATTCTTCAATACACGCAAATCCATCAATGTGATACACCATATTAACAAATTGAAGGAAAAAAACCATATGATCATCTCAATAGATGCAGAGAAAGCTTTTGACAAAATTCAACACCTATTTATGATAAAACTCTCCAGAAAGTAGGCATAGAGGAAATTTACCTCAACATAATAAAGGTCATATATGACAAACGCACAGCCAATATCATCCACAATGGTGAAAAACTGAAAGCATTTCCACTAAGATCAGGAACAAGACAAGGTTGCCCACTCTCACCACTATTATTCAACATAGTTTTGGAAGTTTTAGCCACAGCAATCAGAGAAGAAAAAGAAATAAAAGGAATCCAGATCAGAAAAGAAGTAAAGCTGTCACTGTTTACAGATGACATGATACTATACATAGAGAATCCTAAAGATGCTACCAGAAAACTAGTAGAGTTAATCAATGAATTTCGTAAAGTAGCAGGATACAAAATTATTGCACAGAAATCTCTTGCATTCCTATACACTAATGATGAAAAATCTGAAAGTGAAATTAAGAAAACACTTCCGTTTACCACTGCCACAAAAGAATAAAATACCTATGAATAAACCTACCTAAGGAGACAAAAGACCTGTGTGCAGAAAACTGTAAGAAATTAAACTGAAAGAAACTGAAATTAAACTGAAAGAAATTAAAGAGGATACAAATAGATGGAGAGATATACCATGTTCTTGGATTGGAAGAATCAGCATTGTGCAAATGACTCTGGGAAAACTGGACAGCTACACATAAAAGGATGAAACTAGAACACTCCCTTACACCATACACAAAAATAAACTCAAAATGGATTAAAGACCTAAATGTAAGACCAGACACTACAAAACTCTTAGAGAAAGACATAGTCAGAACTCTCTATGACATAAATCACAGCAAGATCCTTTTTGACCCACCTCCTAGAGAAATGGAAATAAAAACAAAAATAAACAAATGGGACCTAATGAAACTTAAAAGCTTTTGCACAACCAAGGAAACCATAAAAAAGATGAAAAGACAACCCTCAGAATGGGAGAAAATATTTCCAGATGAAGCAACTGACAAAGGATTAACCTCCGAAATTTATAAGCAGCTCATGCAGCTCAATATCAAAAAAACAAACAATGCAATCCTAAAATGGGCAGAAGACATAAATAGACATTTCTCCAAAGAAGATATACAGATTGCCAACAAACACATGAAAGAATGCTCAACATCATTAATCATTAGAGAAGTGCAAATCAAAACTACAATGAGGTATCACCTCACACCAGTCAGAATGGCCATCATCAAAAAATCTACAAACAATAAATGTTGGAGAGGGTGTTGAGAAAAGGGAACCCTCTTGCACTGTTGGTGGGAATGGAACTTGATACAGCCATTATGGAGAACAGTATGGAGGTTCCTTAAAAAACTAAAAATAGAACCACCATATGACCCAACAATCCCACTACTGGGCATATACCCTGAGAAAACCATAATTCAAGAAGAGTCATGTACCACAATGGTCATTGCAGCTCTCTTTACAATAGCCAGGACATGGAAGCAACCTAAGTGTCCATTGACAGATGAATGGATAAAAAAGATGTGTCACATATATACAATGGAATATTACTCAGCCATAAAAAAAACAAAACTCAGTTATTTGCATTGAGGTGGATGGACCTAGAGTCTGTCATACAGAGCGAAGTAAGTCAGAAAGAGAAAAACAAATACCATATGCTAACACATATATATGGAATCTAAAAAAAAAAAAAGGTCATGAAGAACCTAAGTGCAAGATGGGAATAGGATGCAGACCTACTAGAGAATGGACTTGAGGACACGGGGAGTGCTAAGGGTAAGCTGGGACAAAGTGAGAGAGTGATATGTACGTTTATACACTACCAAATGTAAAATAGATAGCTAGTGGGAAGCAGCCACATAGCACGGGGATATCAGCTCGGTGCTTTGTGACCACCTAGAGGGGTGGGATAGGGAGGGTGGAGGGAGTGTGATGCAAGAGGGAAAAGATATGGGGATATATGTATATGTATAACTGATTCACTTTGTTATAAAACAGAACCTAACAGACCATTGTAAAGCAACTATACTCCAATAAAGATGTTAAAAAAAATAATATACATGCTTTTCAGAGTATCACATTACTAGAGCTTCACACTTCTTAAATATGGGCAAGATTTGTTTGCACGTCATTGGAGATACAGAGATCCACAGAGCTACCTTTATTGACCTATTTTTTATACACAAATCTGGATTTCACCTAGGTAGATCAAAACCTAAGGGCCCAATGAATGGCTCATCTCTTAGTTCAGAATTTGACTCTAGGGTGAGAAGACTATAGTTAAAATAAATTATTTTTATTTTTTTGACATTTGTCAGAGTGTTATATTCTTATAGTGATTTCCTTTGTGCATGTATCTGTACCTAGAGATTTCAAAGGCAAGACATACTGAACCCAGTTTCTGGCTCTGTGGCTAGAAGTGGGGCTTGCAGGAACAAGTATGACATTGTCTATCAGCAATGTAGGTGACGTTTGCAAACAGCAGAGGCAAAACTGGAAATTCTGTTTTCCTCTTTCCTGGCAGGTGATACTTGTTCATGTCAATGTTGCCCCTGTTGTCACTCCTCAGGGCCCTTCTTCAGCATCAGTACTAGGTTGTTAGTTGTTTAGTGGTTAGGCAGCATGTCTGACAAGGAAAACAACACCAGGAACCCATAATTACTGGCAACTCTCATTCATTTGTTTTTGCTTGTTGAGGACACATTTGTGTAATGGATTCTCGAAGTCTCTCTGTTCACTGGGCATGTTCCCTGAACCTCTGCTTCTCAGCATATTGGATTGAAGCAAAAACTGTGCAAGTCTCTGATTTTCTAGGGCTGAATTTCAGTGGTAGTGGGGTCTATGGTGGAGGGGCCAGGTGAGAAAAAAGGCTCCTTCAAAAGATGATGTAACCTGGCAACCCTAAGCTCATGACATGGGAGTAGGAGGAAAGATGAAATAAGAATTTGGGAAGTCAGCATCTCCAAAATATACAAACAGCTCATACAACTCAATGACAAAAAACAAACAACCCAATCAAAAAATGGGCAGAAGACCTTAATAGACATTTCTCCAAAGAAAACATACAGATGGCCAGTAGGCACATGAAAAGATGCTCAACATCACTAATTATTAGATAAATGCAAATCAAAACTACAATGAGGTACCACCTCACACAAGTCAGAATAACCATCTTTAAAAAAGTCTACAAATAACAAATGCTGGAGAGGGTGTGGAGAAAAGGGAAACCTCCTACACAGTTAATGGGAATGTAAGTTGGTGCAGCCACTATGGAAAACAGTATGGAAGTTCTTCAGAAAACTAAAAAAAGAATTACCATATGATCCAGCAGTCCTACTTCTGGGCATATACCCAGGCAAAACTACAATGCAAAAAGATACGTGCACCCTCTATGTTCACAGCAGCACTATTCACAATAGCCAAAACATGGAAACAACCTAAATGTCCATCAACAGAGGAATGGATAAAGAAGATGTGGTACATATATACAGTGGAATACTACTCAGCCATAGAAAAGAACAAAATAATGTCATTTGCAGCAACATGGATGTAACTAGAGATTATCTTACTAAGTGAAGTAAGTCAGAAAGAGAAAGACAAATACCATACGATATCACTTATCTGTGGAATCTAAAATATGGCACAACTGAACCTATCTACAAAACAGAAACAGACTCACAGACATAGAGAACAGACTTGTGGTTCCCAAGGGGGAAGTGGGGAGGGAGAGGGATGGACTGGGAATATGGGGTTGGTAGATGCAAACTATTACATTTAGAATGGATAAACAGCAAGGTCCTACTGTATAGCACAGGGAACTATATCTAATCTCCTGGGATAAACCATAATGGAAAAGAATATTTAAAAAAGCATGTGTATGCATGTAAAACTGAGTCACTGCTGTACAGCAGAGATTGGCACAGCACTGTAAATCAACTATACTTCAAAAAAAAAAAAAGAATTTGGGAAAAAAGAAATATTTGGATGCACCATATGCTTTTTGACATCCTATAAGGCCAAATGGCTCCACTCCCCAAAATGTGAGAAGGCTGTGCCCTTCTGTTTTTATTCAAAGTGTTAAAATCATCAGTGCATTACCAGTACACTGTGAACTCTAGACAATTTTATTGCGTTCTTTTATTATTAAATCTTAACAGACAGTAATTCCGATGGTGAAATGAAGAAACTACAGCTCAGAAGGAAATGTAACTGCTGGTGTTTGACATCTGGTGAGCCCGTGGTATTTGCCCACTCATAGCTGCAGTATATGGGGTAGTTATGAGTTTCATTTATGCAGATCTTAACCCAGTAATTATATCATTCTTCAAAGCATCCCAGTAAAAACTCTGCCAGCAGTATTAAATGAATTTCTAAAAATACTTTATAGAGAAGAACTTTACATCTTTGGGGCATGAGCTAGAAAATGTTGCTTTAGCATTTCAAAATTTGCAATTCAATTTTAATAATTTTAATACATCAGGATCACACGAATGCCCAGTGTCTTTTCCTGCAAATATGGTTTATTTTTAATAATGAGATAATTTTTATCATGCTAAAATAATAGACCAGGTTAGTAAAAAAATTGATCATTTTCAGAAGAACATGTTAAAATATTTACTTATGTACATTTTTTACTTTATTAATGGATCTTTGGGCAAATTTACAGTTGACAGTATTTTAGTGAGTTCCCTATATCTAGTATTTTGAATTTACTAATGAATATTTCTGATAAAACAAGCATCTAAAATTATTTGATAAAAGAAGTTAACCTCATTCCTATTTTTTTAAAGCAAAACATTATATCTATCTATATATCTGTATGTATGTAGTATAACAAATAATGTCAGAATTATTGATAAACAATCTATAATAGACACATTCACTTGAACTTTTCTTTATTCTCTAGAACATGTCTATAGGAGAGAAAAATAACTCGGGTATAGATAGGTGTTTTACTCAAAAGATCTTTTCACTTGAAAATACGTCCTCAATGTACATAAAGAAAATGTTAACTGGATTGTTCTGAGTGATAATATTGCTATTATTATAAGTAAAAGAAAATGTACTTCTTCAACATTCCTTAAAATCATGTGATAATTTTTCAATTAGCATAGAATTTTTTCATAGTGGTTTTTTGAAACTATGGCACTTTTCTTCGACATGGTCAGAATCACAGTATTTAGTTGAAATTGGAGACAGGATTTGCACATGTATTTAACAGTATAAGTTACATTTTGAGATCAGCAAGCCACTCTTCCCAGAGGTATCTGATTTCTAATTTCTGAAATAGAGTTCATGTGGCCCTGTGGAGTTTATGAGCAATACTTTTAAATTGAATTGATACAATTTGCCAAGTACAAATGCTAAATGATAAGTGAAAGCCTTGTGAAGGTGCCCTGTTATGAAAACCTATATTTTTTAAATGAAAGGTAAGGATAAAATTTCAGTATATTGATGGCAGGGGACTATTTGCTCCTCAAAAGAATATATGTATTTTTAATATATATATATATATATATATAGTTATGTATATATTTACATATGATAATTTCATACATATTCATATATATGTTCTTGTTTATTTGCATTTAATTTTAGAAAAAACATTATTGTAATTAGCCACTAAAACACAGGACTCCACTGATAACAGTAGAAATGATTAGCATTTATTACCATCACTACGGAAATGAACAATTGCTTTTATATATTTTTCCAATCAAAAATATGAGTTAGCTGTTTAGTTACAAGGAAACAGTGAATTAGAGAAAATAAGCAAATTCTCCAAGATTACAGAAAGAACATTTTTGAGCTGACAATCAAAAATTTCTGTCCAAGGTCTGTGTTATAATGACTGGTGTTCCTAAAACAAGTGGAACTCACTGTCTTGTGTTGCTGAATATCAATTGGTATTAAAACATTTGTTGAAAGTCTATAACTCTTGAGATTTTACTCTCTACTTCCAGGAAAAGAACAAGCATTCCTTTGGACTTGCATGTAAGAGAAAAACTATGTCTTTACCAAAGATAGATGTTTTCTAAGATTAGTTTTAAGAAGCATTACAAATGTAAATTTTGCATGCATTTACCCACTTATGTAAATCCTGGTATATGAAAGCCATGTAAGATAAACTTCTATGTCAAGTATGCCTTAGCATCAATATATCTTGTATGTTGGCACTTTATAGGGGAGAGGCTCTTCGGCTTCAATCAGTATTTTGTAAAAACAAAACAAAATTTTGAAAAAGATGCAGCACTTAAAACGTTTTGCTCTCTACCAGGACCTTTTTATTTCTACAGTTTTTCTTTTTTGTCATTTAACGCACACATCCTCATCATAAATGGTATTGCATGGCCCTTCGACGTAGACCATCTGTTTCTTTCACAATATAAAGATGTATTTGAAGTTAGAAAGTCATTAACTGAAATCTGTGAGTCACGAGATATCTACTCCTCTTGAAAAGAAGAAAGACTCCTCACATAAATTTCTTGCCCACTAATAGGCTGCCCAAAGTGATATGTAGGATTTGAGATCTGATAGTAAAACAGTTGGTGAGAGTTTGAAACTATCTTTCCTACCCAGCCTGGAGGGACTAGTAACTCTGCTTGATCACTTGCTTATACTAACAGGGGGAGAGCTGCTTGCGTGCGCGTGTGTGTGCGTGCACACGCGTGCACGTGCATGCGTGTTGGAGGGAAGATACGCTGTTTCATCAGACGATGCTTGTTTTTTCCGGATTCGACAGCCTAGAAACCAAGCTGAAACCCTTCTGTGGCCACACCTCCGTCCCCACTCATATGTACACGCAGCTCTCGTGGGCGTGAAATGTGGACTGAAAGTTCTAGGACTGCCCTAAGCAAAGATGCCCCATTCGGTGGTCACCGCCTTCTGGTGTTTCTAGCTCTTTAAGGCCCTTCTTTGGGGTTTCCTTTCCGTGTGTGTCGCATGCTTCTGCAACCACCCAGAGAACCATTATTCTCTATGAGCGATTCCCCAAGTACCAAGACGGTTTCTTTCTCCACTTCATCAGTCAGCATGGCGGTGGGCATGTCTTAAGAATTGTTCCAGTCTTAAGAATTGGACTGAATTGTCCCTTCCACCGGGAAAGGCCATGCTACCCTTCCTAAATTTGAGACTTCAGGGTCGCCCAGCGTGTGGGACTCCTCTGTGATCAGAATGCCTTTGTGTAACAAGCACGTCTCTTTCCAGTGCAGTGAGAGGCAGGGGAGGAAGGGTCCCCAGGGCTTCCCTGGTGGCGCAGTGGTTGAGAGTCCGCCTGCCGATGCAGGGGACACGGGTTCGTGCCCCGGTCCGGGAAGATCCCACATGCCGCAGAGCGGCTGGGCCCGTGAGCCATGGCCACTGAGCTTGCGTGTCCGGAGCCTGCGCGTCCGGAGCCTGTGCTCCGTAACGGGAGAGGCCACAAGAGTGAGAGGCCCACGTACCGCCAAAAAAAAAAAAAAAAAAAAGAATCTCTGCTTTCTGTGAGTTTGATCTGGCAACCTGACACTTTGTGTTATCTGGAAGAATTACAACTACCCCACCTAAAACTATTCAATGTGTCTATAGTTTAAGAAAATCCATTTTAGAAGAAGCATAGCAGAGACTTGATAATAGAAAAGTAAAACTAAAATGCCATTCTGACCCCTCCCCACTCTAACTGTGCACGTGAGGCTCTACAGCAGTTCTGCACATTTGTTTGGATCCCAAGAGCTTTGAAATCTCTGCACTATTTTGCAACTGTAGGCTCTCGGCACCAGAGTCGCTCCTTCTTCTTGAACGTGTCTCTTTAGGCCCAGGAAGCTCAACCTGCTTCTCATTCCTTACATACTTTCTCACACCCTCCTTTTCTCTAACTGTGAACTACCCTGTCCTGGGCTTTTAGTATTTTTTCTCTTTATTGGGAGAGAAAAGTGCTTTTTCTTTTACTTCTAGAATGAGAAGCAAGAGAAAATAAATCAAATATATTTAAATGGATCCATCAAGAGAGCAGGACAACCTGTGTGGTAGCAGAGTGGCATCAGATGTGTCAAGAAACTTAAAAGCCATGGGTGACCCCTGTGGAGACCAGATGGCTGGAAGGGACACAAAGTAAAGAAGAGAAATTTCTCCCAAAAGCAGCAGGCAAATTGTAGCAGGTTGAGAGGAGTGAGCTGAATGCAGTACCAAGAAATAGATGGTTGAAAACGTGCAGGGGAAAATGTGTGCATGATTCTAGAGACCATCTCAACTCAACTGATAGAGAGCATGTGGTTGTTTTGGGGAACAGACTGCACTCCTGTGAAAAGCTGCACAGCTTCGAGGCTATTAGCACAAGTTCTGGAGACAGGTATCTTGGTTAAAGACGTGGGTTTAGCCGCCTATAAACTGTGTACCTTGGACCAGTTATTTTACGGCTGTGTGCTTCAGTTCCCCCACTTGCTTAATGGAAGTGGGGACACTGTCTGTCTCATACTGCTGTGACAAATATTAAATACGTTCGTGTTAAGTCAGAGAATTACCTGTAGCACTTTAGCATTTGTCCACCAAGTGAATAAACCCAAACGACAGAAGCATCGTAGCATCAGTGCCGCTTTGCTCTCAGCCTTCTCAATCTCCCTGCCTTTTGGCCAGGCCTTACTTGGAATGAGCCAGGCTTCTCTCTGTTATTCCAAAGTGATTTCT
Organism: Delphinapterus leucas; assembly: GCF_059928025.1. Classification (NCBI taxonomy): domain Eukaryota; kingdom Metazoa; phylum Chordata; class Mammalia; order Artiodactyla; family Monodontidae; genus Delphinapterus; species Delphinapterus leucas. The sequence goes on along the minus strand of NC_143133.1, from coordinate 135,410,215 downwards.
GAGCAGTGTTGTCAATGGGAAGAGGAGGGACACACAGGGCATCTGAGCGTCTCCTCCACAGATGAGGAGGTACCCACCTCCCATGCAGCGAGGAAGACCCCCAAACAGAATTCTCTGCACAGCACATTTCTGCCAGGGTGACACCACCTGGGGCCAAACAGGACTGAATCACAGGCCTGTGCCAACACCTAGGAATTTTCAAGATTACTTGGGAAAAAATAATTCCAGGAGAAGAACAGGCCATCAAGCAAACAGCCAAAACGTTGGTTCACTTTTTCGGTATTCAAGTCACTGCATCCTCGTTTTATGCTGGAAAAACCTGGGAGATGCAATGTAGACAAAAAAAAAAAAGCAGGTTTTATTTGAAAGTGATTCCAGCGATATCAGAATGGAAAACAGGAATGTTTCCTGTTGAAGCAGAAACATAAAGATACGGTTAAAATTAAAAAGGGTTTGGGGCTTCCCTGGTGGCGCAGTGGTTGGGAGTCCGCCTGCCGATGCAGGGGACACGGGTTCGTGCCCCGGTCTGGGAGGATCCCAGATGCCGCGGGGCAGCTGGGCCTGTGAGCCATGGCCGCTGAGCCTGTGCGTCCGGAGCCTGTGCTCCGCAGCGGGAGAGGCCGCAACAGTGAGAGGCCCGCGTACCGCAAAAAAAAAATAATAATAATAATAATTAAAAAGGGTTTGGGGCTTTGGGGTAGACAGTTCAGCAATCAGAACTGCCTTCCCTGTGGAAAATTAAAATAATGATAATAATAGCACCAATTAAAAGTTGAAATAAACCCCAAAAAGTTGGCCTTTTATCATCACAACGCACTGGCAAATTTAGACAATATCAGTGGTAAAAGAGTCCTCCCTCCACCAAAAGAAAACCTTTTCTTGGTCTAAATTTTAAATAATGTAGCTACACATAAAACAGGCCACACACAGTTACTCTGAGTAAGCGCCTAACAGTTTTGAAATAATTGAACTATTTTTGGCTGGAGCTTATGTCTCCAATCTCTGTGCACTTGAATGTCCCTGCATTTAAATACTAGATTAGAAATCAGCAATAGCGCCCTGATCCTAAAAAAAGAAGAGGTAGAACTTTTCTTCAATCCTTGTGGTCTTTGTGTAAAAAGTTCTTTGAACCGTGTGGAATTCCATGTGGAATTCTCTGTTTTTAGAAACATTTCTTCACGATGTCGCCCTTCTGTCTTTCAAAATGCACATTAATGTAGTAAAAAGTATTAATTCATTGGTTTTCAAAAAATTTATTTTATTTACTGGTACACACACAAATATACACACAGATTTCAAAAGAAAGGAAATTTTCTCTCTGCACTTCTTTAATAATAGTAATAAATAATTATTTACTTTATTTCGTGCGTAGCTTGCTAAGGCTGTCATAAGAGCATATGCTGCAGACTAGGTGGCTTAAACAACAGGCTTTTTTTTTTTTTTTTCTTGAGATCTGGAAGCTAGAAGTCCAAGTTCAATCTGTTGGCAGATTAAATTTCTTGTAAGGGCCCTTCTCTCTTTGGCTTACAGATGGCTACCTTCTCACTGTGTCCTCACATGGTTGCCCCGCGGTCTGTGTGTCTGTGTCCTAATCTCCTGTTCTGCGAAGGATGCCAGCCATATCGGAACGGAGCCCACCCGTATGACCTCATTTGACTTTAATCACCTCTCTAAAGGCCTTATGTCCATGTCCAATCACATTCTGAGGATCTGGGGTTGGGAGTTGAACATATGCTTTGGTGGGTACAGATCAGTGCATAACAGAGGGGGTGTTAAAAATGATCCAATCCACTTGGGACATTCCTAGGCACACCACCGATAGCCATCAACGAGTACGTATCTCAGCTTATTTTTTAAAGAAAGAACCTTTCATTAATTTTTCTACTCAATCTGTTTTTAACATTGTGCCATGACAATGCAAACTTATGTTCATTCCAGGGGGGAGTTGCTGCAGCCGAGTGCCAGGCTGCTTAAGCTGGAGAACGTTTATTGCCATGAGCACGAGAATGACTGTAGTGTGGACAGAAACTCGGAACCAAGTACTGTCTTCTGAGCTGCACAATCCCGGTAAACTAACTTCTCATGCCTCAGTTTTCTCATTGGCAAAATGAAGTTTCATTCATTCAGCAAAATTTCAGTAACCGTGAGCTACGTGTCAGTCACTGTTCTAGATGCTTGGGATCCATCAATGTGCTAAACAAAGATCTTTGCTCTTATGAGATTTTAGAATGCCGGTAATCGCTGGGGCAAAGAGAAAAAGAAAAGCAAGATAGGGGAGGGGGTTGGAAGAGTGGCAAGTTCAGACAAAGCCCTCAGGGTAAGCATCATCAAGAAAGTGAAATTAGCAAATGGACTAAGTAGAAAGACGCTTACATGTGAGCCACCTGAAAAAGTGGTCTGCTCGGGTCAGAAAATAATAAGGCACATATAGGCTATATGGTTCTATTTGTTTGTTTGTTTTTCATGCTCCAGCTATTCTAATGGGGAAGAGAAGGGACACGTGCATGGGATGATCAAGTTAATTAATCGTGCGGATGTGTCACAGGATCAATCAAAGCATCAGTTGGACAATTTCTAGTCTAGCGATAGGTTACTGTCAATGTCATTTTCTAACATGTTATGCTTACTATATTCAGGCGTAAGTGAAATGAAATAAAGAAGGGAAGCGAGTCACTGCGCTGGGAAAATGCGTGTGCTTATTTTTCTTCTCAAAGCGCACCTGTTCATGTATTCAGGTGTGGAAAGTACTGGGTGGATGAGGGAGAATTTGTACACATTTCAAAGACCACACGTGCATGTGCTAAATATCAATTCACTGTACTTTTTAGTAAAGAGCTCTGTGATTAGAAACAGATGAGAAAGGTGCTAAGTTGTTTTAGGAATAATTCTAAGGTTCACTGAACTGAAAAGAAAAAACTATCATTTCGAACCAACAAATAAGTCTCTGCATTTTTTTAGCTAAAGCTGCTCTGATTTTTGGTATGAATTATGCATTGCCTACAAGGGCTTCATCTGATATGTTGTGCATTTGTCCCTTCTGGACATTTCCATAAGACCTTTTCCAAATCAAAGTTTCTGTGCTTTTCAAAGAAAAAAAAGTGAGTAAGAGATTATCCACTAAATATTTCACCAGAGAAGGAGTTTAAGCATAAAGTATATTCGTTATGAGAAATCACGTATTGTACTTTGAACTCTGAGCATTTCTCAACTAGGACTCTGAAATATTGTTATTGAATAGTCTGTGTATATGTAGCCAATCATCAGAAATATGTATAATGCAATCAGTAAAAGAACTCTTAACTGTTTTCTGCCAGCAGCAAATGACTGTGAAGTAAAAACAGTAATTACAGTGATTCACAGTTTTTATTATTCACATAGATAGTACATTTGTAAGTATTCTAGTATTTAGTGGAATTACTTGGAATTTCTAATAACTCTGAAAACTATGTAGGGCAGAACTGTATACGTTCTATTTATATATTGCAATTATACTTAAAATTCATATTGTATAGTTAAAATTTCTCTGAAAGATTCTTTTCCTCTTCCTCTTACTTTTCCCTTCTTGTTTCTCCTGCCTTCAGAAATCATGAGTGTATATATTAGGTGGGCAAAATATCCTTGATTAAATTAAGAAAGTATATGTTTCTTCAATTCATCTGTCCTAGGTATTTAGGTTTCTCCCTTTTGGAAATCTTTCTTACTTTTCACAAAATCTAGAACATTACTGATACTATTCAAGTAAGCCTCATACCTAGTAAATGTCTATGTTCTTCCTTTCCAAACATACAGGAGAACTAATCAAATGGTGATGTGTTCTGTTTGTTAATAGAGTTGAGCACAAGGTGATACAGGGGAAGGGCTGGGCAACTATAAACTTGAACTGGACAGGGTACCCCTTCTTAGCTCAAGCTCAGTGAGGGAGATCCAGTTTGCATCTCTGAAAGATTAACGACCACCTTTCATAAGAGAGTGCCAAGGAGCAGCCTGAATGCCAAAGCTGTAGGCAGAGACGCAGAGCCAGACCGCACTGCTCAGAGGGAGACCCCGAATGTGAATGACCAGAATCAAGACAGGAAAAGCAGTAGAATCAGCCTGCTTCCTTCTGTCCTTAAGAGAGTGGCCAGTGGTACTTACTGATCAGCTGTGACTGAGTTTCTATCCGGACCAAGCACTCAAAGCTCTGAAAATACCAAACACGGATTTAATGATAATTCAAATGCATTTTCTCTACTCACCCCAAAATAATGTCCTACAGTTAATTATTGGCTGTGCCAACATTTTCATCAGTATAGATAGGTGTTTATCTCATTAGTTCATATGGGTTGAATTTTGAGACCTTAAAAAAAATTTTTCCTTCTTGGCTCTTGGAGATTGTTTTAAAGGATAATCTCAAAAAGTTATTGGATTATTCATCTCTATCTCTGCAAAGATAGCATTTCCATTTTCTGTGTATCCTAAGATTCATATGCGTGTGTGTATGTATGTATATGTGTGTGTGTGGTGTGTGCATGTGTGTATCTAGAAGAAACTTCTTGTTGTCAAAAGAAAAATCAAATATCCAAAAGAAAACGATGTTGAGAAGTGGCATCACGTAACAGCTCAGTCTGAAGTCTTGGAATCAAATAGAACTTGGTTGAATTCCATCACACGCCTTCAGGATGTCTCTTAGCCTGATTTTCCTTTGACTACTCGTGTGGAACCTTAGAAAATAGCATGTGCCTCCAGGGCAGTTGTGAGGGGTCCATGTGTGTTTGTGAAACAGGCAGCATTCTGTTGCTGCTCCCGTTCTTACCTCCTACTATTTCTGTGATGTGAGATTCTGCACTCAGCAACATACCTGCAGATATGCGTGGTAACATACCTGCATGGACACAGCCTGGAAGGAAACATTCAAAGCTGTCTTCCATAATTATCTCTCAAAGGGCCATCACAGGACCAGGTGTGGATGGGTGCAGGTGACGGTAGGGGTTTGGCACAGATGGGAATTTGTACTGTACTTTCTGTATTGTCTGATTTTGTTCTAACAATGAGCATGCATTCATACCTTATTGGAGCAATTTTAAATAAATTAACATTTAGGGCAAAACTAAAATTGACTTAATTACTTAACCTATTTTTGGACAACTCGTACAGGCAATAAAGTCACCCACAGAAAAATATTCTCTATTTATTTTTCAAATTAGGCATAGGTTCTGGTATTTTTGTTTTGTTTTGTTTTTTTTGTCCTGGTAAAAATATGCATTTTTTGCAAATGTCACTGAATCATTTGTGCAGTCTTCTTTTTCAGGCATGAAGATGATTGAAATACCTGCTGAAGCGGTTTGCAGGTCTGTGATCTTGTGATTCAGTTGTGTGCTCATTAAATCACATGGATTTGTGATTTGGTCATTAACCAAAATGATAGGTCCAGGGAAGGTCATCATTCAAAAAACAATGAAAGGGCAAAAAGGAAGAACAACGAGGGAAGAACTTAAGAGACCATTTAAGTGATCAGATGTTAGTCAGTCCTTGAGATATAGCAGTATTGCCAGCAGTTGTACAAACAGGAGGGATCTTTTGCTAGACACTGTATTAAAAAACCTACATTGGGTGTTCTTGCCTCTCCCCTGAGCAAAGCACCAAACGAGACAGAAATTGTTCTTCTCTATCTTTCCAGTTTTATTGAGAAATAATTGACATAAACTATTAATGTGTGTAAAATCATGTACAGCATAATGGTTTGATCTGCATATACTGTGAAGTGATTATCACAACAGGTTTAGTTAAAATCCATAGTCTCCTATAGGTACTATTTTTTTAAAAAAAGGAAAGAAAGTGCTCCTGTGATGAGAACTCTTAAGATCTACTGTCTTAACAATGTTTCTGTATATCATACAGAAGTGTGAACTACAGTCCTCATGCTGTACATTAGGTATCTAGTATTTATTCTTCTTATAGTTGGAAATCAGTATCTTTTGACCACCATCTTCCAATTCCCCTTCCCTATCTGATCTCTTTTTCTATGTGTTTGGTTCTGTTTTGTTTTGTTTTTTAATTAGATTCCCCATACAAATGAGATCATACAGTATTTGTCTTTCTCTATCTCACTTAGTTCACTTACCATAATGCCTGCAAGGTCCATCCATGTTATTGCGGAGATAGGATTTCCTCTTTTTTATGGTTGTGTAATATACATACATACATATATAATACATGCATACATACAGACCACAACTTCTTTACCCATTCATCCATTGATGGGCGCTTAGGTTGTTTCCATATCTTGGCTATTGTAAATAACGCTGCTGTAAACATGTGGGTGCAGATGTCTTTTTCTAGTTAATGTTTTTGTTTCCTTGGGTATATTGCAAGAAGTAGAGTTGCTGGATCATACAGTAGTTCTATTTTTAATTTTTTGAGGAACCACCATACTGTTTTCCATAGTGGCTGCACCAATTTACATTCCCACCAACAGTGCAAGAGGGTTCCCTTTCCTCCACACCCTCTCCAGCATTTGTTATCGCTTGTCTTTTTGATGATAGCCATTCTAACAGGTGTGAGATGACATATCATTGTAGTTTCAAGTTGCATTTCCCTAATTACTGATGACATTGAGCATCTTTTCATGTGCCCGTTGGCCATCTGTATGTCTTTGGAAAAATGTCTATTCAGGTCCTTTGTCCATTTTTAAATGGATTTTAAATTGTATTATTTGTTTTTCCTTTCTTTCTTTTTTTTTTTTTTGCTACTGAGTTTTATGAGTTCTTTATGTATTTTGGATATTAACCCTTTAGCAGATATATGGCTTGCAAATAACTTTTCCCATTCAGTAGATTTTCTTTTCACTTTGTTGATGATTTCTCTTGCTATGCAGACGCTTTTTCATTTGACATGGTCTCAAAATCATTCTTCTTTAAACCTACTAATGTACCATCAAGGAAATATGTTTCCTTATGGCATGCCAATAAAGAACTGAGGGAACAATTAAATTATTAGATGATTGTGACAATTTAAAAAATAACACTAATGCTTTTTGAGTACATCCTGTGTCAGTGTTAAATGCATTACATAGTTTATTTTAATATATAAATACTACTATATATAAAATAGATAACCTACAAGGACCTAATGTATAGTACAGGGAACTATACTTAATATCTTGTAATAACCTTTAATGGAAGAGAATGTAAAAAAAGAGTATATATATATATATGTGTGTGTGTGTGTGTGTGTGTGTGTATAACTGAATCACTTTGCTGTACATCTGAAACTAACATAACAGTGTGAGTCAACTATATTTCAATAAAATACATATATATTTAAAAAATACCGTCAGCTATACTATGAGCTGGTACCTTTATTATTCACCATTCATAAAGGAGGGCAACACGGCTTTGAGAAGTTTAACTTTCCTGAAATTACATGAATAGCAAGTGGCAAAGCCAAAAGAACTGAGGACCGTGTGATGCCACAGCCTGTAACACTGCATACATTTTGAAGACAAGCTGAGTAAAAATAATTAAAAAAAAATTTCTCTTCATGATTTTTTTTTTTTTTTTTTTGCGGTAGGCTGTAGCCTCTCCCGTTGCGGAGCACAGGAGCACATGGCTCAGCGGCCATGGCTCATGGGCCCAGCTGCTCCGCAGCATGTGGGATCTTCCCGGACCAGGGCTCGAACCCGTGTCCCCTGCATTGGCAGGTGGACTCTCAACCACTGCACCACCAGGGAAGCCCCCTTATTGATGATTTTTTAAAGTCCTAAAAATATCTGTAGAAATTCACCCCCCTAAAACCACTAAGCTATTAGAAAATGTTCATTAAATACAGAACATAGGTTCTAGAACATAGGTTATATAACAAGGAAATAGAATTAGATGCTAAAATATTGGATTATTTCACATTCAGTTTAAAACTGTTTAAATTATAATCAGTAGATAAATATTTTAACATATATTGCAACATATTTATTTTTGATGTCTATTTTTAATATCTCTCTACCTCAGTAAATATTCAGCTTTTTATTCTTTGGACTGTCAGACTGGCAGCTGTCTACCTTACTTGACTACCATCACTCTTTTTAAAAGTTGGGTCTGTGAAAAAAAAATGATACCCTTGAACAGTCAGGCATCATTAAAGTCATTATAGTGTTTCATGACTATTATATTTATTACTACTGCTTTACTGACTTTAGCAGCTGTTACAATGTACTGATTTTTTAGGCTATAGTTAGAAAACAATTGTTTTTTCCCACATTATAAATTTAGCCTAACATTTTATTTAAATTGAGAACAAGCATATATTTTAGTCCTAAAATGTAAATGCAAGAGAGATAATATTATAAAATATATATTCTATGTTAGACTAGTTTGATAGTTTTTAATTAATAAAAACTAATAAGAAAGGGTGGTTTGAGAGAAACAAAGAATTTAAAAGATTTTGTAGAAATCAAAGGGTCTACTTCGGTTTAGTAAAAATAAGAAAATCTTGGGAATTCTTTTACTATTCTTTAAGACAAGATTTTTATCTCCTATTTTTTAAAATAAATTTATTTATTTATTTTTATTTTTGGCTGTTTGTCGTTGTGTGTGGGCTTTCTCTAGTTGCGGCGAGTGGGGGCTACTCTTCGTTGTGGTGCGCAGGCTTCTCATTGCAGTGGCTTCTCTTGTCACGGAGCACGAGCTCTAGGTGTGTGGGCTTCAGTAGTTGTGGCACATGGGCTCAGTAGTTGTGACACATGGGCTAAGTAGTTGTGGCTCACGGGCTCAGTAGTTGTGGCTTGTGGGCTCTAGAGCGCAGGCTCAGTAGTTGTGGTGCACGGGCTTAGTTGCTCCGCGGCATGTGGGATCTTCCTGGACCAGGGCTTGAACCTGTGTCCCCTGCATTGGCAGGCAGATTCTTAACCACTGCGCCACCAAGGAAGCCCTATCTCCTATTTTTTAATTAAAATGTTTAAATGAAATAGTGGCAGTGTGAACCCAGAGGACTGGTAGAAGGAAAAAGAAAAGCTAAGGCATTTTTCTGACCAGATTATTAGTAGCTATGTTAGTATATAAATCATATGATAATGTATTTTATTGCTATTTCGCCCCTAATACGTGTGTGTGTGTGTGTGTGTGTGTGTGTGTGTGTACAGAGGTAAACATAGGAAAAATGTTTTCCCTATTAAATTTCATATTAAGTGTGTAAATAATGGTTATATGTCATATCAACTGACTAATGTATGGAAAAATGAGGAAAAATTAAAAAAAAAAGAGTTTGGGTGAACTGAGCCAAAGGTCAACAGGAAAAACGGAAACTCAAATAGTAGAGCTAGCAGGTCAAAATGTCAATTTCTGAGGACAAGAGATAGGTTTCAAAACTGAGGTCACCCAGTCAAGAGTTCAGAACTACTGTGAGATAAGAATCGAGCCCATATAATTTGGGAATGAGGGAGGGAGGGAAAGACAGTGGAAACCACTGGGCAAATCATTAGGAAACAAACTCATAGCTACCCCATTATGGACCAGCAGGGAGGTGACATGGGTGGAGGTGACTTACAGCATTAGGGCTACAGCCAGTAGCTTTGAGACTGGAAGGGGAGGTCCACAGAAGTGGGTGATTGGGTGGAGGGGAAAATCCTAGTAGCTGTCGTCACCCTTCTATGCAGGTGACACCTGAGTTGATGCTGCAGGGTCTGTTTAGAGAGAGATGGGGAATAGAGAACATAATAGAGATGAAGGGTGCACATGAGGAGTGGTTCACTGCCTGCCTGTTTGGGTAAAAACACCGCTTTAGCCAAGGCATAGGGTACATGTTGAGGGATATTGGGCCATAAGGTTGAAACATGGCTTGTAAGTAAACCGTGCAAGCATTCTTTCTACAAATGTTTTTAAGGGTGTCGTTCATAAGTATGTAATTTAATGGAATGCCGTGCTGCACTTCAAGGACAAACTAATTTAGTAATGGTATTGAATCAGTGGTTCTGTCATTTTACTGAAATTACATTAGGCAGCTAAAATTGCATGCTTACATTTCCACTCCAAATTGATACTTTTAGCAAAGCCCAGCATTAGACATTACTTCATGTCATGGCTTTAATCATTTGCTATGACTTTTCCTCCCATTTTGACATTCATTTAATATACTCTTATCTTTTTATATAGGTTTGGAGACATTGGAGAGGTTCTGGACATTTATCAGTTTCAGATCATCAATTTTACATACAAGGAAAACATAAGTAAACTGTCCCCAGTAATGAGCGAATCCATAAAAGAGGCAACAAAGCAAACAGGTCTCTGGAGTTCCAGCCTAGTCCTCCCTTCTGTGTGGATATTAGGAGGAAATAAGAGGATGATGGAATTCTTGGCTGCAATTCTTGGCTTAGGACGAGGTTTGGACAAATAAATGTTTGAGAACAGGACTGTGGAGCAGGGAACAGATGTGTGTGTGTGATACTGTTTAGGAGGTCTTGCTTTTTCCCTGGAGCTTCCCGATCTAACTGAGGCTCCTAATAATTTCTCTTCTGAAACAGTGGACTAAAATGGAGACCCTGGCAACAATCTGTTTCCTGAAAAGTGTTATTAACAGCCTTGATGGCCACTTAGACCCCAGGGGCCACTGCCCAGCTTGTAAGAACAGCTCCATGAAGCTGGGAGAATTGTGAAGCTGCCTTCACAGTGTTTCCCACAGGCTCTAGTTTAATTGATCCCTGTGGGTAGGTGAGGGAGGCGTTAATTTCTATTAACTGGTTCACCTGCTTAGGAAAGCCGCAAGTCCTCTGAGCCTCACATTTCCTCATATGTTATAGGTCATTTTTATGCCTACTTTAGACTGTTATGATTTTCAAGAGGGCTAATTCGCATAAAGGTATTTGTGCATTAGAAGAAAACATAAAGTTGTGTCTTATATCTATTTAAAGTACTATATAATACTAATAATTAAAAGTTATTATACTTTTAAACCTTATAAAGCATGGAAAATGGTATATTCTTGCCTTTTAAACATACTTCTGATCATTAATGCACTTATCTAAGAGGACTCCATGAGGGAAAGTCTAAAATACTTATCACAAAAATCTGGAATTCATTTTGAAATTTTTAAAGCTCATTTTCATTTTAAATGGACTCCGCTTAAATTTACAATATCTTTAATCACATCTCCAGGATGACACTTTGCTGGGCACCTTGGCATTTATAGATAGTGGGGAGCCAGGGACATTTCTCCAAGAAGCACTTGGACGCAGAAGGACAGAGTATAATGGTGCTCGGGCTTTCCCCAAGGCACCTTCTGGATGCTTGGAAGATCAAGCAAGAGAGACATATCTTCAAACACAGTAATCCGATCAGCTGTGACATCTGAGACAAGATCTAAACAACTAAGAGACTCCTAAACAAAGTGAGGGACTCCGTGAGATTAGAAATGCAGTTGTTCTTCTTTGTTGTTGTTCTTTGTTTGTTTTTGTTTTTTGGGTTTTTTTGATGTGGACCATTTTTAAAGTCTTTACTGAATTTGTTACAATATTGCTTCTTTTTTTTATGTTTTGTTTATGTTTTATGTTTTTTTTATGTTTTTTTATGTTTTATGTGTTTTGGCCCCAAGGCGTGTGGGATCTTGCTTCCCTGACCAGGGATTGAACCCGCACTCCCTGCATTGGAAGGCGAAGTCTTAACCATTGGTCTGCCAGGGAAGTCCCAGAAATGCAGTTGATCTTTTAATGTAGCTGATTAACCAAATATCTTTCCCTATAGTATGCTTTCCCTCACAGTGAATTCCCAATCAGCTTATTCCAGATAATGCCTCTGTACTACATCATCTCTTCTTTTCTTCCCATCACACACAGCTTCTCAGATGAGCTATTTGCTTGTTAGGGCACAACTTAAATGTAGACCCTTCAAGACTAACTAGTGCCTTGCTTAGTTAGCACTGTTACACTAGACAGATTTCAGCAAAAGGGTGTTATGTCTTTAAATTCATTCTTTTGCTTAAACTGAACTTTCCTTTCAGCAAATCAATGGATATCTTTTGTGGCCAAACCTCTTTTCCAGTCTGGGTCACAGAAAGGTTACAGATAAAACATTATTTAATAGGTGTCCTTTTAGAACAGTAGGTAATTGACATAAAACAGCAACACTAACCCACTATAGATGCTCTTGTTTTGTTTTAAGCGTTCAGTATTTTTGCATATCATACTTGATTTGGGTTGAAATACATTATTCAGGTGGTATAATTACTCAAAGTGAGGTATAGAGATAATTCTTTTAGAGTATTTGAAAAGGTTGCTTCTTTAAAAAGTATTTCTTTGTCAGGAAGTTACATCTTTCTTCAGCAGTAACACGGGGCATGTGGTAGGTGGCGACCCCCAAATGATTCATTTCTTTGGCAGTAGAAACTATGGTCACAGTCTGTCTCTTTGAAATGATTACAACGCCTTTAAATAAACTTATCCAAATGAAGAAAATTATTTGGTAGCTATACTTTGACTCACTACAAGGCAGTAATCTATCAAAGTAAAAGCTGCCTTTGTGTAAGTGGTTTGATAAATTTCCCATGGGAGGTACAGTTGTAAACTCCTGCTGCATTATAAAGGCATCAGGAGACTTAACCCACAGCATCTTCTAGGGCAGCTTCATTTCTGCCTCTATTGCCACAGAACAAAGAAATAAAGAAAAGAAACAACATCCAGAAAGGACTTGAAAAGAGAAAGACCATAATTTTCTATTTGTAAGTGGGTTAAAGGAGTGTAAACATATCAATCAAGGCCAGAAATCTGGGGTAGAATGTGTCTTTATTCTGTAGAATACTTTATCTAGATAATAGGGTGATCTCTCTTCTAACGTTTTTTACTATCCGAAAGATAGGAGTTCTTTCTAAAGATAGTGATTTTTTTTAAACCGCGCATGGTTTCTTGTCAGTGTGCCAGGAGACCAGAAACAAGATGTCTGGCCAAGGTTAATAGCTAATTTACGGTCTCTGGGAAGGATATTTCATGTAGGTTTTACAATGGCAAACATTTTCTATAACCTCATCTTCTTGAAACACTATCAAAGACTAGCTATCAGAAAGTGCAATTCATTTCAATCTGCCTACAATGTGCGTGGCAGGGCTAATGGAGAGGAAAAAATTACAAGCCTGAAAGAAAGACAAAACAAGAAAGAAACAGGAGGAAGAGAGAAAAGTGGGGTGAACCCCAGGATGTGAGGTACTCAAATTGGGAGGGGAAAAAAGGCAGCATACAAGTTTATATCTTGGGAGGAAAACTAGACCGAAAAGTCAAAAGTTTTATAGCTTCCATTCATATGTTAATGGAGTGTTCTCTGAACTTTGAAATTAATGTAGGATTGATTCAAAGTCCCAAATCCAAATGACTAGAGAAACCCCAACTCCTCCAAATTGTCTAATTATTCCTGGGGCTTAAGTTATCGTGCCCACGACTGTTGTTGTTTCATTTTTATTCTCTAGCTTCCAGGAAGGAGGCAAGGAAGAAAAGAGGGAGGGAGGGAAGGCAGGAAGGAAGGAGGGAGAGAAGGAGGGAAGGAAGGAAGGAAGGAAGGAAGGAAGGAAGGAAGGAAAGAAGGAAGGAAGGAAGGAGGGAAGGAAGGAGGGAGGTTAGGAGACTAGGAGGCAAGGAGTCTAAGGGCACTGAGGCTGATTAGACAGATGCAATTATCTACAGATCATCCAGGAAAGAGCTCTGATATTGTGTACATGGTCAGCAATCTGAATGAAATATCGTTCCCTGTGAATTTAAGGTTCTTGCCATGTCTCAGAAAGAATTCAGAGGTGAAGCAGGAGGTAAAGAAAGTAAAGTGAGGATTTATTTAAGCAAGGATATGCTGTCAGGCGGAGAGGGGGCAGAGAGGTGAGGACCGCTGCCCTGGGTTTTTTCATCCAGCTCCACCTTCCCGAGGGGAGGAGGGACTTTGTCCTTATTTAGACTTGATTAGAGGTGTCATGGCGTCGGTGCATGATGGGAACTTCTTATCTGCAAGGCTAATTTCATCGTAATGGGAACATAAAGGGCAACAGGTTACATTCGGGCGCTGGAGATTCTCGCCTTTCCCCACCTTTCTTTGCGTGTCTCCTGGACACTTATCATCCCACAATGTGTGGTTTCCTGTCAGTCTGGAGGTTCCTGTTTTCCTTTGTCTTCCCGAGGACCCCTGCTGGTTACAAGATGAGTGGTTTCCCGCCGTCTGGCGCCTGACCCCCTTTCTCTGCTCCTACCTAGCTACCTGCCTGCTGTAACAACATCAGAGTGAATTGTGTATCTATTGGAAGAAAGAGCATCATATTCAAAGGAGGAAAGAGTGAGAGGCGCTGAGGCCCAATGCATCTGTTCTTAAGCTCTGTTTTTTTAGAGGAGTACATATGTCACGTGACAAGAATGGATCAAGGGCATTGTAAACAATTTTGGTCTGAGCAAATGGCAGAACAAAGTTTCCCTTTATGGAGATTGGGACCAAGAAAGAAGCTACTTTGTGAGGCGGGGTGGGGGAAGCAAACCAAGAAGTTAGTTTCATGCATCTTACATGTGAAATTTTGAATACTGCTTAGATAGCCAGTGGTCTTGTAGAAGTTTGTGTCTTAAGTTTTAGGTCGAAGTTCAGGCTGTTGATTTAATTTTAGTCCTCAGAAATAGATGGACTGTAAAATCATGAGGCATAAGAAGCTGTGTTTAGGGTGAGTTGACTCAAGTAGAAATCCAAGACCGAGCCCTGGTCTTCTCCGACATGTAGAGCTAAGGAAAGTGAGGACAGTAATGTAAGAGCAGGCTTTGGAGAGAGTGAACCTGGGAGGACAGGTGAAGAAAACTTTAACAAGCGTAGTGAGCTCTGTCAATTGACGACAGATACATAGAGTGGGGAGGCCAAAAGTCACCATTGCGTTTGGCAGTCGAAGATGAGTAACCTGGATGAGAGAAGTATCAGTGGAGGGTAAGTCTTTTTGCATGTGTTTAGAAAGTAGAAAGAGATCAGATGAAGACAGAAAACGTTGGCAACTCTTACAAGACATCTTGCTGTAAAAGGAATAGTGAAATTAAGCAATACCTGGAGAAGTCTTCTATGGTAATGAGAGGATATTTAAAATGCAGCTACAGCATTCTTGAATAATGATGGAAATGATCTAATGAAGGGCAAAAAAAGGTGTGGGAGAGTATCAAAAGCCTGGATAAATATGATAACACTGAAGGTAGCACTCCTGGACCCTGGAAGTTAGCAGGCATGAATTTAAGTTTAGATCAATCAGCAGCGGTGTGTGTATTTTTCAACCATCTTGAACAGAGAGCATAAAAGAATGTATTGAATTGTGGGACATTTGTGGTAAAATTTTATAGATAAAATGACACATGTATTCCACAGTGTGCTGGCAAAGGTCTGAGTTCTCATGACCTTAGAGGCTATGGCTACAGAGAGAATTATTTTCAAACATTTCAGATTTTGTTGACTTACCTAGATTTTTATGTTTTTAAACCCAACACTCTTGCTTGAGTATTAAAACATTGGGACGCCAATAACTTTTCCAGAAATAATTTACAGAGCATACCTGTTGTCTCCTGGGTCAAATATTCCTTCTGGAATTATTTATTCTGAAACTCTTTTTTTTCCCCATTGTGAACGTTCAAGTTTGTATGTGGTGCATATTCCAAAGCATTCCCCATTTTAGAAGAGAGAGGATTTTCCATGACTAACCATGACTAACATGGCAAATCTGGAAGTAACAATTCTCTCTGTATTCATGGCAGACAGAGCTACTTACACTCATATGCAAAACACATGCCATGGGGCCAAATGATGCAGTGCTTTCTCTCAGTTCACCTCCCCCCAAGTACCAACTCTCTATCGTCTCCTACACCCTACCACGACCGACCCTCTCCAGCAGGCTTGTCCGTCTGGGGCTCCAGCTCACGGAGAGCACAACAGCCTGTTACCTTCAAGATGATGCTTTCTGAAGGAGTGTTTTCTTTTGTAATTCACTCATCATTTGCATTTTCCTCTAATCTGTATCTTTAAACTACGACTGATATTTGGCTCTCATAACCTAAAGAATTATTTAAATACAAGGTTTGGGATAATTTAAAATATCAATAAAAATCCCAGGTTTTCTAAGAAATATGACGATTTGAAGGAGAAAATGGCTATCCACAAACAAAATCTAACCCTTTTGAGTGGTGGCTAAAAGCAGGCAGCAAGTTCAACGGGAGTATTCATTTACAAAAGAATGGGATATGACACGAACACTTCTTTAAATCCTTGCTTCTTTTTTCTGCCATCTCTTCATTCAAGTTTTGATTTTTAATGTGATACCATCCATCTCTGTTAATCTTGAAGAAAGCTTTCATTTTAAATTTTGAATAGGTAATAAACGGTCACGAATTTCAATCATCAAAAACTATTAAAAAGTGCACAGTGAAAGGTCTTCTTCTCCTATGGACTGAATATTTGTGTCCCACCAAATTCATATGTTAAGGTGCTAATCCCCAACGAGGAGGTGTTTGAAAGTGGGACCTTTGGGAGGTAACTGGGTTTTGATGAGGTCATGGGGGTGGAGCCCCCAAGATAAGGTTGGTGTCCTTATAAGTGGAAGAATAGACCAGAGCTCTCTCTCTCTCTCTCTGCCATGTGAGGTTGCAAGAAGAGGGTGACCTGCAAACCAAGAAGGGTGCCCTCTCCTGACACCAGCTCTCCGAGAGCCCTGACCTTGGACTTCCTGCTTCCAGACCTGTGAGAAATAGATGTTTGTTTAAGGCCCCCAGTCCATGGTATTCTGTTATTACAGCCCAAACTGACTAAGCCACCTTTGCACCCTTGGTCCCAATCTGCTTGGTTAGCACCTCCACCCAACAAGTCAACAACTATTATTATTTACTTTTCTTAAAATTTAATTTTATTTATTTTTTTATACAGCAGGTTCTTATTAGTTCTCCATTTTATACATATTAGTGTATATATGTCAATCCCAATCTCCCAATTCATCCCACCACCACCCCCCGCCCCGTATTTACTTTTGCTTTCTAATTTTTTTCTGTGTGTATATGTGTTTGAGCCAGTACACATTATATATTCTGTTCCCCTCCTTTTTATACGAATGGTAGCATACTACACTCATTTTTTCTGCTTTTTTTTTCACTTAAAAATTAGGATATCTTTTCCTATTAAGACAGAGAGAACTTTCTACTCCTTTATTTGTGCCTGATTAATATCTCATTGTAGAGAAATCTCAGTTGTTATTTAATTAGCATTAACCTTTTGCTAATAGAGGTAATACTGCAATCAAAAATTTGTGCATCCGTTATTTTGCATATGCACCAATGTATGTGAACAAGAACTCCAAAAGAATTGCTGTCACCAAGATGTACACATATTAAATTTTTCTGAAAACTGTAAGGTCGCCCTGTCTAGTTGCTATACCACTTTACACTTCCACAATAATGTATGAGAATGCCAGTCCCCACTCCTCCAACCCACACCCGCCCCGAAGACCTCCCTGTTGCAAAATTGGAGTTACCTAGTGGACAGACATGCACATAAGTTACAATATGAGTCCACATCATGAAACAGGACTTTCCTTGGCTCTGCTCTACCAATATTGTGGGTTATTAAGCTTTTAGGATTTTGTCAGTCTATGGATTAAAATGGAATAAGACTGTAGTTCTAGTGTGTATTTCTCTTATGAATGAGATTTTGCATCTTTTCTTATTCCGAAGGGCACATTGCCTTTTCTGTGACTAATCTCTTCTGATCTTTTCTATTGACTTTCTTACCTCCTTGTAGGTGTTCTTTATATATTTGGGAGTAATTAAACGTGATATTAGTCATGGTATTTTGCCAGTTGGTCTTTGTTTTTAGACTGTGTTTTTTTTCTTTTGTCATGTAGTAGCTTTTGATGCTCATGTCATTAAATTTATCAAGCTTTTTTATGACTTCTGAATACTTGTGTCAAATGTATAAAGGCCTTCCACTCTCAGTTTATGAAAGAAATCACCCATGTTTTCCTTTCTACTTTATGGATTCTTATATTTAAATCATTACCACATTTGGAATTCATCTTTGTGCAAGTATGAACCCAGCTTTTTTTATCCCCCAGAGCTCAACACAGTCATTTCAAAACACACTTGTTGACTATTATGTCTGCCCACTTCACATTTACTTGAAGTCTTATATTAGAGTCAGTATCTGAATTCTCCATTCTGTAACATTGATCTGTCTCTACACAGTTTTCATAATTTAAGTTTATTTGCTAAGTTAAATATATTAGGAAAGGGCCCCCTTTATTGCTTTTCTCTTCCAGAATTTTAATTTTTAAAAATTATGTATGAATTTGGTATTAATTTATGTAGTTAATAAATAGCATATAAATTGAGATTATCCTACAGTCATTAACCTACTTAGGGAAGATTATTGATTTTTTTCTATTATTTCTGTTTGTTTAATTTTTTATGTTCCTTCAGGACAGCTTTATAAAGATTTTAGTATGGCTCCACATATTTCTCATATATTCCTAGGAATTTTATTTTCGTTGAGTCTTTTTTTCATTGTATTTTCTATAGGTTTTATGTTTGATTACTATTGATTTCTGTAAGTTAATATTATACTCTACTATATCCTAAATGACTGACTATTCTGAGGGTTTTTTAGCTGGTTCTCTTGTCTTTTCTCAATATATAATCACATAATCTGAAAATAGTGGTATCTCCTCATTTTTACTTTTCATGTTTTTATTTCTTTTCCTTGACTAGTTGGGTAGGCTAATTTTAGTATCTTAATTAGTAATGATAGTATCTTAGTTCAGTGCTAAATTATAGAAGTTATAGATGTTATTTCTTATTTCTGATGTAGAAAAGATGTTTCATGTGTTTCACTATCAAGTACAGTATTAGTCTTAGTAAGAAAAGTTTTTATCACATTGAGAATTTCCATAATTTTTAAACTGAGTATTTTAAAATCAAAAATGAATGTCAAATTTTAAAATTCTCAGAATCTACAAAGAGATTATATTTTTCCTAAACTTATTTTTTTCCTAAACTTATTAATGAATGTTTTTAATGTTCCACTTACTTTTCATCCTACTCATCTACCTGTAAGTATGGGGAAACTATTCTAAAATAAACTCCTTTATTTGTAGATATTCTTATTTGAAAATCTCTTACCTTTTTCTTCATTTGATCAAAATAAGGTAAAACACGGTTAGAAGGTCATGCCATAATGGGTATGAAATATATGTATATCTGAATATGTGTGTGTGCTTTTATTTATTTGTTTGCTTACTTTGCTTTGAGCTCTGGTAATGCCTAGTCTAAAATTCTAAACCAACGGAAATGAAGAATTACATTAGAGAAGCAGAAGAAATTCACTTATCAGAAGGGAGAAAAATACTTTCATATCACACTCTAGTCCCAGATCAGGGGGCCAGGAAGTGCTAAGGACAATAGAATAACACAGATACATTTGGAAGGAAAGGATCAGTTTTACATTAATAAGACCTGTGAGCCTTAGCTTTTCGGTACAGAACCATCATATCTGCAAGCTATGAACATCTGATAGAGCCATAATATAGCAAATAGGCACCATTGTCAACATCATCAAAATGGTTCATGGGGTATGTAAATGACATACGCTCTCCCAGTAAAGACTACGACTTAGAAGAGAAAAAGATCTTAAAGTAAACATGGAAGAGGAGTGGTGGGCAAAATAGCACTGGGCAGTAGAAGTGTGCATGGTGCTTCGTGTTCCCTGAGAATATGCACTGGACACTGCTTTTCTACCTTCTATCTCCACATCTTCCCCTCCATCTCCAAGAATTTTGTTGCTTCACAAGCTCTCTGACTAAAGCTTGATGGAACAAACCTTCCTGTCGTGATCTAGGTCATTGCTAGAGATTCCTTTTTGTTTGTTTCTTTGTCAAGTTTGGCAGAAATGGGTGTCACACTCTAATATAAATCTTCTGGGAGTATTTAATAGAAGAACCACATATGAAGGCATAAGCAGGGCAGAAGGAAAGAACAAAGGATACTTCATGTCTATGGTGCTGATAACAGCAGAGCAAATGCAACCCCAGGTGCAAATGACAAGAATAAAGGATGTTCACCATACATTAGAGAACAGAATCAAGTAGAAAAGGGCAGTTGAAATAAAGAACCCCACTCGATGAACAGAGTTAGTCTGTGTGTTATGGGAACCTGGGGAATAAATGACCAGCCTCCTTAGTAACTTTGTAACAGGCAAGAACAAGTCTGACTCCATATTAAATCTGCTCCTCTTACTATAATCTTTGTACTCCTTTGCTCTTGCTACAAGTTACAAATGTTGCCTTTAGCCTGAAATACATCAGAATAGGCTATTCCCAAGGCTCTGACCTTTAAAGGCATAACATTTTTCATTCATATAGTGATAAAAAGTTGCAGAACAGAGAATAACACTGGTCTTGTTGGAGGTTTGCAAGAACATGGTGACCTGACCTACGTGAACAGCTGCGAGAACAAAGGCTTCCGACACCAGGAAGTTTGCTCCAACCAGGCACGCCCCCTCTCATTTTAGTATAGCAGATCCCTGAATTCTAACTCTGGGAAGATGCTTCTTTGGGACACTAGTCCATCAGCTCCTCAGTCTGCGGGCTTTCTGAATAAAGTCACTACTCCTTGTCCCAACAACTGTTCTCTTGATGTATTAGTCTGTTGTGGGGCGAGCAGTAGGAGCTTGGACTCAGTAACAATTTTATTCTTCTCCTGGGCCAACCATTGGCTAAACCCAACTGGAATTGAGAAATCAAGGGATTTCTTGATTTCTCCTAGTTGGGTCCACAGGCCAGCCTCCAAGGCAGAAAGGGGAGTGTAGAGCAGGGGAAAATAGATCTGGGGGTGTACACAGAATATATCCTGCACACCCTGTGTCTCCCAACGGTGTTCTCAGCCAAGGTAAATAAGAGCTAGGAACATAACAAGGATAAATACAGTAGGTGAGAAAAAAGACCTTCTTACAACAATCCACTGCAGTGCAAAAGCTGTCTTCAGGAAGACAAAAAGCAAACAGTAAGTGTAATGTCCTGTGTTATATGTAATCTTACTTAGCATTTGTGAAGCAAAATAAAGCATACTGCTTAGAAGAATGCATTTACTTTTCTTCAAATGTGAAAAGTTGCTTTCTAACTCCTTCATATTTTAGAAAAGGTCCATGAATTACTTATGATAATGTGGCTTAAGATGTTTGAGTGAGTATAAATAAATATTCAGAAATTGGCTACTGTTAAAGGTTTCACTGCAGAACCTTTCTCTTTAAAAGATTTTTTTCTTTTTAAAATCTCTGGGTTACATCATACCTCTACTAGCCTGAAACATACAGCCACAGATAGAAAAATTATACTTCTTTAGGCCATCCCCAATCCTACTTCTGCACACATAATGCAGCCAAAATGTGTAACTGAAAATAAACTGTGTGAAACGTTGTCCTCAGAATTTTCTCATACCCGGTACAAGACATAATTCCTCTAACTGCTAGCAAAAATAATATGTCTTCTCAGGGAAACAGGTAAGCTAATGATGTATTTGGTTATCCTTTTGAATATTGCGATATACAAAAAAGATTGATATTTCTCCTTTGAAGTTTGTCTCTAGTCCCCAAAAAGTGTTACGTAAGTGGAACCGATTTTAAATGTCAACTAGGACTCTTTACAGTGTACAATTGTACTTCCTGGAGAAAGAGCAAAAGCAAAAATCAAAACAAATAACTTCACAGTAAAATACGGAAATTGCTCAAGCATGGAAAATAATAACTTAAACATATTTTGTGAAAATTTTGCAAAATTAGTAGACAGGTGAGAAATACTACAGAGCATCATGAAAGAAAGTCCATTGTCACTTGGGAACCAAGAGAGCTGTGTGTAAAGGGTCCATTGGCTGCCCTTCTCCAGCACACTGAACTTGGTTCTCTCAAGTGAGTCTGTTTGACATCTCATTGGATCTCTGAAACTATGCAACAAAATTTTCAAAGAGGTAAAATGATAACTGTCATTCAAATATAAAACGACAACCTGTCAAAGTTTTTATTTAACTCATTGATTAATGAGCAATTCAGTCAGATGTTAAAACCAGTTTAAACGAGAATTTGAGCTATAGAAGATTATATTCTCTACCAGACAGGTTTCATTTGCATTGCCAGGAACAGGAATCATTTGCCTTGCTACAGACAGGTAACATTTGCTTTGTAATCAGTCTTCTACAACGTGAATTCCATCTCTTCAAAATCATTAAGTAGCCTGGTCATACAAAGACATTAAAAAGTGTGGATCCATAAGTAATCAGCCAATTTCTGGTGGGTCCACTAGGCACTGAAAATGACATTCCCCTGAAAGGATACACAGAATTCTTTTTTTTTTTTTTACAACATTTTCAAGTCTTGGACAATTCTTCCTGAAAAGGCATTATGATGAGTCAAATCCACCTAATGAAGACTCACTTGCAAAGTCAAACTTATATTCCTTTGAATAAAGATATTTCCCTGTATTCTGGTATTATTAAAATATTCAAAGAATTCTTTATCGTTACTTTTCAAAAAAACATTGACTCTGCCTCCCATAGATTCTATCAATATTGATTTTGTAAGATATACAAGTAGAAAGTTCTCTGTTCTCTGCACTTATCTGACGGTGTTGGTTGGCAGCAGCCAGCAGAAAAGGGGTGTCCCACATCAGAGTGCAGCTGCGGTTCTGTGGCTCAGAGCCCAGTTACCTAATCAATGCCCATTCTCCTCTGTTTCAATATGTGAGCTTCTGTATCACTCCAAGTGGGCATCTGCTGAGTTAATAAACTACCTTTTCTATTCAGCTGCTTTGCAGATCAGGGAAGCCAAAACAATGGAAAATAAAGACAATTGCCTGTGACCTCCAGAAAATTTCATAAACATGGGGCTGATGAACTGGAAAACATTTCTACCCATAATGTTCCTTCTTCCTGTTCAGTGTGTGCACCTGATGACTGGATCAGAAAAGATGATGGAGTTTGTGACCTTAGTAAAATGGTGTAGCAGCTATAACATCTTTAGACTGACTACCTCTGAATTTCATGAGAGAAGAATAAATCAATGTTATTTTGACCCTGTGTTAGCATCAACTAAATGTAATTGCCAACTGATCTATGCCCACATTTCTTTAAGGTACTCTAAGTCATCCACACTGAGTCATTTTATCATCACATATCATCACTTTTTAGAACAGAAATTCTGCCATATTCTAATGTGGAAAATATTGGATGAGGAAACTAAACAGATGGCTAGGGTAGGTGACAGATATTTGGAACTTTTCATGAATATAACTTGGCTGTGGTACATTTGTAAATAAGTTCTCTCACTCTCACAGGCATGTTGGCCAGTTCTCCTATTCTTTTTGATTCAACCCTTGGTCTAAAGTGAAATTCCAGGCTCTACGGAAACATCATGTGAAATGTGAACCAACAAGGCTTCAATAAGCTCCTTTCTATAGGATCCCCAGCATAACTTATTTTTCCCCATTCTCCTCTTTTTTAAACTTTTAATTATAGAAAATTTGAGACAGAGGAAGTAGTATAAAGAAACATCATGTAGTTATCCCACCTCAATAAGTATCAATATTGCATTTTCTATACCCCTCTCCACCTCATCCCTTCCCAGAGTCAGTCTGAAGCAAATTCCAGTTAACACTGTTGTTCATCCATATTTGTTTTAGCATGTGTCTCTAAAATGCAAACATTCCTTCTATTTTTTTAACTTAGCCAGTTTCCTGTTTCCACGTAACATTTTAAACAATAATCCTTTAATATTCTTTCACTATTTTTTCTTTAAAAAATTTATAAAATTGAATAGGCAGAGCACACAGGATATTCAGGATGGGGAAATGCTGTATAATACTGTACAGTATTTACTGTATAATGCTATATCAATGGAGATATGTCATTATACATTTGTTCAGACCACTAGAATGTACAACACCAAGAATGAACTCTAATGTAAACAACGGATTTTGGGTGATAAAGATGTGTCAATATAGGTTCATCAGTTGTAACTAATGTACCACTATTGTGAGGGTGGTACATTTGGGGTACCAAATGGGGGTGTCTTTGTATGTATAGTGGTGGGGGTAAATGGATGATTTCTGTACTTTCTTCTCCTTTTCAAGGGGAACCTAAAACTGCTCATTAAAAAGAAAAAAAGACTGTTAAAAAATAGTAATAACTGCAATGGAATGCAACAGTTTAACTTTAAATCTATGAGTTGCTAATGTATCTAACACAAGCCAAAAGAAATCAAAACTCATTGGTTATTTCCAGGGGTCTGAAGTCAAATGTTCTAAACTACAGGCCATGGGTCTAATCTGCCCCAGTGCCTGAATTTGTAAATAAGGTTTTACTGGAACATAGCAGCCCATTTGCTGACATGTTGTCTGTGACTGCACCCCCTTTACAAGAGCAGAGTTGAATAGTTGTAACCGAGAATGTATGGATTGCAAAACCTAAAATATTTATTCTCTGGCCTTTCGTAAGAAAAGTTTTCTGATCATTTTTCTAAGCCGTCAAGTCATTCCTTTGGAAACTAACAGAGTTGTGGCGCACGGGCTTAGTTGCTCCACGGCACGTGGGATCTTCCCGGATCAGGGCTCGAGCCCATGTCCCCTGCATTGGCAGGTGGATTCTTAACCAATGAGCCACCAGGGAAGTCCAATATAGTACTTTTTAAAAAAGGGTTTTAATTTATTTCAGAAAATATACATTTTTCTTGTAGAAAAGGTTATTCCACTATAGAAACATTAACACGCAAAACCACTACAAATGCAGTATTCTATGGGCTATATCTTATCAGTAAATTTTATAAGTAATTGGGCAAATGCCAAAGCACTAGGTACTGGGGAGTAAGAAGACTCAAATCTGGGGTGCCACCACCCCAATTTCAAGAGCAGCGTGTGTTTTTCAAATCCACATTTCATCTGGTCTTTGTTTCTCATCCATCCTCGGTGTCTGCCTTTCTCAAGAAGGCTCAGATCCTCTGCTTTCACACCCTCCCGGCTGGCTGTGCCCCAGCTCCCTCCCTGGAACCTCTGCATGCATGGGTGTGCCCGCTCTCCCTGTGCATCACCAGCTTTGCCAGGGAACTGCTGTATCGTGCACTGCTTGCTGTACCCCAGAGTACCTAGACCCTTCTGGTACATGAAGTACACCCTCATCACCATGAGTGCACGCCCATCCCCTTACCTTATATCCTGCCTCTAAGCCAGGCCTGGGGGTGACTACAGTGTGCATTCAGCTATGTGAGCTGCTGGGATCAAAGTGAAGTTCCCAACTTTTGAAGTTGCAGGCTTGAGGGGCAGACAGTGATTTAAACTCGGGTCACCTGACTTAAAGGGGGGGCTGATTGATTTAAAGCCAGGGCAGCTGACTTAAACCCTGCGTCCCTCAGCTGCAGGACGAGACCAACTTTGGCGGTGCGCGGGTTCGCTCCAAGCCAGCACTGCTGTTCAGGAAGAGCTTCCAGTAGCTCGTTAGTGCAGGGAGACTTGGTGCGTTGTCTTGCCGCTGCCCTCAGAGGGGGACCACCTGCTCTTCTGGAGGAGAATCAGGGAGGGGGAAGTGCAGAGTCCCGGCTGGAGTTGCGGCACCCCTTGTCTGATGGCAGGGAAAGGGGGGCGGGCCTGTGCGGTGTCCTGGGGCTGCACTCAGCAGGTCGACTCAGCCTCTCAGCCTCCTAACCTCTCCCCACACACCCCACAAGAGTTTCCAATAATATGTAATTGCGCCTTAGGTTCTCGGTCTTCAAACTCATACCCAGGCTCCCAGGTCCCTTGATTCAGCCAATTCCTCTGTGCTCTTTCTTCTATTAGATACGGTCCCAGAGGGAGGGGCTGGGGGATGGGACTGGAGGGACCCCGGCAGCACTTGGCTCAGCTGACTAAAGAGATCCGGGGCCTGAGCTCTCACACACACACAGAAAAGAAAACTAACAAATAAGGAGAAGAAGTGAGCATTTACCCTGTCTTTCCTTCATGAATACTGCCTCAAATTTACCAAATATTTATGAGGGGACATTTTCTTTATAGATGCATTCTAGCTTATACATGAAAGTGAAATGATAAAATTAGAATGTCTCTATTTCTCCACTTCTAATGAAATAATAGATCAAATGATATAAAGATCATCAGGGCTAACACCATAGAGAAAGAGGCAACTACTCAACATGTGATTTCTGATAGAATTTAAAGTAGCATCTGTGATGTAGTCTTGCAAAGAAATCAACCCCAAATCTGATCAAAACTCTAAATCTAACTACCAATTTACAAGAAAGACCTCTTTGAAAAGAAACATATGAAGCCACGCCAAGTGGATTCACCAGTAACATCCGGACTATGGGAAACTCTACAGGTAAAACAACCTAGTAAGTATATATATATGCACTTTATATGTGTGTATAATACATGCAATTTCACTCTCATATTCCATGTATCGTCATCTTAAATAGTTAATAAATCATCATAATTTTGCTAATATTCATTGACTGTTCCTAGTACATCAGATGTCCTTTCTAGTGATATCATTGGAAAGAGCATTTGACATATTAGAAATAGTCGATATATATTAGAAAAATTACTACACTTTATTAACTTTAAGAAAGCCATATATAGGATATGAAAATGAATCGATTCTTTTATGATTATAAACTAATAAGATAAAATGGAAATTTCCTTCTACATATCAGATTAGTTTTTAAAATGTGTGGTCAGATTTCTCCAATAATACCAATTATAATATGCTTTAAGGTAAATGAATTATTTACTGTTGAGAGAGCATAGATTTTTAGGCAGACATCCAATTAACATGCTATATTTTGCACAAGTTAAATCTATAGATGATGTTTCAAAGAACGAGGGCATCTGACACATTAGACATAAGCAAAATAAACTTGTAGCAATATATTTTGTCACATATAAATAATATATTATCTCTTAGAGTCTGAAACAATGTTTTATGGTTATGCAGAAATAATAATATCAACAAACACTCTAATGGCCATTTATCTAATCCCTTTTGTGATATACCAGGCATGGTAAGCTAGATTTCACTTGTTCTCTGATATCTTAGAAATCACCAGCAGAAATTACCATCAATTTTATATGTATTCTGGGAGACATAACACACATCCTTCATTATAGGTACCCGTTTCTCCCCAGCCACCAATCAATACCAATCCCAGCATATATGGTTGCTTTAAAAACAGCATTAGAGCCATATTCCACAAACTAATTTGAAGATACCCAGTTTAGGAATAGAAGTTTGACCAACATGGAATTGAACATTGCTCTCCTGGAAGTTTAGATTGGGGCCAGAAATAAACTGAGCTAATCAACTGAATCAAAACTGCAAATAAACCCTGGACTGAGTGCTGAGGAATAAGCTTAGTAATCTAATGCAAGATGTTCAGGGAGAAGACACGGCTCTATTCACTAACATTTATTGCATTCTTATCATGTACCCGTAGTGTATTTTGTTGACTTATTCAACACTCAGTCTGAATATAACCAATTAATTTCTCTTTCTCTCCCATAGGAGCTATAAAACTAAAGAATTTGTTACTCAGCCTCTCTGCAGCTAGGCTACACATTTAAATCTGTTCTTGCTGATGAGATATAAACTTTATTCTTCTCCAGAGGATCTTCTTTTGCTGCTGGGCTAATCCTCTTCTTCCTGCGTATGAAGTCAGATATGCAGGCATGCATATGCATGGGCAGTGTTTATCCTGCTCTAAGGATAAGAGGAGTCACGTACAAAGAATGGTCCAGAGACTGGTTCTTTGATAGCATCATTATCCCCCTCTAACCACTTGCTGAGCAAAATAAATCAATCGGGTTCTCTGTTAGCTCCAGCTTTAATTTATATGGATCTCAGTACTTCTGCGAATTCTATTAACTCAGCCGTCTCAGCTACTCTTACTTGTTAGGAATTGTTATTTTCTCCATTTCACAGATAAAGAAAATGAGGCATGAAATAGTTAAATCACTGTATTAAAGTCACAGTTC
This sequence comes from Delphinapterus leucas, assembly GCF_059928025.1. NCBI lineage: Eukaryota > Metazoa > Chordata > Mammalia > Artiodactyla > Monodontidae > Delphinapterus > Delphinapterus leucas. The sequence continues at coordinate 135,382,231 of NC_143133.1, read as the reverse complement.
TAGTACGTAGAAGGCCAAGGATTGGAACCCATATGGTCTGATTCTAGAGCCTGAGGAGAAATGGAGAAAAAAGGAGATATCTCGGATCTTCTGTGAGACAAAATGGGGTGAATTTAATTCCACATTTCACGAAGCCCGTTATTGGAGTTTGCTTGGTTTTGGTGTATGGAATCTATGAGAGCAATATCTTAATTCATGAGATATATTTTCTTCATCTGCAAATTATAGTTATGACTAGATATCAACCAGCGTTGTAAATGAGATAACATATGTATGGTGGCTAAACTAGTACATGTCAAAATCAATGTAGTCCCAATGGAGTTTCATCCGATTCTCAATAGAATAAAAAATCTTATAGAAGCCCTGAAAGCAGATTATTTATAATCTATTAAATCTTTGCTACTCTCTTTGTTGTCGGGATCAAAAATTGTGGAATCACTATTGGATTACTGCTAGCCATATTAAGGTACTTTGAATCCTTGGTTTATTCTTCACATCGGACTTTAAATGAAAAGATCTACTTTATTAATCTTGAGTTAGTATTTTTTAACCTACAATCCCAACAAATATCATCTTAGTGAAAGAAATCTGATTTTTTAACTTGTCCCTGTGCCAGTTCAGAGCATGACAAAGTGATTTAAGCTGTGTGAGAGTAGACAGAGATGCAGCAAACAGGAATATTTTAGAGCCATTGATAAGCTCCAGAGGGACAGACACTGAGGAATTATCTGCTTACTTGGTGTGTGCTGGTTGAGAGCAGTACACGGTCCGTGGTGCGTATGTTTTTTTCTTCCGTTGTGTGGTAGTCTGCCATTTTGAAATCTCTTCAGCATGTTGTAGGGCTTGAGCAATTTACCAATTTCTGACACTCCTATGAACACATACAATTATGTCTGAGAGTTAGGTCCTCGGACAAAATCAAATGAAGTTTACAGCTTACCCTCCTGCCTCAAATTTTCCCTTACAGACTACTCCCCACTGACTAAAGAAATCTTCAATAGACAAAGAGTCTCATGTTGACTTTCTGGGCTAATATAGAACTATATCAAATCAACTCTAATCTTAAATAAAAGGCCTATGTATAAGTTATGCTTCCTTGATTTAGGTGCTTCATAATTGTATGTTTTATCTTAAGAGCAAAATGTAATATGACATATGACGTGAGCAAATCGTCCTTAAATCAAAGTAAAACGATCAATAAAGTAATTCAGTAATACCATGTTGAGGTCTCTAATGGCTTATATAATTCTTAGTAATATACTTACCAGGTAATAGCAAAACCATAAAAGTAGTAGTCATTTGCAAATGTTATTTTCCAAGGGAATCAGCAATAAAAGCTGATTTAACAAACAGGTGTTCAAAGCTCTGATACGTGTTATGTTAATAACTCCAAAGGCTAAGCTTGATTTTAAAATGAATTCTTCTCATACCTAGTTGCCTGCTCCTATACCCTATAGGATTATTTTACAAGCATTTGTTACCTGGAAAGAAATTAAGGTAGCATATCACTTTTAGAATCTCAATTACTTATGATCATACTATTAAAAAAGCCAAGATTACTATTTCTAGAGTCAATAATGAAATGCTGCAAAACTGACAGGCACCTAATATACAGGATCAATTATTTTTAGGAAACCTCTATATGAAGATATATTGCATATGTAACAACCATCAATAGGTTAGAAGTTTTTGCTATATGATGCTTTCCACCTATGACACCTTAAGTGGAGACTGTTAAAGAAAACCAAAGCCTAAAAGTAGTTAAATTGGTAAAAACAGATTTTAAACAGGAGCTATTTTAAAAGAGGAAAGGAAACCTCAGTGTGATCTCAGGTGGCCTCTGCCTGCAGTGGCTTGAAGCAGGGTTTCAGTTCCTGGCCAGAGACTGAGGTCAGCCTGTAGCAGTTAGAGCACCAAATCCTAGTCACTAGACCAGTGGCCAGGGACAAGGCCCTGGCCCATCAGCTGTGTAGAAATGAATTTCCACATAGAGATGGAAAGTAGTGAAGCAGGTAAAGTGTTTATTAGGCAGAAAAACAGTACGTGTGGTTAGACACACGGAGGGGCTCAGAGAGAGAGTCGTGCCCTTGTGGTAGTTTGAATCACTTTTATGAGGCATTTCTTCTGGGTTTCCTTTGACCAATCATCTTGCTTTGCCTGATTCAAAGTCCTTATTTGGTTTATCTCAGAGTCCTCCCATGTGTGTGCAGGCATCTCTTAGCCAAGATGGATTCTAGCAAAGAGCACTATGGGTAAGTTGACATCACCTACTTTGGGGTGACGCTCCCTCCCTTTTTGGACCTCCAAGGAGCCTTTCTGTGCATGTGTAGTTGGGGAGGTCTCCTTGATTTCGAGAATGAGGAATATGTGGTCTCTTATCTTTTACCTGGGCAGCGTTCAGCTTCTCCTCCCTCTTGCTAATCAGCCTGGTGCCCATCTATCTCCTGCCTCAAGTGTAGAACTGGGCTCAATTCTGAATACAGCCTGGGCAGTGGGAATTTATAGTGAAGGAATTGGGGGCAGGCGGTCAGTGAATGGAAAGTCACTAAGAGGAAACATCAGGGGTGAGGGGCCACCTGGCTAGACTAATCTAACAGGCTTGACGGTGACCAGGGTGATGAGATATCAAGGGTGGGGATTCTCACTAAACTCACTTAGCATTTGCTAAAATTGGATGATGCAAGGACAAACACAGAAGTCCAAAGGTCAAGGCCTCACTGAAAATAGGGTTCAGAGGAGCCTGATTGAAGTTTGATCAAGAAGAGAATCTTTGTCAAAACCCCATATATAAAATAGATTTTTTAAAGTATAGCTGTATGGAATTAGGACACAGGGAGGCTTAAGTCACCACACATTTGAGCACCCCTTCCTCTGTGGTGGCCACTGAGATGCACATGTTGAAACCCCAGAGGCCCACCTGTATGAGAAGTTTTGACATATTGATAATGCTGATCGTGGAGTTCATCAGACTTAGCTGTGATTTCTCTCTTCAGCTCTTTCTGGGTATTGACAAAATTACTGAGACTCCAGAAGCCTCAAAATTTCCTCATCTAAAATGTGAATAATGCAACTTACGGCCTAGGACTTACAATTACAACGAACAATTCATCAACTAATCTATTACTTAAGATGGTAATTGCAGTTAGTGGGTTTTCTATCAACACAATGACTTTAAATATTAGGGAAGAATTTTTACTAAAAGTATAAGCAAGCAACTTACAGCAAGAAATGATTATTTCAAATGGTTTTACCCTGTAAGTTTAGATATACAGTTTTTAAAAAATTGAGGAATAAAGTGAAATGAGGGATGGAGTTCGTGTTTGATAGTTAATAAAATATAAGGGATGAAAACAGTGGTGAAGTGAAGGCGATGTCAGTGGATCAGGACCTTGTGCCGCAGTGAGGTTCCTTGTACGTTTATTTTAAACGACTTCCTTGATATTGATCTGAAATTGAAACCACTAGGTGGCGTTTCGGGGGCCTCCAAGGAACTCTGTTTCTTTATGTCTCAGCACAGAAAGAGTTCAGCGAGAGGCAAAGTGATAGATAAGAAGTGATTTATTAGAATAGGACGCTAATGAGGCTTACAAGCAGCCAGGTGAGTGTTGGTCTGCCCCAAGTACTTAGCGGGCTACGTTTTTATAATCAAAGGAAAAGTGGGGAGAGGGAAAGACCACCTTCTTCCCCATTCTTGAGTAGACATTGCATTTGCACCATCAGCCCCACCTCCAGGCTGGACAGGGGAGTTTTCTTGTCCCTACATGGTCAAGCCACGAATGACATGGCACTATGGAAAAATTATTTCAGGTCTCAGTACAATGAGGACCCTTCACTTTGACATGTCACCTTTCCATAAATTATTGTTTTTTATGTGTGCAAAGAGCATGTCCTAGGGGTCATTAACTTACTGAGCTCACTGGGCAGGATGTGGGTCTCATGCCACCATTGTTTTATTGTGTTGAGGCATGTCTCATGCTTCTGTTGCATGGTTTTGTTGCTACGCAAACTGGCTTGGTTTTGTGGTTGAACAAACCTGCTTTCTTGAGTGATCATTAACTTACTGTGATCTCCTAAAGCCCCCTAATGTTCCCTTTCTATCTGCAATTACCTAATGGGGTTTCTGAGCTAATTATTTGATTATCCTACTCTATCTCTATCATTATGGAGTATACTTTCAAGGAGTTTAGAGTCAAATGGAGAAAACAGACTTGAAAAGATACAATGTCAATACAATGTATTAAGTGATGCACACTGTTAACACAGCATGGCTTTCTGTGGAGGACTTACAAAAAATGTATTAAAATAATGTGTTGAAATATTGAACGAGATGAGATATTACCTGAGCCAATTTTTAAAGCATGGGTATGCCAACTGGGGTTATTATTTCAAAGAATGTAATTCTCTCCAAATTGTTCAAAGAGAAAGGGATTTGTCATGGACCATTAAATGATATTTAATCATTGGGAGTACTGATGAAGTAGACTGTAGTCTAAGCTTCCAGAAAAATTTCCCAAAACTGTACTGCAGGACTGGGCTGTTAATTGAGTTGCTACACCTGTTATAATCAGGAAGCCATCTGCTGATCTGAGAAATTATCAGACAAGTATTCACTCTAGAACCATGCTGTTCTGCTACCATCAGGAAGCTGCCTGAATCAGAAGCTAAATCTGTCTTTGTATTGTAACAAAATCAATGTCTTATAATCTGCCATTCTTTCTCTCCCTAGTTATTAAGTTCTGATCTCAAGACTTACAAGATTAATAGACTTACATGAGAGGCAAAAGTGTTAGGGAAATATCACTTTAATTTTCCCGCTTCCACAATTCAAGAAGGCATACTAGAGAGAGAGGTTGGAACAAATGTTAAGCAATCACATACACAGTATGAATTATCCATGAGAAATAGGGAAAGAGAAATAGACTGAAGAAACAGCAGGCAAATGTATCGGGATATGGAATAACATGAAGTATGTGAAAATATAAACAATGATATTACAGCATTAAGTACAACAGAGAAAGTGACTAGAAAACTGGAATAGGTAGACAGAGGCTACAATATAGAGGGTTTTTTATTACAAAACCAAAGTATCTTGTTCCATGGGTGATGAGAATGTTCCCTCTCAGAATAGATGGCATATGACAAACACTGTGCCTCTGAATATATTGTCTTAGGAGTGGAAAAACATTTTCCCCTCATTCAATCCACTTTTCACACACTCTTTTCTTGAAGATATTTTCTGCCTGTAATTGATACAATACAGTGTAAATTATTAAAACATAAATTATGACTCTACCTTTAAGAAAAATCCAGCTTTAGGGTTATATAAACCTTTATGGATTCCTGCTTTCATTTAATATTTAACCTCTGAGGATTATGAATTTCTTTGCAGGTATCTTAAAGCATGAGATATATATTTCCCTCAACACTTTTAAGCAGATGTTATCAATAGAGTTTTCAGAACATAATATATTTTCTGAAAGATGAGAAAATTGAAAATATAATTAAGGAAAAAAGATCCCATAAAAATGAACAAAGAGTTCTGAAAAGGAACCAAATTGAACCTTAAGAATGAAGAATATATTAAGATAAAATGTCTCACTCCCAGCTAGGAGGTCAGGGCAGATCTCAGGGCAACAACTAGAAAACACAGATGCATCACAAAAATAATACTTTTTTCTTACAAAGCTAATATTTTGAAGACATCAGAAGTCTGGAGAAACCACAAAGACTAGATGAATTAAAATTCTAGAGAGTGAGAGACCTTCTGAGATAAGCTGATGACGGCTGGTTATTTCCTTCCCTAAGGGTGTTTACTTACGCTGTGCTCAAGATAAAGACCGAGCTTGGTAGCCTTTAGATGGTCTCCAAGCATCTCCACCACCTGATCCTCAGGCCTTTGTGTAATTACCTCCCCTGGAGTGTGGGATGTATCTACTGACATAAAATAGAACGTGGCAGAGTGATGTGACGTGGCTTCTGTGATCAGGGTTTAAAAACAGGGTTGTTTATGTTTCAGATTCTTCCTCGATCGTCCATGGGGAAACCAGAAGCTCTTCATAAGTCATTCCTGTGCAAAGACTCATCTAGTAAGGGGTCTTGGCCTGCCAATAACCAAGCGAGAAGGCTTGGAAGTGGATCCTCGCCCGCAGCCAAGCTGTTACAGGAGACCACTGCTATAGGTATATTAACATATGGCTGAAAATCCATGTGAGATCTTAAGAAGGAGGCACCAACTAAGAGACGCCCAGGTTTATGGCTCACATTCTTATGAGATAAAATATGTTTGTTTGTTAAGCTGCTAAATTCTGGAGTTATTTGTTACGCAGCAATAGACAACTAATAAACACAGTGATTCATTCATCAAAAAGATATGACGGTCCTAAAGGTGTATGCAATTTATAAATTGCAAAATAAAGTTTCAAAATAAATGAAACCGATGTTATACAACTGTAGGGAAAAACAGTTGAAGACACAACTATAATCTGAGGTTTCAGCACCCTGCTCTTAATAGTTTAAAGAACATCTATGTAGAAAACCAGGAATGATTTATAAGACTTGAACAACCCTATCAAACAGACTTGACCTAATTGACATTTATGGAACAATCCACTCCAAAACATCAGAATACAACACATCTTTTTAAAGTGAACGTGGGATATTTAACAAGACAGAACATATTTTTTGCCATAAAAGAAGTTGAAAGGATTCAAATTATATAAGGTATCTTTTCTCACCAAAGGAATTGATATAAAAATCAATAACAGAAAGGTAACTAAAAAAAAACCCTCCAGGGCTTCCCTGGTGGTGCAGTGGTTGGGAGTCCGCCTGCCGATGCAGGGGACGCGGGTTCGTGCCCCGGTCCAGGAGGATCCCGCATGCCGCGGAGCGGCTGGGCCCGTGAGCCATGGTCGCTGGGCCTGCGCGTCCGGAGCCTGTGCACCGCAACGGGAGAGGCCACAGCAGTGAGAGGCCCGCGTACCAAAAAAAAAAAAAAAACTCTCCAAATATTTAGAAACTGGAAAGTATACTTCTAAATAACCTATAGGTCAAAGACAACTTTGAGAGAAAAATTAGAAGTATTTTTAACAGAATAAAAATGAAAACACAACAAATCAAAATTTGTGCAATGTAATTAAAATACTTCCTAGAGGAATGTTTAGAGCACTAAATGCCTATATTAGAAAAGAAAAAGGTATGGAGTTAATGATCTGAACTTTCTCCTTAAGATATAGAAAATGAAGAAGAAATTATACATTAAGTAAGCAGAAGAAAAGAAGTACATAATCAATGTAAGAATAGAATTCATGAAATATATAAAACATTGCCAAAACATATATAAAACATTACCTGCAACAACTTAAAAATGTTTATTATTTTCAAGCAATCTGATAGCTTCTTCGACATAAATTTTGTAACATTGAGTAAACCTGAACAAATTTCAAGACTGCTTTCCTTCAGATGATGTTACTGACAATAATATAATTAGGCAGGTTAAATAATAAAAGTAAAATGAATCCCACCTAATTTAAAAAATAAAATATACTAGGAAATAATTTCTTACTGCATTTAAAATCATAATGGAAATTAGGACTTATTTGGAGCTGACATATAACAAAAGCACTCCATATCAATATTTGTGGGATGCAGTTAAAGTAATGCTGAAAGGAAATGCATAGGTTTAATATGTAAAAAGCTGAAAGTTAATGAATAAAAATAGGAAAGTAAAAGGAAGGAAAAACAAAAGTTCAGGAAAAAAATAATAAAACAAACATATAATATTTAGAATCATATTAGCCAAAGTTTATTCTTAAGCATAAAATACACAGGATCAACTTCTAGCAGGGTTCATCAAGGGAACATAAGTGATAATATAAACAAACTCCATTAGGAGTGAAAAGAGGACATAATGCCAGATGCTGGAGAAATAAATATGATAAAAAGATATTATTAACTTGATGTCAGTGCATTTTGAAGCTTACATGAAATGGACAATTCCATTACCAAAATTAACTGAAGAAGAAATATGAAACCTGAAGTAGATAACCATTGTAGTAATTGAATCAGTAGTTTAAAAATCTTCCAACAAGTGCAAACCAACTCACAAAAGGCATTACCAGTGGGTTCTAAAAACATTTAGAGAATAAATTGTGATATTAAATCCATTGTCCAAAGAAAAGGAAAAGTGAAGAATCTACAGTTTATTTCATGAGACTCATGTAGCATTGATGTCAAAATCAGTAAAAAATATTGAGATGAAGGCCTTATAAATAAAACTCAATGATAAACACAGATCAAAAATTCTAAGCAGAACATTAGCTACTAAATGTAGCAATTTATTGAGAAATAAATATACTTCATGGCCAAATGAGGTTTAATTGAAGGAATGAACTTATTAAATATTAAAATATTAGAAAATAAATCAAGTTGTCCTTATTTTCACATGGTATAATGATTTTGGTAGAAATCTAGATGAAAGTATAGATAAAAAATTAAGATTGGAGAGTTTAGCAAAGATTTTAGACATTCAATGTACAAGATCAGTTCAGTTACTTTTCACCTACCAGGAGAATATAGAGAACATAATTTTTTAAAGACAATATTTATACCAGCACCTCAAATTTTTTAAAATCTGAGGATTTAATCTAACAAAACCTATATAATACTTTGATGTATAAAATTCCAAAATATTATAGGAAAACACTGAAAAGCCCAAAATAGATATTGCTATGTGTATCTGGCAAATTCAAAGGAAAAGAACAAAAAAGTAGAAAAAGAATTCCTTAACCTCAGTAGAAATTAGGGGATTAGAAATTAAAACCGCAATGAAATATCATTTAACCACTATACTGACAGAAATTCAAAAGTCTGACAAACATAAGGGTGTGGAGCAAAGGCGTGCTTACTCTTTTCTTATTGGTTTGTAAATTTGTAGAAATGCTGTGAGAAAATGGTTGACATTATGCAAAAGTGTTGAAGTGGGCCTATAACTTATGGTTCAGGATCTAGGTGGACACCCAAAGAGATTCTTACAAATGCCCAGAGGACACAGGCATTCATGGTTAATGCAGCCACATGCATAATGTCAAATGTCCTTCCTAGGCTCTTTGGCTGGTCTCATAATTAAATTAACATAAGGCAGATTAACAGGAGAAAAACAAATTTAATTTCTTATGTACGGGAGCTCATAAAAATATGAGACTCAAATAAATGACCAAAGGAGGCAGATTTTATATCTTTTAGACAAAGAATCAATAACTTTGTGAAGAATTGACAAAAATAAAGGGGTTTGAGCTTGGAGTGGCTAATTAGTGAAAAAGTAACAGGGTTTGTTCATCCAGCTTTCTCTGCCCTGAATTCCCTTCTCTGGTAAGAAGTAGGTCTCTTTACTCCTGGTGCACAGAGGGTACCTTTCACATGGAACATTTATGTCCTGCTTTCATCGGGAACAAAGGAGCATCAGAGGGTCCTTCTCGCTCCTGCTGTTTTCTAAATAACATTAATCCAAAATAATCCATATGCCAAAGTGGCCTATTTTGCTTCCCTTCACATGCATCCATAAGGATGAACTACCAATTATGGAAGAATTTTCCTTTGGCCATCAAACTGGGATATGCATTTTTATTTAAGAAAGAAAACACATGCTTTCTGAATTTCACATCTGTAAGTAACCTCTTTAACCTTAATAATTACTTGGAAGATTTTTAAGATTGTTTTAACCTCTTTTACCGAAAGTATTATATTGATATTTAAGCATCTTACTTCAGCTCCTTCAAGTTTTAGAAATCAGGAAGAAAACTGAAGAGGAATTGGCATGATCATTACACCCAGTGGATTAAAGCCAGAGCTGAGATAAGAGTGAGGTTTCCCGATCACAAATTAAGTATTCAGTTTACAACATTATGCTGATATAAAAGACTTGATAGGAAAAAAAAAAATAGTAACTTTACTGATTTGTAACTATTTTGATCTACCTACCTCCACTTTTCCCTGTACTCCTTAAGTACAGTTCCACATACTCTATTTTTATCTAATCAAAAACTTGCAAGAACTTCCAGTTACCTCTGGAATAAAGCATAGTCATCATCACAGCATTCAAAGATATTTACCATCTGGGCACAAAATAATTTTTCAAATATCTATTACTGTACTTGTCTGCATATATCCTATATCCAGCTAGAGAAAAACACCCATTATTACCCACATCATCCCTAAATTTCTTGATTCAGATTTGCTCATGCCCTTCTGAACCAAAACTCCCTCTCTTCCAGTCAGTCCCAAGGCTGTGAGTGCAGAGGAAGCACGTGAGGAGGACCTGCAAAGATGCTGTCCCTGCGCATCGCAGCGGCCATGGCCCGCGCCCTCCCTAGGCAGGCTGGGATGGCCTCCAAAAATGCTTGGGATCATCCTTCGTTGCTGCAAGGAATCTCCATGCCTCTAAATCTCGTCTTCGGAAGAACTGGCACTGCTGAAGTGTCCTCTGTTATTATTGGTGACACCTCTGTTGACCTTGAAGAGACTGTGCACACTTTTAAGTATTGGTGATGGTATTGCCCATGTACATGGGCTGAGAAATGTTCAAACAGAAGAAATGGTAGAGTTTTCTTCAGGTTTAAAGGGTATGTCTCTGAACTTGGAACCTGACCATGTTGGTGTTGTTGTGTTTGGAAATGATAAACTAATTGAGGAAGGAGATACTGTGACCAGAACTGGGGCTATTGTGGATGTTCCAGTCAGCAAGGAACTTTTGGGTCGTGTAGCAGATGTCCTTGGTAATACCACTGATGGAAAGGGTCCAGTTGGTTCCAAGATCCAAAGGTGAGTTACCCTGAAAGCCCCGATCTCCGTGCGGGAACTAATGTAGACTGGCATTTGGGCTGTGGACAGCTGGTGCCAATTGGTCGTGGTCATCGTGAGCTGATTATTGGTGTCTGACAGATCGGCAAAACATCAATTGCTATTGACCAAATCATTAACCAGAAATGATTCAATGATGGATCTGAGGGAAAGAAGAAGCTATACTGTATCTACGTTGTTATTGGCCAGAAGAACCATTGTTGCTCAATTGGTGAGGAGACTTACAGATGCAGGTGCCATGAAGTGCGCTATTGTAGTTTCAGCTACTGCCTCGGGTGCTGCCCCACTTCAGTGCCTGGCTTCTTATTCTGGATGTTCTATGGGAGAATATTTTAGGGATAATGGCAAAAATGCTTTGATCATCTATGATGAGTTATCTAAATAGGCTGTCGCTTATTGTCAGACGTCTCTGCTGCTCCGCTGACCCCCTGGTCATGAAGCCTGTCCTGGTGATGTGTTCTTCCTACACTCCTGACTAGAGAGAGCAGACAAAGTGAACGATTCTTTTGGTGGTGGCTCCTTGACTGCTTTACCAGTCATAGAAAGACAATCTGGTGTTGTGTCTGCTTACATTCCAACGAATGTCATTTCCATCATTGATGGACAGATCTTCTTGGAAACTGAATTGTTCTACAAAGGTATCCATCCTTCCATTAATGTTGGTTTGTCTGTATCCCATGTCAGATCTGCTGTGCAAACCAGGGCCATGAAACATGTGGCAGGTACCGTGAAACTGGGATTGGCTCAGTATCGTGAGGTTGCTGCTTTTGCCCAATTTGGTTCTGACCTCGATGCTGCCACTCAACAACCCTTGAGTCGTGGTGTGCATCTGACCGAGTTGCTGAAGCAAGGACGGTGTTGTCCCATGGCTATATATATATATATATATATTTTTTTTACAAAAATCAACAGTATTTATATACACTTGTAATGGACAATTTGAAAATAAAATTAAGAAAATGATTCTACTTAACAATATCATCAAAAAGAATAAAACATGTAGAAATAGATTTAACAAAAGAAGTTCAAGACCTGTACATGAATCCCACGGCTATTGAAGAGCAAGTGTCTGTTATCTATGCGGATGTCAGGGGTATCTTGATAAGCTGGAGCCCAGCAAGATCACAGAGGTTGAGAATGCTTTCTTGTTTCATGTTATCAGCCAACACCAAACCCTGTTGGGCAAAATCTGGGCTGATGGAAAGATCTCAGAAGAGTCGGATGTAAAGCTGAAAGAGATTGTAACAAAATTCTTGGCTGGATTTGAAGTTTAAACACCTGTGGATTCACACCAAATGCCAGTTTAGTTGTGTCATCTTTTCTTCTAGTTGCATTTGTAAAAGGATTACGGCAGATGTACCATAATCACGTTAAGCTAAAGGTTCCATATTGAAAAAAAAATCCCTTCTCTTCTTTCTATTCTCCATGTTGAATTTTCACTCTTCTTTCAAAATCAATTCAATGATTAGCTTTTTTATAAACCGTAATAGGTGAAAGAACATGATGTTTGAAATAAGACAACTGTTTGGAGTTTTACATACCTCATTTCTTAGCTAAGATGATCAGGACCAAAAACTGATTTAAAAAAATCTTATCAGTAAAGTAAGTCTAACATTTGTCTTTTCTTACAAAGTGTTTCGTGCATCAATAAGAAAATGCACACTGAACAAGTCTCTGGAATAGGTATGTAATATATATGAATCCCCTCATCTACAAGAACTACCTTTATCCTGATGCCATTCATAGAAGATAATTAATGCTTCCTCTTTACCTCATACTCCAGATGCCCTTTTTATTTTAATAAATATATATATGTATTTTATTTCCTCTACAAAACTGAGTTTAATACACTATACCATCTGACCCATATTCCAAAGAGTACCCAAAATAATGCCCTGTACATAATAGGTTCTCCATAAGTGTATTGACTGGAAGTGTATTGATCCTTACCATGGTTATTTAAGAATGATTTTGTTCAAAATGTATATTAATACTTTAGTTAGCTTTAATTTATTTTAAACATATTTAAATTTAATATAAGATGTGAAAAAAAAATTACGTTAAGAAGTAATTGCTATAGAGTAGAATTTATTTTAGCCAGAATAATAGGATATGTCACACATAACAAAGAGCAAGTGAAACAACACTAGCTTGTATGTCTTAAATTGTTTCGATAGAAACTAATTTAGTTAAAATTATATCCAGCCGTTAGGAGCAAGTTTATTGTTCTATAATGGTTATCTAAATATATAAAAATAATATATACGGAATCTTTTAAGAACAATAACATTAGTAGATTTACTAATGAGGAAAGTCCACAGCCATCTGTTAAAATTTATGTTACGTGTCTTCACAGAGCTCTGCTTCTTTTGCTAATATTGAATCAGAATTGAATTGGAAAAGGATGCGGTTTGAGCTAGTGTATCTTCATCCTTGTCCATTTCCCACTCTTCCCCCTATTTTTCCAGCTCAGACTGGGAGTGTCAGGCATGCACATGCCCCTCTGCACTCCTTAGGCTCCTAGCAGTGGGTTTGTTACTGAACTCAAGTCAACACCCAAGGGGCCAGTGTTGGTAGAAATTGAAAATGCTGCTTTTAATCAGAAAGCTGGCAATCTGGGGAGAAGGTGGGCGCACGGTCCTCAAAAACGAACTCCAAATATCCTGCTGGGCCATGAAAGTTTTTAAAGGGAAAAAAGGAAGTAATATTAGTTAATCATGGAGACAGGCGGTCACAGCTGTCACTGTCCCCCACTGTGTGCAGGCTTGTCGACTCCTTGTGACCTTTCTTTAGATGCTATCTTGTTCACACAGCTTGTTCACACAGTTTGTTTGCCAGATTACTCAAAGGGAAGCTAGGGAAGGGATCTGGTCATCTGTTAAGTATTTATTCTTCATTTCTACCTCTTTGATCTATGGAGAAAACCAACAGGTTAGGCAAGGCATTGTGTGATCACAAGATTTGAATGGTGTGTTTGGTCTGGAGATGAGTAGAGCATGGGGGCGCCTAGTTTAAAAGTTAGTTACAATGTAGCTTTGCTAAAGTGACAAGGAAAAGGGGCTTCCTGCTGAGGGCCGTTTCCTGCAAAGAGCTGCTTACAAATCCCCCATCAGACATCATTCCATTTCTATGGGATCGGGGTGAAGGTCCATCTTCTGTCACTTCTTCATGCTGACATGGGGCGCTGTATTCTCGGAGTGGAGGATGTCGACATGGGTCCGTAGCATCTTTTTGCTGACAATTTTAGTTGCTCCTTTATAGAACAAGCTACAATTATTTTGATGCCCACAAAGGCATAGATTATTATGAGCAGTCGTGTTAACCCCATTCTCTTGAGGCCAGTTCTTGGAATTGTGCTGGCCGTAGACTCAGTACTGCTCAAGTTGGAGTAGCTTATGTCATGGCTGCAGTCTGGCTTTTTCCTGCTGGTGGCAGTTACAGTATCTGTAAAACAACTCAGGAAGGTGCATCAGACATTGAGTCTGTGACTCTGTTGCCCTGATCGTTAACTGCTCGAGGCCACTCTTTGTGACTCAGGGAGGCCTGGGAGACTTCAGCTTTTCTACGACCAGAGGCAGGAGATGGGCAGGGGCCTTTGTACTTGGCGGGAGGGGGGGGCCTGGAGGCTTCTGCTTGGTTCCAGTTTTCCTTTTAGAGAAGTAATTGACAGAGGATAGGCCCCTCCTTTGACTTGCAATATTTCTGACTGGCAAATGTTCCCACATTTTTAAATGTTCAAATTTACTAATATATTTTAAACCAGGGTTAACCTTGACACTGCTAACTTTGACACAAATCTTTTTTTTTTTTTATTTTTGAACCAGAAAGAGACTTTATTTCCTTCCATCTTTTCAAACTAAAGTCCAAGGAATATTTGACTTGCAATATTTCTGACAGGCAAATGTTTCCATATTTTTAAATGTTCAAATTTACTAATATATTTTAAACCAGGGTTAACTGTGACCCTGTTAACTCTGACACAAATCTTTTTCTAAATTTTTGAACCAGAAGGATACTTTACTTCCTTCCATCTTTTCAAACTAAAGTCCAAGGAAAGCACCTAGGTTTAATAAGCAAAGCGGGCGGGGAGAGCAGCTCAGTGTCTATGATCTGCAGCAGCAGAGCCCAACATCCGACTAACTGGAGCACTTGCCTCCATTCCCAGTACTTACCCTCCGCTTCAGATGGGCTTCCTGCCCCTCCCACACAAGCTGAAACAGACTGACACCTCCAACATGCTTGCTGTAGTTGATGAATTTAAAGTCTGCTGTGTCCTTGATGCTTTTTCCTACACCTTCCAGCTCCTGGAAGGAGTCATCTATCCTCATGGCCACCCCTTCCTTACTTCCATCCACTCCCGAATGCACTGCATTCTGGATTCTGCTCTCATCATGCTAGCAGGTTGCCCTGATTCCCCAAAGCAACTCAATTTCCAAATCCTTTCTTCTCCATCATCTGAATATTTTGTGCATGTGTCATCTTGTCTTCATCCCTATTCCCAGTGTCTGAAGTTAAGGCCCTCATGTCTCTTGACGATGGTCTTATGCCTGGTTTTCCTGAGGCTTCTTTCTTTGCTTTTCCCAGTTACACAATTATACTGCTGCTTTTTTTTTTTTTTTTTTTTTTGCGGTACGCTGGCCTCTCACTGTTGTGGCCTCTGCCGTTGCGGAGCACAGGCTCCGTACGCGCAGGCTCAGCGGCCATGGCTCACGGGCCCAGCCGCTCCGTGGCATGTGGGATCTTCCCGGACCGGGGCACGAACCCATGTCCCCTGCATCGGCAGGCAGACTCTCAACCACTGCGCCACCAGGGAAGCCCCTCCCAGCTTTTTTTTTTTTTCTATCTCAAGATTGTTTTGGTGGTTCCGTACAAAATTTAGGATTATTTGTTCTAACTCTGTGAAAAATGCCATTGGTATTTTGATATGGATTGCACTGAATCTGTAGATTGATTTGGGTAGTATGAACATTTTAACAATATTAATTCTTCCAATCCATGAACATGGAATATCTTTCCATTTATTCATATTGTTTTCAATTTCCTTAATCAATGTCTTATAGTTTTCAGAGTTCAGGTCTTTCACCTCTGTGGTTAAATTTATTCCTAGATATTTTATTCCTTTTGATAAAATTGTAAATGCTATTGTTCTCTTGATTTCTCTTTCTGATAGTTCATTATTAGTGTATAGAGTGCAATAGATTTCTGTATATTAATTTTGTATCCTGAAACTATTCTGAATTTATTTATTCATTCTGATGGTTTTTTGTGGAGTTTTTAGGGCTTTCTATATATAACATGATGTCATGTGCAAATAATAACAGTTTTATTTCTTCCTTTCCAATTTGGAAAATTTGTTTTGTTTTATTGTCTGATTGCTGTAGCTAGGGCTTCCAATACTGTATTAAAAGAAGTGGTGAGAATGGACATCCTTGTCTTGTTCCTAATCTTAGAGAAAAACCTTTTGGCTTTTAACCATTGAGTATGATATTAGCTGTGGGTTTGTCATAAATGACCTTTATTAACTTTAACACATTTCTTATTGCCATATATGTAATCCAAAGACTAAAATTGCACAACATATGTTCACTTACTTTTGGAATGTTTTTATTTAGACCTTAATATTGTAGCCAAAGATTTATACATATTCTTTCATGTTGCTTAAAAAATAGGGTACCGGAAACTATTCTTAATTTAGTTAGAGCATTACCAAAAATGATTCTCAAATATCAAGAAATATTTCCAGGTTTATATTTCAATAGAAAAGACTTAATTATATTTCTAAGAAATAGTTTTGTCATATTGTTTTACATAGAAAATCTTAAATGTTTGTATTAAAACACGTCTATTCACTCATTCAAGTAGCATTTTTTGAGCAATTACTAAGTGCTAAGGCTTTTGTTGTTGCTGCTTTTATAAGTACTTAGGCTACATCAGTGAACAATAAAAATATCCTGCTCTTATGAGGCTTACATTCGAAGGAAGAAAAGACAGAAAGTAGCCAATATCATAATTGTAATAAATCAGTGGTGTGTTCGAGGGCAATATATGCTTTGAAAAACAAAATAAAATGCAGAACAAAGGGAATTAGGAATACTGGTTTGGAGTGGAAGATGCAGTTTTAGTAGGGATTGTTAGGTTAAGTCTCAATGAAGATGTGATACTTGAACAAACTCTTGGGGATGATCAGGGAGGTGACCACACAGATGTCTGTGGGAAGACCATCTAGGTAATAAGAACAGACATTGCACAAACACTAAGATGGGAGAACGTTTGTTATGTTCTAAGAACAGCAAGAAGGCCAAAGCACACAGAAATACTAAACAACATAGGGACTATTAACGGAAAAAATAATTAAGGGGCAAATGGTGTAGGGTCCTGTCAGATATCCCAAGATCTTTATTGCTTACTCAATGGGAAAGGGAGTTTTTGTTGGCCTTTGATTAGAGGAGTAAGAGGACCTGATTTTGACTTTAAATGCCTCTGGCTGCAGTGTTGTGAGTAGACTCTAGGTTATGAGGGTGAAAGCAAAGAGGCAATTTAGGAAAGAACTGCATGAATTCAGGCAAAATATATTGGAGCCTGGGACTAGGCTGGAGAAGATTTCAGGTGAAACAAACCTAGTGGGAAGGGTTGAGGAGTTCAGGAGATTGCATGTTAAGTTTAGGATGGTTTTGAAACATCCACCAGAGAGCCACACAGGCAGTTATAAATACACGTATGAGTGGGCTTGGTGCTGTCTAGTGATCACTAGTGAAAAAACGGTAGTTAGAGCCATACGATATAATGAGATCTGGAAGCCCAGGTTATTCCTACATTAAGAGGTAAGGGAGAATAAAGAGACCAGCAAAGGTCTATGGAGAGAATTTTCCAGTGGGGTAATATAAAAGCCGATAGCATCTGGTGTCCTAGAAGCAATGTCCACAAGGCATATGAGGGAGAAGGAAGTGATTAACTGTGCCGAAAACTGGTCATCAGTAGAATATAGCCTATCATTCAAGCACTGACAGTGACAGGTGGGGCAGACAGTAACACTTTTGGTTGAAGGAAAAGGAATCAAAATCCAGTTGAAGTGGGTTTGAGAGAGAATAAAAGAGGAGGAATTAGGGATATTAAGCATAAGTATGTTTTCAAGATTTTTGTGTTTTGTTTGGTAAAGGAGAGAGAAGGCAGGACAAGTTGGTTCAAGAGAAAAACAATAGGAAAAATAATATGGTGCTTGTGGAGCAGGGCAAGAACACTGAAAATAACTGATGACGTAGGAGTGATAGAGAAGTTAGGTGAAGCTTCGATCTTGTAAGCTCAGTATAAGAGGGGATGGAGGAATAGATTATTAATTGTGTTCTGGGACCCAATTTCCAACGTGTTTTGGGAAGGTTTTCCCACTGACATCAACAAGTGAATCTCCAGCCTCTTGACTGGGTGTCCTACAGTTCAACTCAGTTTCACTCCATCCTGACAGTATGTATGTGGAGATCGTACCAGATGCCCCAGGTAAAGGGTTCAGTCCAACAAGACTGCCCCCAATCCCTGGCCCCCCACTTCAAATGTCAGTCGCTGTTGCCGAAGTTGTCACTTGTGCTTCTGACTGACCAGCTATAGATTGGAGGTTTCCATGACCCCCTCCTCCTGTTACAGTTATTTGCTAGAGCAGCTCACAGAGCTCAGAGTAGCATTTTACTCTCTGGATCCCCTGCTTACTATAAAAAAATTTAACTCAGCAACAGTCAGATTCAGATGGAAGACGTGCACAGACAAGGTATGGGAAAAGGGTGTAGGTTTTCTGTACCCTCTCCAGGTGTGCCTCTCTCCATGCATCTCCAGGTGTTCACTAAACTGGAAGCTCTGGTCCTTTTTATTTGTGTGTTTCTTTGTTTGTTGCTATACATTACATTTGTATGACTTAACTTTTGGGTTTTTATGGTGGCTTCATTACATAGGCTTGATTGATTGGATCATTAGCTATTGGTGATTGATCCAACCTCCACAGAAGTTGGGACGGGACTGAAAGTTCCAACCCTCTAATCCCATGGCTGGTTCTCCTGGAAACCGGCTCCCATCCTTGGGTACCTCCACAAGTCACCACATTCAAAAAATAAAATTCAGCTTTATTATGCTCATAAATTTAGGAAATTCCCAGGAGTTTAGGCACTCTGAGTCATAAACCAGGAGGAAGCCCAAATATATATTTCTTATAAATCACAATATCACACTTATGCTTAGTTGGGGGAAATAAGGTGGGAAGTCAGGATATAGACATGCAAATAGATACAGATTTCGTGGTTCCTTCTACCATTTGGTAGTTTCTTCTGACTACTTCAATTTTCTCAGTGAAATAGGAAGCAAGATCGTTTTTTGAGAATGATAATGGAGAGGAGGTTTTAGAGGATCTAGGGAACAGGAAAAGATGTGAAATAGATATTTAAGAGCATGTGAAAGGAAATGGGTTAGGGAAATGTATAATTGTTAGTCACCTTTAGGAGAAAATTGTCACATTATAATCATGAAATAAAAATGAGAAGAGCAGGCACGGTTGGTTTTTTTTTTTCGTGTGTATACACACACACACACACACACACATATACAGATTCAGCAGAGTCTAGGTGGAAATTTGGACTTAGATTTGAGGTTTTGCCAAGAAAATGTTAATGAATAGAGAGAATGCCAGGATATTTGAGGGTGAATGCAAAAGATTGATTTGAATTATTGATCATGGATTTAAATTAAGAAAGTAAGAGAAAGGATGCAAATTGGGTGAGTGAATGTGAAAAGATAATAGGATAAGTGGATTGGATGTTCTGGTGGGACAGATGTTACTGGAATTTGTGCGCTATACTGAGTGAGCTGTCTGGAGTCAGGTTTGTGAAACTGAGATTGTTACAGTTATTGGTAATGACCTTGACATGGGTCTAAGTGGTGGAGGTGTTATGAGGGAAATGAGCTTTGGGGTAGGACAGTCCCTGGGGCTAAGAACCAGGATATTAGAAAAATCATCTAAAGGGTGATGAAATCTCAAAAAATGTTGGAGGAGTGACCGTGAGCCAGAGCTGTATCTTTTGATATTTGTAAAATAGCAAATTGACATTCATTTTATCACATTAAATCCCAAAGATATTGAATTTTAAAACAAATATTTCAATGTATTGATATACCTGATTATACATTTGGAAAGAAGGGATTTTAAAAGTAGGGGCATCCTTTGAATCACTAAACAGCAAGTTTAGTGTATAATAACTGGCTTTAAAGAAATTTTAAAAGATTTAAAAAAATATTTTATGAAGAAAAGGAGAGAAATAGTGTTTAACTTCATTTTTAAGGTTATTCACAGTTTAGCTATGCAGGGATATATCGCAGTGTTTAGAAAAAGCTATCTTATTAAATGCTGTTTGATAACTTCATTGAATCATTACATCTCCCTAAAATGAGAGTTTGAATGCTGTTTCATCAATCGATACTGAAATCATTATCTCTGTTGCCTGTGACCTTTTCTTATTATATCATATTTCTAGTTAGCCCTCCATAGAATTCAGTCCATGTTGTAGAAACGAAAGAGTGGGTTAAACTTTGAGGAGTGTAGGACCTATTGATTCTTTGCATCTCTGTATACAGTTCCCTATGGGGGCTGTAAAGATGGACTTTTGACTAAGAGTGTTGTCAAGCTGGGACTGGAGGACAGATGCCAATGTGGGACTGGCCTCAAACACAAAGCGTAAGAGGAGACAGGGGTAATGACTGTGAGAAGAAAGAGATGTACAGGAGATCAATGGTTGTGAGTAAAGACACGGGAAAGGGAATGGAAGTGGGGCAGGATGTCTGACACTATAAAAGAATGGAGAAAGACAAAAGGAGTACAGCAAAAGAGGGTTTTCTTAAGTGAGGCTCTGACCCTCACATCCAAGCTTGCTATTTATGTCTCATGCTGCTGGCAAAAATGTTAGTAACCTACATCAGAGTACAAGTTGACCTAGAATTTAAGTTCTTCTGCTTTTTTTTTTTTCTTTAATAAAAACATACCCCCTCCTATTCTACCAGAGGGACCCTACACCGCTTCAACGCATGGCAGGTCCTTAAAGCACAGAATTTTTACTAGAGAAATCAACCCTTCCTTTCAAAGAATCAAAGTAGACAGGATGAGAAACCTGAAGTTTCGGACAATGTTTTGGCTTGAAAACAAATCAGCCTCTTAGCCCATTATTTAGATATATTACAGTTATGATATTTGATATTTACATTGTTTTAAACATTATATGTTTCTTTTCTCATTCCCAATATCCTCACATCTTTTATGTCTTCCTCTTCTTTTTCTTACATGGATTGTACTTTTTTACCTTCCTTTTGAAAAACTGACAGAAGAGCCTGAATAATGATGTCTTAATTGGGAAATAATGCACTATGATATGGACTCTGATATCGGTAGAATGTTCTAATTTGCACAATAAAACGCTTCCAATAATTTAATGTAATATATGGAGCTCTCAGAAGGAAGTAAGCTTTATTCATCTGGATTCACAAAGGCAAGTTACTTATAGTTCTTTTTTTCCTTTTGATGATAAACAAATATTTAAATACAGGAATGATTAATAACTAACTCAGGACTTGATGACTATAATAACAGGATTGAAAAAGATTACTGGAGCCATACAATTTTACACACATACACAACTTATATAATAGTGGCAAGTCCTCTTTATTAAGGAACCGGAATTATTCTTACCACTGGAAAAAATGAATCATCTTTGTAGAACTTCTACGTTTTACCTTAAGCTCTTTTCTTAAACTTTTTCCTAACGTGATTTGAGTTTGTAGCAAACAAAGAAAAGCATTGCTTCTTTCTAATGTTTCTGCAAAAGCTAGGTCAACATCCTCTATTATCTGCTTTTCCATGCTCATTGGATTAGACTTTTTTTGTCCTCTCTGACCATGAATTCCTTTATTTTGACCTGCCACTCTTTTGAATGATTTCTCCCCATGTGGTGATCATAAGAGGCATTTTAAAAACTCTTTGGTGGATAGCTTCTCTATATTGGAAGCTTGAAAAACAGGAAAGATACAAAAATTAAGTTGGCAACAGCAGCAACTTGCAGATTTACTGTTATTAAGAGGATTTCTTAAATCTCTTATTATGATTACCTATTTCAGAGAATTGGAAAGAAAGGTATGAATCCAGTTTAAGGCTTTTTATGCAAATCTTCCTTTGCCAATAACAATTTTCATGCCACATCTACTGAACTTGACACCTAGATCCCCTTCCCTGACCCATCCTGGGGGAGGAAGATGGAAATAGACTCCAATGGCACAATTAAATAATGGCTCTAGCTCAAATTGTATCATGAACGATAACAAAACAGGCTTTGAAGTTAATCTACCCCTCCAAAAGTATAATCTGGTTCATAAAATATGTTTTCCTAAATAAGAAAGGCTTTGATCCAGTATAAGTTAGAGCACTCCCACTAGTGGGTGGGTCTTCCCAGGAAAGAAGTCAATGGGATACACCCTAATACACCTCCTCATGCTGGTTTCTTATCTACTTGCTTCACGGGTGATGGCTGGGGTGATCACAGAAGCTGGGAGACGCACTGTGGCTATTGCGAGCAGTTGGGTGTTTTATGTTGTCCTCATTAGGAATTCACCTGGAAAATAAGTCCTCCTCCATCTTTGCCTTGGAGACAGGTGTACCAACACTGCCCAGACATGCTCCAGAAGGAGCCGTTAACCTGGCATTGTCAGCAGCCCGTACACATCCAGAGGGGAAGAAAGCTTGGGTTCAAGCTGCTTTCTGTCCAGGAACCCCGTAAACCACTGCTTCTTAAATTAACCTGTGCACAGGAATCGCTTTGAATATTGTTAAGAATGCGGGACCAGCAAGTCTAAGATGGGGCCTCACCTGTATTTCCAGCAAGCTTCCAGGCGATGCCAGGGCTGCTGGTTTGTTGACATAATGTAAGTAACAAGGTTCTCAATGGACTCGAGATAACTTCTTTGTGTTTCTCCAATAAATGGGCTTCTTTTCCTTAAGTGATGTGAAGTGAAAAGTCGTGCATTTGCCTTAAACATACAGGTGGGCTAAGGAGAACTGTCTCAGGATGTCTGTCAATTAGTTGGTAATTTTCCAACACTGATGAGTCACTGAATGCCACGTTGTGTGGGTTATAGTACAGACATCATACAACTGAACTGGGGCATTTTGAGAACAAAAGGAAGCACTTTTAATAACGATGCTGAGACTATAATCAAGCTGGAAAATACAGATAGCTCACCCTACTAAGAGTGACAAATGCTAAAGAACTCTGGGTAATTTGTTTCGGCTTTACCATACAGAGAATCAAGTTTAAAAATGACCATGGTAACTACTGTTCTTTCCCAGAACAGCTTATGAACATTGCTGCTTTCTTTCCTCATATATTTTTATAAATGTATCCTCAGATAGAAAGGAATTTTAAAAAATACATCCCTTTATAAACCCGTCTTTCTGAAAAGACGTAAAAAATATGATTTGACCAAGGCTTTATTGGGCTTATTAGCATGAGATTATTTCAGCTTGTGTAATAGTCGATTGAAATGGTAATTTTCCGGAAGATTTGGTTGACATTGCCCTACATTCACTAAGACAAATATGAATATTGTTCTCCATGTTCAAGCTAAAATATGATGTGTTCTGATGCACCATTGGCAAGTGTTGTTCAGCCTTAATCCCGATGATAATTGCCTCTGATGATGACCTACTGTTGTCTTTTTACACAGGCAGGTAGATGGTGTCCTGGTTATGTGACTAGCATCACTAATGTGTTTAATGTATTTTATGGCTGGTCATCATTGGTTCTGCACAGGGAGTTTGCCCCATGCAGAGGATATCTCCTAATTTCACAGTAAATTTTGATCTACATTCTGCCAATTTTAAGAGCTTGGCCTTATAGACGAACTTGAGCGCTCATACTTTGCATTGGGCACTGAGGATTTTACTATAAGTTCACGGTTCTTAAACAAGATTTGTTTAAAAATCATCTTCATTTTATCTCAAGTGATTTCCTTTTAAATCCCCTGACTGAATTTTATGTGTGTGGAATAGCTGTACCTCAACTTTAATATCACGCTATAATGCATGGTTTTAAAATTCTTTGACTCTTAAGAGAAACGGTAGAAGCCGAACTCAATTACCTGCAGGTGGGCTGTCACTAAAAGAGTGAGCCTGTTTTTTTTCCCGGTATAATTAACTAGCTTGAAGCTGGCATACAGTAGCTGGTCAGCTAGAGATAACCCTTTCTTAACCCTTTTTAAAATATAGATTTCATATGTAAATTTTAGATGTTGGCTACTTGTTAGTTCAATTTGTTTGTTGTTGTAGAACTATATAGTTTTCTTAAATCCGCAATGACTAGTTTAAATAAAGCTGCCCCCAAGAAAATATTTCTTCTCATCTTTATACTGTTTCTTGTATAGGCAACTGAGTAATTACAACTTTTTATCAGGCCCTCAATTTATCTATTCTTTTCCCATAAATTACCAAAAAACAAAACCAAAACCAAAAAAACAACGCTGAAGTGATATTTTGGTAAGAACTGAAGACTTTTGTCCTTTATAATGCAAAACTATTATATATGTAGATATATTTAAATCATATACATATGTGTTTTTAAATAATAATGTAAAATAAGTAGATGAAAATGGATGATCTAAATTCCCACTGGTTAACCAACCAAAACATCCAATCTTTATTTAAAGCTACTTAAAATATACTTATCAAGTTTCTTCATTTTTTTCTCAAGTGAATTACTTTTATATCTCCTGACAGAATGCTAGGCTTATGTCAAGTTATTATACTCTATTTATCTCTATATTAACAAATTCTCATTCTTAAATTATTTTCCCCCTTAACTTATATTCCAGAAATAAAAGTAAGTTCTTTGCCCTATCAATATTTATGTTTACCTGGTAGTGAAGTTCAGTTCTTTAGTTTATCTAGAAAAAAACAGCTTGCCCAAATCCAAAATTAATTTACTGTTTTTATGAGATTCTAGATTTTTAAAGTTTAACAAAGATTTTCTTTGCTTAGGTTCATTTTTCATTATGTTTTTAATTTTTAGCTTTTTGTTTTGAAATAAAAGACACAGTTAATTTGCAAAAGCTACTACAAGGGATCTCCATATACCCGCCACCAGTCCTCAAATACTAATGTCTTCTATAATCATAATTCAGTTATCAAAACCAAAAAGTTAACAATGAACAACTCTATCAACTACTTTTACAGAATTTATTAAAAATTCACCAACTGTCCTTCCAATTGTTCTTTTTCTGGATCAGAATATACTCTAGGATCATATTGTATTTAGTTGTTATGTCTCCTTCCAATCTAGGGTAGTTTCTTATCTTTGTCTTTCAGGATCATATTAGTTTTATAAGTTCTGAACAGTCATTTTGGAGAATGTCCATCAATCTGTCCTGTTTGATGTTTCCTCATTACTAAATTCAAGTTATGTACTTTTGACAAGATTACAACAAAAGTGATGACCCACATTTCTCAGTGTATCATATCAACATGATGTTGATTTGTTTTATTTTGGGTGTTAATTTAATTTTTATCACTTTGTATAAGGAATGTGGTCCAAGTTTCTCCACTATGAAGTTACACTATCCCCTTTGTAATTAGAAAGGATGTATTGGGGAAATATTTGAAACAATGTAAATATCCTTTTTTCATTCTACTTAACCCACAAAGTTCAGTGTGCATCCATGGTTCTTGCCTAAAACAATTATTATTGTGTTTGCCAAATGGTGATTCTTATTTAATCATTCATTCAAAGTTATTTGCACAGTGTATTGCAAACTAGTCTCTTATGATTTTTAAAAATATTTTCTCTTTAAATGACTATTTCCCTTTTGACATTACTCATTTTCGTGTTTGTACTTTCTCATTTTCTTTCCTGAGGAAATTATACGGTAACGTTTCATTGGTTACTTAAAAAACAAAAAAAACTAAACTCAAAACAGAATTTTAATGTATTAAATAGGCCTATTATATTTCTTTCTGTATTTCATTGGTTTTTAAAATTCTTTTTTAAATTACTTCTTCCATTTTGCTTTTGTCTGATTTACTTATTCCTTTCTTATTTTTAAGCTCACAATTATATTCAATCTATTACAAATTAAAATTTTAATTAAAAATTTTATAAAATACTAACATTTTATTGTTAATTTAATGCCTTAATTTTTACTAAAAACGTTTTTATTACTATGAATTTTCTTCTGATCATTGTCTTGACATATATCATAAATACAGGTAATTTATTTTACTTTCCTTTTTACCTTAGTCGTTTAGTATTAGGCAATTTAATTTCCTTTTTGCTTTTGATTCAGTTGATGGTTTCCAGATTTGTTAATACTTTCTAGTTTTATCCTATTTTGATGAGATATTGCTATTTAATAAGACTACTTTACGGAATCCAGTTATTTTCTGTGCATGACAATATATGATGAATTTTGTAAATGTCTCATGAGTGCTTAAGAGGAAGGTATCTTTTCAATTATCAGGGTGTAAAGTTTGATAGACATCAGTAAAATCCACCATATTGAGTATGTTGCTTTGGTCTTCTATATACTTATTTGTTTTTGTTCACCCAACTTGTCTTATTTTGAGAAAGACATATGAAAATCACCTATTATTAATGTGTTTTTAGCTTCCTCTTTACTTCTCCTGTAATTTCTTTGTTATATCTTCCTTCTGAATGGTGACTTTTAACATTAAAATATGCCTTTCTTTGTCAGGTTTAATGTATTTTTTGGCTTGATTTCTAGTCAGGATAACTATACCTCCTTTCTTATGTCTCCATTTACCTTTGTCCTTTTCTAATTTTAGCCTTTCAGAATCCATTTGTTTTATGTACATTTTTAGTGCACAGAGTATTACATTGTGAACTAAATTGAAAACATTTCTCGTTTAGTAGGTGAGTTACTATGTTCTCAACTCTGTCAAGATATTTTATAATTATCTGTGTTATATTTGCTATGTTTCTTTTTCTACATGTATTTTTTTAACTTACCTAATTTTTGATAATTAAGAAGGTTCTTATTGTGCTGTATTTACATGGTTTTTACTAGTAGTTTTTTACTCTAGTATTTTTACTGTAGTATGTACATAATTTTAATGCTTTTAGACCCCTGTTTTATTATTCAATGTTTTACAGTTTAGTTTGTCAGTTTTTTTTATCCTTTATTCACACCAATTGCCTGTATAACAACAATCAATGAGATTCTTCTACTGTTTTTTTTTCTTCTCCCCTTTTCCATTTTTAATTGCAATGTTTCTATAATGTGGCCACATATAATACTCATATAATAGTATTCTACACTTTTCTCACCTTTTTCTAGTTTTATAATTACACACATGTACACACACACATATGCCCGGAGGCACTGAAAGTTTATTCTTCACTGTTGGAGTCAAGTCGTTTTTCTAGAATAAGTGTCGAAATTGAAGTTTTGGGTTAATTTACTTATTTACTCAATGCAGCCCTTCAATAGGTATATTCAGGTCTTCTTTTATTATTGCAAAGTTTTCTTGGATTACAGTTTTAAAACACTAAGTTGTTTTACTTTTCTTCATGGACTGGTGTTATACAAATATTATTCCTTCTTTGTTTGTCTTAACATTTCCACCACTTTTTCTCTGACCTATTTTAGCCCTTCCCTTATCTCAATTTCATTCTCTTGGTCATTTTCTTGACTTTTTTCAACAATCTTATTATGCTTCCATTTGAGTTAAACATCCCTTGGTCACTATGTACTTTAGTAATTATTTCTGAGATAATTTTGTATTTTATTCCACTTTGTTCTTTTTCATATCTTAATTCTTACTCATTTCTTTTTTTACTTTTTGAATTTCTAGCTTAAGTTTTTTTGTTTGTTTTGTTTTTTAATCTTCAAATGTTTGCTTGATTGTATTTAATTCAGTTTCCTGTAATTTTTTGCTGTTTTTTTTTTTTTTTACTTTTTAAATTATTCTATTTTATTATCCTTTTAAAAATTCTGCTTCATGTTTATTTTCTTGGGGGCAAGGAAGGGAGTATTCATTAACTGAAGAGTGTTGTATCTCATTTTTCAAAAATGTGTTACACCTTTGCAGAGATTTAATTTCTTTTCTGTTTATTTTTAAAATTTGATATGATTTCTAAGACTCTGTCCAATGAAACCCTCTTCCGTCAGTGTGGTAAAGTCAGCTTCTTTAGTTTGATACATTTGTTGGTGATGATGAAACTTGTGTTATCTGATTTTTTTATTCTCTTTTTTTCTTGATGAACCTTAAATTTCATTTTTTGCTTCATCACCCCTTCACTACCAAGTTGCCAATGAGTTCTTCTCACTTCTTTCTTTCTTCCCTATGAGAAGCTATGCGGTTCAAAGACCAGTGTTTCAAATCACAGGTACCTTTTAGTTTCTTCTTGGTCCTCTGTGCTCTGCTGGGACTTACTTTTGTGTTTTCACACTTAAGGTAGACTTTTTCTTTCTATCTGTGGTGGTATATCAACCCTTGGCCTGTTGTTAGCTTCCTCTTCCTTTCTGCCATTTTTCTTATCCTATCCTTGTTTTATGCAAAGGCATGGGGCAAGATAGGTATGTGAGAGTTTGCTTGATATTTGGTGTGATTTCTTGTTTTTAAATCACAGTTTTTTGAAGTTTGTGAATTCTTTGTTTTCACATTTTGCTGAGGGCTTGCATGTGTGTGTGTGTGTGAGAGAGAGAGTGTGTGTGTGTTTTACTTGTTGCTTTTTTGTTGTTGTTGTTTTGTTTTGTTTTTGTAGAAAATATTGGGAGATGTGGACCTAAGCAACTGCCCTTGTCTTCAGCTACTTGGAAGCCCAACATAACTTGATTTCTAATTTCAGTGTGTCACAGTTAGAAGTATTGAACTATATATAATTAATGATTGCCATTCAATGTTTGGAATGGCTGTTTTTCCCATGATAAATAACTATAATACAAATACTAACAAACTAAATTTCTATTAACCCTGAGAAATCTCAGCAGTTAAACTTGGAGGTCATATTTTGTACAGAATGTTTTCAGAACATATTTACCTCTGGAGTCAGCTGACTGATTTCATATCAACTACTTAGCACTGTTTGCCTTAGGGTAGTTCTTCACATTTTATCATTTTCATTTGCTCAATAAAATGAGAAGAGTAATGTTCCCAACTTCACAGGGTTGTTAACATGACGTAAAGAAGATAATGCAAATAAATCAATTAAAACCATCTCTGACATAAAATCATTGTTCACAAAAGTGAACCCTTCTTACTGATATTGGAAGCACATTGGAAAATATGTCTTCATTTCTACATCAATATAATTTTTCTCACTTAAGATGCCAGTTATTTACCATTTAAAAATACTGGTCCTTAATATGATTTTATTCCTTATAGTCTCAGAACCTAATTTTACTCCTTTAATTACTCTGATTAGCCAGTGCTGTTAAATAACTGTTATAATTTTTCATTAACTTAAGGCTTCTAAACTTAAAACTCACTACTATTTGTGTGTGGGGTGATGAGTAGCATTGATTTAAAATGTAGATGCATGCAGAGCTAGTGATGGTTATGTGAGCTGCCACTATTCTCTTTTCTCTCCACAAAGCGAACTTCTTTAGACTATCCAGTTAAGAAATGGTTCTGGAGAATTAGTTAACAAAATGCATTCAAAACATATTTATTTATGAAAATTTAAGCTGGAAGATGGAACAGTAGGAAGCATTTATAAAGATTCCCAAAGAACTTTACGTAATTACTTGTTATCAACCTGAGTTATATTTTATGGAATAGAGGTTTTAAAATGTTTGTGTATTTCCAGAAAAGTATAGATAAGAGGTACCAAAGAATATTTCTTGTCACAGTGAGATTTAAAAAATAATACTTTGATTAACTGAGCAGGATTTCCTGCCTCTAGAGTCTGTTTCTCCTTTCAATAGAATTCCTGTTATTTTGCGTGTTTTCTAGTATAAAGAATACATGTATATGTATACCTGATTCACTTTGCTGTACACCTGAAACTAACACAACATTGTAAATCTACTATACTCCATTAAAAAATTAAAAAAAAGAGTACATCGGAGACGTGGAGAAAATACTTCATTCACTTGAACTTGTATGTATCTAATTAACATGGTTAGTTATAAACAACATGCAAAGAATGCTATCAGGTGATATGAGACAATACAGCAATAACTGCAATTGTTTAGAGCTTATCATAACAAAAACATTTTGGGCTGGAGAATACTATTATTGACACTATTTAGAATTTCCAGTGCATACTGATGATAAAAATCAGGCTGATTTTGGTTGACATTATTTTGTTTTTTAATTCTTTTTAGACAGTCTCCCTCCTTATTGCCTACCCTCTGGGTGGACGAGCTTCTATCACCCCCCCATTGTTATTCTCCTGCTGGTGTGATTAAAAAAAAAGGTGAGATCTTATTTGCTAGGGATGCAGGTTCCTTGGAGGTGGAATGTATGCACTCAGTTTCCAAGATAGGGAGGGACTGCATTGCAGAGGACCTTGAGTGTCCTACATCTCACAAGTTAACTGCTTAAAAATCCAGAACAGTTTCAGGAACCTTAATAAATGTAAAGTTCAAAAGAATACATGAATAAATTTTTCCTGATTATCATACAGGTGACATAAACATTCATGTTAGTTCATTTAACTGTAAAATAGAAGTGGATACTCAGAGCTCTGCTAACAAAGAATGCTGATTTCCTCACTACAGGTATTGAAGAGGCAATCTGCATAGACACAATTGGAATATTCATCATGTTGGTGATACAGCATGTAGAGGAGAATCAAAATATTCAGTGGATAACAGTTCTAAAGAATAAAACATCTCAGACTGAAAAATTGTACCGGGACTAATACCAGGATATAAGAGGATCTGTTTCTAATCAGTTAACATTTTATCCAAATTACCCTTAATCGTGATGATTTTCTGTCCCTTCAGGACTACTCTTTATTTTAATGTGACAATGAATTAATAGAAGGCTTTAAAACATGACTAGTTATTTGAAGTAATGATTGAGTTGGTATTTACTCTTTCATCTAACTTAATGTTATATTTACTGAAGAACATTTATTGCTTAGCAAAATGGTGCAAAAAAGAAATGCAAAACAAAATAACACAAAACAAAAACTCCACTATTCCAACATTGGTTATTTTAGCTTGTGCATGATAGTCAATTGCAACTGATTTAGGCCTTACCACTAAAATTTCATTATTTCATTGCAAATAGTAACTTTTCCCTCCAGAAACATCTGGGATTTATAATATAAAGTTCACATTTATTTAGATGGCATCAAGGAAACAAGCCTCTCGGAAATCCCTCACTCAAGAAATATTTGAATGTCACAGCTGATAATTCCACAACTGCCCCTCATTACTGTGTATATTAATCTTTATTGTTATTCTATAAAATCCATGGAGATAGGTGCTTCCCATATACTGACAAGCACTGCAATCCCTAAAATTATTCAATAAATACTTGTGACACTGTTTGCCTTAGGGTAGTTCTTGATAAACTGGGATAAACTAGTTCAATGATAAACTGGGATTACCAAAATTACTTTGGAGGAGCTAACATTATAAATAATATTGATAGATAATAATTTAGCTCTTGTCATGTGCCAGACACTATGTGTTTTACATTGTTGACTCATTTAATCTTTATCACAGTCTTAGGAATATGTCCTAATGTTGATCTCATTTTGCATAAGAGAAAATTGAGACAGGAAGAGGTGGAGTAAACTGACTATAAGTACAATTTTTGCTCTGGGTCTGTTTGCTGAACCAGAAGAGATGGTTGAGAGGCTGAACAACACTTTTCATAGTCTCACTTTGGTAGAGGAAAAGCAGATTGAGGTCCAGATTCTTCCCAGAGTGCAGCCCTGGTAAACTTCCCAGAGTGTATAATGGAAACCTCCAGAGCTTCATTCTGGAGAATGGGTAAACTAGAAATGCACCCTCCTTGGTCACACAGTCCTCCAGATTTAAATCATCTGAGTGGCTCAGTAAATCTCAAGGTTAATGTTGGACTACGATGATGCCAATTTAGAGTCTCTTTAGGCATCTGGAAGAAACAAACATAAATCCTCTCATTCTGGGACTCAATTTTTTTTTTAAAATAATGACATTTTAATGCAAAATCTAGAACACAATCTAGAGTAATCTAGGCATGTGATGATATATGATGACATGGAGGGGAGCCAAAGTAAATAATAAGTAACAGAAACAGACTACATTCCCTCCAAATAATAGAATCACCATATGCAGACTAAAAAACTCATGGATATAAAAATGTTAAATTTTCTTTTTCAGCAAAGAAACAGAAAGTATAAGGTAGTTTTAGAGTTAAAAAAAAACCTTATTTAGAAATAATAGAACTGGAAAATATAAAAATAAAAATTATGTATTATATTGATGGTTTAAGACACAATTAAAAAGAAAATGAATGACCTGGAACAGCAATCACAAGGAAATATCCAAAGTAACAAAGGGAGACCAAATGAATGAAACAATAAATACAGTAAAATATCTTGTGAAGTGACATGATAAAAATATCTTATAAAATACCACATAAAATGGAGAGGACTAGATGGAGTTAAAGTATTCTAAGGTCATTTACCAGTAAAAGTACCTATTCATATTACATTGTGATAAGTCCAGGAGGTGTGTTGTAACTTCTGTAATTTATTCATTAATATATTAGGAAATATTAGCAAAGATGTTAAGCTTTTGCAAAGGTAAAAATTTAGATTACAAACATTAAAAATAGTCATAAAAATAATTCCAAACAATTTGAATCTCAAAAAATTAGCACTTACATTAAATATTCATGAACTAGATATCTAGTTAAAGACAAAGATTGTTATATTGAAAAAAAATTACAGTTGACTGGTTACAAGAGACACACCAAAAACATGAGTTTACAAAAGTGTTAAAGAATAGATAATAGTATACCATTTAAATACAACCAAAAGGAAGGTAGTGTCACTAACTTTTTAGCATACAAAATAGACTTCAAGGCAAAACAAAACATTAGCATTAGTTGTTAAAAAAACATTAGTAGTTATAAAAGTGTCACTTCATGGGGAAAAAAGTTTTTATTTAACAAGAATACATGAGTGCTAAATGTATATGCAATTAATATGATGGTATCAAAATATATAAGGCAAATATGGTCAAAATTATAAGAGAAAATGGACAAATCTTTGTAGAATATTTGATATACTATTTGATATAAAATTTGTAGAATATTTGATATAACAAACAGATAAATATTTTCTTATATCACTGTAGGTAAAAGCTGTAGGTGATACACACATTTCAGTCATAAAGAAAATGTTAAAAATACTGATTTCAAAATCTTTATAGCCACTTGTGGCTTGTGGTCACCATATTACACATTGCTAACTCTACACAATTCACATGTGACTCTTCATACTTTATTTTAATTTTCTGTGTTAAATGGGTATCTTAACTTCTTTACTGTAACTTTTGAATGGCATTGGGACATATATAACCTTGTTAATTAGAGGTGGAAACGATCATAATTATACTTGGGGTATTGTTCAATTAGGATTCCATGCTCCAATTCTTTTTAGGCCAGTCTATCCCAGGTGCATGAAATTTATATAGCTATACTTTGTTTTATTGTGCTGTGCTTTATTGCATTTCAAAGATATTGCCTTATTTTTTTTTAACAAATGGAAGTTTTGTGGCAACCCTGCATTGTGAGAGCCTAGCTAGTATTTTTTAGCAATAACATATATTTTAATCAAGATATGTACATTTTTACACCTAAAGCAATTAGAGAAAGAAGAACAAAAAAACCCCCAAAGTTAGCAGAAAGAAAAACTCATAAAGATCAGATCAGAAATAAATGAAAAAGAAATGAAGGAAACAATAGCAAAGATCAATAAAACTAAAAGCTGGTTCTTTGAAAAGATAAACAAAATTGATAAACCATTAGCCAGACTCATCAAGAAAAAAAGGGAGAAGACTCAAATCAATAGAATTAGAAATGAAAAAGGAGAAGTAACAACTGACACTGCAGAAATACAAAGGATCATGAGAGATTACTAAAAGCAACAATATGCCAATAAAATGGAAAACCTGGAAGAAATGGACAAATCCTTAGAAAAGCACAACATTCTGAGACAGAACTAGGAAGAAATAGAAAATATAAAGAGACCAATCACAAGCACTGAAATTGAAACTGTTATTAAAAGTCTTCCAACAAACAAAATCCCAGAACCAGATGGCTTCACAGGTGAATTCTATCAAACATTTAGAGAAGAGCTAACACTTATCATTCTCAAACCCTTCCATAATATAGCAGAGAGAGGAACACTCCCAAACTCATTCTATGAGGCCACCATTACCCTGATACCAAAACCAGGAAAAGGTGTCACAAAAAAAGAAAACTATAGGCCAAATCACTGATGAATATAGATGCAAAAATCCTCAACAAAATACTAGCAACCAGAATCCAACAGCACATTAAAAGGATCATACACCATGATCAAGTGGGGTTTAGCCAAGGAATGCAAGCCTTCTTCAATATATGCAAGTCAATCAATGTGATACACCATATTAACAAATTGAAAGAAAAAAGCATATGATAATCTCAATAGATGCAGAAAAACCTTTTGACAAAATTCAACACCAATTTATGATAAAACCCTCCAGAAAGTAGGCATAGAGGGAACTTACCTCAACATAATAAAGGCCATATATGAGAAACCCACAGCCAACATCATTCTTAATAGTGAAACACTGAAACCATTTCTACTAAGATTGGGAACAAGACAAGGTTGCTCACTCTCACCACCATTATTCAACATAGTTTTGGAAGTTTTAGCCACAGCAATCAGAGAAGAAAGAAATGAAAGGAATCCAAATTGGAAAACAAGAAGTAAAACTGTCATTGTTTGCAGAAGACATGATACTATACACAGAGAATCCTAAAGATGCTACCAGGAAACTCCTAGAGCTAAGCAATGAATTTGGTAAAGTAGCAGGATGCCAAATTAATGCACAGAAATCTCTTGCATTCCTATACACTAATGAAGAAAACTCTGAAAGAGAAATTAAGGAAACACTCCCATTTACCATTGCAACAAAAAGAATAAAATACCTAGGAATAAACCTACCTAAGGAGACAAAAGACCTGTATACAGAAAGCTATAAGACACTGATGAAAGAAATTAAAGATGATACAAACAGATGGAGAGATATACCATGTTCTTGGATTGGAAGAATCAACATTGTGAAAAGGACTATACTACCCAAAGCAACCTACAGATCCAATGCAATCCCTATCAAGCTACCAATGGCATTTTTCACAGAACTAGAACAAGAGCTTTCACAATTTTTATGGAGACACATAAGACCCCAAAGAGCCAAAGCAATCTTGAGAAAGAAAAATGGAGGTGTAATCAGCCTTGCTGACTTCAGACTATACTACAAAGCTACAGTAATCAAGACAGTATGGTGCTGGCAGAAAAACAGAAATATAGATCAATGGAACAGGATAGAAAGCCCAGAGATAAACCCACGCACATATGGTCATCTTATCGTTGATAAAGGAGGCAAGAATATACAATGGAGAAAAGACAGCCTCTTCAATAAGTGGTGCTGGGAAAACTGGACAGCTACACATAAAAGGATGAAACTAGAACACTCCCTAACACCATACACAAAAATAAACTCAAAATGGATTAAAGACCTAAATGTAAGACCAGACACTACAAAGCTCTTAGAGAAAGATATAGGCAGAACTCTCTATGACATAAATCACAGCAAGATCCTTTTTGACCCACCTCCTAGAGAGATGGAAATAAAAACTATAATAAACAAATGGGACCTAATGACACTTAAAAGCTTTTGCACAGCAAAGGAAACCATAAACAAGATGAAAAGACAACCCTCAGAATGGGAGAAAATATTTACAAATGAAGCAACTGACGAAGGATTAACCTCCAAAATTTACATGAACTCTCCTACACTGTTGGTGGGAATGTAAATTGATACAGCCACTATGGAGAACAGTATGGAGGTTCCTTAAAAAACTAAAAATAGAACTACCATACGACCCAGCAATCCTGCTACTGGGCATATACCTTGAGAAAACCATAATTCAAAAACAGACATGTATCAAAATGTTCATTGCAGGACTATTAACAATAGCCAGCACATGGAAGCAACCTAAGTGTCCATCGACAGATGAATGGATAAAGAAGATGTGGGACATATATACAATGGAATATTACTCACCCATAAAAGGAAATGAAATTGAGTTATTTGTAGTGAGGTGAATGGACCTAGAGTCTGTCATACAGACTGAAGTCAGAAAGAGAAAAACAAATGTCGTATGGTAACACATATATATGGAACCTAGAAAAAAAATTGGATCTGAAGAACCTAGGGGCAGGACAGGAATAAAGATGCAGATGTAGAGAATGGACTTGAGGACATGGGGAGTGGGAAGGGTAAGCTGGGACGAATTGAGAGAGTGGCATGGACATATACACACTACAAAATGTAAAATAGATAGCTAGTGGGAAGCAGCTGCCTAGCACAAGGAGATCATCTAGGTGCTTTGTGACCACCTAGAGGGGTAGGACAGGGATGGTGGGAGGGAGACACAAGAGGGAGGAGATATGGGGATATATGTATATGTATTCTGATTCACTTTGTTATACAGCAGAAACTAACACACCATTGTAAAACAATTATATTCCAATAAAGATGTTAAAAAAAATTATAGTAAAAAAATGGAAATAAAACGTGTTCTTAGTGGACTAGTTTGGGTTTCACTGAGATTCTTCAATCTGTGGCTTGATGTCTTTCATCAGATTTTGAATAGTCTTGCCTACTGTATCCCTAGATTCATATTTCCTCTCACTTTCATCTTTCTCTTCTTTCTTGTGTTGCAACTTTACATGCATTATGTTTTTAAGCATGTCCACATGGGTCACATCTAAATTCTTTTATATCTACCTATATTTTTTTCTTTCTCTGTTTTATCTTGGAGATATATATATATATATATATTTTTTTTTTTTTTTCAGTATGCGGGCATCTGACTGTTGTGGCCTCTCCTGTTGCGGAGCACAGGCTCCGGACGTGCAGGCTCAGTGGCCATGGCTCACAGGCCCAGCCACTCCGCGGCATGTGGGATCTTCCCTGACCGGGGCACAAACCCGGGTCCCCTGTATTGGCAGGCGGACCCTCAACCACTGCACCACCAGGGAAGCCCCATCTTGGATATTTTTATACTAACCTCTCTTTGAGTCCTTGACTTTTTTTTTTCTGCTGTATCTACTGAACTAGGAAACATGTTCTCTTCTTATTTTCAGACATTGTATTATCAGTCCTAGAATGTTGATTGGGTTATTTTTATTGAAATGAATTTTCTTTTGAAATACTTTGTGTTTTAACTCATTTTAAACTATCTCTTTAGCTATTTTGGTGTATTTGATTGCTACTCTGATAGCTAGATCATCTTTGGGTCCTTCTTGATTTATCTCTTAGTTATCAGTCACCTTTTCTTGCTTCTTAGGTGGTTTAATAAATTTTTTCTGTTATACCCAACATTGCAGATGAAAGGTTGTGGAGGGCCTGGGTTAAGATGTCTTCTTCTACAGGGGACAAACAGTTAAATTGTGTACAACTATTGAATCTTGGTTTTAGGCCTCATTAAACAATGTCTATTTTAGTTTTCCCCATACTTTATGGAATCTTCTTTTCTACTAGAGCACAGCTGTAATTCTCAGAGAGTAGTCTTTTAGAGGTCTCATTTGAAAGAAAGGTACTTTCTGGCTGTGCCTAAAATCTCCTTGAAATCTCTGCTTCTAGGGTTTTTCAGCTAGATCTTTTAGAATCTCACCGTGTGTCAGTACAGTGTAGAAGTTGTCCAAAGGCTCAAGGAGAATTTTTGCATAGTATTTCAGGGCTTGTTTAGGGGTCCTTTCTCACTGGCATCATGCTGCCACATCCCAGCTGCCTTGGAGTCCTCACACTCTGGTCACTCTTTCTTCCACTCGGTGAGACTCTCAGTCCCATTCCTTGTGCCATGATTTGGAAAATGCCATCAGTGATAAAGTCTGTGTAAATAAAGGACTCATTTTATCTGTTCTTTTCTCAAGTATTACAGGTCAATATTGGCTGCTGTCCCAACATTACTAACATTGTTTTTAAACCTTGTTCAGCTTAAATAGCTCCTTACTTTGGGGAGGTAAAACTGATCCAGCCAATCTGTCTCAGTTGCATCCAAAGACCTTTGTCGTGCATTTTAATAAATCTGATATTTCTTAAATTGAAGTTATATGTAAAAACAATACAGGTTCATATTTGTATTTTTTTATGTTCCCTCCAGCTAATATAGTACCTGTCATGCATTCGACACGATATGTAAGTTTGTGTGTGTGTGTGTATGTGTATGCATTTGTGCACATGTGTATGAAGAGAGAGTTGGTAGGAATATAAATGCATACATACAAATATACTTACATTTTTTTCTGCTTGGACAAAATCATGTGAAGAATTAAATATTAGCACAAGATTATTAAAGAGGTTAAGAATATATCTCACCCTAGCTTTGAGGGTACCTTTTTATGGATACCTTTTTCATGCAATCATTTGTAAGAAACTCCACACATCTTCTGCAGGTAATCTGTAATATCAAGGTCTGATTTCTAGTAGACACTAAATGTCAGTTTTCCAAATGTTTCACTTTTCAGTGACATTGTAGATTTGACTTAAAATAACTGCATTTCGTATACACAAAATGATGAAGGAATAATTTGCTAACATAATCAAATTTAATTATCTCTCCTTGAAACCAATTTCATTTTGCTTGGTACCATTAATAGTTATTATCATTGCTGACAAAGGAATCCTATGTATTCAGAGCAGACATTCTTAGAACGTTTTGTACATTTGGGTACCAAGTTTAGAAATGCTATCAGATAAAAAGGAGCTTCTCAAAACCTTATATTTTGCTAATGAGAGAAATAAAATCCTAAGAATTTTGAAGTCTTTGTTTTGTTAGTTGTGAATACTAAATGGTTGCCATTCAATAAAGGTTTTTGAGTGCCTAAGAAACTAATTGAAAAAAAAAATTTAATTGTTTGTATGTCTAGAAGAAAATATAATAATTTTCTTTTCTACTATCTTATATGACACTTTTATAATACAAAGGTCATAGTTAAGAGTGATTGTTCAGACATTCTGCTTAGTCATATTTTTTCACTGCAATGCACCAGATGTCAGAACCCATTACATTCATGTTGTCATGTTGATAATTTTAATGAATGAGCTTCTGTGACAGGTAGAAACACTGTCAGTATTTCCCAAGGATTTAAGTCCCTTTCAAATTTTCTTATTTTAATACACGTGCTTTTAGAAAGTATGAAATTCATATTTTTAACCTAAAAAAATCTTTAGTGAGACAAACAAATGACATTAAGTTTCATTATTCTATACTTTTATACAAAGTTTGGGATTTGTGAATTGCTAATTTGATCTATTTGAACACTGCAGTTAATGTTTTATTAGGATTCTTGAACCATGTGATTTGGTTTGCTTTCTCACTTCTGAGAGGACTTGATAGCTACATGAATATTTTATAAGAATTAACTAAAAAAAAATACTGAAAGTTTTTAGTTAATACTTTAGTACATGATAACTAGTACTTAACTCTAGAGACAATTTTTAGGGTAAACGTAAAGTACCCAACCCACCCATCAAGTATGGACTGTCAGGACAGCAGAGCAGGGAAGGGCAGGGGAAATGCGATACTGAGGAGATACAGAATGAGTGAGAGAAGGTGGAACAGAGGCAGGAATAGAATGATTTGATATGTGCAGGGTATCAAATCCCTCCTGTTGAAAAATGTTCCTTCCCGCAGGGCCAGCTCCTGAGGCTCAGAGCTACCAAGCTGAAACACATGTGGCTGAACAGGTTATATCATGGAACTTGTGATTCTAATTGGATGGAATCACAAACAGTGCCCTCCTTCAGGGCAATCGATATCTGTCTTCTATCTGTCTTCTTTTCTCCAAATTAATGATTCTGCCCTGAGCAACCTGGGAAAAACTACACTCTCCCTCAAAATAAATTCCATTAAAAAAATCAAGTGATGTAATCAATGTAAAGCACTTAGCACAAGTCCTGGTCCAGAAATATTACTCAGCAGAAAGTTATTTCTCTCCTCTAGTGGCCATTGCCCATATCCATGTGCGGTCCTGTGGAGGAAGCTAAATGGGGAAGGAGGTGGTAACTCATCCCAGCACTCTCCCCTTCCTCCCTGCTCTTTACCTCTTCTCATCTTCTGCCTGCTTCCTGCCGGTGGTGCCACTTCCTTCAGATATTCAGACCTAACTCTGTCATCAGTTCTCCTTTCTCTGGGGAACACTAACCCTAAAATAGATTAGATTATGTATACTGTTCGTGTGAAGTTCAACATGAGCATCCTCATAAAATAATCCTACCAATAGGTATTTTCCCCATAGGGAGCTACAGGAAAGGGTCTTTGTAAAAGGATGATAATTCAGGAAGCATTTGTCAGATACAAGACCCGCCAGTTTCTATTTATGTTGAAAAATGTTTTCAGTAGGAACAGTGCAGTGTACTCTGGGACGGCTACTGCTGCCACTGTGTCTGTAGCGGGAACTCAGATGACAGAAGCAGACCCAATGCAGTTTGAGATGATAAAAATTCAAATAAAGATTCATCATAACTCTTCAGAGCCACAGACTCTACTCAAATCATGGGAATACTGTCCAATGGGAATGCCTTGCTGAATTATGTGTTTCCTTCCTTGGCACTTAAAAACAGTCATAATTGTGGTTCAAATTCAAACCCCAGGCCAGTCCTGCCATATCTCAATTTAGGAGGAGGTTTCTCTCGTTCAACAAAGGTAAATAGGAAATAAAGGCAAAACGAAACAGCATAAAACAAAACAAAGAACTGAACTTAATCATAGAAAACAAAATGTGTGGAAAGATCATAAAACATACATTTAGCCCTGGCCATGTAGAATTCTTCCATTCTCCATGACATTATGCAGGATTATTTGGATATATTTTCAAATTAGGAATAGGAATATATTTTGAATATATTCATTATGAAGATGTGTTCAGCACCTCCTGGCTAATAGAGACAGAGCTTAATGAGTTCAAAGATTTCTTTTGCTTCGAATTGTTGAGATTGTTACACGCATTCCTCAATCTTTCTGGGTGATGGGGTCAGCCATATAATCGTGGCTTACAAATATAAATTTAGAGCATATTCATCCTATTATACATCAACTTCTCACTATGTTAGTATTACTCTAAGTCTTAATATTCATTGGCAAAATTGCAAAGGATTAAATTACACTGTCAGAAATGTACCTATTTGTTTGGTACTACCTAAAAGTTATAGAAAGCCAAAGCAAAGATGAATGAATAACTCAAATAAAAATATTTTCATCAACTTTAATATCATTGATATAGAAAATAAACATAGAAATCACATGAAACCTTTGTTATCATATAATTTCCAGTACTTCCTATTTTCAAGGAGGGCACAAGTAGTTTTTAAAAATTACTGACTTTCCAAAAATGAATCTGTAGAATACACATTAAAACAAAATCTTCAAAAACATTTACTTTTAAAATTTTGAGATTGATTCCCAATGCATTTTTAGAATACGTACAAGTCCCCCCAAATGGCAACATATATATGTCTACCACACAGAAGATTGAGACGACACCCACTTATAATCTATCTCCAGATGCACTTTGTTTTTTTAATCAAATACATGTACCTGTGTAAATATTTAGGTCCTAAAAATGAAAAAATAAAAAGGAAATACTGTATTTCATGTAAAGTTTTTGGAAAAAAAAAAGAAAAGAAAAATGGTCTAAATCAAGGTCATACAAGTTGTAGAGTTTGGAGTTTTATTTCATTAAGCTTTATGCCCAGCACATGGCAGGGACCTGCCTGGAATCAGGCGAATGGCAGTTTGGACCTGGTTTTCCCACTATGCTCTGGGAACCGTGGAAAGTTTACGTAAAGTATGAACCTCAGCTCCTTATCAACAAAAATAGGCATTATAGTAACCCAGATTTACTGCTGTGAGAATCAGATAGTAATAATAATAACAACAGAACTGTAATTTTATAGTCAAATTGATTAAAGGGTTATGATGTGCCAGATTCTTTGATAAATATTTTAAATAATTGAATCTCAAAGAGCTTTATGTGTAGATATTTTAAAACCTATTTTATAGGTTAAGAAGCTTAGAGCAAAACAAGTTGAAAATGTTAAATAATGTTTCATCAGATAATAACTGCCTCTATACATAGTTTATAATGTATGAAGCTGCAATAAAATAAATAACTGTGGAAAAGATTTCTGCTCTCACAGAGGCTACAGCATGACAGGTACTCAATGAATTTCATTGCTCCTCTGTTTTTTTATATCAGCAACTTCCTCTTTTCTGATTTATGGGGAAGGAATTATGGTGGCAGGTATTGGAGACACTGAGAACTCATTTCAGTCTGTGTTTTGACACTGGAACTGTGAACCTCAGATGAGTCAGCTGAGCTGCGTATTCCAAATCTGTTAAAACAGAGGGAAGAACACACATTGTAAGATAATTAATAAAGGAATTATTAATTGTTATTATGGGGAGACACATCTACCTTCCAAATATTAGAGTTTTGACCCTTTTTCAAAACATTAAAAATAATTTGGTTCTTTTTTTAACGTATTTACTTTTCTATTCGTGTAGCAAAACGTCCCCTGTGTCATGGATATATTTCCACATTTGAAATATCTTTATTCTGAAATGCACAATGATTAAAAGAAAAAACTACAAAGGCTAAATCACATCTCTAATACCTCCGGGGTGCATCCTCTTGCTTTTTTTAACTACAGCTTGGAACTTGTTGATTGCCAAAAGCCTTGAAGATTGCGATGGTAGAGCCAGAGCTGTAGTCTTTGTTAAAAGGAGTGTAATCATATTATGTTTTGAATTAACAGTTCATCAATTATATGTAAATAGTGATGGTCTTCTGAGTTCGCCGTTACTTCAAAGGTTTTCTCAAGATGTCTTCTTAAGTATGGATATCTTTAACAAAGTGTACACAGAGTGTGGGTATTGTCTGCCTATCCCACAAATTTGCCATCTTAAAAAAAAAAAAGACCTGTTCATCTGTGTAATGAAGCATTGGGACTAAAAGACCTAGGAAATTGCAAAACTCATAATAGTCTACTCATTGCTACTGAAGAGGTGGTCCATGGACTGCAACACTGACATTACTTGAGCTTCTTAGAATTGCAGAATCTCCTCTACACTCCAGACTGACTGAATCAGAATCCACGTTCTAACAATGTACCCAGGTGGCTGGAATGC
This sequence comes from Delphinapterus leucas, assembly GCF_059928025.1. Classification (NCBI taxonomy): domain Eukaryota; kingdom Metazoa; phylum Chordata; class Mammalia; order Artiodactyla; family Monodontidae; genus Delphinapterus; species Delphinapterus leucas. The sequence goes on along the minus strand of NC_143133.1, from coordinate 135,338,937 downwards.
ATATTATATTTAGAGGACAGTGCAAAGTCACACCTTCACTTGTGCTCAAGATTTTCTGAACTCAGTCATGTAGTTCTGGAATACAACTTGGTACCAAGAACAGATTCCAGAGCCTTGGAGCAAAATGTGTGTAGGCTGACCTTCACCCACTGTTAGTTGTTAAAATTACATAGAGAAAAATTCTCTAATACAGAAGGTGTCAATTTTTTGTTCAAACTCTTGCCTGGTCAATCAGCCTTTGCTAGCAATTCATTCAGAGACTATGTAGTGTGGTTTAAATATAAATATGAATAGGATTGCCAGTATTCACTCCCTCTGAACTCAAGCACAGTTTGAAACCTAGGTATTACCTTCCAACAACAGCAATAGTACTCAAACCCAGAAGACAACATTGAAAAAAAAGTAACTTATATAGCTGACATATTGGCTGATTGAAATCCCCATATTTTTTCTTTTGCTCTTTCTTTAATGCTTTAAACATATATAAATAAAATAGTGGTATGTAAGTTGGAAGCAAGTATTAAGTTTTAGCTCTGAAACCGGTGGAAATCATTTAATGTTTCTTTTCACTGTTCCAGTTTTCTCAGGACATTGGTCCCAAAGTTACATTTTGTCTTTCAATTTTAGAAGATTTTTCTGGTCTACCTTTAGAAGAGTTCATTCTGACAATATAAACTAGATTATCACAACTAACTATTTACATGATCCTTCCAAGTTTTGTGACATGTAAAAAATTAAATTTAGTGTCAACTTTTCAATTGAGTATGGAAAACACAGGAAAATTTGATACTGATCAATAAATGAGGAAATTCCAAATACAAAGGAAATTCAAGCTACTAAAATACCTTCATTGGTTTAATTTCTTACTATATGCGAGTTTTTATAAATAGCACTGACATGGATTTAAAAATTCATGATAATAATTTATACTAATAGTAATATTTTCCTATCAAAATAATGACATGGAGAATTATCCCTTTTAAAATGGATATCAAAATAATGACATGGAGAATTATCCCTTTTAAAATGGGATTTTATTTTAGAATAAAATCAAGATCTATAGCTCTAATTTTTTTAAACCTCAAGGATTGAAAATGAGCTATGTTGAATTAAATATTTGTATAACATAATATATTGTTATAACATAAACATAACTAATGATCTAGCTGAACTTTCTGACTTAGACTCTTATAAACCATGAACTATATGCATAAGAAACTCCAACTTTACCTGTATTGTCGTCACTCTAATTAGTGGAAAGAATATAACCAGCTGTAACGTTTTCAATGACTCTTCAAATACGGACTAAAACTTAAATAATAAACAGTACTAAAAAAGAGCACATATTTGAACTTAGAAATACCAGTAAGAAGTTTCAGTGACTAGAGTCTTAATTGGGAACTTTGGATGCATACAGGACATTCAAGAGAGGACATTTTTACATAAATTTTAAAATTTATTATTCACCCAGGACTTTTTTACCATGACCCAAATGGAAGTTAGGACATTTAAGTACTGACATCTTCATAGCCTAATTCTGCAGCTAAATAAAATCCTGCAGGCACAGTTGTGCTAAACTCATCCACGTTACCTGACGGAAACAAAAAATAACCTCCACCATGGTAGGGTAATAAAGCCACTTAGAATTACTGGAAAATTGATTAATAACATCTGAACCTTCACAAACTTTTAAGTGCTTGTTATTAGTTAGAACCTTTTAAAGGTATACCACCAGGGGTAGGGATTTAGATTTAGAGGGTTTTAGATTTTTGTTTGCAAATATTATTATGAACTGAATAGTAAATATATTATTCTAGACCAGAGTTCTCAATTAAGGCATTTCAATAGAATCACCTGGAACCTTTTAAAAATATTTATGACTGAAAAAAATATATGTGTAAAATAATATTTATGTGTGGGCACCACTTCTCAGGAATTCTGATAATTAGAATGGTGGGTTCTGAGCATTGCTCTGTTTTAAAGGCTCCCTAGAGGTTCTCATGCACAGCCACACTTGAGAACCACTGGTCTAGACATGGAAGAGAGTGTCTCTCTCAGAAAAGACAGCAATGCTTTATATCGGTTGATAATCCTAATTATTCATTTACCTAACATTTATTGAACATCTAAAATATGAAGTTATTATTGGCAAAGCAGAAATAGCTTCACAGCTGTAGAGAATACATGTATGGATACCAAGAGGGGAAGGGGGCGTGAGATGAACTGGGAGATTGGGATCGACATACACACACTACTATGTATAAAATAGAGAACTAATGAGAACCTGCTGTAGAGCACAGGGAACTCTGCTCAGTGATCTGTGGTGGCCTAAATGGGAAGGAAATCCAAAAAAGAGGGGATATATGTATAGATATAGCTGATTCACTTTGCTGTACAGCAGACACTAACACAACATTGTAAAGTCACTATAGTCCAATAAAAATTAATAAAAATATGAAGTTATTGAGGTAAATTCAGAGGACACAGGAGTAAAAAGTGAAACATAATTCCTGCCCTGAAGCTTTTAATGGTCTAGTGGAAGCCGTAACCTAACAAAGAGCTGATTTCAACATACAGTCCCTTGGTATCTGGGAAGGATTGGTTCCAGGGGTCCCTGTGTACACCAAAATCCCCAGATGCTCAAGTATGTAAAATGGTGTAGTATTTGCATGTACCCTACACACAGCCTCCATTTACTTTAAATCACGTCTAGATTACTTACAATGCCGAATGCAATGTCAATGCTAGGTAAAGAGCTGCAGTTGCCAGTGTACGGCAAATTCAAGTTTTGCTTTTTGTAATTTCCTGGAAATGATTTTTCTGAATATTTTCTGCCAGTGGTTGGTTGAATCTGCAGATGTGGAACCTGCAGACGCAGGGCCCTGACTGTAGTGCTAGGGTAGGGTTAAGATAGTGCTCCAGGGGACCCAGGAGGTAAAGAGGGGTGAGGATGGTGGGAAAAAGGGCATCCAGGAAGGAAACTAAGAGGAGCAAAGACCTGGAGCAAGAAAGGTCATGACTCGGTCATTGAAGAACTGCGAAGTGAGGCCGGACTATGAGCTTCTCTTCAGGAGCAGCAACGTTATCCAGGAAGCAATAGGCACCTTTGCATGTTCGTAACTGCAAGGAAATGAAGTACAGTCAAGAAGCAGACAGTGTTATCCAGACTGCTATTCTATTATGCCACGGTTAATAATAATAGTGGTCATTTACCTACTTTTTTTTTTGTACGCGGGCCTCTCACTGTTGTGGCCTCTCCCGTTGCGGAGCACAGGCTCTGGACGCGCAGGCTCAGCGGCCATGGCCCACGGGCCCAGCCGCTCCACGGCATGAGGGATCTTCCGGGACAGGGGCATGAACCCGTGTCCCCTGCATCAGCAGGCGGACTCTCAACCACTGCGCCACCAGGGAAGCCCAATGACTCACATTTAAAAAATTCCACTTTGTGATTTTATTTTACCAAAGCACTCTCATTATAATTTCATTTATTGATATATAAATATTAATATTATATAGTAAGTATTCTTTACAATTTATATATTAGGAAATAGGATTTTTACCAAACGTAAGGTAGATAGCTAGTTGGAAGCAGCCGCACAGCACAGGGAGATCAGCTCGGTGCTTTGTGACCACCTGGAGTGGTGGGATAGGGAGGGTGAGAGGGAGGGAGACGTAAGAGGAAAGAGATATGGGAACATACGTATATGTATAACTGATTCACTTTGTTATAAAGCAGAAACTAACACACCATTGTAAAGCAATTATACTCCAATAAAGATGTAAAAAAAAAGGAAATAAAAATAAATTTAAATTAGTTATAATATTCTCATTTCTTTGAAATATTTATGTTAAATTATTTTATTATCACCATTTAATTTTTTCCTCTTCACAGTGAACAGACAGAAATGGGGTTTTTACTATCCAGAATCCTGTTAATATTAGTTTGTTTTTTTTTTTCCTGGAAAATGGGTAGTAGATTTTGATTGCAAAATTGTGTTCTTTCCCCCCTCATGTTTCATTCTTTATCATGGGTCAATTTTATTTAATTGTCTCTTTTTAACCGTTTCTTAACTGAAGTATATATATATAATTTTCAGATTCCTTTCTACTATAGGCTATTACAAGATATTGAGTAGAGTTCCCTGTGTTATACAATAGGACCTCTTTGTTTACCTATTTTAAATATAGTAGTGTGTATCTGTTAATCCCAAACTCCTAACTTATCCCTCCCCCTCCCCTGCTATTCCCTTTGGCAACCATAAGTTTTCTATGCCTGTGAGTCTGTTTCTGTTTTGCAAATAAGTTCATTTGTACCTTTTTTTTTTAGATTCTACTTATAGGTGGTATCATATGATATTTGTCTTTGTCTGACTTACTTCACTTAGTATAATAATCTCTAGGTCCATCCATGTGGTTGCAAATGGCATTATTTTATTTTTTTATGGATGAGTAATATTCTATTGTATATATGTGCCACATCTTCTTTATCCATTCATCTGTCAATGGACATTTAGGTTGTTTCCATGACCTGACTATTGTAAATAGAGCTGCAATGAACACTGGGGTGCACGTATGTTTCCAAATTAGAGTTTTGTCTGTATATATGCCCAGGAGTGGGATTGCTGGATCACATGGTAATTCTATTTTTAGTTTTTTGAGGAACCTCCATACTGTTCCCCATAGTGGATGTACCAATTTACCAACCAACAGTGTAGGAGGGTTCCCTTTTCCTCCACATCTTCTCCAGCATTTATTGTTTGTAGATTTTTTGATGATAGCCCTTCTGACCGGTGTGAGGTGATACCTCATTGTAGTTTTGATTTGCATTTCTCTAATAATTAATGGTGTTGAGCATCTTTTCATGTGCCTGTTGGCCATCTGTACGTTTTCTTTGGAGAAATGTCTGTTTAGGTCTTCTGCCCATTTTTGATTGGATTGTTTGTTTCTTAGATATTAAGCTGTATGAGCTGTTTGTATATTTTGGAAATTAATCCTTTGTCGGTAGCATCGTTTGCAAGTATTTTCTCCTAGTCTTTAGGTTGTCTTTTAACTTTCATTTTATACAACATGAAGAATTAAGAGGATGGGTCTGAGTTGCCACTAAGAGGATGCTATAGCCCCCTCTAGGTGATCTCTGGGGTGGGGCAGGGAGGGGTACCATATCCTTGTGCTGCCATCTGTCCCCCCACGGGGAGATTGTACAAGATGCCATGGCTGCTCTGATTTGCTCTCTTCCTCCAGAGAAGCTTCCAGTGGAGATGATGTAATGGCTTTGGCTGGGAAAATAGACTAACTACTTTTTCTTTTATGCCTGGGAGGGTGCCCTGCACATGAAGAATCCTTTTAAAGTGCTTTAATCAAACTGACAAACCAAAAATCTGCATAAGAGAGAAGATTGTTTCAACAGCCTGAAATAGTCACCCTTACTGGAAGTTCATTTCAGATGTCTCATTTCCTAAGTTTCTCAAGGCAGAGCTCCTAATTTGATTATTTGAGATCCCCAGTAATTAGAGTGTGCTTGTTAATTAAAAAATATCTGTACAACGACTTTAATATGCAGTTGGCAGTAAGGATACAACAATTTGCAGCCAGAGCCCCTGGTGAAGTCTCTGAGCTGAGTGAAGTGGTGCACGCAGAGGGGAGTGCTGGGGGCAGAAAGAAAAGGATGTGCAAATGCCCTGGGGTGGGGAACACGGAGAGGTACATGGAGGAGATTAGGCACAAAAACAGGAGCCTAAACTAAATAGAAACACTGTCAAATATAGCCCTCCCACCCCAAAGGCTTGTTTTGTCTATGATATGGCATGGGAAGCTCCAATGCTCACATTTTCACATGCATTATGGAAAGTTTTATTCATGTGTCCCCAGTTCTCACAACGGGTGTGGCGTCTTCTTGGCCGATGAAGGCTCTTGACAATTGCTACTTACACTGGCACATCATTAGTGGGGGAAAATCTTGATCGGCTGGCACGTTAGCTATCTATTAGAATCATTCTTCATTAATAAACTGTCCTCCATCTCCAACAATTTATGTCAGCAAGAAAATACGCAAAACGAAGGTGAGATTTGTGGATGAAAAAAGAAAAAAATCACTGAGGTGTAATCACAGTATTTCTTGCATCTGCTGTGTTTTCTTTTCTTTTTTCCCTCCAAAATATTAATTTATAATATATTCTATTAAAAGAATAACTAGTGGCAGATTTCCCCATCAGCTAAGTCACAGACCGACACAATTAACAATGGCACGGTTTGCTACCCTTCAAATCAACCTTACAATATCGCATTATTTCAAAAGTACTTGCCTTCTTTACAAATGTCATCACTAGAGCCAACAGCTCACTCATTTTCACTTTTTATTTATTAGCTTGCAGTTTTACATCTTAGAAGGTGACTAAACAGCCCACGGAGAATGCAGAGAGCACACACTCAAACACACTGATGCTAAGGTCTACCTGTATATGTGAACATTGCCTCTAGCTTGGGCGTTAAACTCTGCTTAGGAAACCATTCTAAATATGTGCTATCTTAAAAATAGTATACGCCTGTGGAAAATGTGGGTACCACATGCTTATAAGAGGATTTCTCAATACCCAGCACCATTATCAGAATTAGTAACAAGCAAGGAATTATTGCGGGGGGAAAGGTTTGTTGTAACCCTTAAATCAATTCAATGAATAGATTAGCTTCTGTTGTTATTCCCCAAGAGACCAAACAAAAATCTCATTTCAAGGAACATTTATGGTTATAACTTACTGTCTGCATTTCTGACCTTTTGAGCTCCCTCCCATCCCAGCGTTTCATAGGAAAGTCTTTAATCAGTCTGGGAAGTTTGCACATTGACTAAGGCCAGCGAGTCACTATAACAGATGACCAGCGACATTTGCCAACGTGTGAGAATGACACCAGATATTTATTCCTATGGCTCTGATAGTTCCAGTTGGAAAAATTAACAAAACGACCTTGTGAGGTTCACTCCTCCCAGCCGAGCAAGCCTCATTCCTCCAACAAAGGACGCAGAGGCGGCTTAGTGCGGAAGATGAAAGAGCAGGCGTGAGCTCTTGTGCTAATCATCCTATTTTTACCATGAATATAATTATGCTTTGCGTTTGCATTCATCACAGAAAACCTGGGACAGGATCTCCTCCCATATTAGAATTAAAAGGCTCTGTACAGTGCTTGGCAGGAACATGCTCAGTGTGCTGTTTGTCTATAGAGCTTTCGGGGTGCTACTTCCACTTACTTCTCATACGTAAAAACAGCCAGCCAGCCATCTGTTAGGAAAAATACAGAGTGCACATAAACTGTTCAGCATGTCTGGTTTGCAGGCCCCCAGAAATGGGGACACTTAGCTCAGAGGAGCTGTGAGTGGGGTTCGTAGGCAGAAAGCATGGATTCAACCTGCCTAGCAACAGACTTTGGCATTCACCTCATTCACCCTGCTGGTTGCTGGGATCCCTAACTGGAAACATTTTAACTGTCATTATTACATACTTTACAGTATTCGGCAGTGAAAAAGTTAAGCGAGAACCAAAAAATGGTCAATAATCTAGACTGAAATGTGATTGAAACAAAAAACATGGTGACACAGGCAGAAGTGTCTACAGAAGGGCTAGGAAAGGGATTGACAGAACACCTGTTTGATGTGAGATGACCAGGAAAGAGCAATGAGTGGATGAGTGGATTTCCAGGGCCTTGGAAGTGAAAAAACACTGCGGTACCTGGAGATCTGGTGAGGCAAAGAAGCTGTGGAAATGCAAATCTTTTGACCTAATTATTTTTGCCCTGCAGTTTTACTTCTTGGAATGTTTGTACAGTGTCTAAAATTGATCCCAGCAAAATTCATTATAGGAAGAAATATTGGATGGAGAATAATGGTGACATGTAAAAAAATAAATAATTGCTCATTGTAATTAAGTGTAAGCTCCTGGAGAGCTTGTTATGTTTTGAAACAGATTCTGGTCCTTTTTAGACATTCAATAATGAATGGACAAATGAATGATTGTGGCCAGTTCTTCCACTTTGCTGAATTCGGAGAATTCATTTCATTGTTAATGAATGAACACCAAAACAACGAGAGTCAGGAGGAGGTAAGAAATGATTATCGGTTTGCAGAAGCATCACCATAATAATGCGCTCAAGTCATGAATGTGCCCATGCGTGGACATTTGATACACGCTGAATAACATGTGTGGAGAAACGTCTTTGAAATCCATCAAGGTAATTTCTGCCACCATCCATTCTCATTCGTGTTTCTCTATCTTGATTCCAAAAAGCGGGAGCAAGGTATATTTCTTAATCCTTAAATTATGTTCATGGTTTGATGGTCTATTAAAATGTCATTTTATTAGATGGGAAATGTCCTGTTAACATATATGCAATAATTATGTAAAATATATGTAAAATTATCTGGTCAATGTTGGCTAAATAAAAAGCACACAGTAAAATTTAGCTATCATTGGTTTTAATGTTATTACTATTAGCTTATAATAAGTATCTTTTAAAATCCAGACATTGATTTTTGTTAGTTTTACTATCATTTTCATTATGATATCTCAGACTTTAAAAATTATATCTATGTACATATAGATGTTTATATGTAAGATAAATGAAACATACTGATTAAGAAGTTAGACAACCGTGTTTCCACCTCCAGCTTAAAAAAAAAAAGTACTACTAATAGAGCTATCTTCCCTCCTGTCCATATGTTTACTGGTGATTTCTATTGTCTCTTCACCATATGCCTTTTCATGTCTTTTCAATTTTTTTTAAATTGAGGTGTCTGTTTTTTTCTTACTGATTTGTCAGCATCCTTTATATATTCTAAATACTAACATTTTAATGTACATTTGATGAGAATATTTTCTCCCAGTTTGTGGTTTATGTTTTGATAATTTTTAATGGTGTCTTTGATGAACAGAAATTTTTACTTTAACTTATCAGAATTTCCTTTATGGTTTATTATAGACAAGTGTTTTGTGGAATCATTCATTACTCTGATTTCATAGAATCCCATATTTATTCAAATAATTTATTGATTACCAATTATGTTCCAGGCATTTTCTAGGACCTTAAGTACATCATTAAATAAAATTCTTGAGTGTTTTTTTTTCACATGTAGGTGTTTGATTTTCCTGAAAGTGAATTTTGTTCGTGGTATGAAATATGAATCCATTGTGTTTATTTTTGATAAGTATAATCACTAATCAGACTACTACTTAAAGAAAACTTTTCTCACTGGACTACAATGACTCTAACAAATGATGCATTCATACATATGCAGAAATACTTCTATGCTCAACCCTCTGTTCAGTTTATCTCTTCTTTATCTTTATGTCAATAGCATATACTCTGAATTATTATAGCACTGTAGTAAGCATTCATATACAGCAAGCACGTCTTTCCCATATGCCATTCTCCGTGAATATTTTGTATAGTCTAGGCCCTTTACTTTGTCATATAAATTTTAGATCAGTCTTATTAAGTCCCACACAAATAATGTTAGAATTCTAATCAGAATTGCATTTTATTTATATATCAATGTGAAACAAAATGGCCTATTTATGATACTCAAGAAAATGGTGTGTTTCTCCCTGTTTGGTTTAGGTCTTTTCAAATCGTTTTCAGTTACTTCTATAGCTATTGTTAAAAATATCTTATACCATTTCTTAAATATTATTTCTAGATGATTTTACAATGTTTTGCTATTTACATTGTATATTTAATTTAAAGATTTTCTCTTTGCTACTGGTCTGTAGAAATACAGTCAGTTTTTATGTAGCTTGTCTCATTTTAAACACTCATGTTAATTCTGATACTGATAGATTATTTAGGATTTTTTATGTAAGCAAATATATCACTGTAACTAATGAGAGTTATTCTTCTTCTTTTCCAATACTTATTTTGTTTTTGTTTCTTTAGCTTTTTGTGATGACTAGGAACTACAATACCTAAGTAATATATTCATATACAATTATATATATTATTTGTGTATTTATATAATAAGCATACTTTTCTCCTTCCCGATGTTAAATAGACTGTTTCTAACATTTTACAATTATTTTTTCTATTGATTTTGGTAGGCTCCCCTAGTTGAAGTAAGGATGGTTCCTTTTATTTTACTGTTATTTTTTATCATTAATAGGTATTGAATTTTACTGCAAGCTGTTACAGAAAAATTGGGTGGTTCGTTTAAAGTTTCACTTCTAAGTTGTTAATGTGATAGTTACTAAATCAGTCAGGATAGGTTAGATTAAGCTGCAATAACAAATAACCCCCAAAACTCAGTAGCTTAGAGCAACAAAGGCTTATTTCTTGTTCGTGCTAGTGCCCATCACAGATTGGCTGCAGTCTTAATCCACACTGTCTTCAGTCCAAGATCTGTGCTGGTGGAACAGCTTCTATCTTAAACATTGCTGGTTTTATGAAGGAAAGAAAAATAACCATAAGGAAGCCCATGGTGCCTCTTGAAGTTTCTGCCTGTCACTGAACTTACATTTCATTACCTAAGGCAAACTACATGTCTAAGGCTGGGATGAGGGTGTATAACTGTCTTCCAAGTTGAGGCAATGAATAGATAGGAAAAATAATACTGTCTAGCACAATATATTAAGATTGTTTGATCCCAACTTGCAGGCTTCTAATAATTTCATTTCATTCATGGTATATTTTAATAAATTTCTAGATACAGTATGCTAATATTTTCTTGATGATTTTTCACCTATGTCCCTAAATAAAATTGGCCTGTTAAAAGTTAAAAAAAATTTAAGCATTTTTTGCTTTATCTTTTCCTGTTGAAACCTACTAAAATGGGCTGAATTTTTCTCGTTTCTGGGAAGGTAAAATTGGAAAGATGGCTTCCTTGAAAAGATGCCAGTGTTACCTTTTGTAAAAATTTAAATTATTGTTCATCCTTTTCACGTTGAAGTGGTGTTCATGTTTTCTGGGTTTATTTTTTTCTGGAGTCATCTAAAAATTATATGTGTCTAGTTATCTGTTTACATTTAAAAATTTATTGTGACAAAGTATTTTATAGCATCCCCTCATTGTTTTTGTATTTTTTTCATTATTTAGTTGTATCCCACTTTTAATTCACACTGTTGGTCATATGTGCATTCTGTGTCTTTGCTTGATTATTCTTGTTAGAATTTTAAAAATTTACTAACTTAAAAAAATCTTAATTTTTGTCCCAGTTAATGATTTCTGCTTGTTCTTTGCTTTCTATTTTATTAATTTCTGCTATTATAATTATTGTCTCTATTCTACTTTTCTTGGATTCATATTCAGGTAAGTGCTTGCTCAATTTAATTTTAGCCTTTATTCTTTTCTGACCCTTAAGGTTACATATTTCCTTCAATTGCTAATTTATCTGAATCACAAAATATTTGATATGTTGTGTATTCATCATTAATCATCTATCACTTATTTGACTCATATATTATTGTGTTCTTTATAGTGTTAAATACATTGGAATTTTAGTTTTGTCATTGTTATTTATTAGGAACTTAATTTCATTGTGATCCATGTCCATGGTTCTGTTATACTAATTTCTTAGAATTTTTTCTCTATCGTGGTTCATGTAATGTGGAAAAAATATTTTGTCTTTGCTGAAGAAAAATATGTATTATATATAAAATATGTATCAACTATGTCTAGTAAATTGAGCTTATTATTATGTTTATCAAATTGTATATAATTTTTAGTCTTTTTTGTCTGCTTGACTTATTTATTGAAACAATTGTGTTAGAATCTTCTGTGTAATAGAACATGTGCCAACTTATCCTTGTAGTGATACCACTCCTTAATTCACATATTTAAATTTATTTTTAAGATGCATGGAAATTGAACCAATCATTTTTGACTATGTTTAAGTATACATTAAAGTCAACAGTAAAACTAAAATATACAATAAGATAAATGAGAGACAAGAGTAAAATTTAAGAATTGTACTTTTCTTTTCTCTCAGCCTGAAGTAAATTGCTCAATTCAATATGGATATTTGTCTTAAGTACGATATAAGAAAGGTTGTTAGTCCTTATTATAAATTCCTGAATTTCCAAGGAAGAACTAAGATTTTCAAAAAAGATTCCTGTGTTTTAGTGCTTACTTATACTAGTTTAGACAATATTATTATTGTAGATTTTATGTGTTATGCCTTGATGTGTTTTAGACTACAACCCATCTCACCAGTTAAGCTTCCTCATTTTTGCATGTGCCAAGTGCCATGCTAATCTCTGGCCCACTGTCTTCTATAGTTTTGTTTTTAGGAAATTTATTTCATTTTTATGTAGAATCTGCCCTATTCTAATTGGGTATAAAATTACTTACACTATGAATATGATATAGCAAAATAATATAAGTTAACTGTGAGAGAGGAACAGGAAATAAATGTAAGAATGGAAAATATAATCTTTAATAAATCTGGAATATCAGTCTTAAAGCCTAAAAAGTTATTAATGATGATAATAATATCAATAGCAAACACTTTGTAGAGCTTACTGTGCCGCCCGTATTTTAAGTGATATATATATATATATATATATATATATATATATCAAGATTTTTAATACTTAACACAATCTGATAAGGGAGGTACGATTTTCCCGTTTTTTAAATGCAAAAACTAAGGGGTAAAGTCAACCCATCCAGGATCTCAGAGCCACTGAGAGCTATTAAGAGTCTCTAGACATTTCACAATTCAATATAGATATTTTGCGATTCTATATATACAGGTTATGGTTCCTGACATAAACAAAAATTATCAAGAACCAATTAACATAAACACACAAATGTATGAAAATAGACATAAGGAAATTCAAAGTGATTTTACAAGCTGCATTTGACTTTATAAACCTTGCTGTTTCAACTTCAAATGCTGTCCTTATATACACACCAAATCTTAAGTAATCTAAACCTTAAGAGCTTCTCTAGTAAAATAACTACGTACAATTAAAGTTTATGTTTTTCGATAAGTAAAGAGAAAACACGATTAATTATAGACATGATTTCTCATTATATTCCCACCAGGCAGAAAGCCCCAAGAAAGGGTTTGTCATGAATAAATACATAAGGGTTGTTAAAAGGGAGAGACAGAATAAGCAAGGTGATAACAACAATGAGCTGAGAGTCATTTATACACATTTTCAAAGCAAAGGTATAAAAAAGGCAACATACTTGCAAAGATTCAATATTCTAGTATATGTTTGGCCAATAGCAAGCTGTGTAACTTTCTACAGGTGATATATGCTATATGGAACTCATATGTCCTCATTGGTAACAAAGGAGGATTAGAATAAATTTTCTTTCCTAGATTTCATTAATTTCTCAATGACTTTGTGGAGTAACAGTCTGGAGCCCATCCTGCTTTTGAGACGTAAGAGCCTTGAAGGTGTGTTGGGGGTGGAGCAAGTGACACCTCATGTACAGGTGCAGCTTCCTCCTTAAGCCACCCATTGTCCAATCAAATTGTGACAGTGAACAGTAGATTTCAGTCATTTGTCTTATTGCCTCTCTCTTTATTTATTATTTCCTTTATTAGAGTTTTAAAATATTTTTAGGTATATAGCTATATGAACCCCAGTTTGGTCAGTTGTAGGTATTTGTATCCAGATGCCATAGAGTTGGAAACTGAGTTAAAGTGATACCGAAACTCAGGCCTGGTAGCTTGCCCCTCAAAAGCCAGTACTCCTCGAGAGACAGGTATTGGTAGGAAGGAAAGTTGCTGTATTCCAGAGGCCAGCAACTGGGGAAGAGGGTGGATTCACGTCCAAAGGCCAATTTCCCTACTGCCGATCAGTGGGCAAGAGCTCTTAAAGTGAAGTCTCAGGGGTGTATAGGTGGAAGGAGAGGGCTACGTGCAGAAACAGCACAGTCAGCTCTGACCGTCATCTTGAAATTGGCCCTGCAGCGATCTGGTCAGTGTCATCTTGATTGTTTTAAGTAGTTAGTCTTCAGTTCCAGGGTCGGTTTGTTCCCATTTCTTTGAGGCCAGTTCTTGGAATTGCAGCACCTTATGTCATGGCTACAGTCTGGTCGTCATGTAGTTAACTTCTTCCTCCTGGCAGGGTTTTCGGTATCTACAAGACAGCTCACAGGATACGGCTCAGAATACTGAGGAGGAACTAAAGGTCCTGGACTTTGTTGAATGACTCAACTATTATTATTTTTTCTTGTTGACTATCTCCCTGTTCCTGCACTTTCTCAGTTCTCTGGTTAAACTTATTCTTTGACTAAAGTTATTCTATGGAGAAGAGGTAGGCAGAGGACTTGAAGGGATCTGTACTGCGAAAGCCCCATAGGGTCTTGCTCTGCTTCAAGAGAGGATTGTGGAATTTCTCCCTGTCTTCCTCCATGTTATCATTATTAGCTATAACGTGTTAGAGCAAGCCACCTGGTATTTCTAAATACAGGTATCCCCCATTTTTTGAAAGTTTGCTTTACACCATTTCACTTTTATGAAGATCCTACATTAGTTCCTATTTTGCTAACTGAAAGAAATCCAAAGAGGATTTTTGATTTTTCCAAAAAAAAAACAAGTGATGGAAAGTGAAAATAATAGCATTTGTTTTGGGGCCAGCTGAGCCATTACAGAGGTTAGCACATCCCCGAAGCTGTGACAGTGGCATCGCCAAACCCCTTCCCCAAGAGCTCCTCTCAGCATCTCAGCATCCAGCCATCTTAGCTTTGAACTGTGTCTGTGAGCACCTGAGTTCAACTCCATTTATTTTGTGTATCCGTTAGCAAGAGCCCTCCTAAGGTAATTTCGACCTCACTTTACACCATTTTGATTTACAAAAGGTTTAATAGAAATGCCCTACTTTCAGATGGGGGAGTGGGACCTACACAGTCACACAAGAAGAAAATATCTACTTCTGGAGGCAAATATATAAAAGCCAATTTCTGGCAATTGTGAACCACCTCTAGGACGTTTCCTGGTTCTGTCTCACTAAATATCAAATAGTCCTTCATAGGTAGGCTTTTTATTCCCAGAAAACATTCTTCTAGGTCATTTCTTATTTTTGAACCAAATTATTCCCTAGAAAAATCATCTTTCTTCTGACTCTTCTCCCTTCTTAGGAAGAGAAATTTCTACATACCCATAGAGATGCTTCAACACGTTTTCAGGTGTTCTCGAGCTAAACCACTTTCCTTTACCTTTCATCTCCCTAATTTCCCTTCAAATTGTCTTTAATTTTGGCCTAAAATATGTTTAGATATAGCAAGATCTAGATACATGTTTTTAGACAATTTGAACTAAAGTCAAATCTGAATTTTTAAGTTGTAATTATGGATAGACATCGAATATATTTTATCACTCTGAAGAAAAAAAGAAAGAGAGAAAGAAGCTACCCAGCTTTTGGTGCTAATTTTGAGTGCCCCAATATGCAAAGGATGACTTTCTTCCCCTAGCTCTGTGTTAATCTCAGCTATTGTCTGGAGTTATTAGGAGACTAAACTATGGTTGCACGTACTTTGAAGGGTAAACCATGCTTGGGTAACTTTCTTAATATAATGCAGCACTTTATCTTTCTCTCTGTGTGTTTATTCTGGGAATCCATCTAGTCACTTGCTCCAAGTTGTAAGCATTAGCAATTAGCATCTTTTTTTCAGAATGAACAGGAAGTATAGTTATATTTCTACCGAATGTGTTTTATCTCTAGTAAGTACTTCTTTAGTTGGATTTTTATTTGGAATACTTAGGTTTATTCTCATTTGAATGGTTCTTTTCTCTTTTAATTGTTCCCATTAGTATCACAAACCAGTTGACAATGACTTCCCTGCATATTCTCTCTGACACTTTCATTTGCTTTACCACTAACATTATTACCTGCGTGTGTGCTTTATAAACCCGCTGGGTAGACAAAATTCCAATAGCCTGAACTACCTTTCTTCACTATACCCTCAGCTACCTGATCATTTCTACTTTAGTGCTTAGGGTTCTTCAGAGAAGATGACAATAAAAAACTAGGGCATTGAAGTGAGCTTACCACATAATCATCACGAGCTTTGGTTTAATATCATAAAACTTCAGAAATACATCATCCCACTGGACTTGGAGACATTACAAAGAACGCGTTTTTTTTTATTATTGTTGCTGTTAATAGTATTACTGAGATGGGAGATTTGGAAATATAAAAACAAGTTAATGCATACAGCTTGTAAATTTTAAAATCTTTCTACTGGGCAATAAACATTAATTAACGTCAAATAAACATATCTGAGTCTCATAACAAATAAACTGTTACACAGAAAGTGCTGTTGAGTTGTACGACAGGGAATGCAGTTTCAGCTTAGAATCCAGTCAGAGGGGATGCTTTCTGAGAGAGTCGAATATGACCTTTGATCAGTACAGCAGAGGACAATGCTGATACTACCAAAGGTCCTGGGTGTAGGGTCAGCTTCTCAGTTAGCGAGAAAGATGCCATAGTGCCACACAAACTTATGATGTGTTCTTGAGGTTCACACCTCAACCAGGAGTCCCACATTCAGTGAAGAGTATAGAAAATGAAAAAAAATAGGAAAGACAAAGGATTAAAGACTTGGTTTGGAGGTGAATTTTGAAAAAATCTTTTCAGTGCATAACATGAAAAGTCTGAAAGCACTAAGAGATGCCAGAAAAACATTGTTACAGTTTTTGAAACAAGAACAAAGGAAGCCAGAGATGAAGATCGGCAATTCCTGAGGAATCCAGTGTAAGGGATTCCTTAGCAGCTCTGGGTATAAAGTCTCATCAATATACTGGTATGAGGACACAAAGAACTGAAAAGATAGGGCCTTTTAAAAAAAATCTTGCTATTATTAAAATTTTAGCTAGTAAAATATGTACAGTGAATGTTTGCTTTCAATGTAGTTCAAACATTTTTAAGAAATATTTTTGTGATCTTAAGCTCTGTATTAAATACTCCATCTAGTTTTTGTGACACTATGGGCTGTATATTACAGAATGATGTATTAACTAGACTTTACCTTTCTGTGTGTTTGTGCTGCAATTGAAAGATCATTAACTTTTCCTTATGTACTCTGAACAATTCATCATAAGATATATTTTTCCCATACTCTCACTTTCTTGTCACCTAGGACAATGCCTCTACTTCTATAAAACATTTGCCATGAAATAGCACTTTATTCTCAAGAGAACCTCCCCAGACTATCTTGAAAAGCTCATTCCCGGTGTCCTCTGACACACACACACACACACACACACACACACACACAGACACCCCTCTGGCATACACAGTTCTAAGACATGCTCCCATTTTGTGGCAGAAACAAGTTGTGAGAGACACTATTTCTTTTCATTTCATTCAGAAGTTTCCTTGTATCTATAGCATACTCACTGATGTAGTCATTTATTTGTTTAACAAATACATTTATGTTGAGGTAATAGAATATCCCAGAAATCAGTCAAGGTAGAAAAATATCGATTCATCAGCCAAAAGATCTCGGAGTGGTTTCTTTTCTCCTCACTGGCTATGTGTGTCCTTCACCTTCCTGATGCACAGCTTGTGCATTTAGGAAAAAATGATCATATTGACACTTGGCTTATAGATGTGTTTAATACTTTTTAATAAGCCTAAATAAAACACTTAGTACAGTGCAGTGGAACTGTGATGATCTCTTCGATAAATGGCACTTGTCAAATAGAAAATCCATAGGAACAAAAATGAAGCAGGACCCTTACCTCTTACCATGTTAATTTTAAAGAGATCAGAGATGTAAATGTGATAAGTAAAACAATAAAAGAAATAAAACAGAGAAAATAAAAACAGGAAGATACTTTTATGACATTGGATTAGGCATTCCTTTTTAAAGAGGCCATAGAATGAAAGATTCTGGACCTAATTTTCAGCTCCAATGATGCTGTGACTGCAGCAGAAGAGAATCTTTCTAAAGCTCTCTCTGTGGCCCCTCTGTCTTCCAGAGAATCCCCTGGGCTGGCAATTCACAGTCTGGGCTGAGGCTAAGGTGGTCTTCAGATTCACCTTGATTTGGGTATAAGCAGTCCAGTCTTTGTATCTCTAAATTAGCTATTGGATACTGACCACTCCCAGGAAAAGGCCAGGATCTTATTTAATTTCAGCCATGAAGGCCGGGGAGGACCATGTGGTCCCATGAGTTATTGTACAGTTTTTCTCTTAATACCCTCTTTCAGCCCCATGCTCCCTCCTTTCTTATGATGGTTTCTCTCCAGAGAACAAGGCTCTCTTCTCCTTCATGGCTACCTGGCCGTATGCAGGTGGTGAAATAGGGAACTTCTCTGTGAACTTCAGAGTGAAAAAGAAATAGAATATTAGATACCAGAGAAATTCTCTAAATCACGGTATGGTCAAATACAAATACTTTAAGAGGCATTCCTACTTAATAGAATGAGTTTCCTTCATAATATAATAACAATCACGTGTTCAAATATTTTCAGCCCACTACAATTGGATATCATGAAATAAATGTTTATGATCAAGAAAATGTAGAATTAGAGCCCTGCGGCATGGAGGGCATTGAAGCCGGCACCAACAGCCGGCGATGCAGGGGCTCCGGAGCGCAGCATGGAGGGGCCGCCTAGCTGGGGCCCGTGGCCCTGCATCTTCTGCTTGTGACGCGGGTCCTGTGCACGCTGTGGCCCCCGAGGGGCTGGGAGGCGAGCCAGGGTCCCCTGGCGGGTGTGGGCATCGTGTCCGCAGCCAGTGTCCCTGAGGCTGCGCTCCAGCCACGATCACTTGGTGAAGCTGCGCCGCAACAGCGTGGCCGACTTCTGGCGCTGTGAGGACCTGTGCGCGCTGCAGGGCTCGGTGCCTCTGCCCGCCGGTCGTGCTTCCCTGTGGGAGGGCCTGCTGGACTTCAACGCCGACCGCCTCCGCGGGGTGGACGGGACACCACTCTTGAGCACCCTCTGCCTGTGATCTGTATCCAGAGCTTCTTCCAGCCACGGCTTGGCGAGACAGGTTGTGACAGAAATAAAGTTTACAGAAGTTGTGTTCCTGCGATAAGAAACAAAGATGTGACCTTCCAGTTGTGTAAAGCTCATGAATGCTGTGCAAGTACGTCGGGTGCGCTAAGGAACCTGGAGCTAAGTGGGCTAGTCCTGAGAGAGAGAGACTTAACTATGTAAACAAAGATCATTCTGTGATGAAAGCAGTTATCATAAAAGTTCTCCAGATGGAAGGAGTGCCAAGTCAGAGTACCAGTGTATAACTGCTCCATCGTGAAGGAACCATGCAAAGCTGTTAGACAGAAAAAGAGAACTCCAATTTTGGGAAGTTATCGAAAAGGAAAAGCTACTATTAGAATTGGCTTGGCCGCAAAGCAACCTGTAAGTAATGGAAGGAAACACTCTGCTGGTAAATAATGTTATGGTCCTGAACCTCTACCACTTGGTGTGTCTGGTTTCCGGCCGTGGCGTACTGCAGAACATGCAAAAAGCAGCAGGTCCATCAGAATTTCCTGTGACTGTGACAGTAGAGAGTCCTTCCTCCTCAGAAATCAGAGAGGTCCATGATTCCTCAGAAAATGTTCAGGAAGAGCCAGAGAAAATCCGTTTGAAACAAGAAGCATTGTCGGTACAAAGTTATCACTTTAAAACTATAGAGAAGATTATTTTTCAAACGGAAGCCTGATTGCAACACGCCATAGCTTGTGTGAGGGTTCTGTTTTCCCCTCCCATCTGCATTGTATCCCCTTGAATGGTTCCTTAAGCTTAGACAAAGGTGAATGGTGGACATTTAAACTCTAAGAAATAAAAATCAAAACGTCGTTAGTGATATATTTTCCTTTCCTTAGAACCTTAGTATATTAGATTTAGGGAGAACCTTAGTGATCATACGATAAAGAAATTGAGTTCTGAATGAACATAGTCAGCTGATTCAGTGCTCTTGTTTTACAGATGAGAAAATTGACAGTTCTAGTTGAACTCTCTTTTTATAAGAGGAAAATATGGCCTCATTTTAAATAAAAGTAAAGTTAAAAAAAAAGAAAATGTAGAATTAGTGTTATTATTCTAAGTGTTTTAAAATTAGTTTATTGTAAATCTAAAGCATCTACTCTAAGAAACACACGCACACACAAACACACACACACCTCTCTTCACTTCTACTAAAAAAAAATCCCTGGCCTCACTATTAACTGTAGTTGGCATCTTCAGTAGAAAGAAATTTAAAATGAAACTTTATACCTCAGTGTTAGAAGACTTGTGATAATAAAGTGGAATTCCACTTTCTACATTTGAAGGTGATGTGGTGACTATCATAGTTATCACAATATTTCTCAGGTGGGTGATCCGACACAGTACTGAAAAGGCAGTTTGCTAAGACACTGACTAAGAATTCATGTCTCAAAAGCCACAGGAGATCCAGAGCAGTAACATCTGGTTGATTTCTGGATATTAGCACAGTTCCTTTTGTGGAGGAAGAACTGTATCAGTAGTTTATAAGTGAAGGCTCTAATAGACATCAATATTTCAAAGAGAATTAACTTCATTTATATGAAAATGTTTTGACTTGGTAGATTGTAACATTTCCTAAGTGCCATTAATTTGTTGAGACCTCATTATTTTTTACCTATATAATGGAAGAGATTCTATTCAATTCAATATTATATTTAATATTCAATTGTTGTTTTTGGGAGCATAAAGAAGGCATTATTTAAAAAGAAATGATTGGTTTAAAGTTATTTTTTACTTATATGGTTTATCCTTTCAAAAAAATCCAGATATGATTTATAAACTGCATATAATTAATACGCTTAAGACATTATTTCAAGTTTATGAAAAATGCAGATAAAAGAAACTGTATATCAATTCTTTAGTAGGTGTTTTAGTCAGCTCATGTTGTTATAAAAAATACCATAGACTAGGGGGCTTACACAACAGAAATTTCTTTCTGACAGTTCTGAAGGCTGGGAAGTTGAGACCAGGATGCCGGTATGGTTGAGTTTGTTGAGGGCCCTTTACTTGGCTTGCAGATATAAACACACAAGGCAGACAGAGAGCAAACTCTTTCATCTTTTCCTGTAAAAGCACAAATCCCATCATGACCTCACTGAAATCTAGTTATCTCAGTGATTTCTAGGTAACTGAGCTGCACCTCCTAATACCATCACATTGGGGGTTAGGGATTCAACATATGAATTCTGAGAGGACCCAAACATTTAGTCCATAACAGTAGAAACACAGGCAAAGAATTTACAAATGTAAATTTGTAACTGGTACGGACTTTCCCAAGGGTTATTTACCATTCTGCACTGAGAATTGTAAGGTTTTGTTCATTATACAGTTACCGCAGCAGGTATGGTGGGCTCCACGGGTGCAAAGGTGATTCAGGATGGGCCACCTCCCAGCTTATTCCAGAGGGAGCCTGAAGCCAGAGCTTACACACTTTAGTAAAAGTTCTGGAAGAGATACATCTTCCATTTAATGTGATCTCTTTACTGCGTAATCATAGGGCCTTAATGTCTCTAAGAAAGTTCACCTTTACATGTTACTGCATTGGAATGCCCATTTGTTTTCAAAGATTTGTGACTTACAGTTTTACAGATGACAAAATAAGGCTCTGAGAAATTAGTGGCTTACTCAGAGTTAAGGAACAGACATAGAGAACTCATATTTATGGTTGCCAAAGTGGAAAGGTGGGAGGGATAAACTAGGAGTTTGGGATTGACATATGCACACAATTATGTATAAAATAGATAATCAACAAGGACCTACTGTAGAGCACAGGGAACTCTACTCAATATTCTGTAATAACCTATAAGGGAAAAGAATCTGAAAAAGAACAGATATATACATATATATGAGTATATATGTATGACAATCACGCTGCTGTACATCTGAAACTAACACAACATTGTGAATCAACTACACTTCAGTAAATAAATTAATTTAAAAAAATGAACTAGTAAATGGCAGTAATAAGACATTAGGTATTTTGACCCTTCTTTGTTTTTTGTTTAACACTCTGCTTTTCTCTATACAGAGAAAGAATTAGAAATATATATATATATATATATATATATATATATATGATAATAGAAATCATAAGCTCACATTGATCCTCCCAAACCCAAATCCAAGTGTTTTAGGGTTGTTCTTTTTTTTAAATTAATTAATTAGTTAATTTATTTATTTTAGTCTGTGTTGGGTCTTTGTTCTACACGCGGGCTTTCTCTAGTTGCAGCGAGTGGGGGCTACTCTTCGTTGTGGAACACGGGCTCTGGGCACGCGGGCTCAGTAGCTGTGGCTCACGGGCTTAGTTGCTCCGCGGCATGTGGGATCTTCCTGGACCAGGGCTCGAACCCATGTCCCCTGCATTGGAAGGTGGACTCTTAACCACTGTGCCACCAGAGTTGTTCTTTAGCTACCTTCTTTCTTCATATTTCCTTTTCTATATAGTGAAGTGTCTGGTTCCCAAAAATCTCAATACATTTATTTATCTGCTTAATCTCATAACACACATAAAATAGTTTCAGACCTTCTATTTTCATATCACTATGTAAAACCAACCCATGAAAAAGAGGTCATGATTTGTTCATAGCTCTGTTTCATATTTCTCCCTGGACTTAGAGTACATAGTGAAAATATTGTTTTAGAAGTGACTCTTATTAGCTATCTAAGTTTCTCTAGCTTGGGAAATGCTGTTTGTTGCATTGGTTTGTGTTGCCTTTTCAGTCGTAGGTATTTTCCCTCACCCTTTATTTTTTACTGGGTTTCTAACATGTAAAATGTAAACATGATTTCAAACATCAAAATCTTAAAGAAAAACTATAAAGTATAAAATTTTATAATATTAAAAGTATCTCGCATCTTTCTACAACAAAGTATACCCAAAGTGGTGCCACTTCGTCTCCCATACCTTAACCCTGCTCTCTCCAGAATGCTCTGAAAGCGATCGGTTTTAGTGTTTTGACGTTTGTCCTCCCAATGCTTCTCAGATACAGGTAAATGCATTCCAGTTTGTTTTTATTTCTCCTTTTCTTCACTTGAGATATAGCATACTACATATCTTTTGCACTTCATTGTCATTATTTTTATACTTAAAACTACTCCTGCAAATAATTGCCTCGATCTCTTTTATGGCTGCAAACTACTCTACTTTGTGATGTAAGTGTGATTCAGGTGTGGTAACACCTTGAAGTTTTCACCCTCAGTGATTGAAAGTGACTAGTTCCTCAGAGCCTCATCAACAGAGCGTATTGTTAAGCTTTTAATTTTTTTGCCAATAAGATGACTAATAAATGATATATCAGAGAAGATTTAATTTGCATTTCTCTTGTTTGAAGTTGGGACATTTTAATACTTTTATGTGAATTGTTCATTCATGCTTGGTGCCTATTTTTCTAAAGATTTTTGGTGTTCTTCTCAATTTTTGTATTTTTCTACATGGTTATTGAGGTTCCCAACACCATTAACAAGGCTAGAACCAGTGAGTGCACATCTGAGAAGAACCAGACTCTCCTCTAAGGTATCCACTAAGTTCAGGGGAAAAGATAAAAACTTGACGGTGAAAAAGAGACTTTTCCTATAGCTGGCAGAAACTTGACAGGGGAGAAAGTCAGGTAACCCAGGTCAACATCAGCAAAAATAAGACATTGATATAATGAAACAGAAAATATGATACACTGAGGATACAATACCAATTCCATATACTCCTGTCAAAAATGTATAACCTCCAGTCATGAGAAAACACGAGACAAACACAAATTGAGGCATGTTTAGCAAAATAGCTGAACAATACTCTTCAAAGGTATCAAGACTGTGAAAGACAAGAAAGCCTTGGGGACGTCAGAACGCAGGAGACAGGGGAAATAAAGATTAAACCCAGTGGAGACGCCTGAATGGCGACTTGGGAACATAGAAGGACATCAGTGGAGAAGCTGGTGAGATTTGAACAGAATCTTTAGCTGATGATATTGTTTCAATGTTAATTTTCTGGTTCTGATAATTGTATTACAGTCGGGCAATAGATGACATGGGGAGTGGCTGAGGGAAAGATAAATGTCTTACTTTTACAATTTTCTGTAAGTGCAAATTACCTTCCTGTAAGTGGAAGTGGTTTTGATCAGTTCTGGTTAGGATTACGATGAATCATTTTGTAGTTTTGTTTATTTTTAAATAAGATTTTCTCTTCTGTTGTACCTTCTAACCAGTTATTATGTGAAGGCTATTTATTTCTGCGTGTTAATTTTATATGTAGAACTTATTCATCCTGCATAATTGAGATGTTACACCAGTTGATAGAAACTCCATTTTCCCCTCCCCAGCCCTTGGTAACCATTATTGAACTCTGATTATATGTGTTTGGCTTAGATTCCTCATATAACTGGAGTCGTGCATTATTTGTCCTTCTGTGACTGTCTCATTTCATTTAGCATAATGTCCTCCTATTCATCCATGTTGTTGCATATGTCAGATTTTCCTTCTTTTTTTAATGCTGAATAACAGTCCATGGTATGTATTAGTATACAACACAATTTTTTATCTATTCGTACATCAATGGACATTTTGATTTTTTCTGCATCCTGGCTATTGTGGCCACTACTGCAATGAACACTGGAGAGCTAATATCTCTTTGAGATCCTGATTTCATTTCTTTTGGATAAACACCGAGAGATGGAATTACTAGATCACTTGGTAGTTCTATTTTTAATTTTTTCAGGGTATCTCCATACTGTTTTTCATAGCAATGGCCCAATTTTTTATTCCCATTAACAGTCCACAAGGGTTTTAATTTCTTCATGTTATTTTCAACACTAATTATTTTTTTTCTTTTCTTTCATTCTTTTTTTTTGTTTTTTATAGTAACCATACTAACATGTGTGAGGTGATATTTTATTGTGGTTTTGACTTGTGGTCTCTCCAGTGTTAGTGATATTCAAAATATTTTCATATACCTTTGGACGTGTGTATGCCTTCTGTATAGAATGTCTAGTCAAGTTGTTAGCCCAATTTTTTTTTCTATGAGAACATGTATTTTTATATTTTAGTTATTGAGGACATATCCCTGTGCTTAAACAACTGTAAAAGTCAGTTAAAATTTAAGCACTTATTTTTTTATTGGTGTATACTTGCTTTACACTGCTTTGTCAGTTTCTGTTAGCCCAATTTTTAATCAGGTTATTAGATTTTTGCTCATGTTATAGGAGTTCCTTATATATATATTGGAAATTCACTTCTTATCTGATGTATGGTTTTCAAATATTTTCTTCTATTCTATAGGTTAAAATTAATTTTTATTGGACTATAGTTATTTTACAACGTTGTGTTAGTTTTTGCTGTACAGCAAAGTGAATCAGCTATACATATACACATATTCCCTCTTTTTTGGATTTCCTTCCCATTTAGGTCACCACAGAGCATTGACTAGAGGTCCCTGTGCTATATCTAGACACTTTTTAAGTGACTATATCAACACATGTTTGATATATTGCTATAATATTATATGGAACAAAAATCAATTCAAATAAGGTGCACAAATACAAAAATAGAATACATTTGTGTCATATTTTTTAAAAACAAAAGAATCATTGACCCGTCTCTAATCAAATTATAAAATTTCATATTCTATATCTCTGATTGTAGACATCTTTTGTCTACTTTAGGATGAATCTCTGTCCCTACTTATATGTTCAATATATGCAAAATATACACACAGAATACTGTCACAGAGCTAAGATGAAAATGTAAATGTAAAGAGCTTTGACAGGACTAAGATGTGGCCAAAGTATATTTATTAGTAAGTGAAAGCTTTTGTTTCATTCATCTCTATAATTCTTATAAGTTGTACGTTTCATGCACTAGAGACAGTTATCCTTTTGTAGCTGACATCACCACTTAAAGCAATAACCTTAATTTTAAAAATTTTTGCAAAAAAAAATAAAACTAGTATTCTTGCTAAACATTCATCCCTTCTCTGAATCATAACCCAACATAGATTGTATGTTTATATAATATTGCACATATATGCTGCATATATATATATATATATGTGTGTGTGTGTGTGTATGTGTGTATATACACACCAACCCACATACATGTGGCTATGACAGGGCAAAAAGCTGGAGGTGAGTCTGTCCCTCTAACGACCATACCTTTCTCTATATAAATTGTTGAGTTCTTACACATCTCTCCCAACTCTCCATGATTTCCAGCTGTATGGAATTGTATAATTGTGGACTGGGCTGCTTAAAGAAAATGAATTCTGTAATTTTTAATATATTTTTGAAAAGGTATTTATGGCACCCCTTCTCAAAACACAAATGTACACTGAAACCCATCATGTAAAAGACGTTCTTAGCTGCTGTGGTTCAGAAGAATCAGGAGGGACAGAAGAAATAAAGGGGACAGGAGCCACTATATACATGGTGTACGTTTCCCGTGCTCCTGTGCATTGGCGGCCTCACATTGCCCCATGCATGTCAGGCGCTCACACGACAGCTCCCTATAATGCCAAATATGAATTATTTCAGGATGAACTGTAAGAAGCCTCCACACGGCACAGCTTCTTAACGTGGAAATTCACTCCAGTGGAAGTTCTTCCCCCTTTTCCAGCCCCTGCCGTTGGCAGCCCAGCACACCGTCTCTTGCTGCTTGGTGCTTTTAGGCGGGGTACCAGCTAGGCATCTCACCCTCACCTACGGTTCTTGACCACTGAGCCCACGGGGAGCCATCCACCCTCACCAGACCAGGTGGTGGGCAGGCAGAAGGCTGCATGCTGCCACCTCTCTCTGCCCTGATGTCTATCTCCCTTCTTCTTACTTCTCGTTACTTAAACAAAAAAAATGCATGATAGTGTGTGGAGTAAGCACATAGCCAAAGAGAAATGTGGGCCCAAGCAAGGGAGAACAGGCACCTCATTCTCAAAAGACCTGAAGTCCCTGATGGCTTTCAGGGAAGGGTTTTTAAACACAGTGAGAGGGAGAGGCTCAGCTTATGCACATTTTCTGATCGGTCAGTGGTGAGGTAGCTGAGTGGTATTTCAGGGGTCAGTATCATCAACCTTCTGCTTCCAACTCGTTTGGGGTCTACCAGCTGGTGGTCAGCATGCAGTTAACATCCTCCACCTGGTGGCAGTTCCAGTATCCGCAAAACAGCTCAAGGACATGGCTCAGGATGTTATCTACAACCCTTGAGGAAGAACTAAAGGTCCCTGACTTTGTTTTATGGCTAAACTCTTATTATTTTGTCTGCTCGACTGTTTTCCTTTGTTTCCGTTTTCTCACTTCTCTGGTTAAGTTTGCGCTTTTGAACTTGGGGAAGGCCTAGGAGGCTAAAGCTTTTCTACAAACAAGAAGTAGGGGACAGGGTGTCTGTCCCTGGGAAGGCCCAGCAGAGTCCTGCTTGGTTTCAGTGTCTACTCCCTGAAGTTGGCTACGTGACACTTTTATTCCTCTTATTTTAGTACTTGACATTTTCATTTGAATATTCAGAAAACACTTCTGGGGAAAGTACATTTTTGCATTTCTAAATAATACTATTTCCCTAACGGCCAATATTTATGGAAATGTCTATGCTTATATCATTTTTGATTGTGCCAGATGAGGACTTCCAGAAAATAAATGGCATTTTCCTTGGAATGAACTCTGTATCACTTGGTTTAGTGTGTGTGTCTGTGTGTGTGTGTGTGTGTGTGTGTGTGTTCTTATTTAAGAATTGGGCATAAGACTAATATTTATTTTGAAGACCATCTTTAAAAGCAAACATTAACTCCATGTTTGTAGGGAAATAAAACAGTAAAACGTGATGACTGATAATTTTAAAAATAATGTGTTTAGGCTTTGCAGATACTTTACATTGCTTTATGGTTTAACTGCCTTCTACAATAGGTACAAAGGTACATCTTACTTTTTCATTAAATTTATGCGTCCTCCTGCGCAATGCATAAAACAGCTGTCGATTTTCCATCGTGATTTTTCATCACTATACAGTCTCTTTTTAACCACTTGTTCTCAGTTAACTGAGAATACAGGCATTACTCTATATAACCACCGTGGATCAATAAGGCTAGCTCTTTAAAGGATGTTAGATCAGCTGTAAAGGAAAAGTATTTTATTATTTATTGTACTAATTATTGTATATTCCATACATCTGTATAGTGTATAAGCCCATTCTTAGAGCACATAAAATATAATAGAAGTGGTAAAACAAAGGGTATTTTATTAAGAAATTTATGCAGCATAAAATGGAGTTAGCCACCTAAAAGAATGATGTGTATCAGAAAAAGGACAAGTCAACATCTCTTTGAAATGACTCTAGGGGCCTCAGACAAGGGAAATAATGCAAACTAGAGCAGAGCTGAATGCCAGCATGAGGAAGTACAGCAAAAGAAATAAACACAGTATTTAGAGGGACTAGTACACAGAAGGATTTTGCATAAAACTCTTATACATTTAACATTTGTTAAAATAAATGTCAGAATACATTGAAACTACATGCTAGAAAATTTAGGGGGAGAAAAAAAAGTCTCACTGCCATTCATTTGAAAAAGAGAACTTTTTCACAAACAGGATGGACAGTACCTAACTAGTAATTTTCTATCCCCCGCTTTCTCTTTTTGCCAACGTCTCTGCAGAAATAAAAGCTGTCCCCCTGCCACTCTCCTTTCCCTTTCACACTCAGCCAGAAGCAAAGCATAATAAAGCAGCCACCTCACTGGTAAACTACAAAATCGAAAATGTTCAAGTGTCATTTTCCAACTGTAGGAAAATTTCAAGACCATGTCGCTTATTCATCCCATAGTTTATTCACTTATTAATTTTGTAATAGTATTTCACTTGGTTCATGAGTCTGATTATATGGAACAACTAGAATTGGATTCCATTACTGAAATTTTAGTGAGTTTAGCTTCATTATTTCCCTGGTAGTTCAAGCAATAGATTTTTTTTCCCACTCTTAAAAGCTTTTATGTTTGAATCTACCTGGATCTCAAATATTTCATTTTATAACTGAAGAGTAGATGCTTACTGTTGATAGAGCTTCAACCCATACGTTTGAATCGCAATGACTACATTCCCCTATGGTAGCAAATTTGTCTTCCTAGGAAATGGGCCATTTGGACCATTCTCATTGCCATAGAAAAAGCATAAAGGAAATTTTTAAAAACTTCAAATTTTATAATACTTTATCCAGTGGTATTATATTCAGTCAACCAGTTTGTCAGACTACATTGTGAACCAAATATGAATGAGAAGAACTTGACTTAATCCCCAAAAATGTTTGACCTTAAGTCATTTAAATATTCTAGACCTCAGGTATTTTTCCTATATATTATGTATATTGTATATAATATAATAATACTATGTACAGTATAACACTGTATAAAATATAATACTACATTTATATGTATATTATAGTTTATAGAGCTATTTTCAGAATAAAACAATGTCATATAACCTGAAAACTTTTTAATTCAATTTACAAGTATTAATGTCTTTTTAAAATAAATTTATTTATTTAGGCTGTGTTGGTTCTTCGTTGCTGCGCGCGGGCTTTCTCTAGTTGTGGTGAGCAGGGCTACTCTTCTTTGCAGTGCACAGGCTTCTCATTGCAGTGGCTTCTTTTGTTGCAGAGCAGAGGCTCTAGGTGCACGGGCTTCGGTAGCTGTGGCTCGTGGGCTCTAGAGTACAGGCTCAGTAGTTGCAGCACATGAGCTTAGTTGCTCCGCAGCATGTGGAATCTTTCTGGAGCAGGATTTGAACCTGTGTCCCCTGCATTGGCAGGCGGATTCTTAACCACTGCACCACCAGGCAAGTCCAGTATTAATGTCTTATGCAAAACATTATGTCAGTCAAGTACATTGGGATAACAATGAACTTTACTTAAGACTGGTACCCCGCTGCACCTTCAACTAATTATTGCTTTTCATATAATTTTTTTTTTCTCTGTGTGGCATGAGGGATCTTAGTTCCCTGGCCAGGGATCTAACCCATGCCCCTGGCATTGGGAAAGCAGAGTCTTAACCACTGGACCTCCAGAGAAGTCCTGCATATGATTTTTCTTGATAAGATATTAAATATTTATAAGTGAGAGGCATGGATCCCAATATATTGTGGAGGGGGTTCTTTTGCAAGGACTGGGGTATATTTTCTCCACCAATTTTTACCTTTGACAATCTTGAAAATATCTGATTAGTGAAGTTACTTTACATCTTACTTTTTTTTTAGATTATACATTTTTGTTGTTGCATCAGAATATTTTCTCAGGACAAAGGATGCTAGCTTCCCTTGTACTGGGTTTTTTGACAAGAGGAATCCACCTAGAAACCTCAATAAAGGGTTATAGCATTCATATGCCAAATTTTATATGTAATTAAGTCAAGAAGAATATACATCTGGGTGGGAGCGTCACCAAAGTTTAAATAAATCACCTTCAAGAAGTCTCAGTGGATAAGATTGTGACTGGTCATGTTTGGAGGCGGTTTAGAGGGGAAGAGATAACTTAGATGCATAACAGTTTGTGAGAGTGGTGCTTTATGAAAGCAACAAGCATCCCAAACATATGTCCACAACATATGCAGGAGAAAATGTACACCAGCTATTTGACTTTGAAGACCAAGTTTGTAGTTAGGAAATCATTAAGATGCTCTGATCAGAGAGCTAGTAAAAAGAAAATTCTGGCAGCATCATTAGAGGCATTTGTAAAGGGTAAGCCGTAAATGAGGATGTTAAAAAGCAGTGATCTATTTCAGCATTTAGAAGGATTAGGCATGCTGATCATTACCAGATATCAGAAAACTAGAACTGAGTTCATGGCCTTTTTGAAGACATAAGCAGCTATAAAATCCCAAAACATGGGTGGCTGGTACAAGATGAGGCTGGACCAAAACCATGTAGAGGAGCTTTTCCTTCATTCGTATAGCACTAGAAAGCCACTGAAAAATTTAAGTAGTAGGCGTATTAGTCAGAGTTAAGTCAGAAAATAGAAAACAGTCTATGCATTTCAAGCCGAAGAGATTTCATAGAGGGGAATAGACACTAATAAATCTGTTGGAAAATCTGAAAGAGTAAAATCCCCAAACCACTAGTTTTCAGTTGCCCTTCTCCAGCTATGCTACAAATGTAAAGTTGCACCATAACATAGAGGTTAGTAAAGTTTAGGAAGCTGGTGCCAATGTCACATCTGCCTTGTGGCCCTAAGACGGGAAAAGAAAGTCTAGGCAATCACCACAGACACTCATGCATGCTAAGACCCGTTTATCTTTTGCCTCTGCAATAAAAAATATGCCTACTCTTGCTTGACCTTGTTCATCCTGCAAGACTGCGTCAGATTGGATGCAATGCCTGGAACCTTGTTGGCAAGGGCACCCAGGGTTTTTCAGTCGGATAGGTGTGGAGAAGGGTGAGAACCAACAGACAACAGCCAGGAGGAGTGGCACGATCAGATTTACATTTTAAAGTGTCTACTCTAGTTGGCTTGTGGAGATAAAAGAGGCAGAAAAAAGTTAGTGTCAGTCTAAAGGATAAATAAGTTAAGATGAATAGTTAGATAACTGAACTCCTGTGGTGGGGTTGAAGATGGATGAAAAGTGAAGGTTGACAGATATTTAAAATATAAAATAGGCAGTTTTTAGGGATCAATTAGCTTATTCTTGCTATAATTCTATGGACTATAAAGTTCCACAGGTTTCTACAGATTCTTCATTATCACACTTTATTTCTCAATGAAGCTTGCCTCAAAGGGAACAGTTTGAGGACAAGAAATATTCTACATATAAATTATCAGAGGAGGAAAATAATGTCTTTTGTAGCTTTATTATTTAGTGATATTTGAGTATTGCAATATGATTAAAAACTAAATCACAGATATGCCATATAATTAAAGATTTTATTAGCCTCCTGGAACGTAAACACAGGTATCCCACGCCAGGGAACAGGGGAAAAATCCACTGAACACTTTAGACTCTACCGTCCAATAAAAATAGAGAATTAATTTTATATTTCCATTTTGCAAATAAACTACAAACTAGTTTATAAAAGTTTGTCTTTATTGAGTAAAATGATCAAATGAGAATAAGCATTGAATGGGAATTTTCTTATTAAATTGCTCAATGTATTTTGTAGCAAGTAGTTATCTCTGAAAAATGCATATAAGCAGTGGAATTTGAAGTCTCTCTAAATGGTTTATCATATGTGGATGTATATGAAAAGGTAGATATCCTCCTCCAACCCAGCATTTTAATTTTATATATATTACAGGATTTAAAGTAAAAGATTAAAAATGAAGCCATTCTCCTCAATTTTAGAGGACTGAATCCCATTCTTTGGCAGTTTGGAAGTCCCAGGCTGGTACTTTCCCTCATTAACTTGTATTTCACTTTTTCCCTTTTAGATCAATACCAGGGAGAGCTGGTGGTGAGAAATATTCATTCCGATAAGGCGTAGGACAGGATGAAACATGAAATCTCCAAATGGCCACCTTATGCATTAATATCAGATTTCAATAGGCAGAGCTTCAATTCTCTATTAAAAATTTCTTAGGTGATTGTAATAAAAATACAACTCAAGTCATCACATTACACATGAAGGCTCTCCTGAGGAAAGGGAATGAGTACAGTGGATGGGGGAATTTTGCGGCTGAAAACCAGTTAATTCTACTCTACATCTTTATTTAGTGCCGTGGGGATGTGGTGAGTGGAGCATGTCATGACTCTTCAGGGTGTTTCTAGCAGGAAAAGTGGATGTGCCCATGTAGAATTGGCAGGTGGCGGTTATGTGTGATGGGCAGACCCCAGAGTTTAGCGCTATAAACTAGACACATAAACAATGAGTGAGATGGGTAACAGACTCACGGTCTCAGTGGTTCAACACCACAAAGCCTTATTTCTCACTCATCGTACGTGGACAATTTCAGTCAAGTTGATCTCCAGGCTCGTTCTCCACGTGGCACCAGCAATCCAGACCTTGTCCACGCTGTGGCTTGGTCATCTCGTCACCTGCCCACACAATTACTGTGTCGGGGAGAGACAGGATGTGGAGAACTCTCAAGTGCTCTGCATCAGCCTCTGATGACACACTGGGCTGCCATTCACAATTCTCGGGTCGTTCATAACAGTCGTGCAACCTATAACCACCACCACAATCAAGATATAGGAAAACAGTTCACTCACCCCCTACAGAGTTCCCTTGGCCTCTTTGTGATAAATCCAATCTTCCCACCTCCAGCCCCTGGTAACAACTGTCAAACTGTCTAAACAGTTAGTCTTTTCCAGAATATCAAATACATGGAGTCATACAGTGACTGGGTTTTGAGTCTGGAGTATTTCATTTAGCACGATCCATCTTAGAGTCATCCATGTTATTGAATACATCAATTTTTATTATTTTTAATTTTTCACCAGTATTCCATTTAATGGATGCTCTACAATCAGTTTATCTACATCTAAGTTGGTGAACCTTTTAGTTGTTTCTTGTTTGGGGCACTTATGAATAAAGCTGCTATAAACATACTTAACAGCACATGGTACTCTCTGTTTGGTTTGGTTTGGTTTGACTCGTCATTGTAGTTTAAGTTTGCATTTCTCCAATCATTAAGATGTTGAGCATCTTTCATTGACTTACTTTCTTTCCACAAATAAGATATCCTCTGGTTTATTTTAGCTGTAAATCTTGGAATTATGTAGGTTTCATTCTTCAGATCTGTTCTTTTCCAAATAATTTTGGCTATTCTGGTTCCTATGTTATTTCACATAAATTTAGGAATTATCTTGTCAAGACCTAGCTTGATCTCCATTTATTTAGATCCTTTTTGGTGTTTTTCATTAGTGTTTATCACTATACAGACCTATATAATACAAATCATAAATGGTATTTTTTCCTGAATTTCACATTCCACTTGTTCATTGCTGGTTTATAGAAATGCGGTTATATTTTTAAAATTTTTACTTGAAACAGAGACCCATAGTAAGTTTTCAATTTTGATAAAGTCCAATTTATCTTTTTTTTTTTTTAATGGATCATGCTTTTTGTAACACCTGTGAGAACTCATTAAGATTTTCTCCTTTATGTTCTCTTCTACAAGTTTTACATTTTATATTAAATCTATGATCCACTTTGAGTCAACATTTGTGTAAGATCAAGGTCCTCCTCCTCTTCCTCCTTTTTCGCTAATGATGTCCAATTTTTCTAGCACCATTTGTTGAAGGGACTATTCTTTCTTTAATGAATTGCGTTTGTACTTCTGTGAAAAATCAGTTGGGTATATTTGTGTGGCTCTATTTCTTGGTACTCTGTTTTCTTCTATCCAAAGGATGCACATATCCTTTGCCAATACTTCACTTGTTTGATTACTGTAGTGATATTGCCTTAAAATCAAGAAATATGAGTCCTCCAAATTTATTCTTCTTTTAAAGTTTTTTACTACTATTTTAGTTTCTTTAGCTTTTTTTTAAACCATTGATCATTGCAGATTTTTAGCTTTTCATATAAATTTTGTCTATAACTTTAAAAAAATCTTGTTGATATTTTGATAGAAATTTCATTGACTGATTATTGCATATTGCTAAATTCAGCAATCCTCATATGTTTTTAATAGTTTTATTGGGATATGTTATAGACAATCATATCATGTGCAAATAGAAGGAGTTTTATTTCTTCCTTTACAATGCATATGTATTTTATTTATTTTTCTTGCCTTAATGCACTGGCTAAGATTTTCAGTACAATATTGAATAAGAGTCGTGAAAGTAGGCATCCTTGCCTTATTATTGATCATAGAGAGAGATCATTCATTCTTTCACCATAAAGTATAATGTTAGCTGTATGTTTTCTTTTTGTAGATGCCCTTTATTAGGTCAAGGAAGTTTTCTTTAGTTCCTAGTTTGTTGAGGTTGTTATGACTACTTTTAATCATGGTAGAATTTTGAATTTCTATATATATATATATATATTATGGTGGTCTGTGATTTTTCTTCTTTAGTCTATTGATATAGTGAATATAATTGATTGTTTTTAATGTAGAGACAAACTTGCTTTAAGGTAAACTCCACTTAGTCATGATGGATATATACTGCTGGATTTAATAAAGTAGTATTTTATCAGTTATATTCAGAATGGATATTGATGGGTAGTTTTCTTTTCTTGTAATGTTTTTGTCTGCTTTTTGGCATCAGGGTAATTTTCACATCATAAAATAAGTGGGGAAGTGTTTCTTCTTCTTCCATTTTCTGTATGTTTAGTGTTGGTAGTATTTCCTCCTTAAATGTTTGGTAGAATATACCAGTCAAGCTGTGTGCCCTTGGAGTTTTCTTTGCAGGAAAGTTTTAAACTATAAATTCAATTTTTTGAATAGAGGTAGTACTACATATTCAGATCATTTTTTTCTGATACTTTGTATCTTTCAAGAAATTGTTCCATTTCAACTGTCAAAATTATTAGCATATTTTTCTCTTATCTTCAGGATTTGTAGTTATTTTGTTATTTATATTAATTAATATTATATATTTGTTTTCTCTTTTTTTCTTGACCAGAATGGCAAAAGAATTACTAGTTCTAATTGTCTTATCAAAGAGCCATCTTGCATTTCATTTCTTTTTCTCTATTGCTTCTGTTTTTCATTTTGATTTCTACATTTATTATTTTCTCTCTGCTTGTTTTATCTTTAATTTGTTTGCTTTTCTTATTATTTAGTGGTAAATTAGATCATTGGTTTGAGTCCTTCAATATTTTTTAATAAAAGCATTCGATTCTCAGATTTCCCTCTAATCATTTCCTTAGTTTATCCCACAAATTTTGATATGCCGTGTTTTCAATTTTATTCAATTCAAAACATTTTCTACTTTTCCTCTTTGATCAAGCAGTTAGACACCATGATTTACAAAGAATTAAGTTTCTTTGTTGACAAATATTTGAGGATGTCTTTTTGTTCTAGATTTCTACTGTAATTGTATTGTGATGAGAAAATATCTCTTGCACGGTTCAACTGTTTTAATTTGTTGATGTTTTTTAATGGTCTAGATTATGGTCTATCCTGATGAATATTCCAGTATACGTGGGAGGAATGTATACTCTATCATGGCTGAGTGGAGTAGCCCATACATATCACTTACATTGTGTCCTCTTACTGATTTTCTGCCTATTTGTTCTATCATTTATGAGAATAGACAGTTAAAGTCTCTAAATCAAATTTTGGATTTATTTATTTTTCCTCCCAGTTCTGTCAGTTTTTGCTTTCTGATTTTGAAGCTCTATTGTTAGGTATATACACATTTAAGATTGTTATGTCCTCTTGGTGAATATAAACCTTTGTCATTATGTCCTTCTAATTTTCCTCTGAAATCTAATTTGTCTGAAAAAGAATAGCTACCCCATCTCTGAGTGGGTTTCCACTGTCATGATAGGCTACACCAGGCCTTTAGTGAGACATTGAATTTTAGCTCGTTTATTCTTAGTCATTTGATGGTGGCTGGCATCTCTTGTTTCTGTTCTTTGCCACAGAAGTGAGCTGATCTGCACGTAACCTCTCCTGGATATGCCTGTCCTTTCTTGGAACTCAGAATTCTTGGTTGCTTCACAATCTCTGGTTCTTGATGGGTTCTAAAAAAGTTATGATTTCAAAGTTTTTATGTCTCTTCCTCACTGTTAGGATTTTTTTCACTTAACATTTTCTAGAACATGACTCATAGTTAAGTTTAAGGGGTACACTGAAGTAGTTTGTACCATACCTACTCCCATCCCCTGGTAAAAGTAGTCCTTTACCTAAAAGGCAAG
Source organism: Delphinapterus leucas (assembly GCF_059928025.1). Lineage (NCBI taxonomy): Eukaryota > Metazoa > Chordata > Mammalia > Artiodactyla > Monodontidae > Delphinapterus > Delphinapterus leucas. Next base: position 135,302,256 of record NC_143133.1, on the reverse strand, counting down.
TCTGAATTCCAAATTAAAGGGGAAATTTACACAGTATAAAAAAAAAAACTGTAAATCTTACCTTCAGACAGAACTGCATTACATTTCTGGTAAAAGTTAAAATCGAAATAATTTATTTTGATCTACTGTTCATAAGAGAAAACAGTATTTGGAAAGTTTTCTGACTATAGTGGAAAACATGAGTTTTATAGAGTCTATTTTTTCCCAAAATTACATTGTGTTTGGCACTTTGGAGTTGTAACTTACTTCTGTAATCACCTTTTTCATTTTCTCATATTGACACTTCTAAGAATCAAGCCATCACTTCTGTTCTCACACCTTGCATCACAAATTATAACTAAGAAAGTTCTGTCATGTTGGGAATTCCTGTACCAAGATGAACTTTAACTCCAGAACCTGAAGACACTTTGAAAATCTCCTGTCAAGATTTGATTTAAAAAAAATAAAAGTTTCTTGGGAGACAGAGAAGTGGGAGTATTTTGTATTTTAGGTTTATAGCATTATATGTATGTGATGTACAGTAGCATTATATGTAGTAACGTATTGTTTAGCCTCCATGTGTTTGTGTTTTTTACGTTTTTTTCCCTGTAATTGATTTCTAATCTCATAGTGTTGTGGACAGAAAAGATGCTTGATATGATTTCAGTTTTCTTAAATGTACCAAGGCTTGATTTGTGACCCAAGATGTGATCTATCCTGGAGAATGTTCTGTGTGCACTTGGGAAGAAAGTGTAATCTGCTGTTTTTGGATGGAATGTCCTATAAATATCAATTAAATCTATCTGGTCTATTGTGTCATTTAATGTTTGTGTTTCCTTATTAATTGTCTGTCTTGATAATCTGTCCATTGGTGTAAGTGAGGTGTCAAAATCCCCCACTATTATTGTGTTACTGTTGATTTCCTCTTTTATAGCTGTTAGTATTTGCCTTATGTATTGAGGTGCTCCTATTTTGGTTGCATATATATTTATAGTTGTTTTATCTACTTCTTAGATTTATCCCTTGATCATTATGTAGCGTCCTCACTTGTCTCTTGTAACAGTCTTTATTTTAAAGTCTATTTCATCTGATATGAGTATTGTTACTCCAGCTTTCTTTTGTTTTCCATTTGTATGGAATATCTTTTTCTGTCCCCTCATTCCAGTCTATATGTGTCCCTAGGTCTGAAGTGGGTCTCTTGTAGACAGCATATATATGGGTCTTGTTTTTGTATCCATTCAGCAAGCTTGTGTCTTTTGGTTGGAGCATTTAATACATTCACATTTAAGGTAATTATCGATATGTATGTTCCTATTACCATTTTCCTAATTCTTTTGAGTTTTTTTTTTTTTTGGAGGTCCTTTCCTTCTCTTGTGTTTCCCACTTAGAGAAGTTCCTTAAGCATTTGTTGTAGAGCTGTTTTGGTGGTGTTGAATTCTCTTAGCTTTTGCTTGTCTGTAACGCTTTTGATTTCTCCATTGAATCTGAATGAAATCCTTGCCGGGTAGAGTAATCCTGGTTGTAGATTCTTCCGTTTAATCACTTTAAATATATCACGCCGCTCCCTGCTGGCTTGTAGAGTTTCTGCTGAGAAATCAGCTGTTTACCTTATGGGAGTTCCCTTGTATGCTATTTTTCATTTTTCTCTTATTTCTTTTAATAATTTTTCTTTGTCTTTAATTTTTGTCAATTTGATTACTATGTGTATCAGCATGTTTCTCCTTGGGTTTCTCCTGCCTGCGATTCTCTGCACTTTCTGGACTTGGGTGACTATTTCCTTTCTCACGTTAGGGAAGTTTTCCACTATAATCTCTTCAAGTATTTTCTCGGTTCCTTTCTCTCTCTCTTCTCCTTCTGGGAACCCTATAATGTGAATTTTGGTGTGTTTAATGTTGTCCCAGAGTTCTCTTAGGCTGTCTTAATTTCTTTCCATTCTTTTTCTTTATTCTGTTCTGTGACAGTGAGTTCCACCTTTCTGTTCCAGGTCACTTATCTGTTCTTCTGCCACAGTTATTCTGCGATTTTTTCCTGCTAGTGTATTTTTCATTTCAGTTATTGTATTGTTCATCTCTGTTTGCTTGTTCTTTTATTCTTCTAGGTGTTTGTTCTTTAACTTTTCTAGGTCTTTTAAAAATATTTCTTGCATCTTCTCGTTCTTTGCCTCCATTCTCCTTCTGAGGTCCTGGATCGTCTTCACTGCCATTATTCTGAATTCCTTTTCTGGAAGATTGCCTATCTCCACTGCTTTTAATTGTTTTTCTGGGGCTTTATCTTGTTCCTTCATCTGGTACATAGTCCTCTGCTTTTTCATTTTGTCTATCTTTCTGTGAATGTTGTTTTTGCTCCACAGGCTGCAGGATTGTAGTTCTTCTTGCTTCTGCTGTCTGCCCTCTGGTGGATTAGGCTATCTATGAGGCTTGTGCTAGTTTCCTGATGGGAGGGACTGGTGGTGGGTAGAGCTGGCTGTTGCTATGGTGGGCAGAGCTCAGTAAAACTTTAATCCGCTTGTCTGCTGATGGGTGGGGCTGGGTTCCCTCCCTGTTAGTTGTTTGGCCTGAGGCCACCCAACACTGGAGCCTACCCAGCTCTTTGGTGGGGCTAATGGTGGACTCTGGGAGGGCTCACGCCAAGGAGTACTTCCCAGAACTTCTGCTGCCAGTGTTCTTGTCCCCACAGTGAGACACAGCTACCCCCTGCCTCTGCAGGAGACCCTCTAACACTAGCAGGTAGGTATGGTTCAGTCTTCTATGGTAGGTCTCCCAGGTAGGTCTGGGTCACTGCTCCTTCCCCTGGGTCCCGATGCACACACTACTTTGTGTGTGCCCTCTAAGAGTGGAGTCTCTGTTTCCCCCAGTCCTGTCGAAGTCCTACAATCAAATCCCGTTAGCTTTTAAAGTCTGATTCTCTAGGAATTCCTCCTCCCATTGCCGGACCCCCAGGTTGGGAAGCCTGACGTGGATCTCAGAACCTTCACTCCAGTGGGTGGACTTCTGTGGTATAAGTGTTCTCCAGTCTGTGAGTCACCCACCCAGAAGTTATGGGGTTTGATTTTATTGTGATTGCACCCCTCCTACCATCTCACTGTGGTTTCTCCTTTGTCTTTGGATGTGGGGTATCTTTTTGGGTGAGTCCCAGTGTCTTCCTGTCAATGATTGTTCAGCAGTTAGTTGTGATTCCGGTGCTCTTGCAAGAGGGAGTGAGCGCACACCCTTCTACTCCACCATCTTGAACCCCAGAAACAACTTCTGTCTTCCTATAGCTCTGTCCATGTTCATTAGAGTTGAAAAGACAATTGGATTAAAAAGGACCTAAACACAGTGGCTTGATGGATTACAATCAATCTATCAAAATGACATATCACTCATTCAGTCCAATGACTAAAAGCTCTGCTGAGAATTATCTTGATTCTTATAGATTGGATTAAACTTCTGTGCCAGAAATCTTTACAAAAGAAAAGAAGGGTTTCTTGACCAAATGAGGACAATTATCCTCAGTAAAATAAAGCAAAATACCTCTATGATTTGGACACTACTTTTGGGTGGAGAGGAGATTCTGAAAGTGAAGGCTCTGGATGTGAAGCACCTTACCCTGATTCCTACTTGCCCGGGATTTCCTCATTCCCTCAAGTCTCATGTGCTTTTTACTGTAAGCCCAGCATAACAGCCACAGAAATAGGCTTGCTCCTTCTTCTCTATGAAAGAATATAAACAAAGCAATGTTTTTAATTATAAACAAAACATTTTTAAAGAATTTTCACTCAACAAAATTGAGACAGTTTGATAAATTCAACATTGCACTTGTTAGAGTCAAAGAGCAAAAGGACATAGTTATAGCACACAGAAATGAACAGGTTAAAGAAAGCTGATTTTCTAAAGAACAGGGTTCTGGCCCCTAGCATTCTAGGAAAGCTGAATCCTGTGCTAGGGACCCCATTGCTTTCATTATCCACAACATCCAAAAATGAATAAAAAGATCTTGTGCCTTGGAACCTGCCTTTGGGGGACACGGCTGCCATGTGAAGGGTCCCGTGTTGCCTCCTGGACTCACAAAGTCCTGCTCACAACCAGCGCCAGCCACCAGGTACACAGGTGAGGACGTTTTAACAGAAACAGCCTCAGTCAAAGCACAAATGAAAGTAATCACCACAGTCCCAAGAGAGCAGCTCAAGTTGTTACATCAGAAGATCACTGGCAGAGTATATAAGTCCATGCCACTCTCTCACTTCGTCCCAGCTTACCCTTCCCCCTCCCCGTGTCCTCAAGTCCGTCTGCGTCTTTATTCCTGTCCTGCCCCGAGGTTCTGGGAAGCAGCCGCATAGCACAGGGAGGTCAGCTGGGTGCTTTGTGACCACCTAGAGGGGTGGGATAGGGAGGGTGGGAGGGAGACGCAAGAGGGAGAGGATATGGGGATATATGTATACATATAGCTAATTCACTTTGTTATAAAGCAGAAACTAACACACCATTGTAAAGCAATTATACTCCAATAAAGATGTTAAAAACAAAAAAGATCACTGGCAGAGAAAACGGATGTCAGTTCTAAGCTTCAGAGGTTTGGCAGCTGGTTGGTTTTGTAGCAATAGATAACTGATGAACTAATTCATAGAGTTTGTACAAATATTAAATGAATATTTAATAATATTTAATGAATATTAAATAATATAAATGAATTTAATTTACATTTAAATTCATAATTTAAATGAATATTTACAAATATTAAATATTAATTCCTACCATGCTTGTAACAGAAGCTAACACAGCATAAGAACTCATTAATATTGCCTCTTATTATTACCATAATTTTCTTACTCCTGACTTTACTACGTATCTTAAGGATGATAAGTATGAATGTAATAGCAAACCCTTTATCCATAATTTGAGGGAATAAGGTAAGGGGTGGTGCAAATTTAGGGAACTGAGACTTGATTGCTAAAAGTAGCTTTGCAGTAATTTGCACAAGGACCTTGAGGAAATCAGTACTCATCTCTCGGTTTTAATTTCCTTTTCTGTAGAGAGAGTAGTACTAAGGTATCCAAGCTTGTATATATATTCATGAGTCTACATTGTTCAAATAACCCAAGTGTCCTTTATAAATCTCTTGTGCTTTTTCTTTTCATTATACAATATTCGTGGCTGTTTTATTAGAATACATTATGTTTCCTGACCTTCTTAAACACTGTATGATCAACACCATGCAACCCTTGCTAAAAGACTACAGATCATTATTAATATTTTTACAGGTATAAAGACTTGTTCTGGAAGGAAATGTTGAATGTTATAAGGCTATTTGTGTCTATACTAAATACTCCCAGACTGTACCATGGGCATACTTGTGTCTGCTTAATTTCTGTAGCTCTCTACCTTCATCTGTAACTTTTACAGTGTTTTAAATCATCTGGCCCTTATGCTGGAAATTAAAAAAAAAAAAAAAGGTTTCTTTTTTGTCATAGGCTGGCATGGAATAAAATGAAGACCTTTAGAACTATGCTAAAAACAGAAAGTAGATAAACTCCAATCTAAGGCCTGGAGGTTTCTTTCTTAAAAACAAACACACAGACTCAGTGTAATATACATACAGTTAAATGCATGCAATTTATATCACCACAAAAATATATATAATCATTTTAATGAATAAAAACAAAGTTAATGCTTAATGTATTGAGAACTTATTTTTAAGAAATAAAGCACTGTTAGCGGCTTAAAAGTGCAATGTATATACCTCCAAGTCACAGGTCTCTTTCTCTAAAGGTAAATATATATATATATATATATATATATATATATATATATATATACACACACACACACATACACAAACCAGTCCTTCATTTGTGTTGGATTTAGAATAAATGTGGCCTGTAAAAAGCAGGGACACAAATCCATATAAACATCCATTTTGAAAGAGCAATGGAAGCTAAACATGCTCTGATCCTAAGATCTAAACAGTATCCATCACAAGATGGTTTTTATTGGTAGGAAGGAGAAAACTACAGGGCTCAGCCAAAGGGGTGCAGCAATTGTAGTAACTGACATATCCTCTCCACCCCCATCATAAGTTTCAGAATATTGAAGTTTCCTGGGTTTCTGCTTTTTTTTTTCAAAGATGTGTGAGAGCAGAGGAATGGAAATAATCACTAGTTTTTAGGCTAGGGAAGGTTGGAGATCATTTTTAAAAGAGCAGTACTACTCTAGAAAAAAAAAAATTACAATCCCACATCTTGTTTTAGAGTTTTAATCAACTCATGGAAGGGAGCATATCTATGGTAAACTCTTTTCCACTCAAATCCTGTGTTAATGCTGCATGCTTTAGTTTTTTATTTCCTTTAAGTTTTATAAGAATCTTAAAGTCAACGTTTTCAATTTTTCTTTGGATATTTATACTTTTAGACAGTCAGTACCTGTAAGTAGCAGCATGGGAGGAGGCTTGTAAATGTTTTGTCTAATGTTTCATTGTCACCTTTTGTGCACTTATCACTCTTCTAAATGAAACTTTGCACAGCAACCCATGTAAAAAATGTACATTTGTTAAAACTTGTAAATAAAAAAATTTTTTAATAAATGCATACATACACATATATACATATAAATGCACTACATAAACATATATACACATACATCTATACACATACTTAGGAAATATCATTCTGTTACTACTTCAAACAATTTTACTTTATACACCCCCTTCTTCACATATGCATATACAGGTATATACATACATACATACATGCATACAAACTAGCATAACTACACAATGTGTGTGTGTGGCTTTGTCTGTTTTTGAATCATGGAATTACATAGTTCTTATTCTTCTATGATCTCCTTCTTTGTAGTCAATACTACTTGTGAAATTCATTCAGTCATTGCATATAGATGTTGTTCTTATTCTTTGCACTGTGGTATTCCATTTATGCCTACATGACAATTTTATTTGCTCTAATATTTATACATATCTTAGTTGTCCCAATTTGGGGCTTTAATACACAATGCTGCTATGAGTATTGTATACAATTCTCTTAGTCAGCTCAGGCTGCTATAACAAAAACACCACAGACTAGTTGTCTTAAACAACAGAAATTTATTTCTCACAGTTCTGGAGGCTGGAAGTTTGAGATCAAGGTGTCAGCATGGTCAGGCTCTGATGAGAACCCTCTTCTGATCTGCAGATAAGCATCTCCTCCTTGTATCCTCAGATGGCAGAGAGAGAGAGCAAGCCGTGGTCTCCTTATCTTTCATGGACACTGGTCCTATTCATGATGGCTTCCCCACCTAGTTATCCTCCAAAGGTCTTACTACTGGATATCATCCTATTGGGGATTTGAAGTTTTAACACACGAATTTAGAGGGAACACAAACGTTCAGTCCATACCAATAAGAATTCCCCTAGATTTACTATCTAGGAGTAAAATAATTGAGTTGTAAAATATGAGCATATGCAACTTCACTGTTTAGTGCCAAGTTGGTGTCTCAGCATGGTATACCAGTTGTCTCTTATCTATAGTGTACGAGTTTTCCAGAAACTCTCCAGCTCTTGCTACAAAGCCTCACCAAGTCTCAGGATGTCTGATTTGAAAAATATTGTCCATTGGGCACGTGTGTTGTAGAATCTCACTGTGTTTATAATGTGTAAGTTCTTTGATCATTCATGAAATGGAGAATATATCATGTGTATTGACCACCTGAGCCTTCATTTGTGCAGCGACTTTCAATTTTGTCCATTTGTTTATTTGTGTCTTTTCCTTAATATACGTCTTTGATATTGTAAGGCCTATCTTTCCAACTTGTTTTACCACTACACAATCACTAAGCCTATTCTCAGCTTTCTGTGCTTCTTAATAAACATCAACTTATCATGTTCCACTTTGGAGAAAAAAAAAGCCTATTGGAATTGAGTGAGATTGTTTTGAATTTGTGAATAAATTTGGGGAGATGTGATTTTTTATAATAGTGAGATTTCCAATCCATGAGCAAGATATATCTTTCAATTTACTAAGAATTATCAAATGTATCTTCATATAGTTTCACAATTCTGTTCTTTGAGTTATGCAAAATCTCAGATTTACTTCTAGATGCATTATACTTTATATATTAATTCTGTATATAGTAACATTATTAAATTATCTTATAAATTGTAATACTCCATTTCTGTTCTCTTTTTTATGTGTACAAGCATACCACCTTAGAATAACAACTTTGAGCTTTCCTTTCTACACCTTTGTTTCTTTTCTACTCTGGCCAAGACCCCTGTATATAATTAGATACAAGTGGCAATAAATGGCATATTTGTCTCCCTCCACATCTCAGAGGGACAGATTTCAACATTTTCCCATTGAATGTGATATTTATTGTAAACTGGTTTTGCTGATATTCTTTATCAGAGAAGGGGCATTTCCTTTCCTTTTCTAATTTAATAGTTTCATCATTTATGAATATTTAATATTACCAAAAGCTTTTTCTACCTTAAGATCATCATAAGTTTTGCTTTACTTTTTGATCAGTTAATATGATGGATATAATGATTGATTTCCTAATAGTAAACCATCTTATATTACTTGGATAAAATAAAATTGGTCATCATAAGACATAAAATATTTCTGTATTTATGAATTTAGTTTTCTAATACATTGTTTAGGGTATTTACATGTATGCCTACTACAGAGAATAATCTGTAGTTTTCCATGCTTACATGGTTATTATAAGATTTTACTATCATAAAAAAGCCTACCCTCAAAAAATACATTAGGAAATACTCTTTTTCACACTACTGTATAGCAATTTTTAAATTGAAACTATTTCTCAAATCTTTGTTAGAAATCACCATTGAAGAAAAATGAATCCTAAGTTCTAATGATGAGAAGACTTTGGTTACTGAATCAATATTTTAATAATGAACTATTAAAGTTTTCTATTTTTTATGAGTCACTCTTGTATTGCTTATTTTAATTGTCTATTTCATTTACACTATCAAATGTATCGACATAATTTTATAACATCCTCTTATCAGTTTTAATGTTTCAGCTTCTAAAATAAAAGCATATTTTTTCCCCCTGAAAATGGTTGTTTGTATCTTTATTATCTTTTACTCGATGTCCCAACAGTGATGCCTAATTCTGGATCTCTTTTAACTGAGACAAAAATAATATTCTGATACTTGTTTGTCCAACTCTTTTCCTGATTCTTTTACTAAAAATCAAAACTATTCCTTAACATTTTTCTGTCATTCAGCTATGCAGTTATCATTTATTTATAAATATCCAAAGATGCAAAGTGTTTGACAAGTGATATACCCCTTCTAGATGCTATGGCTTTGAGAGATTGCTTCCTTTAATACTCATGTTAAGGAATATTAGGACTTCATAGAGACTAAGTAACTTACCAATGGATAGTTAGTTAAGTAACACAGCCAGGATTCAGAGCCAGGTTTGTCTGAAATTAACCCTGTACATGTCCACAACTACATTGGATTGCCTTAAGAAATGTGCAAGATGCTTGTAATCCTAAAGTTTTAGTAAAGCAATCAAACTACCTGATCAAAGAATGAGTAAGGTAGAACTAAATAAAAGAGTATACTATGATTTTTGGAAAAAGAAGTACATATGAAATATAAAAGAATTCATATTCTTACATTTTATAACCTATACGTGAGTTGTTGTTCGAATATTGTGAAGAATTACCCTGTACAATTTAGCGAATTCTCCATATTTTACATAATCATATTCAGTTTTATTATTATTTATTATTATTATTTATTTATTATGGTTATATATAGTCTGTTTTATAGTTTCATCATCTTCAAACTGTGGGTAATTAAATGTATAGTGTTTCAATTCATGGTTTATAAATGTAGCTAATTTAAGTGTAATTTAGTTAAAGTATTTATGTTTGCCACTTTTTAATGAGAACAGATTTCTAGATGCTTGTGTATAATGCTAGGCACGGCTCTTGGTTCTTTCTGTGTTCTCTTGCATTGTCCTCAGATTTGGTAGACGAGAATCATAAAAGGAAGTAAGTAAGATTACAGGGATGAGAAGTCACTGAGTTTAATGAGCTCACACGGTGTTCTGTCATAATAAATTACCCTACGATGCTTCTGATTAACTAAGCTGCCACTTGTGCTATGAGCTTACAGTACTGTAGCCAAGTAAGCATAATAGAAAACTGTCTACAGAATTAGGAGGCTGCCTTAATTTTATATTTATTACCATCTTGTCACCTCTGATAACACTTCATCCTATACGTGTTCTTGCCTGAAGAGATCAAAATTAAAATTTACGTAAATAGAAGGATTGTAGCTCAATGAAAGCCCAATGAGGCTATTCAGTGCAACACACAATAAGGTGTACAAATTAGAATGAATTTGTTCCAGTTTGAAAATAACAACATTACAATCTCAAAGTGTTCCCTTTCTTCAGTGCTATCATATATTTCCATTACAAGGAAACACATACCATTAAGTCTATTGGTAGTGGTGTATAGATAATGATATTTTTGGTACATTGTACTTTTTCATCATGGGATTTCAGACTAGTCTGATTTTAGAAAAGAGCCCTAGGTAAATGTTTTCTTGAAGAGGTGTTGTGAAGACAGAATATTTATTGTCTAGCCATACATAATAAAAATGCAACTAAATAATGACATGATCAATCAAATTATAACAGTGTATCAGATTCAGAACCAACGGGAGATTACGAAATATATGTAAACTGTGCTTTCACATCGTATTCCTAACAAACATAGTTCTTTATTTTGATAATCATCTCTGACCAGGAAGTGAAGCTTTATTCCACTGCAATCAGGCGGGGGCTGTCCATCTCTCCAGAATGATCAATTACAGTCTTCCCAGCTCATTAACTCTGATCCTGTAATTTCTTCCAACCCGGAAGACATTCCTTCCGCTCTCTATTTATGCTACGTTATTGAAGTCACCCCTATAAAACTATATAAAATTGCTCAAACTGCCTCTCTTTTCTCCAAATTTTATTGTATTCATAACCTCTTAATCTCCATATGCTTCATGCATATTGGCTTTTATTCCCCCAAACTGTAAGTTCTTTGAGGTCAGGAAATACATTTTATTTTTTTCCACAGCATTTAGGGAAGTTATGAATATATCATAAATGCTTACATATTCTCACTGAATTTATTTATGTTTTATTCTTGTAAAATTTGAAGAATCTCTCTCTCTCGCTCTCTCTCTCTCTCTCTCTCTATATATATATATACACACACACACACACATACACATATATATATATATACATATATATAGAAGAGTATATATATACTCTTCTTTTCTGAATTAATTGAGAAATGAAAAAATATTATATTGGGGACAAAATGTCATCTTCACTATAAATGAAATAGACCTTAGAATGTGGCTTGAGTATTGGGACAAAATTAATTTCCTATTTTAATTTAATGTCCTGATGGTACCCCATTATCAGTCTGGTTATGGGTAGCCAGCTACTTCCTGTTTTTTTCTTCTTGGGCATCTGCACTCAAGAGACATGCTTTCTGTTCTGTTTTTCTTATAAAGCATAAAGCATAGAGATGCAGCACAGAAGGATGTTTCTTTTATGCATGTTTTTAAGGTGAAAGAAGAAAGAGGGAGGAATTAAGCTACTCAGAACCTATTCCTCTTTTCAGCCTCACCAGTCAGCTAACAGATGAGAGGGTGGGAGGGTAAAGAGAGTCCAGAAGTTTCACTTTAATAGATAACCCTCCACATGGAAGCACTGTTGAGTAAGGGATCTTTCCCAACACTATTACCAAAGCAAACAGAATAATGTGTTCATACTAACTGCAGTGATTTAAGGTTATTGTTGAACAATTTAGAGGTTTCTTTTTTAATTCAAGGAAATATTCTTGGTAGCTTTCAATAAACAAATATATTTGGTTCCAGCCAATTTGGAAGAGCAAGCCCACAATGTGCAGGAAATCCCAATTTGGTCTGTTTACCTTATTCAAGAATAATCTTATGAATATGTTCAGCCCTCACATAAGACATGTGATATATGTGTTTGCATAATAACATTAAGCATGCAGTTACCAGTGGTTACAGTCTGAGTAAAATCTTCATCTATATCGGCAAGAAAAGTAATTACATCAGTATTGTTGATTGATAAGAGCAGTCAAATAGCATATTCAGATTCTTCCGTAATTCAATAATATAAAGTTTAAATGTGCAAAAGAAGCTAAGTTGTCAGTAGAGAAAAATGGTCATTCAAGTAGCAGGAAAGTTGGTTGATGTCCTTTGTAATTTAGGATATTCTTAAATTATTGTTTTATTTTGGGCATGCAAAGGGTTAAAGACAAATAAATGAGAGCCGTGGAAATTAGCTATAGGAAAATTCTACAATAGCAACAAGGTCTAAACACACAAACAACCAAAATGCAGCATATTTATTCCCTCTGTCTTAACAGAAGCTCAGGCATTTTCTGAGAGCCTACCTCTGGCATGATATTTGTGGGGGTTTGGCATTTTGAAGAGTCGACCTGTAACCTTCAGAGATGGCCCTTTTTGGGAAAGTGTTTTTTGCTTATGGGTACCACATCAACTGGTCCTCTACAATATGGACCAGCCGTAGTTTCCTTTTGAATCATGCTAGCCTCTGTGTCAGTGTATATTGATTCACAGAGCCAGTTTGCTCCCCAAATGATTGTCAAGGAGCTATTCTCATAAGAGAATTAAACTCACGTGTTTTGGATCTGAAAGCAGAGAATAATGTAAATACATTCTTGTACCATAGTATCCCCTGTTATAGGATTTCTGAATGAATTGTGCCTTTGAATTAGCTTATTACACTAGTTCATGTCACAGATGGATGAATGAATAAATGGATTAATGAATGTATGAATGGACATCTCTTGGGTTTTGCAAAGCATGTTTTTGAATGACAGACCCTTGGAGGTGCTACATAGGTCAATTCCTTCTAGCCATGATCAGTCAAGACACATTTCTGATCTCGTCGCTGTTTTAATATGATGCCAGTATTCTGACCTCACCAACGGATATAACTGCTGACTTCTGTCTGCTATTTACAATAACAGTCCCCGTATCTACATTTACAGCTCCATTCCTTCTTCTGAACCCCAGATGTATATTTCAAACATCTAATGAAAATTTACACTTGTACACTTCTATCTATATAGCACAGATATTATATCTACACTTGTATATCCCAAGAATATTTCATGCATGAAAAACCTGGTCTTAAACTCACTGTGTTTCCCCAACCTACTCTTCTCCCCATGTTCCCCATCTCATTGAACGACATTATCTACCCAGCGACACAAACAAGAAAACTAAGCACAATACTTTAGCCCTTATCTGCCGCCACTCCCTACATCAAATGAATTCCTTCTCTTCTAAAAAAAGTGGAGAAATGAGTGGGCTTTAGAATCAGGTAGTCCGGATTTAAATCCCTACTCTTCTTCTTAGAGTTGTGTGACCTTGAGTTTCTCTGAGCATTAGATACCTTATTTTTAAATTTCTTCTAAAAATAATTTTCAAATAAAATTTTTTATTTAAAAATATATACCTCGGGCTTCCCTGGTGGCACAGTGATTGAGAGTCCGCCTGCCGATGCAGGGGACGCGGGTTCGTGCCCCGGTCTGGGAAGATCCCACATGCCACGGAGCGGCTGGGCCCGTGAGCCATGGCCGCTGAGCCTGTGTGTCCGGAGCCTGTGCTGCGCAACGGGAGAGGCCACAGCAGTGAGAGGCCCGCGTACGGCAAAAAAAAAAAAAATATATATATATATATATGCCTTAATTAAAGAAAAACTAAGTGGAGAAATATTCCATATTCATGCATAGCAAGACTCAATAATATTAAAATGTCAGTTCTTCCCTACTTAATTTATAGATTTGATGCAAAACCCCTGCAAATTATTTTTTGGATAATAACAAAGTTATTTTAAAGTTTACATGGAGAGGCAAAAGACTCAGAATACCCAATTCAATATGGAAGGAGAAGCACAAAATTGAAAGACTGTTGCTACCTAATGTCAAGACCTCTAATAAAGCTACAGTAACCAAGACAACATGGTATGGTAAAAGAACAGGGAGATAGATCAATGAGACAGAATGGAGAGCCCAGAAATAGACCCACATAAAATTAGTCAACTGCTCTTTGACAAAGGAGCAAAGGCAATACAATGGAGCAAAGTAGTCTTTTCAACAAATGGTGCTGGAACAACTGGACACCTACATGTAAAAAAAAAAAATTAATCTAGACACAGACATTACACTCTTCACAAAAACTAACTCAAAATTGATCACAAACCTAAATGTAAAATACTAAATTATAAAACTCCTAAAATGTAACATAGAAGAAAACAAAATGAAAATGAGTATGGTCATGACCTTTTAGATACAACACCAAAGCTGTGATCCATGAAAGAAATAAGCTGGTATTCATTAAAATTAAAAACTTATGCTCCTCAAAAGACAATGTCAAGGGAATGAGAAGACAAGCCACGTCTGGGAGAAAATATTTGCAAAAGACACATCTGATAAAGGACTACTACTCAAAATGTACAAAGAAGTCTTAAAATTCAACAATAAGGAAAACAAGCAACTCATACAGAAAATGAGCCAAAGACCTTAACAGACACCTCACCAAAGAGGATATACACACGGCAAATAAGCATGTGAAAAGATGCTCCATATCATATGCCATCAGATAAATGAAAGTTAAAACACAATACCACCGCATACCTATTACAGTGGCCAAAATCCAGAGCACCGATAACACTAAGTGCTGGTGAGGTTGTGGAGCAACAGGAACGCTCTTTCATTGCTGGTGGGAATGAAAATGCTGCAGATACTTTAGAAGACAACTGGGCAGTTTCTTACAAAACAAAACATGCTCTTAATATAAAATCCAGCAATTATGCCCTTTGGTATCTACCCAAAAGGGATGAAAACTTACATCCACAAAAAAAACTACATATGGATATTGATAGGAGTTTATTAATAATTGCCAAGACTTGGGGAGAGCAAGGAAGATGTCCTTCAGTAGGTGAATGGATAAGCATTGGTCCATTCAGTGGTCCAACAAATGGAATATTATTCAGCACTGAAAAGAAATGAGCTACCAAGCCATGGAAAAACATGGAGAAAGTTGAAATGCATGTGGCTGAGTGAAAAGAGCCAATCTGAAAATGATACGTATTGTATAATTATGCCATATGACATTTTTGAAAAGGAAAAACCATGGAGACAGTAAGAAGATCAGTGGTTGCCAGGGACTGGTGTGGAAGGAGGAGTGAGTCGGCAGAGCACAGAGGATTTTTCGGGCAGTGAAAATACTCTGTATGATACTTTAGTGATGGATACATGTCATTATACATTTGTCCAAACCCAAAGAATGTACAATGCCGAAAGTGAACCCGAATGTAAACTTGGACTTTGGGTGGTAATGATGTACCAATGCAGGTTCATCACTTGAAACAAATGTACCATCTGGTGAGGGATGCTGATATGGGGGGAGGCCGTGCATGGGTGAGGGCAGGGGGTAATCTCTGTACTTTCCCCTCAATTTTGCTGTGAAACTTAAACGATTCTAAACAAGTTTTCTTTGTAAGAAATGTATCTACTTGGCAGACATTTGGCAGGAATAAATACCATAATGAAAAGCATTTACTACAGACAGTGCTCAATAGAGGTTATCTATTTCATACCTATTATGTTTCCAACACATTTACTCATTCTGTCTTTTCTGCCTCTCTCATAGTTTATCCTAGCTCCACTTTCTACCAGAATACCGCAGGAACTCAGTACACTATCTCCTGTTTTCAGTCTTGAATGCTCTCATCTCTTATACTTTGTGATTCCCCTTTTCTTTAAGACTTCACACACAATTTTCTTTTCTCTGCTTTAATCCATTTTCTCTTCTTGTCTGAATCTTTCTGGCACCTACTCATACCTTGGTTTGCAAATTCGATATCAGTTTCTCTGAGAATCTCTTTCTGACCATAACCTCCTCCAATAGAAGATATTTTATACAATTATCATTGAATATATTCTACAAAATATATCTTCCTGCCTTCTTCTCTATATTCCCCATTAGACTGTAAGATTCTTGATTTCTAGAACCATATCTGTCAGGTTGACTATTACATTCTCATTGTTTAGCGTGAAGACCATCACATACGTACTCAAGAAAGTTTTTGAATGAATGAATGAATTCTTAATCTATCTATTCCTGATAAGCTATTAGTAAGTGACAATAGATTATTTGCTATAGTTTCCAGGACATCCAGACACCCTGGTTCCTCTTCTTGGAAGGTGCTAGAAGTTTGTTTTGTTTTCAATACTAGAATTCCATAATAATAATCCATAGATCTCTGATATTGTTTCCGAATTCTATTCTATTCGTTACCTCGTGATTACTTTTTATAAATGTTAGAATTTAACAATACTTTCCCAACAATTAGTATTAGCATCTATAAAAGCAAAGTTCCTCTTTAGTTTTCTGGAAAATATAGTATTAGCATCTATAAAAGCAAAATTCTTCTTTATTTTTTTAGAAAATATCTGCAGGGAAATATATTCCCATTTGTGCTTTAGAGAGGTTTAGCATGTGATGTAGAACGCAGTCAAGACAATATGTAACTTTAGAATACTACACACTGAGACTGCAAACCTTCCATGGTAGCTGAGATCCTATTTTTAAAATATACACTACAGTGAGAAAATTCAATATTTATGACTTCCACCTGGTAGACCAGACAAACAGAGGTCATCAATCTGTTCTCAAAAACAGCTTGATACTTTGACTCTAACCTCTAAAAACATCTCTAATTTGTGGTGATCTAATATGCTTTCCCAACTTCCTATCATTCAAGGTGTAAAGAAATGAATCTGCTGGTTGGAAAAATAGGTGAGGAACACTTTGAGTAATGGGCATGTATATTTTTCACTTCAAGCTGATTGCACCCTTTAAGCTGGGTTCTTTTTTCCCGGAGTTCTGTTCCATTTTATTTAATGGTAACCCCCTTGAAAACAATCACTGTTAGATTCATCCTCCCTATTTCTCCATTTACTGGTCTCATAGTTTCAGACCTGTTTTTATATTTACTTTCCCAGATGCCTAAGTCTAGGGCAACAGCTCCTACGGGTAGTTTTTGTGTTAAAAGTTCAATTTTAATATTTTCTAATATGAAGAATAGAACTTTCAAGAGAGCACCATGTTCCACTTAAGTACCTTCTCTTTATTTTTCTTTCTCAGGGTGTTCATAAAAATGACACAAGTAGTTCACTACCTCGTTGTTCTTAAAAATGTTTTACTAGAAACACTAACCCTTGGGAGGCTATCATGGTCAAACACATTTAGAAAATATATTTTTAAAGTTATATGTCCCTTTTCTTAAGATTTCCCAGAGGCTAAAATGATACAAAGGAACTTATTTACAAAACAGATATAGACTCACAGACGTAGAAAACAAACTTATGGTAACCAAAAAGGAAAGGGGGGGAGGGATAAACTAGGAGTATGGGATTAACAGATACACACTACTATATGTAAAGTAAATAAACAACAAGGACCTGCTCTATAGCACAAGGAACTATATTCAATATTCTGTAATAATTTATATGGAAAATAATCTGAAAAAAACATATATATACTATATATGTATTTACATATAAATGTATAACTGAATCACATTGCTGTACACCTGAAATGAACACATCATTGTAAATCAACTACACTTCAAAGAAGAAAAAAGGCTTTTCAGAGGATTTAATAAGCTAATGTAAGTTAAGAGTCTCTAAGACAAGGTAATGTATACAACATCTCCCAAATGTATTTGCTACTTTGTTTCAGATCCTCTCTCTGAACAGTCTGTGGAATATTTACTAGAAAAGACTGCACTAAATATTGTGGCATCCATACAGTAACTTTTCAGTTTTATCTGGTTTTTAATTAAATCAGCCACAAACCATTAGTAAATTAGTGCACGCATAGCAAGTACCCATGAGCTTTATTCAGTGCAAGTCAGTTCATTTTCCATTTGAATGTCACAAAGTTTATATTCAAATTTGATACATAGAAATGAATTTCTTAATTTTATTTATAGTTATAAGTTGCTCCAAAGAGTGACTCATGTGTAAAAAGGCCACGAAAAACCCAATGATAGTTTTTTTCCCGCATCAGTCGATAATATTTATTGCCTTTAATCAGAAAGGGAAGAAGCTCCACATTTCCTCAACTCGTCTTTAAATCCTTGATTCAGCCAATGCAACAGCGCCCACTGTATTATAAGTACTTCAATAGGATCTGGGAATACATTGATGAAAAGACAGAAACTTGTTCTCATGGGACTTCAGGCCAAGCACCCCTTAGAGACGGGGGAACATTGCTGCAGTGGAGGCTGCCCGGGAGCCCAGAGGAAGGTGAGCCTAACTCTGCCTCAGGGCATCAAAAGTCCTCTCGTGGACTTGGAGGGCATTATGCTAAGTGAAGTGTGTCAGACAGAGAAGAAATATACTGTCTGATATCACTTACAGGTGGCATCTGAAAAATACAACAAACTAGTGAATATAACCAAAAAGAAGCAGACTCACAGGTACAGAGACCAAACTAGTGGACACCAGTGGGGAGAGGGAAGGGGGAGGGGCAGTACAGGGGTAGGACAAATTACTGGGTGTGAGATAAGCTACAAAGATGTATGTACAACACGGGGAAGATAGCCAAGTGTTGGTGGTAACTGTAAACGGAGTGTAATGTTTAAAAATTGTATACAAAATAAAAAGAAAGTCTTCTTAGACAAGGCAGTGTTGGAGCTGGTACTTGATGGGCAAGTAGGCAGACAAGTAGGTAGTGGGCTTCCAATTAAAGAATGCATCACATCCAGGGGAATGCAAATAGCTCTGCTTTTCTGAAGGGAACAGTGTGAGGAAAGGACCAGCCTCTCCTGCACCTCCTTAACCCATGGTTCCTTTCGTGTACTGTGGCTTCAGTCTCTTGCTAGTGTATTAACTTGCTCTCATGGGTTCCTGATTTCTCCTTTCCAGAGAGTGAGAAGTGTGCCCACTGGCTGGCTTCTGCACTCACAGTATTGTAGGGGGGAGATGTGTGAGAGGCCCAACACTTCTTTATTTTCTTGATATTAAATATAAGGGAAAATGCAATAAGAAAATTGGAAGAGTGAGAAAATTGGAAGAGAAAGTGAAAGTAGATGTGTAGGAGAAACAGCATGTTTTTAAAGAAGAAATCATATTCATTCTATGAAATACCATAAAAGCATGAACTCTAGTATTTAACAGGTGTTAGTGAAAACTGAAAAACACACATAAACCTCTTCACTGCACTCTGAGTACTATCTTGGGCAAAAAAATAGACCTAGCAATAGAATTATTAAGTATAAAACATTTCTTTGGTTTAAAAGCAAAAGATAAAGACAAGTACATAAATCAAAGTGATGCTAGAACTCACAGAACAAGTTCGTATTCTTCCCATCTGGAAATCATTCTTTTCATTTCTTTATCCCACTTCCTAAGGTGCTCTCTTTTCTCTAATGTGGAGAAGGCTCCAGTGAAGTTTCCCCAAACTAGAAAAAATGTTTAAGGAAATCAATTTACTGAACCAAGTGGCAGGGTTTTCTGAACTTCTTGAAAGGCATATCATTGAAAAGTAGGAGGACCTGAGTCTTGAAAAGGAAAAAGGAAAGAGAAAGGCATTAAAGGAAGTGTTTTTATGAAAGGAACTTTGGTTGGGGACAGGGATAGGATGGAAATAATTACTAAACTTGTACACAATTTCAGTGATCTGTTTAGTGTTCTCAGCACGGCCAACATTCAATAGTTTAATCCTTTAAGTGACCCTAAAATAGAGATTCTATTCTGGTCCTCACATTAGGAATAGAATGCAGCAACAGTGGGGTTAATACCTTGCTCTAGGTGACATAGCTAGTAAGTGACAGAAAACAATGGAAATCCATAGATTCAGTTTCCAAAATCTATAATCTTGATATTTACACTAAACATATTGTAACCACTAAATGATTATACTTTTGTATGTTGAATATATTCTACACAATCATATATTTATTAATCCTTTAAAGATTGAATCTAAGGGTCTAAACATAAGTTCCTGGCCAAAACATTTAGATCATCTAGTTTGTCATAACTTGTATTCAAGGCCATGCCTGAAAGCATCAGTCCCACTGTTAGCTGGTTATTATAATGACTCCATGAGAGACAAATCAAACATCATTTTCATTCCTCATGATTGATTTATGAATGTATCTATGTATGGCTGTATTTATTCCATGCCTAATTTGTAAACTTCTAACTGTAAGTCAACATTTTTAAAAATAAATGAATAAAGCAGAGAAAAATTAAATGTTCAAAATATAAATAAAATTAGTATTAAGTTAATGCATAATATATAAGCCATAAGATCCTATCTACTTGTTAGAAAAGAGTCCACAAATTTTGTTCCAAGATTCCTGCCTGTCTATACCAAAAAAAAAAAAAAAAAGACAATTAGTAAACTTGTCAAAAGAATCATTGCTGGCATTGAGAAAATAGATAAATTCTATTTATCTATGGATTCTGTGGATTCTTGTAAAGTAGTGATTATGGTCCAAGTACTCAGAAAATAAGAGCATCTACTATTTCCTTCATTAAATAAATAAACAACAGAATTCATGTAGCTGTTGTTTTATGAAGCCTTTTGTTCCAAAGCAGAATTCAATAATAATTTCTATATGGTACCAGAATTATAGAGTCCAGGCACATCATTCAATGTCGTTATGGATTAAAATATAAAGATAAAACAAAGTATTTTATGAATTATAGTAAAAGAAACATTAGTACATATAAATATAAACACACATATAATGAAACAGTCTATACCCTTATGAGATGTACTCCGACATTTCTATTTTATTTTAATATCGTTCACTATTTAAAAGTTGACCAGGAACTATTAAATTAATTTCCTGACCCACAAATGGCTTGTGAACTATGCATTGAAAAGTACTGACCTGGAGCAAATTTGAATCTCACATTACCTGTTATGTTTCTTAAAATAAAACGTGATAGATATTGAATAGAAGTAAATTTGAGTTCTTCTTCCCTAAAATAGTAGATAGAACATAAACAGTATATTTTAATGATTAAAGAGAAACGCTTTCTCAGTTTAGCAAAAGTCTAGATTCTGGGGAACAGTTGTTATTACCTAATATAGATGCAGAAGGCTGAGAAGACTCTTTGACAAAATGCGTGGGGGCTCACATGTCACATGGAAGTGGGCCAAGAGCACAAATGTGAGACTGACTCAAGTCTAACTCAGAAAACTGTTTTTAGTTCACCGGAGTGCTAGGGCAAATGCGTAGTGAAGCCCCATGGTTTTAGGTCATTGATTATAGTCCCAAATATTTTACCCTAAAAAATAAAAATCTCTGATGTATGCTGTTAATGTCTAACTTCAAACAGTGTGACTTCTTTGTAAACTCTTAAAAAATAGACTAAGTTGCAAAATATACTGTATTTTCAGATGTGGAAATAGTTAATTCGTAGTAGTGCAGGTAAAATGATACAGTTGCATTTTATAAATGAGACACACCCAAGACTAGTTCGTGGTGTCCTGGATAACTATGATGCCTTTTCGAAAGCTGGTACATGGTAGGGAACCAAAAAATATGCTTCTAGAATGAATTAGTTAGTGAAGGAGAGTTAGATAGAAAATACCAATTTCTATGCCTAGAAGTATAAAAAATGTTTTCCTACAAGATAACTTTCATAGAAATGAACCACATCTACTTAATTTCTATCTTTTAAGAGAAAAATAAGCTGTATTTGTATATTTTTCTAGTGATCAAAAAATTCATAATTAGTAGGTGTTGAAATTGGCAAATATATTTTTAACTTAATAAAATATGAACAACCTTATAAAGTCTACACAAATTTTAGACACTTTGAAATGTTCACTGTTGAATCTTTTGAAACTATTTTATGATTTTTATGCTTTTATTAATCCACTTTTATCTTAAACTACTAATGATTGAATCAAATAAGCTCTTGTACACAACGCTGATTAATTCTGTCATTCCCATTCCCATTACTTCATCTTTCCACCCCCCTAATCAATACTATAAATAAATGATGTATAACTGACATCATACACTACGAAAATGCTAGAAGTAAATGTTAACAAATAAATATAGGATGATGAATACGGAAAAGATTAGAATACAGTGTTTTCAGGGATTTGAAACAGCATTTGATGGGGCTGTTTTTGTTTACCAAAAGACTATGAATCTCACACATTTCTTTCTCTTAAAGATAGAAACTATGGCACTTCATCTTATAAGAAGTAAGAATTTATTATCTGCAGGAAAGAATACTGTAATAAAAACACTCCTTTTTCTTCCTGGTGGCATTGTGAAACTAATGAAAGTTGTTTATCATTTTCTCATTTGTAAACATCAAAGTTAATGCCTGAGAATAAAATTTGTAAAAGCAGCATTTTAAATTATACTTATTACTGTTGCTTACAGCGCCTCATTTTTTTCATGCCTTTCCAAGAATATCTAATTCAAAAGGAAAGATATGCCTTCAAAATATATTTGCTCAGAATAAAGTAGCCTAGTTTTCTTCTGATTTTCGAAAATGTCCTGTCGCCATACCCTTTGAAGTTTGGAAATTAATCTCTCCCAGTTATGAGCAGGTAGTCAACAACTGATTATTTATTCCGATTAATCAGTTTAGTTTATTTAATTATGGTTTAGTTTTTAAAGCCTCTAGACATATGTATTTTCACTTGAAGCAGGATTAGATTTTTAGTTTATCCCTATCTGAAGCAGACATAGGTCAAGCCAAACTGTATTTTCCTCCAAACTATAAAAATTTTAAATGCTAGTTATAAATATAAATGCAATGGGTTTATATCTATATACATGTGTTGGCTACTAAATTACGTAAATAACATTATAATAGTTGTCCTGAATAACAAGGAGAGTGTATATATACAATGGATCCACTTTCTGTTATGCATGAGAATTGATTCGGTTCCCATTTGTCATTTACTAAATCTTTAAAAAACTGTGTCTGTTTTTCTCACATTCTCACATTGGGAGGTTTCAGAAAACCATCTGTGAAAAAAGTAAAAATCCCAGCTGATAATGAATTAGCACCATCTCTGAAGGAGCAGACCTCACCTAGGTGCCAAAGGAAGGGCGTGATGACCCTCATAAACACCTTGTGTGAGTTAATGAGAGTGAAGGTTCATTTCCATAACGACTCCATATTTGCATCTGTGCAAGGCTTGCGTGGTGCCGGCTGGCAAAAGTCAGCTGTGAATCAGACAGGCTGCAATTCTCATCACTCCAGTAATAAAATGATCACACGGTCTTTCTACCCGGCCCAGAGCCCAAGAAACGACCATCACATTGGCTCCACAACGCCAAAAGCTTTGAAGCACACCATCTGCTAGGCATCTTTGTTGCTACTTGCTCCCCCTTGTAACTACATAAACATTCATTTACCATCAAGTATATACTTACAGAAGGCTCACCTAGGACACGGCGAAAAGGCAGATTCTCTCACTGCTTTCGACTTCTGTCACCAATATCTTCTGAGCAAAAGGAATAAAAGCATGGGTCACATTTGCTTATGCTGAATAGAAAAGGCAAACAATAAAAATGTGAGGGGAAATTATATATCTTTGGAGGCTCTGCTCACCTGGAAAATATCATTTGCAGTCTAGAACTCCAGTGGTCATATTTTCCAAACACAACCACAAACTCAAAGCATGAAGATAAAGAGAAAACCTCTATCCATTAGTTATGGCATTCCAAGAAAGGACAACTCTTCTCTTAATCATCACTGGAGTACAAGTTATTTTATTGAACATTGAGAAAAAAAGTTATGCATGTAATTTTTTTCCCTGCATGTTTCCCATTATAGGGGAAACTAATGTGATAATATCTATCCAAAGAAGAAAATTTAAGTCAAAGAAAAGAAATGAACATATAATTGGCATTTATATATTCATGTAAGAACTAAGCCATTAGTTATGGGATAGGGAGGGTGGGAGGGAGACGCAAGAGGGAGGAGATATGGGGATATATGTGTACGTATAGCTGATTCACTTTGTTATACAGCAGAAACTAACACATCATTGTAAAGCAATTATACTCCAATAAAGATGTTAAAAAATAAAGAACTAAGCCATTTAGAATTTCAATATGTGTCTGATAATGTACTTCTAGAATCAAATGCCAAAAGCAGCAGTCAAGTGTCTAGTTCTGAGCTTGACTCATGTTAATTTTCACTCTGAGAGATCACTCGATTAAGTGATGAAATGAGAAAAATGCAAAAAGAAAAAACCCACAAAAAATGTAAAGATAATAGCTTCCATCTCTGCTTAAGAGAAACTATGCCTATGTTAACTCAGCCAATGTGAAACTAAAAATGGAAAGAAGGAGCGAAGGCCAACCAGAAGACAGAAAGATGGAGAAAGCAGTGGATGAAAATAGCAATAATCAACGATGCCCTGGTAGGTGATTTTTGAGGGCCTGCAACAGAGAGGAACTCATTAACCATCGGTCAGACTGAGTGTGGGCCATCAAAAGCTCTTACTAAAGGCCCAGCCACTACACTTTCTTACTTCATCCTATTTTATGACTTGAACTTTTATTACCATAGTGGTGCAAAATTTTCTTCAAAATTTTCATAACTCTTATCATTTTTAATTCTGCTGCCACTAGTGTTGTGCTCTATGTCTTCAAGTCTGAATCACTGAAATATTCAATTCCATGGTCTCTCAAACTCTAAATTCTCTCTGCCTTTATTTTGCTGGACTAAACAAATTCAAATATCGTTCTCTGATTTGCAACCCTTAGGGAGAGCTAATTTCCCACCATATGAAATGTATGATTTCTTTGTTCATCTTCATTTAAGTTTTAGCTAATATTTATTGACACAGACTCTGAGCTGAGTACCTAACAGGGATTATCTCAGTTACCATGCAGAATATGGTAGGGGTGGTAAAGTTCTTATTTTAATGATATGGAAACTAAGGTTCACAGAGATTAAACAACTTACCTACAGTCAGTCATAGGTAGTAAGAGAGTAGAGTAGGGATTTAAACCAATAAGAAAAGAAATGATAATTATGTGACATGAGAGAGGTGCAAGTTAATGCTACGGTGGTCATCATATTACAATTTTTAAATGTATCAAATTAACGCATTGTACACTTTAAAGGTACACAATATTATATGTCCATTATATTTCAGTTAAAAAATGACAACACAAAAAATAAACCCGTAACAACCTGACTTCAGAGCTGGCGCTCTTCGTCACTATGAGATTTGCTTCCACACCACCTAGCTTTACTTCCTCCTAATGTCAACTCACCTGCCTTCAATTCAGAGTCTGTATTTGCCTCTCTCATCTATCTCGGTTTCTCTGTCCCTCTCTCTCTCCCTCTACCCCCATCCTCTTCCCTTCCTGTCTCTACACATACACATAAACACATACACACACACACACACACACACACTTCCTTACGCCATCTTCCTTACATAGAACACATTACTTATCCTTCATATTCTCTATCTAAACATTTCAAGACACAGTTTGAGTCATTTTCAAGTTCTCCTCTTTTCTGAAAGCTTTCATAAATACTTACCATTATTAATTTCCTTATGCTTTCTACTCCAACAGAACCCATAGTTTACCATAGAAATTATTATACATGTTGCCCTGGGTCATTCACAATTTTTTCTTGTATTTGCATCTCTATAACTCATTTAGAGCTCTTTCAAAGCAAGGAACGTGTAGTTCTATATAATATACTATGTAAATGTAAGTTGTCATTATTATTTCTATTGTTATACTTCTGTATACTCTGCTGATACCAGTGTAGTGAGCATATAATGGGTACTCACTGGGATCCATGTTCATTTATTAATGGCAGAGTTGTAACTTAAACATAGGCTTTTGATTTTCCAATTCAGTTGAATGAAACTGCAACTTACAACCAGCTATAAGCCTTTGGAACCAGAAGCCTGGTAAAAGGAAGCTTTCTGTCCTCAAGAGTTTGAAGACCAGAACACTCAGACCTGTTTAAGTGCAAAAATGGGACAGGCAGATTTGTTATAAATAAAACTAAAATAATTCAAAGTGTGTATCCACTAAAAATATTTAATACTGATGTTTAGTGGACAAATCCACTAGTATTTACAGGGAAATTATGAAGATATAAGAATAAACACTCAGTAAAACTATCCAGTCCTAAAGCTTCTTCAAAAACAGAAATACAGAGAAATTCTGAGTGAAAAGGAAATACATTTTGGCTTGGACTAAGAAAAAAGTTTGGAGTTGTCAGAAATGTAATAGCACTGAAACTTTACCAACCCTGGATCATTACCCATCAGAAATGTAATAGGACAGATTCCTGTCTGAGAAAAATACATTAATATATTCTAAGTTTATTTCCAAACTTTCTATTCTTGGTTCTAGATTTTTATGTTCTTGAGTGTCTGAAAACATACACAGCTGAAACCACAGTGTTGCATAACACAGAGCAGAGGTTCTTAACTCTGGCCGCATATTATAATCCCTTAGAGAGCTTTTTTTTTTTAGCATCTTTACTGGAGTATAATTGTTTTACAATAGTGTGTTAGTTTCTGCTTTATAACAAAGTGTCTGTCATACAGAGTGAAGTAAGTCAGAAAGAGAAAAACAAATACCTTAAGAACTTTTTAAAAATTCTTAAGAACAATCACTGCTTAAGAACAATAGACTAATTAAATCAGAATCTCTAGGGATAGGTCTGTATGATCATATTATTGTAAATGCTGCCCAGGGGCCTCCAGTGTGTATCTGGGACTAAGGACCTTGTCATTGAGCATGGCATGGAAGTTATGGAGGTAAAGAATAATCACTGATGTTTGCATGAGTCATGGGAAAACTGTCAAGTAGTTCCCATGATAGATCTGACTTTGATCAGAGCCAGATCATAATAAAGACATGGACAAATATGAACTAGATAAAATAAGTGTGGGACAAAAAAACACATGTTCCTAATCATTAGAGAAATGCAAATCAAAACCACAATGAGGTATCACCTCACACCGGTCAGAACGGCCATCGTGAAAAAATCTACAAACAATACATGCTGGAGAGCGTATGGAGAAAAGGGAACCCTCTTGCACTGTTGGTGGGAATGTAAATTGATACAGCCACTATGGAGAACAGTATGGAGGTTCCTTAAAAAACTAAAAATAGAACTACCATATGACCCAGCAATCCCTCTACTGGGCATATACCCTGAGAAAACCATAATTCAAAAAGAGTCATGTACCACAGTGTCCATTGCAGCACTATTTACAATAGCCAGGACATGGAAGCAACTTAGGTGTCCATCGACAGATGAATGGATAAAGAAGATGTGACACATATATACAATGGAATATTACTCAGCCATAAAAAGAAATTAAATTGAGTTATTTGCAGCAAAGTGGATGGACGTAGAGTCTGTCACAAAGAGTGAAGTAAGTCAGAAAGAGAAAAACAAATACCGTAGGCTAACACATATATATGGAATCTAAAAAAAAGTGGTTCTGAAGAACCTGGGGGCAGGACAGGAATAAAGACGCAGATGTAGAGAAAGGACTTAAGGACACGGGGAGGGGGAAGGGTAAGCTGGGACGAAGTGAGAGAGTGGCATGGACATATATACACTACCAAACGTAAAATAGATAGCTAGTGGGAAGCAGCTGCATAGCACAGGGAGATCAGCTCGGTGCCTTGTGACCACCTAGAGGGGTGGGATAGGGAGAGTGGGAGGGAGACGCAAGAGGGAGGGGATATGGGGATATATGTGTACATATAGCTGATGCACTTTGTTATACAGCAGAAACTAACACACCATTGTAAAGCAATTATACTCCAATAAAGATGTTAAAAAAAAAAATTAGGCCAAAGACCTTAAGAGACACCTCACCAAATGGAAAATACACATTTGAAAAGATACTCCACATTGTATGTCTTCAGGAAAATGCAAATTAAAACAACAATAAGATACCACTACACACCTATTAGAGTGGCCAAAATTCAGAACACTGACAACATCAAATCCTGGCTTGGATGTGCAGCAATAAGAACTCAAACATTGCTAATGTGGATGCTGCAGCCACTTTGCAAGTTTGGCAGTCTCTTACAAAACTAAATATACGTTTACTGTCCTATATAGTCCATGCTCCTGGTATTTACACAAAGGAGCTGAAAACGTATATCCACACACAAATCTCCACAGGTATGTTTAGAGCATCTTTATTCATAATTGGCTAAACTTGGATGCAGTCAAGATGTCCTTGCGGGGATAATAGGTAAATAAACTATATTATATCCCCCCCCAAAAAAAACAGACAAAAACCCGTGTCCTAGTTCTTACTTTTATATAAACATTATTTCTAGCCTCATTTTCCAGTTTATTCTTTTTCATAAATTGGTCAGTGGGACTGGCTTTTCCCTTAACTTGCCTTCCAGCTGCGGAATGTTGCATTAATATGTCCCACTTATGTGTCATTATCACAGAATCTGTTGACATCAAGTCCTCCACTCTCTGGCTGTGACACTGGGTATTTTTAGCTATGATGATGGCCAGAGCCACAGACAAACATTCCAGGATTACAATAACTTTAAATCAGAAGACATAAAAAAACAGAGCCAGCAGTAAACATGATTGATTGTTAACAAATGTCTGCCTTTATGCATCTTTTCTAGGCATTTTGGAGATTACTGTTCTTGATATAATAAATTCACATTGGGGTATGAGAAGCCAAAATTGATAAAGTTGAAATCTAAAAGTTAGAAAGAAACCTACAAAAAGAATTTTTATTACAGGTGATTAACACACACATACACACACACACACACACACACACACACACACACACACAGATACATCATAAATAATACTCTCTGACTTCAGTAATAAAGACCATACTGAAAATGGTTGAAGTTCTGACTGAAATTTGTAATATTTTAAACCATGGGTTACAGGCATATTAATAAAGGTTGTAAAATGATCTAAAAAAGGTGCAGAAAATAGCTACTGTGAATTCATTAAATGAAATGGTAGCTTTAAGTGATTATACAGTGTATCAGAAACTTTTTTGATCAACTGTGTTTTGAGCAGACATGTGATGTGACATAGATTAAGTATAAAATATACTTCTCAGTGCTACTGAGAAAACTGTCATTTCCAAAACAAGAGGAGGAAAACTGTCAAATTAGGCTAAGGTATGTATTAATATTTAGCATTCTGTTTCCAAAGCAGCCTTAGTGAATATCCAAAGACCCAGATCCTCTTCTGCCTAAGGATGTGCAATGAAATCCTCTCTATATTTGCATTTAAATCTGTCATCTCAAAGGTTGTACGTTGTTCTCCTGACTGGGAGCCACAAGAGTGGTTTCATACTTGAGTTCCTTTGTGACTTCCAGATCTTTCTTTGGAATTTCTCAGTCATTTTGGATTTGAGTATATCACCAAGGGCTGCCTGGGTGACCACCACACAACAATCTCGTATTCTAATGTGTATGTGTGTAGCAAAACCCTAAGACTGTGCTTTGCTTCAGTAACTTGAAAGAGGAAGTTGGAGAATCGTCTTCAATTAACTCCATCGAAAGAAGCATTGAATTCATAATGACTTAGTTTTACTTACGAAAGACTTCAACAAACACACAAAACATTCTGAAGAGGAAGTCTGGCTTTATTATTGATCAGTTATAGATTATTATTATTATTATTTTAGTTGTAGATTATTTTATCCATCGTAGCAGATGAGCTGTCTCATTTAACCAATGGTCATAGAGTGAATGAATGAATTTACACATAACCCTGGTAATTCCATCCAGTTAAGACAATTGATTTAAACTGATTTTTTTTTCACATTTGCTGAGAGGCAGTGTTCCTTTTGTATGACTCCCAGATTCTATGGATTGACAATAAATTCACAATGAAAGGTTGCCTTATTTTCCGAACTGTCTTATCACTTGTTCCAGGATCTTTTTAGTGCTATTTGTGGAATACGCTGAGGAGTTACTGGCTGATATGTTGTTCCATTCCTATCTTTGTAGGGCAAGGAAGAGCAGTACAGATGTCTGCTTATTTTGTAGTAAGAGCAAACATCATCTATCTCCTTCA
Source organism: Delphinapterus leucas (assembly GCF_059928025.1). Lineage (NCBI taxonomy): Eukaryota > Metazoa > Chordata > Mammalia > Artiodactyla > Monodontidae > Delphinapterus > Delphinapterus leucas. Next base: position 135,272,107 of record NC_143133.1, on the reverse strand, counting down.
CTGTAGTAAGAATCTCAGTTATATGAAAAACAAACCATACAACCTACTTTGTATTGCTTACTTGGCCAAAATATTTTGGGAAAAAGTTGTTTTGGATTAGGAATGAGTGAGGAATAACAAAAATAATTAAAGGAAAAGGAGATCATCAAAAAATTATTCAAGAAAATTTAATGTAACTGAGAGGTAACCTTCTAGGTTGAAATGGCCAACAGAGACCCCAGCAGAGTGGATAAAAATAGACCTACAGAGAGGCACATCATGTGAAATCTTAGCGCATGGAAGACCAAGAGAAGTTGTACTAAATTTCAGAAATTAAGGGGAAAGAAAAGACCCATGCTCATGTGCAAAGGAGTAACATTCAAATGGCAAAATGTCTTCAGGCTTCCAAGAAGCTGAAAGATACCAGAGTAAAGCCTTCAAAATACTTCAATCTTGAATTTCACTGTCAATCAAACTATACATAAAGTGTAAAGGTGGAATAAAGACATTTTTAGACAAGTGACATCTCAAAAAATTAGCGTTCCCATGTGCTGACCTGAAAGCAGGTACCGGATGATTTGCTCTTAAAGTGATTTCAATAGTCAAAACCAAGAGGGACCCACTAAGTAGGATCTCCAACATATGAGACATGTGATGGAAACAGCAGAATGACAGTAAAGGGAGATTCTAGGGGAACAAATAAAAACCAGGTGCTGGGGGAATTGTTTTGTCCCATTCAGCCTATCCACAGTGATGCTATCCACTAGAAATGACTGAGGGCACCCACCTGTGCCCACCGGGAGGTCCCACTGACATTTCTCTTTGGAGTCAATGTTGTGCTGGAAGGTCTGTTTCTTATCAGGATTGCAGACACACCACAGCTACAAATATCGGGGAACTTTGGGACAAAACAAAACAAAACAAAAACAAGCCTTATTATTTACAGAGTCTGGAGGGTACATGGCACGCCTGGGACCACACAGGGAGACTGCAGGAAGAGAGGGTGGGAAAGAAAGAGAGGGGCTGGGTTCTACTTTTATTGGGGTGGAGGATAGGAGGATAGGGTTGCCTGGGTTCACTCTTTATTGGTGAATTGAAAACACAAGAGGGGGAAATTAAAGCATGGGGAAGGAAAAACCAGAAGTCAAATGGTCAGTTATCTAAGTCAAATGGAGATCTCTAAAATAAGAAAACTTTGTCGGGGTGGCCTGGATCTTTATCTAGCAATGTAGCTGCCAATGTGCTTTGGGGTCTTTGAAGTGAATACCCCAGCAATCAAAAGCTTAATATTGGGCACTTTCATTATAATAAGAAAAGGCCACCTGTCAGGCTCCTGTACTGCAGAGGATGGAGCGAGGATGGGGAAGGATTGGGCACATGTGAGGACTGAGGTATGGAATGGTTAATATACATTAATATATAAAAGAAACTGAAAGTGAAAATGACAGTAGCCACTGAAGCAAACAAACACTTTAATTAAACAATTAGAATTATTTTTGATAAAATTGTGTGAGTGTGTGTGTGGTTGTTAGAGAGGTGTGTTTATGGTTCAGGTTAGAGTTTCAGGGTATTTAATTTTGGGTTTTGACGTGATCAGCAAGGTATCAGATCATCACATCTTCATTATTGGTCATTGATTTCCCACAGAAGAGTAATCACTTAACACAGGCGTTTGATTTCTCTGCTCTGTTTCAGTCAAGCATACATTTTCCTTTGTCTACACATGCATCTTCTTTACATTCCCATTAATTGTTCATCCCCTCCAGACAATCTTCCATATCTGCTGCTTGACTAAAACTGCTCTAAGAACATACATAAATTCACTGTTGCTAAATATAGCAGACAATTGAAAATCCCCATCTGACTTAACGCTGCAGAAACAAGGTGGTTGGCGGCTTATCACATGCTCTCTTAGCGAGGACATCCCCTGCCCTTCCCAGTCTACGCAGAGTTGAAGCAGGGGTCACTCCATTCTAGGGAAAGACACGTAGCCAAGTGACTCATCAGAGGACATAATTATAATGTCCTGAGCCTCAGCTCTTGGTCCATGGGTTAGCACATGACCTGACACATGGCATCAGCACTAATTCTAAGTCTTCTGATTTAGAGATCGGGCAGGAGTCACTCCCTTTTCTGTGGACTTAGGGAAAGGAGAGTGTCAACCTGGAGAATGTATTAAATAGTAAAGGGCAAATGCTTCAATAAGACCTTTGTGAAAGGATTTCAATATAAAATGGAATGAAAGGTTGTGAAATGGAGAATCTCACGCATGTGCTCTCAGAAGGATGGAATTTAAGGACTAAGAGACTGGTTTTCTGTAAATGCCTGATTTACAGAAGGGTGAGATTTATCTCCTGACCCATGAACACCTGCCAAGAATGTCTCCCCATCCTCAAGCCAATGAATTTCCTGCGTGGATTCTGGCTGGACCACCTCCCCCTTAAACTCTTTGTCCGTAAATACATCCCACCTCACAGCTCCATGGAGTTGCCTGTAGTTTGCTACAGCATCCTTTTCCCAAATTATGATTCCTCTGCTATTCCTGAATAAACTCAAGTTCAGGTCATTCATTTACTTCCTTATTGAGTTTGACACCTTTGTTAACTTGTCTTCTGGCTTTTGCCTCCCTCTTCAAACTTACTGCTTTGTGTACCATGCTACCATGGGGGGACAGAGCTGAAATTAAGTAAGGGACTAAATTCTGGTTTTTGTTTTGCATTGTTTTGAGATTTTTAAGCCCCTAGATAGCACCACACTTGGAATGATCATACAGATATTTTCAGATAAATCTCCCATTTTCTTCAATGATTGTTTTCGTCAGTAACAAATGAAAATTTCCTCCATATTGTAACCATTCCTCACATTTGAGAGGTAGCACCGCTAAGTACATAGGTATGAGAATTGCAAAGCCAGGCTTCCTGTGTGACTTGGGGTAAAAGATGATTAACATCTTGAAGCTCAGTCACACCATATGTAAAGCAGTGGGAATAGTGAAACTAATCTCACAGGATTCTGTGAGGATTAAATAAGATAATGCCTATGAAGTTCATAAAATCAGGTGTGGAACATAGTAAATAAAACAGTTTTGCTAACATTGTTGTGGTCATTACTATCACTGTTGTTTTTCCATCCTGCTTCAAACACTCTTCATTTCACCATTTTTGTTCCACATTCAGGTGGTTTTCCTAGGAGCTGATTGCCTCTTCTGAGCTCCTATAGGGTTTATTCTACTTGATCTGAAATTACATGTTGATACTTCTCAGGTTCAGATCACCATCTCCCCTTCTCATCTCTCTACACTTCCTTCCTAGGTAACCTCATTTGTTCCCGTAACAAAGAATATGACTCACCCCATATACATGTACACTGCCAACACCGCTCTATCGAGGGCTAGACTCATCTATTTGTATCTACTCCAAGGAGCTTACATGTGGATCTCACAGTGAGTAGGAGTTTTCTCATCCTATCACTTTCATGATCTCTTTCATCCTCACCTGTTTACCCAGAAGGGCTCCACATCTCAACAAATGGTAATTCAGGTAGAATTCCTTGAGCAATTCTTTAGATCAAAAGCCCAAGAACCATTATTGACACCTTTCTTTCTCCTACCCTGCATCCAATCAATTGCTAAGTGCTGTCAATTCTTCCTCTATTTGTATGTGTATTTCATTCTGTCTATCTCTGCTGCTGTCTAGATCTCTTATAACTGTACTGCATTCCTCCGATTTTGACTCTGTCTCTGTCTTGTTTATTTTCCACATAGAGGACAGAATGATCTTTCAAAAATAAAAAGTGGATAGGTTATTCTTCTGCTTAAAAGCTGTTGATTGCACGTCATTTTCCTTAGAATGTACACTCAAATCTTTACTTTGATCTATACTATGATTTCCCATATTGACTTGCTTTCTGTTTCTTATCAGATTCTTTGCCTACCTGAGAGATGTTTGTGGGCCATTTCTTCTGCTTGCAAGATTCTTCCTGGCCTAGTCGTGTTTACTCATATCCCCTGAGTACTTCTTTAATGTCACAATGTATTTTGTAACTTTCCAGTGTCTATCGCAAAGCTTGGGACTCAATGGGACTCAAAATATGCTTTCAAATGAATGAATGGCACTTATGTAATGACTCTTTGCTGCTTATTATGACAAATGAAAGTGGGCAGAAAACAAATTACTGAGACTGGTGGTTAATGTACGCTTCTACTAGAAGGTTAAGACGGTTTCTTTTGTGTAACTTTGTTTTTTCAACTTGACTGGGCCACAGGGTGCTCAGATATCAGGTCAAACAGTATTCTGGATGTTTCTGTGAAGGTATTTTTTAAGGTGATTAACATTTAAATTGATAGACTGAGTAAAGCAGATTTCTATTCTTAATGTGGGTGGACCTCATCTGATGGAACAAAAGGCTGACCCTCGCCTGAGTAAGAGAATTCTTTCCTGCCTGCCTGTCTTTAAACTGAGACATTGACATTTTTTCTACATTCAGACTCAAACTAAGACAGCATCTCTTATTCGGTCTTGAGCCTGCCAGCCTTCCAATGGGAAATACACCATCTGCTCTGCTAGGTCTCAGGCCTGTGGACTTGGATTGGGACTAAACCACTGGCTATCGTGGGTCTCCAGGTTGCTAACTTACCTTGCAGATCTTGGGAATTTCCCATCTCCATAGTCACATGAGCCAATTCCTTGTAATAAATTTCTCTCTTTCTAGATGGATAGATGGAGGTGGAGGCAGGGCTGGAGGTGAGGGCAGGGGTAGGGGTGGTGATATATCCACCCATTGGTTCTGTTTCTCTGGAGAATTCTGACTAATACAGAGGCATTATGTGACTACAGCCAAAGTGACTTTTTGATTAATTAAGAATGTCTTTGAAGAGGTGAGTCTCAGCCACATGGCACTGCTTTAGAATTTGAGTATTCTGAATTAGCACGATCCATCCCCCAAATGCAACTGTGTTCACTGCTGTGGTCTGCACAGTGGCTGGCATAATGAGCATCTCACCAAATGTAATCTAAATGAATAGTTTAAAAGACTAACCCTATTAAATATATAACACTTCCTATGCATATTTAAGCAGAATGTATAAATAAATATTTCTATACATTATTTAAGAACTAGTTTGCTCAAAAAACTGGTAGTCTATGTGAGAAAAAATATATATATCCAAACAGAAAACATACAAAAATTAATTCCAGGTCAATCATAGATTTGAAAATCAAAAAGCAAGGCTAAAAAATTTGTACAAGAAAAATGGTAAACTGTATTTGTAACGGCATAATTAGATTAAATGTTCTTAAAAAGACAAAAAAGTCTGAGAGGAAAAGATAAATTTACTCATAGTACATTTTAAAACATCTATATAGAAAGAATTTTCTGTAATTCAGGCAAATAGAATAGCTGGTACCAGAATATCTTTTTTGTCAAAAACAATTAGTAAGATGGGACAAAGTAGGAGAAAATTGTCTGAAGGTATTGACAAAATAAAATAAATGTCTAAGAGTACTATTCTTTTTTTTTTAATAGTACTTTATTTATTTATTTATTTTTGGCTGCATTGGGTCTTCATTGCTGCGCACAGGCTTCTCATTGCTGTGGCTTCTCTTGTTGCAGGGCATGGGCTCTAGGCACATGCGCTCCAGTAGTTGTGGCATGCAGGCTCAGTAGTTGTGGCGCACGGACTTAGTTGCTCCGTGACCTGTAGGATCTTCACGGACCAGGGCTCGAACCCATGTCCCCTGCACTGGCAGGCAGATTCTTAACCACTGCGCCACCAGGGAAGTCCCAAGAGTACTATTCTTGAGAAAAGAGAAGCAGCGGAGGTAAAATCAACATAAGCCCTCTCTTTTGCTTGAGGCCATTTCCACGTTCTTCCTGCAGGAGTTTAGAACCCGAGAAGCCTGTGTTCTCACTGGGCAGGGAAGACAGAGGTCAGAGACCCAGGAGGCAAAGCCACTGCAGAGTGAGGGGCAAAGTACAGGACACAAGGAGACTGCACAGATGGGACCCCCAAGATCTGGATCCAAAACACCTCAAGTCATTGCCTGACTCCTTAGCTGTCCTATCAGTAAGCACAGCCACATATCCATAAAAACTCTGGTAGCTACAGCTACTATCAATAATATGCATGAATTTTTGCTTTGTGAATAAGTTCATTTGTGTCATTTTTTTAGTTTCCACCTATAAGTGATATCACATGGTATTTGTCTTTCTCTGTCTGACTTACTTCACTTAGCATGATAATCTCCAGGTCCATCTAGGTTGCTGCAAATGGCATTATTTCACTCTTCTTAATGGCTGCGTAATATTCCATTGTGTATATATCACATCTTCTTTATCCATTCATCTGTCAGTGAGCACTTAGGTTGCTTCCATGTCTTGGCTATTATGAATAGTGCTGCTATGGACATTGTGGTGTATAATAAGCAAGTATAATAAGTATAAAATAGAGGAAAAAATTAAGAAAATAAAGTCATCTAAATACTGGGGGAAAAAGGAAAAGAAAAAGAAGAAGCAGCACCATATGCTCAAAACATCAAAGCTTGGATTCACCCCAGTATCTTCCTCAGACACCAATATCCAGCTGCCTATTCAGCTTCTCCACTTGGGTGTCCAGTCAGTGTCTTACATGTTACAGGTCTAAGATGGAGCTTCCACTATTTCCCCCAAACTTGCCCGTCTTCCCTCTTCCTCATCTTAGTGTGTGGCAACTCCGTTCTTTCACTTGATTAGACCACACATCTTCCTGTTAGTCTCTTTCTTCTACATGCCATCCTTCAGTCTATTCTCCAAAGAGCAGCTAAAGTGATCCTATAGAAAGTTGTTAGATTATATGACACCAATGGCCCAAATAGCTCACGGTGTTCTCACCTTTTAAAAAAAATTTTACAACGGGTTTTATTTGTAAAAGTCTGTCAGAAAATCAAAAATCTCAAAAGATTTTCTTTGTTCCACTCCCACTAAAACCAGATAAAACTTTATTGAATGCTGGCCCCCTGAAAGTAGCACCGAAATAACTTGTTAGTAAGGCAAAGTGGATATTATTGCTTCTTGCAATAAGGTAGAACATTGTATTCAGAGGATACAATTGAGATATATTGTATCTCAGAAAGATGTGAAAAAACTGGGATATTTATGAGGCTTTTGTGTTTAAAGTAGGTCTTTGAATGTGGGCGTTTAATTAGAATGGCAAGGATCATGATGTAACAGTGTAGGATTGGTAAGCATAGCCAGATGAAAATTTAAGGGAGGAGTTTTACGGAGAGTCTCGGTGAACAAATAGCTGGATGTTGGCTGTGCAACATTTATTTTCCTGGGCAATTATTTTCTGGAAGAGCAGTCATGTTGATGAAAATAGCAGCAACTGAAGACAGCCTATACAAAGATACAGTCAAATAGTAAAGTTGAAAAAGAAAAGTAGACTGCAATCTGTTATAAGGATAGATGATTTAATTCTCACAAGATACACTCACCTCTCTACTGGCTACTCATGCCTGCTCTCTGAGGTTAGAATATTACAGTCTTCCTATGAATACCTAGAAGAGATCAAATATGGTTGATTTATAAGATATTATCAGTCCAGCCTGGTCATTAAAAATATTCAAATATCTAAATGCTAAAATTGACGGTGTTTATTGACTTAATTAGATCAACTATCACTACATTTATGTGCCAAACAGAAAAAATATATCAACAAAATAGTAATTTAATTGAACATCAATTGCTTTAGTATATTTTCAGAACACACGATCTGCTCCCACTTGCACTGTTTCCACCATGATCCAAGACACCATTGTTCGAGCAGGCAGGTGGCTAGGTAGAAGCAGAGGAGGGAGGCATGGGTCAGGTGGTAGGAAACCATACATCTTGAGACAACAGGGGTCCTCGGGGCAGACAAAGAAAGGCAGCAAAAGGTGGGAATCTTCAGCATCCAAATGTAACCTTTTGCTCACGCCCTCATTACAATAAAATTAGCCTTGCTATAAAGAAATACCCATCAAGCACCCATGCCATGACACTTCCCATCCAGACCAAACAAGAGCAAAAACCCTTCCCCCCGTTGAGAAGGTGGACCTGGGATGAAAATCAGGAAATGCAACCTCAAACCCCTCCCTCCTCAATGAATATTCCACCCAATCATTTTCACACCCCATATAACCAGTGTGCCAAAGGAACACGGGGTCGTTGCTCACCTGAGCCTGCCCACTCTCCCTCCTGAGAGGGTACTATTGCTTAATAAATCCTCGCTTTGCTTTCTTGGCCTCCGTGTCTCATCTCTGACTTCTTTCTGGGAGGAGACAAGAACTTACCTCTGGTAACACCATCATCTCCTATCAGGATTATTGCAATGACCTCTGGCTCTCTGCTTGCTCCCTCCATGGCCCACCCTTCAGTCTGTCCTCCACAGAGCAAACCGAAGTATCCTGTTGATAGTTGTCAGATTACGTCAACCTATGCTCAAATTCTCTCATGACTTTCCATCTTGCTTAAAGGGAGAGCCAAATTCTTCACCATGGCCACCAAGGCTCTTTCCAGTCTGGTTCCCATGAGCTCTCTGACCTCGTCTCCTACTGCTCTGCTGTCATCACCTCTGCTCCAGGCACCCAGCCTTGCTGCACCTGGTCTAGGTCAGGCTTGCTCTTTCCTCTGCTTCGAGTGGAATCCCCCTTGTACACACGTATGCTTCTTTAGCCACTCTCCTTGTTTGATTTTTCTCTGTAGCACTTAGCACCAACTAGTATGCTGTATATCTAAGTATTTCTCTGGCTTATTGACTGTATTCTTCCACTAAAATATAGGATCTGTGAGGATAGAAATCATTCTATTTCTGAATTGAAAACTATTTTTACAACTAATGAATGGCTTACAAGACCAGATCATCCAAAGAAGGGCACAATAAGCCTTGCATCTACTATTACAAAAAGCCATATAAATACTCTAGAAATGAATGAGTCATTCCTCTTCTGTGTTCTCATTTTCTTTTTTGTGTCCCCCTTATAACAGTCCGTGCTTTCATTACAGTAGCTGTGTTCCTATTTACCTTTCTTGTGCTAATAAGAGGTCTCTTATAGGTTTTGCTTTATTCACATTTGTGTGGCCAGATCCTACCATAGAACTTGATAGTCAATAAGTCAGACTCATGGATGTTTGATCCCTCTTTTGTGATTTTGTTTATTTTTACCTTGTGGGGGAGAAAGTAACATCAAAAAGCAAATGCTAGAGATTCCCCACCGCCATGAGGTATAGGAAAGCTGAATAAAGTAATGAGTAAATGGTGCTGTGCTGATCGCACAGGCTGCTGGATGAAAAGATCATCTTATTCTTTCTTCCCATGTGTTCCTGTGACTCTTTCAGGTAATTCTCCCATCTCACTATTCCTCTCCCAATAGGCCTTTCTGCCCTCACTCCGTTTCTCATATCAAAAATAAATAGAAAAGAGACATGAGGGATACTACAGAGCAGAAGAAGTGACTTCACAACACCCTAAATACCAAGCACCAGGTGTAAATTTTTGTGTATCTTTCTCAAAGCTTGAGTGACTGAATGGTCTTGGTCTGAATAAGACTGTCATATTGGTTTTTGTTTGTTTGCTTCTGTGTACTAATTACCTCTGTTTTGAAATGTCTGCTTTTCTAAGAGGTAAGCTAAAACTTCCTTTTCTGTTCGATTGCTATTTTGCTTGCAAAAATGTTCAAGGGACATCAAAACTTGTTTTAAGAAAGATCGTTTTATCCGTTAGCATTGTATATGCCTTAGTGTGATCCATAAAGATTTTTTCACATTAAACATTTAGCCAGTAACCTTGACATGAGGCCAAATTCCAACTCAAATGTCAGCAGAAAGAAATGCCAGGTTTTATGAAAATTTTGCTTATGAATTTTAAATGTGAGAATAATGTTCTTTGGATTTTAAAAATAGCCCACTCTCCATTGTCTTTATTATTACTCTAAACTTTAATATTTCAGACAAAGACTTTTCAGTTGTTTGAATTAGTTAAATTCAGGCAGAGACCTTATGAATATTGATCATTAAAATTTTACCATTTGCCAAAACTGAAGTAATTTCTAGAACTACTTCTATGATTTTGAATAAAACATCTAGGTGCACTCTGTATTCTTTTATCATATGCTCACTTTTGGAATTATTTTTTTTCAATATTGTTTTATTAAAAGTCAGAACTATTAATATGGTGCTATGCGGACTGAATATGAATTGGAAACTAAAATCTAGATTTAGAATAACGTTATCTCAGATTTGTAGGAGTAGATGAATAGAAAGAGGAGCCTTAATCACAAAATTCTCATAGAGGCGTGAAAGACAGTCGTGTGACCACAGTTACTTTAGAATTAGAATCTATTACAATTAATTAATTAGACTTTATCTCTTGATTTTGTTTTAAAAAATGACATTGCATAGTATCCCTCTCCAAACCGGTTCCTTTGTCTCTGCTAAAGTATGAAGAGTAAAGTATTATGTGAATTGCTATTGAGTATTTGAAATGAATAGCTTCTATTAGTTTCCATTAGCCTGCAAGGAACTGTTTTCCAAATATATTAAAGACTTTTACTACAATGTTAAAGAAACCAAAATCGCTAAAAAAAACCTTTAAACAGAACTTGACTGTAGAAATGGCTAACTCTGAGTGTGTATAAAGTGTCCGACGCTGTGCTAAGTGTTTTACAGGCATTATCTTGTTTAAATATTATAATGACTATGAAATAAGTACCATAAACAGAATAAAAACTGAGATACAGAGAGGTCCACGTACTCTCCCACAGCAAGCTGCTGGTCTGGGATTTGAATTCGAGTTTGTCTGGCTCCAGCAGCTGTGCCCTGACCAGTGTGATGTTATCTGTTCAAACACCTCTGCTCTCTTACAGGGCCCCTTGCTGTGAAGACTAGACTTTCCAACCTCACTGGCTTCAGGCTTGGTCAAAAGACAGACTGCGGCAAATGGGTGATAGAAACTGACATGTTTCCAAACGGGAGATTGACAAGCTATCACATGGGCCCCCATGCTCAGTTACCACTTCCCTCAGCCTAGCAGTGTCCCCCCATAGCGCTGTTCGTACAGCGTGGGTTTCAGGTGATAGTGACACCAAACAACGCCCCCAGACAGTGATGTACGTGCAATTAAGTGTTCACTGTTACATGCCATTGAGATCGCCGGGACTTTGTTTTTTTTTAAACATCTTTATTGGAGTATAACTGCTTTACAATGGTGTGTTAGTTTCTGCTTTATAACAATGCAAATCAGTTATACATGTACATATATCTCCATGTCTCTTCCCCCTTACGTCTGCCTCCCTCCCACCCTCCCTATCCCACCCTTCCAACTGGTCACAAAGCACCGAGCTGAGCTGATCTCCTTGTGCTATGCGACTGCTTCACGCTAGCTATCTATCTTACATTTGGTAGTGTGTATATGTCCATGCCACTCTCTCACTTCGTCCCAGCTTACCCTTCCCCCTGCCCGTGTCCTCAAGCTCATTCTCTAGTAGGTCTGCGTCTTTATTCCCGTCTTGCCGGTAGGTTCTTCATGACCTTTTTTTTTTTTTTAGATTCCATATATATGTGTTAGCATACGGTATTTGTTTTTCTCTTTCTGACTTAATTCACTCTGTATGACAGACTCCATGTCCATCCATCTCAGTACAAATAACTCAATCTCTTTTCCTTTCGTGGCTGAGTAATATTCCATTGTATATATGTGCCACATTTTCTTTATCCATTCATCTATCGATGGACACTTAGATTGCTTCCATGCCCTGGCTATTGTAAATAGAGCTGCAATGACCATTGTTGTACATGACTCTTTTTGAATTATGGCTTTCTCAGGGTATATGCCCAGTAGTGGGATTGCTGGGTCATATGGCATTTCTATTTTTAGTTTTTTAAGGAACCTTCATACTGTTCTCCATAGTGAATGTATCAATTTACATTCGCACCAACATTGCAAGAGGGTTCCCTCTTCGCCACACCCTCTCCAGCATTTACTGTTTGTAGATTTTTTGATTATGGCCATTCTGACTGGTGTGAGATGATATCGCATTGGAGTTTTGATTTGCATTTCTCTAATGATTAATGATGTTGAGCATTCTTTCATGTGTTTGTTGGCAGTCTGTATATCTTCTTTGCAGAAATGTCTTCTGCCCATTTTTGGATTGGGTTGTTTGTTTTTTTGATATTGAGCTGCATGAGCTGCTTGTAAACTTTGGAGATTAATCCTTTGTCAGTTGCTTCATTTGCAAATATTTCCTCCCATTCTATGGGTTGTCTTCATCTTGTTTATGGTTTCTTTTGCTGTGCAAAAGCTTTTAAGTTTCATTAGGTCCCATTTGTTTATTTTTGTTTTTATTCCATTTCTCTAGGAGGTGGGTCAAAAGGGATCTTGCTGTGATTTATGTCATAGAGAGTTCTGACTATGTCTTTCTCTAAGAGTTTTGTAGTGTCTGGCCTTACATTTAGGTCTTTAATCCATTTTGAGTTTATTTTTGTGTATGGTGTTAGGGAGTGTTCCATTTTCATTCTTTTACATGTAGCTGTCCAGTTTTCCCAGCACCACTTATTGAAGAGGTCATCTTTTCTCCATTGTATATTCTTGCCTCCTTTATCAGAGATAAGGTGACCATATGTGCATGGGTATATCTCTGGGCTTTCTATCCTGTTCCATTGATCTATATTTCTGCTTTTGTACCAGTACCATACTGTCTTGATTACTGAAGCTTTGTAGTATACTCTGAAGTCAGGGAGCCTGATTCCTCCAGCTCCATTTTTCTTTCTCAAAATTACTTTGGTTATTTGGGGTCTTTTGTGTTTCCATACAAATTGTGACATTTTTTGTTCTAGTTCTGTGAAAAATGCCAGTGGTAGTTTGATAGGGATTGCATTAAATCTGTAGATTGCTTTGGGTAGTAGAGTCATTTTCACAATGTTGATTCTTCCAATCCAAGAACATGGTATATCTCTCCATCTATTTGTACCATCTTTAATTTCTTTCATCAGTGTCTTATAGTTTTCTGCATACAGGTCTTTTGTCTCCTTAGGTAGTTTATTCCTAGGTGTTTTATTGTTTTCGTTGCAATGGTAAATGGGAGTGTTTCTTACTTTCTCTTTTAGATTTTTCATCATTAGTATATAGGAATGCCAGAGATTTCTGTGCATTAATTTTGTATCCTTCAACTTTACCAAATTCATTGATTAGCTCTAGTAGTTTTCTGGTAGCATCTTTAGGATTCTCTATGTATAGTATCATGTCCTCTGCAAACAGTGACAGCTTTACTTCTTCTTTTCCGATTTGGATTCCTTTTATTTCTTTTCTTCTCTGATTGCTGTGGCTGAAACTTCCAAAACTATGTTGATTAATAGTGGTGAGAGTGGGCAACTTTGTCTTGTCCCTGATCTTAGTGGAAATGGTTTCAGTTTTTCACCATTGAGGACGATGTTGGCTGTGGTATGTCATATATGGCCTATATTATGTTGAGGTAAGTTCACTCTATGCCTACTTTATTTATCATAAATGGGTGTTGAATTTTGTCGAAAGTTTTCTCTGTATCTATTGAGATGATCATATGGTTTTTCTCCTTCAATTTGTTAATATGGTTTATTGCATTGATTGATTTGCATGTACTGAAGAATCCTTGCATTCCTGGGATAAACCCCAGCTGATCATGGTGTATGATAAATTTAATGTGCTGTTAGATTCTGTTTGCTAGTATTTTGTTGAGGAGTTTTGCATCTATGTCCATGGTGGCCTCGTAGGATGAGTTTGGGAGTGTCCATCCGTCTGCTATATTTTGGAAGAATTTGAGAAGGATAGGTGTTAGCTCTTCTCAAATGTTTGATAGAATTTGCCTGTGAAGCCATCTGATCCTGGGCTTTTGTTTGTTGGAAGATTTTTAATCACAGTTTCAATTTCACTGCTTGTGACTGATCTGTTCATATTTTCTATTTCTTCCTGCTTCAGTCTTGGAACGTTGTGCATTTCTAAGAATTTGTCCATTTCTTCCAGTTTGCCCATTTTATTGGCATATATTTGCTTGTAGTAATCTCTCATGATCCTTTGTATTTCTTCAATGTCAGTTGTTACTTCCCCTTTTTCATTTCTAATTCTATTGATTTGAGTCTTCTCCTTTTTTTTCTTGATTAGACTGACTAATGGATTATCAATTTTGTTTATTTTCTCAAAGAAACAGCTTTTAATTTTATTGATCTTTGCTATCATTTCCTTCATTTCTTTTTCATTTATTTCTGATATGATCTTTATGATTTCTTTCATTCTGCTAACTTTGAGGTTTTTTTGTTCTAATTTCTCTAATTGCTTTAGGTGTAAGGGTAGGGTGTTTATTTGAGATGTTTCTTGCTTCTTAAGGTAGGATTGTATTGCTATAAACTTCCCTCTTAGGACTGCTTTTGCTGCATTCCATAGGCTTTGGGTCGTTGTGTTTTCATTGTCATTTGTCTCTAGGTTATTTTTTGATTTCCTCTGTGATCTCTTGGTTATTAAGTAGTGTATTTTTAGTCTCCATGTGTTTTCATTTTTTACAGTTTTTTTCCTGTAATTGATATCTATTCTCATAACATTGTGGTCAGAAAAGATACTTTATACAATTTCAATTTTCTTAAATTTACCAGAGCTTCATTTGTGACCCAAGATAGGATCTATCCTGGAAAATGTTCCATGAGCACTTGAGAAGAGAGTTTTTTCTGTTGTTTTTGGATGGAATGTCCTATAAATATTAATTAAGTCCATCTTGTTTAAAGTATCATTTAAAGCTTGTGTTTCCTTATTTATTTTCATTTTGGATGATCTGTCCATTGGTGAAAGTGGGGTGTTAAAGTCTCCTACTATTATTGTGTTGCTGTCATTTTCCCCTTTTATGGCTGTTAGTATTTGCCTTATGTATTGAGCTGCTTCTATGTTGGGTGCATAAATATTTACAATTGTTATATCTTCTTCTTGGATTGATCCCTTGATCATTTTGTAGTGTTCTTCTTTGTCTCTTGTAATAGTCTTTGTTTTAAAGTTTATTTTGTTTCATATGAGAATTGCTACTCCAGCTTTCTTTTGATTTCCATCTGTGTGGGATATCTTTTTCCATCCCCTCACTTTCTGTCTGTAAGTGTCCCTAGGTCTAAAGTGGGTCTCTTGTAGATAGCATATATACGGGTCTTGTTTTTGTATCCATTCAGCCTGTCTATGTCTTTTGGTTGGAGCATTTAATCCATTTACATTTAAGGTAATTATCAATATGTATGTTCCTATTACCATTTTCTTAATTGTTTTGGGTTTGTTATTTTAGGTCTTTTTCTTCTCTTGTGTTTCCTGCCTAGAGAAGTTCTTTTTGCATTTGTTGTAAAGCTGGTTTGGTTGTGCTGAATTCTCTTAGTTTTGCTTGTCTGTAAAGTTTTTAATTTCTCTGTCAAATCTGAATGAGATCCTTGCTGGTTAGAGTAATCTTGGTTGTAGGTATTTCCCTTTCATCACTTTAAGTATGTCCTGCCACTCCCTTCTGCCTTGCAATGTTTCTGCTGAAAGATCAGCTGTTAACCTTATGGTCATTCCCTTGTATGTTATTTGTTGTTTATCCCTTGCTGCTTTTAATATTTTTTCTGTGTATTTAATTTTTGATAGTTTGGTTAATATGTGTCTTGGTGTGTTTCTCCTTGGATTTAACCTGTATGGGACTCTCTGTGCTTCCTGGACTTGATTACCTATTTCCTTTCCAGTGTTAGGGAAGTTTTCAACTATAATCTCTTGAAATATTTTCTCATTCCCTTTTTTTTCTCTTCTTCTTCTGGGACCCCTTTAATTCGAATGTTGGTGCAATTAATATTGTCCCAGAGGTCTCTGAGACTGTCCTCAATTCTTTTCATTTTTTTTTCTTTATTCTGCTCTGCAGTAGTTATTTCCACTATTTTATCTTCCAGGTCACTTATCCATTCTTCTGCCTCAGTTATTCTGCTATTGATCCCTTGTAGAGATTTTTTGATTTCATTTATTGTGTTGTTCGTCATTGTTTGTTTGTGCTTTAGCTCTTCTAGGTCCTTGTTAAATATTTCTTGTATTCTCTCCATTCTATTTACAAGATTTTGGATCATCTTTACTGTCATCACTCTGAATTCTTTTTTAGGTAGACTGCCTGTTTCCTCTTCATTTGTTTGGTCTGGTGGGGTTTTACTTTGCTCCTTCATCTGCTGCGTATTTCCCTGTCTCCTCATTTTGCTTAAGTTACTGTGTTTTTTGTCTCCTTTTTGCAGCCTGCAGGTTCATAGTTCTCATTGTTTTTGGTGTCTTCCCCCAGTTGGTAATATTGGCTTAGTGGGTTGGGTAGACTTCCTGGTGGAGGGGACTGGTGCCTGTGTTCTGGTGGATGAGACTGGATCTTATCTTTCTGGTGGGCAGTACCACCTGTGGTGGTGTTTTTTAGGGTGTCTTTGACCTTATTATGATTTTAGGCAGCCTCTCTTCTCATGGGTGGTGTTGTGTTACTTTCTTGCTACGTGTTTGGCATGGGGTGTCCAGCACTGGAGCTTGGTGGTCATTGAGTGGACCTGGGTCATAGTATTGAGAGAGAATTCTGGGAGAGCTCTCGCCAGTTCATATTACAAGGTGCCAGGAGGTCTCTGGTGGACCAATGTTCTGAACTTGGCTCTCCCACCTCAGAGGCACAGCTCTGACACCTGGCTGGAGTACCAAGACCATGTCAGCCACATGGCTCAGAAGAGAAGGGAGAAAATTAAAGAAAGAATGGGAAAAATAAAATAAAATTATTAAAATAAAAAATATTATTAAAATGAAAAAAAATTTTAAGTAATAAAAAAAAAGAAGAGAGCAATCAAACCAATAAACAAATTCACCAATGATAACAAGCGCTAAAAACTATACTAAGGTACACATAAAAATCAGAAACTACTCAGTCGCATACAGAAAACCCGAAGTCTACAGTTGCTCCAATGGCCCACCAGCTCAATTTGGGATGATTCGTTGTCTGTTCAGGTATTCCACAGATGCAGCGTACATCAAGTTGATTGTGGAGATATAATCCACTGCTTCTGAGGCTGCTGGGAGAGATTTCCCTTTCTCTTCTTTGTTCGCACAGCTCCCGGGGTTCACCTTTGCATTTCGCCCCGCCTCTGCGTGTAGGTCGCCGGAGGGCGTCTGTTCTTCGCTCAGACAGGACGGGGTTAAAGGAGCCGCTGATTCGGGGGCTCTGGCTCACTCAGGCCGGGAGGAGGGAGGGGCATGGTTGCTGGGCGAGCCTGCGGCGGCAGAGGCCGACGTGACGTTGCACCAGCCTGAGGCGCACCGTGCATTCTCCCGGGGAAGTTGTCCCTGGATCCTGGGACCCTGGCAGTGGCGGGCTGCATAGACTCCCTGGAAGGGGTGTGTGGATAGTGACCTGTGCTCGCACACAGGCTTCTTGGTGGCGGCAGCAGCAGCCTTAGCGTCTCATGCCCGTCTCTGGGGTCCGCGCTTTTAGCCGCAGCTCGCGCCCATCTCTGGAGCTCCTTTAAGCGGCGCTCTTAATCCCCTCTCCTCGCCACCAGGAAAGAAAGAGGTAAGAAAAAGTCTCTTGCCTCTTCGGCAGGTCCAGACTTTTCCCCGGACTCCCTCCAGGCCAGCCGTAGTGCACCAACCCCCTGCAGGGTGTGTTCACGCCGCCAACCCCAGTCCTCTCCCTGCGCTCCGACCGAAGCCCGATCCTCAGCTCCCAGCCCCGCCCGCCCCGTCGGGTGAGCAAACAAGCCTCTCAGCCTGTTGAGTGCAGGTCGGCACCGACCCTCTGTGAGGGAATCTCTCCGCTTTGCCCTCCACACCCCTGTTGCTGTGCTTTCCTCCGCAGCTCCGAAGCTTTCCCCCTCCGCCACCCGCAGTCTCCGCCCGCAAAGGGGCTTCCAGTGTGTGGACACCTTTCCTCCTTCACAGCTCCCTCCTACTGGTGCAGGGCCCGTCCCTATTCTTTTGTCTCTGTTGTTTCTGTTTTCTTTTGCCCTACCCAGGTACGTGGGGGGTTTCTTGCCTTTTGGGAGGTCTGAGGTCTTCTGCCAGCGTTCAGTAGGTGTTCTGTAGGAGTTGTTCCACATGTAGATGTATTTCTGGTGTATCTGTGGGGAGGAAGGTGATCTCCGTGTCTTACTCTTCCGCCATCTTGAAGGTCGATCCAGGTTATTTTTTGTAATAGCACAATTAAAGCTAACTTGAAAGATACCCACGCTATTCTGCCTTGGCCTCTGTTTGCTTATTCCTCCCACTATGTACAGAAATTTATTTGTAATGTAAATTTTTTCCTTTACTGACAAGAAACTAGAACAAGTCAAAATGTCCTTCCCTGTAAAACATTCTGAATACATCATAAAGTCCTTTGGTAAACTCTGCAAATACGCAACATGATTAAATAATGAGAACACAACAATTATAAAATGCCCACTCTGGTTGGATCCTGCACAAAATGCATATCAAAGAGAAGAACTGATCCTTTTTAGAGATGATTTTCCATCACCCACTGTTAATCACACCTCCCTTGGTACTGGCTACACCATCTATATCGTGTCTGCAAGTACAGTTCAAAATGGATTCTGTTGACAGGTGCAGCTCTGAAGACTGCTTCACCCTCCGTGAGCTGTCAGCCTCCCACTCACCCTCCTTTCTTTAAAATGGTACTTAGGCCCACTGCTGCCTGCATGCTTTGATTGTAGAGCAAAGATGAAAGAGTGATTCATCTAGTTTTTAGTCTCTTGGAATTTTCAGTGGGCTGGCAGAATCACAGGAATTAGGGGTGAAAATGATCCATTGCTTTTGCATTCAGGACATTTTTGCAACGCCAATCAGCAGCTTCCCAGCAAGGTGGTGAATAAAAAGGGAGAGGTAAGCTAAAACCCTCTGCTACCTACAGACCTAAGGGTGGGCATGTGCTTTACTTGGAAGGATTACCCGATAGATACCACTGTCATCTTATTTTAAATTCAGTCTCCTTTGGCTCAGCCTATGTCCATGGATTTTGTTTTGGTTGAAATTTGTTAAAAAAACAAGATAAACAACCATGAATCTCTCATGGGCAGCCACTGATGTGTATGGGAAGTGACTCACTGAAGCTCTAATTGGACAGTCATTGCTCAGTCTTTATCAGACATGCCCTGCTATTTACCACTGCCCAAGCCCTGACCCGGCGTCCAGTTGTGAGCAACTCTGTAGACAACAGCACTGCTTCTGTGCAAAGAGCAGCCATATTTCAAATGCCTGCACACAGACTAATTGGACACTCAGGCACGATGTAAATAGATTTTAAATGTTTACTATCGCCTCTTCCTTATGAGTCGGATCTAGCAGAAGTGGTTTGTCACCTCCTGAGCTATGCCTTCTGCCAACTTGGGAGCAGACGATTTTAACAAAATTGAAATCAACAGTAAGTTGTAGATAACACAGGTCAATTCAAAAGGTATGTACCTCCTTCCTGTTAGCAGATTTTGCCATTTTTCAGTGATTCTTTCATGGTTAAATGCAGTACATGTAGTAGATATGTTCTAGGAAATTCCATCAGAAGGAATATAAACGACAGCAATTAAAAAGGTCAGAAATTATCGTGGACTCCATACTTCTTGCATATAGTGTAACGTGAAATGGATGATCGGGTCTTCCACGTGAATCTTCCTCTTGCTCTCCTACTCATTTTACTGAGCACTTTTAAAAAACTAACTAGGGGCTTCCCTGGTGGCACAGCGGTTGAGAGTCCACCTGCCGATGCAGGGGACGCGGGTTCGTGCCCCGGTCCGGGGAGATCCCACATGCTGCGGAGCGGCTGGGCCCGTGAGCCGTGGCCGCTGAGCCAGCGCGTCTGGAGCCTGTGCTCCGCAATGGGAGAGGCCACAACAGTGAGAGGCCGGCGTACCACAAAAAAAAAAAAAACAAAAAAACACAACAACTATCTAGACCAGAACTGTCTAATATAGCGTTTTATAATGATGGAAACGTTTTATAAAGTTTTGTAATTCTGCATTGTCCAATATTGGGCCACCAGCCACATGTGCCTAATGAGCATTTGAAGTCTGGCGATGCAACTGAGAAAATGAGTTTTTAAGTTATATTTAATTTTAATTGACGTAAATATCTACATGTGGCTAGCGATGACCACACAGGACAGTCAGGTCTGGACTGCATATGACTTAAATTAGACTCACAGAGCTTTAGTGTTGCAAACATTTGGCAGAGAATCTAACCAAAGCTCTCTGTTTTATTACTCATCTGTTAGGGAAATGATTTCTGACGTTATCTTTGGAAAGACGCTGCTGTCAACTATAGTTGCTTCCACCATCTAATCAGTACACATGGGGCCAGAGTCCAGTGGTATCTGGGTTTTATCCTCCCAAACATTTAAACTGTATTTTTTTTTGTTTTTTTTTTTTTTGTTTTGTTTTGTTTTGTTTGTTTTTTGCGGTACGCGGGCCTCTCACTGTTGTGGCCTCTCCCGTTGCGGAGCACAGGCTCCGGGCGCGCAGGCTCAGCGGCCATGGCTCACGGGCCCAGCCGCTCCGCGGCATGTGGGATCTTCCCGGACCGGGGCACGAACCCGCGTCCCCTGCATCGGCAGGCGGACTCTCAACCACTGTGCCACCAGGGAAGCCCTTAAACTGTATTTTTCAGCCATAAAATTTTTCGTATGCAAACAGTATTATTAAAGCGGTGGATGATAAACAAATCATCTGAAATGATGTTGATTGCCCTTAGAAGGCACAAAATTAAATACAGAAAAATAAATTTGGGTAAGAGTGTATATTTGGGGGGGGTGAAGGCAGAAAACTTTATTCCTGTGGAAACATTGAGAATATTCTTTCTGTTGTCACTAGAAACCATGCCTTGTTTATCTTTGGCTCTTCGGTCAGCACAGGGATTCCAATTTGGCGAATGATCAATCAATGTGATATGGATTTATTGACCTTAAGTGATTGCTCTAAGGAAGGTGAATGGCGTGCCAGGGGTTGGCATCTTGCCCACGAAAGACTGACTAGCGAGTGTGTTATTTCAATGGTAGTTGATGTCGGCTTTATATTGGGATCCCCTGGGAAACGCAAAAAATATCCAGCCCTAACTCCAGTGGGGGCCGGGGCATCAGTAGCTTTAAAAGCTCCCCAGGTGATTCTGGGGAAGATGATTTATTTAGTAAATGATGGTAATAAGATGAAGTTCAGATATATTTCAGAGTCAAGATAAGCCTTGTAAGATAAGACTATAATCTATTACCTAAGAATATGCCAAAGAAGACTGCAGCCGCTAATGAAAACACATATCACTACTAAAAATAGGAAGATAAAGCCCTAGTAATTTTTAAAACAAGGAAGCAAAAGACCATCCCAGACAAAATCAATGAATTCTATTCTCATCAGGGCCTCACGTTTCCACAGATGTGCCTGAAAACCTGGGAATCACTTGGTGATAGAGTCAAGTGTTAATGGCAGAGAATGTGGGTCCCAAGGGGAAAATCACTCTTGAGAGAGAAACAGAGGGAGTTTGGTCCCAGGAACTGGGTTTCACACAGAGCATTAGCAGAAGGGAAGGGAAGGTATGCGTAAGTGTGGAGCTGATATTCGAATGATAACCGTACTTGCCAATAACTGCTGTCACTGCTGTACGATGCCCACTACGAGCCACACCCTCTCTCAGGCTCTGTGGAGCAGTTTTCCTTTTTATTTTATATAAAACAGCTGTTTTAGTGTCAGGATTGAAGAGGACTGAACACCTAGAGAGCCATGAGAATTAGCAGCAAACAATGAAGAGGCAACTTGGGAGAAGGTATTAGGGCTCAGAGTGGTATATTTCTTCAACAGATTATTATCCTCCATTATCTGCTTATCAAAACCCTTTCTACCCATCAACGATAATTTTGGAAATTAAAAAAGAAATAGATGAATAAAAATTTAGTTAACTTTAATTAAAAACATGGGCTTCAACTTCCAAACGTAATGAATGAGAGCATTTAGGTAAAAAGAAGTTGTCGGTAGTGATTGCAAAGCATTAAAGTTGCCATTATCCTTCATTTGTAAAGAGAGGTTAGAAATATCTCCTTACCACTTATTGTAAAATTTAAGTAAAAACTGTATCTATTCATTGCAAAGTTGAGTTTCTGATTTGGTCTCTTTTCCAAAAGAAAAGAAAATTACTGTAATTTACAGAGATATCTTTTAGGAATCTCCCACCCTAGACTCTTTACTTGCTACTTTGAGATTACATTTTTTATAGAAAAGTATATATTGGTAGAAATTTGTATTTGTTCACTTAAAGTCAAACTAAGTATATTCTCAAAGCCTAGCTTAAAACTTTGAATATATATGTGCACAGAATAAATATTTGGTGATTGACTGACTTAGATGAAGAATAAGAAGGACATTATATGGCAGTTGAAATTTGGGTTGGCTTAGTAACTCCAGAATATAATTCCGTATGAGACAAAAATGGTGGAGACTGTGTGTGTTTGTGTGTGTTTTCATGGATTTTGGATTCAAAAATAGTTTTTACTTTTGGAAGTAAGAAATCATATAGATGATAATTTTCTTTTAATTTTCCAGGTCATTTTGAACAAAGTAAACAGATACAGAATGAAAACCTCATAGAATATGACTACAGTCTCTACTGAAATATTTCCTGAAGGTTATAGTCAACAGGGAAATTAAAGAAAATTTACCAGATATTGACCTGACGATTCTAAAAGTAAAAATAAAGGTTAAAATTGTTACTTATAATCACTAATCTTTGCATCGTTTATAAAAAGGAAAATTTCTTCTTAAAATATGGTCAATCAGCTTTCTTTCTGACAGACTGTGCAGACCCGGGCACCAGCTCAAATACTGCATAACCAACAGAAGATCCATTCCCTTGTGGAGAGGAGAGAATTTGATGAAAAATTGTGCGAACTGTGCAGTGCATTACTCCATTTTCCAGATTCAGGAAAAAAAACGATGACATATATTTAGGCAAATGTATATAATTCTAATTTTATACATTTATTATCAATACACTGTAATGTAAGATTTGTATCTTTTTAAATAAAAATAAATGAAAATATTTAAAAAGGAAACAGCAGTTGAATTCTCTATATATGTAAGAATAGATGGATTGGAAATCAGGAGGGGGTATTTAAAACCCTGAATGGTGTTTTCATTTTCAGGGATTCAAAATAATGTGAGATAAACCTCTTTCAGATCTGATGAACAATATTACTGCTCTACCAGCATTTTGGATTACAGATGGAAATGGAAACTGTATGTGAGTCTAAGAATTTCCAGAGAATAAATGAAGAGCCTGGAATAAAATGTCCTTTATTCATAGTTCCAAATATCTTACTTCCTTTGCTTGAAAAGATGACATCAGCCTTCTGCAGAAAATCATATTCCAATTATGTAACCATCATATACATAATTGGATACATCAGTTCAAATAAGCAAATAGTCCATGAATGCATATACACTACAAATTGAAAGTAGTGTTATTCCAAAACCTGTGTTCTTTATTTTTTTTGGAAATAACTTACTGGTAAAAAGTTATAGAAAACCATACACCAAATTAGACTTTTCGGAACAACCACATAATTTCAGATGCAGAAACCACAGCCTTGATTAAAGCACACACTCCAAACTTCAAACTTTCATGACTCTTGAATAAGCTTTTTGGCAATAAACATTATGCAAATACAGGCAATGAGGGAAAAACCACTTCTGAAAACTGCAATGTGCATTTAAGTAAACAGCTATGGAACACAAAAATGTGCTTTTTCTGATTCTACTAACTGATTTCTTTCTAGAAACTCCAAAGTCAGGGTGCTGACACACTGAAGAGCTCTAATTGCTATTCAAAGTAAACAAAGGTAGCAAGTGGAATTTTGTGGAGATGTGTACAGATAATAACCTAATAATTCACTGCCTTTTAAAACATATATTTGGACTTGCTGAAAAATTTGTAATTCTTTAGAATGAGCTCATTCTTCGTGTTTTCTTGTGCAGTAAGTCCCTGTACAGGCCATTCCTTGTTCATCGGGGGTGAAAAGATAGAGTCCCTCACTGGGATGCCAGAGCAAGCCCCAGGGAAATACTTAGAAATCCCCAGGGGGATGGGGGTGGGGAGGCACTTCCACCAAACAATCACCACCGTGTGTGAGCCAGCATCTGGCATCCTGGCTCAAAGGGCTGTGTTTGGCTTTTGAGGGTGTGCTGTATTAAGGAAAACCTTTGCATCTGAAAAAAAAAATTCCCTTCCTTTTTTTTTTTAAGGCTAGAGAAACTAACCCCCTCATAATGCAATGGCAGAATCATTGACTGTTTCCCCGCAGTGAAAGGTAAGTGCTTACAGAGCCCAGGCTGGAAAAACAAAAAACAAAAAACGAAAAACAAGAAAAGGGAAAGTATAATCCTTCTGGAAGTGGTGGTTACCATGGCGACCCACTTAACACCAATCGTACTGAAATTGCGAAAAATGAGAATCTCCAATCAACATGTTAATCGTTAAAAAGCTTAATTGAAAAAATTAGGTAAAACAACAGAAACAGAAGTTTCCATATTTATTTTCAAATCTCCGTGGATCACCTCCATCTCTGCATCACATGTGTAAGCCACATGGAGAGCTCTGCTCCAAATTTCCCTATTAGGCTGAATAAGTATGCTACGTGTGACTCCCTCTTCCTCTGAGTAAGCGATTCTATCTTTGCAGACTCTACCCCAAAGGGATATATGAGCCTGATACAGGTATTTTCAAGTATGGGTCCCAGGCAGTCTGAAAATCAATATTTTCCTTCAGTCCACTGACCTGCGCAATGACCTCTTTTCTTATCTCCCAGTTCAGGAATTTTTGAGCAGTATATTATCTATGGCAGATACTGTAACCATATAATACAACTTTATTTCTTTTTTTTCGCTCATTTTCTCTCACTCCTTTTCCTTTCTTTTTCCTCGCTTCTTTTTGGGCAGAAGAGAAGTTCATATTTATCAAAATTTCAATTTTCTGTATGGTGTTTGACTATGGTAAAGGAAACATGCTGATCCTTGCGTCTGATATAGTGTAAACTCAAATAGATTTAGGTTTTGTGATTTTATTTCTAGAGTGTAGATTTCATAGTATTAAAGTTTATAACTTATTTTTTGTTATATCAAAACATTTGGATACTGAGAAAAATCTTCCAAGAATGTTTCTTTTTTAAAAAAATGTTTTACTCCATTCCATTGAGGAAATCTTTATAAAATGCGTGTATTTTGAGTGTACAGATTTACAGGTTTTGACACTGGATACACCACAATCAAGATGCAGGCCACTTCCCTCATGCCTTTAGGTAGTAAATGTCCCCACCCTGCCACCCTAGCTCCGGGTGAGCATGACCTTCTCTCTGTCACTATAGATTAGTTTTACATGTGGTAGAATTTCACGTAAACAAAATTATGCCTCTTTTGTGTCATCCTTCTGTGTCTCAGCATGTTTTTGAGATTTGTGCTTGTTGTGTGTATCAGTAGTTTATCTTCTTTTTATTCATGAGCAGTATTCCACTGCGTGTACCACAGTTTGTTTATCTGTGCATGACTGATGGATATTTGGCTTGTTTCCATGTTGGGGTTAATATGGATAAAACAGTTCATCTATTCACCTGCTGGTTTCCAATTCTGGGCTGCAACATATGTGCAAGCGTATGTTTGTCATTTCAACTGGGTAAATACCTAGGAGTGGAATGGCTGGATTGTGTGGTGAGCATATGTTGCCAAGTTGCTTTCCAGAGTGGTTGTGCTTGCACCTTCCACCAGCTACGTGTGGGAGCTGCAGTTCTTCCCTGCCTGGTATTCCAGTGCATGGTATGCAGGCTTCTCATTGGCACCATTCTACTGGCTGTGTATTGGAATCCCGTAATGGTTGTATCCTACAATCCTTAATCAGTAGTGATGTTAAGCACCAGCTGTGTACACAACAGCATACCCATTATTCTTCCTAGAAAGTTAGTAATAAATACAGTCTTAAAATATTAACTCAGGGGTATGGTAATCAACCATAGGTATTTATACCAAAAACGATTTGAATTTCTCACTATTTTTCCATAATATATTAATTACCTTGTATTTAGCGATGAATCATTTCTGGTAATTTGTGTCTTTCTAATAATTTTTAAATTTTATGTAACTGTCAAATCTATGGGCCCAAAATTGTTCATAGTATCCCCTTATTGTCTTAATATCTGTAAAATCTGGAGCTCTCTCTTTCATTCCTCCTTTTGATAATTTGTGTCTTCACTCTTTTGTTTTCTATCAGTCTAGACAGAAGTTTATTATCTCCTGACCTTTGGAAAAATCCTTTGATTATATTGATTTCTCTTATTATTTACTTGTGTTCTATTAGCCTTGAATTTGTTTTCTTTTCTTTTCCTCACTTCTTTAGGTGTTAATACAAATTACTTTAGACCTTTCTTTGTTCTAATATAATTATTTAAAACGTTAAATTTCTTTCTAAGCATCGCATGAGCTGTATCTCACAAATTTTGACATATTATGTTTATTTTTATTCAAATAGGAATATTTTTAAAAGCTTTGTGAATTTTCCTTGATCATGGTTTTGTAGAAATGCTCTGATTAATGTTCAAGTATCTGGAAATTTTCTAGATGCATTTCTGCCGTCAATTTAAAATTTAATTCTGTTACATGCAAATTACAGTATTTATAGTTTCAGTCCTTTTAATTTATTAAGACATGTCTTATAACCCAGCATAAGGTCTATTTTGATGAACGGTCCATATGCTGTTGGGAAGAATGTTTATTCTGCTGGTGCTGAATAAAAAAATCTCACAAATGTCAAGTAACTAACATTGCTTAATACTCTTGATCAAGTCTTTATCAACTACTGTGGGAGAAGTGTTGAACTGTCCACGTATGATTGTGGATTTTTCTTTTTGCCTTTTAGTTCGGTCAGCAGCGGCTTCCTGCATCTTGAGCTTTTGTTAGTATGGGCATATACATTTGAGGTTGTAACATCTTCTTAATGAATTTTCCACTTTATTATTTTGTAATCTTTTTTTCAAGTATAATTCCTTTTCCTAGAGTTTACTTTCTCTGATATTTATGTAGTTATGCCTATTTTCTTATTAGCAGTGGTATATTATGTAAGAAAACATATTTATATATATTTTGTATTTATTATAACACCTATCTGTGTTAACATTTTTTTTTTTTTTTGTGGTACGCGGGCCTCTCACTGTTGTGGCCTCTCCCATTGCGGAGCACAGGCTCCGGACGCGCAGGCTCAGCGGCCATGGCTCACGGGCCCAGCCGCTCCGCGGCATGTGGGACCTTCCCGGACCGGGGCACGAACCTGCGTCCCGTGCATCGGCAGGCGGACTCTCAACCACTGCACCACCAGAGAAGCCCCTGTGTTAACATTTGAAATGCATTTCTTGTAGGTCATATAATTGGGTCTACCTGTTTTGTTCAGTGGGATAATCTCTCCCTTTTAATTACAGTCTTTATTTCATTTCCTTTAATTTAATTAAGAATATTGTTGGGTTAAAATCTATTCCTTCATTATTCATTTTGCATTTGTACCTCTATTATTTCGCCTCTTTTCTTCTTTCCTTGACTTCTTATTGTTTTTTTTCTTCCTCCTATTTTCTCTATTGTCTTACAGCAGTAACTTTATATTTCTTTTTTTTTTCTTTTTTTTTTTGCGGTACGTGGGCCTCCCACCGCCGCGGCCCCTCCCGTTGCAGAGCACAGGCCCTGGACGCACAGGCCCAGCCGCTCCGCGGCATGTGGGATCCCCCCGGACCGGGGCACGAACCCGTGTCCCCTGCATCGGCAGGCGGACTCCCAACCACTGCGCCACCAGGGAAGCCCTATATTTCATTTTTAATGGTTGTTCTAAGGTTTTCTGTATGCATCTTATCACACTCTGCCTTCAGTTAATGTTATGTCACTTCAGGGAAAATGTAAAAAACAATCTTAACAACAATGAAATTACATTCCCCACCAATCCTTTGTGCTTTGGTTTTCATATATAGGATTTATAGCATATGTTACATGTATGTTACAAGCTCCACAGTACATTTTCTGTTATTTATCTTTTATAAAAATTAAAAATGAGAGAATTGTGTTGACGCAGCATTATATTTACATACTTACCATTCCCAGCACCATTACTTTCAGGAAACCCAAGTTTCCATCTGGTACCACTGCCCTGCCAACTGAAGGACTTTCTTTCATATGGCCTGTAGTGCAAGTCAGCTGGTGACAAATTCTCTCTGCTTTGGTTTGTTTGAAAAATCTGTATTTTGCCTTTATTTTTGATATACATGTTTGCTTAGTATAGAATTTTAGGGTGATAGATTTTTCTTTTTGCATTTTGACAGTGATACTTCATTATTTTCAGCTTGTGTTAGCTTTGTCTCTCTCTAAATAATTTACCTTTTGCTCTGACTTGTGTAAGAGGTTTTTCATTCATTGCTGTTATTTAACAATTTGATTACGATGTGCCTATAGGTATTTTTAGTTTATTGATGTTTAGCCAGTTGGGACTCATTGAGTTTTTGGAAGTGAATATATTTAGTATTTACCAAATTTGGAAAATTTTTGGCCATTATTTATTTAACTTTTATCTGTCTTTCTTTCTGGGACTCTAATTACACAGATGTTAGACTGTTTTTGTTTTGCTGACAGCTAATTAAAACATTGAGGAAGGATCACAGATCTCAGAGGCACTATTTAGATATTTTTTTAGTCTTTCTATATTTTTCCCTAGTATAGTCACAGAAGAATTTTATTTCTGTGTCTTCAGATTCATAGATCTTTTCTGCAGTAGCCAATCTGCTGTTAAAACCATTCAGTAAAATTTTAAGTTTATATGGTGCATGAACTATATAAAGCTCTAAATGTTCTACTTAGTTCTTTCATACATAGCTTTAATTTCTCTCAGGGTTTTCATGTTTTCCTTTAAATCCTTAAGAATATGTGTCATAGTTGTTTTAAAGTCCTGTCTATTAATTCTATCGTTATTATTTAGGGATCTGTTTCTCCCTTTAACAAGTCACATTTTCCTTTGTTCTCATATATCAATAGTCATTCTTGATTGGAAGTTGGGTACTGTGAATTTTACATTGTTGAATGCCAGCTCCCGTTGCCTTCCTTTTAGAAAGTTGGACTTTAATCTGCTAATGTATACATGATTGCTAGTCAGTTTGAGATTTTGAAGGCGTGGTTTTTTTTGTTTGTTTGTTTTTTTCTTTCTTCTTGAAGGCGTGTTTTAAGCTCCGCTAACAGTCTGTAATAGCTTTTACTCTAAGGCTAGTTTGGCCCTTGTGTTAATTATCTTTATTCAGATATTTATTATGGTAGCTCCCCACTTCCAGGTAGTTATCTAATGCTGTATAACAAATTATCCCAAAGCACAAAAGTTAAAAAAAAAAAAACCAAAAACATGCATTTGTTATCCCACAGTGCCTGTTGGACAGCAATCCGGGCATGAGTTCTCCTGGCTCCTAGTCTCTCCTGAGGCTGTAATCAGGTATCACCCAGGTTTGCAGTCACGGCAATGCTGACTCTCTTCCTGGAACACTTGAGTGGTTGTTCACAAGACTTAGTGGTTCATGAGCTGCAGGCTGGAGATGTCCCTAGTTCCTTGCCACATGGTCCTGTCCATAGTGCAGCTCACAATATGTCAGCTAGCTTCCATCAGTGCAAGCCGTCAAGAGAGAAGGCATTAAGACATAAACCAGTATCTTCTTTTAATCTAATCTCAGACATTAGATCTCATCACTTTTGCTGTATTTTACTAATTATAAGCAAGTCACTATGCTCTGCTCACACTTAAGGAGAAGAGAGCATGAGTCCCAGGAGGTGTGGACCATTGGGAACCTCTTAGAAGAGTGGGATTCCCACACTAGTAAGGTGTAACTCTTGTTAGGTGTATTCAGAGATTCCCTGATGTTTGATTAGGACTCCAAAGTCTGTGTCAGACTTGAGCATCTCACAGACCTGAACGAGCTCTGGGAATTGTTCACTTTACAGTTCCCTGAACACTCTACCTGACCTCCCACAGTTTTGCTTGGTATTTAGCAACCAGCTTAAGGGGACCCTTGCACAGATTTGGGGGGTCTCTATCTCTGCAGAGCTCCAATCTCTCTGAGACGATGTCCTCAAATTACAGCCACATCACCCTCCCTGAGCTCCGTCCTCTGTCTCTTTCACTCAGTGAGACCATTACGTTGCACTTTGCTTTCTCCTCCTGCCTGTGGTTCAGCCAGAAAGCTGGGGCAACTCTAGACCTGCCTCATTTGTCCCTTATCTCAGGGGTCACAGGCATGCTGTCTGTTGTCCCATATTTGGGCACAGATGTGTCGTCTATCATGTTTATTTTTGTACCTATTCATGGGAGAATGGCAAATCTGGTCCCAAATACTTCATCTCATCCAGAAGCAGAAATCTTCCAGGGATTTTTGAACAAGTTTTATTTTTCCATAAACACTGCAAATAGTATAGTTAGAATATATTTTGCTCATACAAATGTTATAAGCACTTACCTTATGTAAATAAATAATAAAATTAGAGTTAGAGGTTGAAAAGAAACTAAGTGCATAGGAATACCAGTACCTTAAAAAAGTGATTTCTGTACAGTTCCTCAGTATAGCAAAGTATCTTAAAAATACAATTTTCAAAACATGTTCAGGAGCACATATTTGATGTGTTTTAAAAAGTAACCCGATGTGTGTCAATCTAACTGTTATACAGTTCATTAACAATTCTTAACCATGAAAATTTTAATAGGGCTTTAAATTTTTGCTTAATGTTGCCCATCCATATACAGTTTAAAATCCTAGAAATGTCTTCTACAGGAATTTTTTCCCAATGCATGCTTCACTTTATGGTAACTGTACTTTCAAAGGTTACAAGCGAAAAGTTCATCAGATTAATAATAGCTGATGCCGTGCTCTGCTAAACTTTCCAGCATTTTCTTTTTACTGTCCTATATTTATCACATGGCTAGGGATGTGATAAATGTCCTAGGGATTTGAAACTAATTAAGCAAGAAGAGTACAAGTTCCTTTTGCATTTATTTGCTCCTTGCCCTTGTGTCCAGGGGCACATTTACAGCCCTCTTTCCCCTCATTCCCTCCTGAGGCTGCGAGAAGAGGATAGACATGTTCCCGCCGTTTCTGCAAATGAACATCCATTCCAGGAGACCATCTACTTACTCTGATTTCTACCTGCTCCCTGCACAGGGCTGGTGCCCCTCTAGATGCAGGTGTGGTGTCCGCACAAATTCAGCCTACTGCATATGTAGGAGGAGGGATAGTTGCTACCAAGGAACTGATTAAAGAATAAAAATGGCATATTTACACCTTCTTCCCCTAACTAGAACTCAGGCTACTCCTGGGCAAAAAGTTCTAAAAAGTACAGAGTTAATTCAGACCCACCAAGCTATGCTCGTTAAGGCTTCTCAAGATATATTTCACATATTTTGAATGGAAAGATTCAAAATTAGGCATTTTACAGTTCTTTAAAAGTTTGTTTTGTGTCCCTTTAAAAATGAGTAAATAAAAGAGTGATGAGTGTCAGGAAAAAAAAATCATACTCTGTCATGATATTTGCAAATGGTATTTGTATTGGGCTAAGGTCAACAGCCTACAGGAACCTCCCTTTTTTTTTTTTTTTTTGCGGTACGCGGGCCTCTCACTGCTGTGGCCTCTCCCGTTGCGGAGCACAGGCTCCGGACGTGCAGCCTCAGCGGCCATGGCTCACGGGCCCAGCCATCCGCGGCATGTGGGATCTTCCCGGACCGGGGCACGAACCCGCGTCCCCTGCATCGGCAGGCGGGCTCTCAACCACGGCGCCACCAGGGAAGCCCAGAACCTCCCTTTTGTGTGTATACGTGCTTTCTCTCTCTGTTGCCTCCATTTTCTGACCCATGTTCTGCTGGTGAGTAAAATTTCTAAAATTTAACTTTTTGGCAAGAAGTCTAATTTTCAGATTGGAGCTGAGCTGAAGGTAGTTCCTAAACTGCCCTGAAGTTATGACCGTCAGGGTAGTTCTAATGCAATATTTTTAAGCATGCTCCTGGGCCAGCACTGCTAAAGGTTTACCTGCAGAATTGGTTCTTACTCACCGACTAGTGTGGTCTGTTGGCATAATCTAGATGAGAAGGCAGAGTGTCCAATTAGTAAAGGGGAAAAGGTTAGCAACAGTTTCTCACTGATTAGAAATAAGCACTATGTTTGGAAATTTGTTTGGGATAATAAATTCTGATTAAGTTATTAATAAAGATTGTGTCTTTAGTGAGTTGAGTTCAACTGGTAATGCTTTATATTAAATAGAATTTGTTTATCTCCTATGTTCTTACTGTGACTTGCAAATGAAAATGTTTGCATATTTTACATATTTCTGCATTTTAGTATTCTGAAGTAGAACATTTAAAAAAAAAATCTGTAGCACAGAATTGGGCAATTGTGCTACAGGCTTTGGGCAACTAATTTGACAATGAGTATCTAATCCTGCCTACTCTGGAAGTTATTGAATTCTCTGCTAAATTTGGAGGGAACAGACAACTGCTTTGGTTGTTTCTCTTTCCACAGCGATGGGTTTAAACATGGTGGAGGATCTGAATAATAAAGCATATTCATTCTTCTCCTGACAAAAATCGAAGTCCTAGCAAATATATAATGGTGTCTGACTTAGTCAATTTCAATTTAATTAGCATGTCATTTTCAAACTGAAATATATGTTTTCAAAGTTATAAAGTCATCCTTTATACATTTTTTTTTTTTTTTTTTTTTTAGCGGTACGCGGGCCTCTCACTGTTGTGGCCTCTCCCGTTGCGGAGCACAGGCTCCGGACGCGCAGGCTCAGCGGCCATGGCTCACGGGCCCAGCCGCTCCGCGGCATGTGGGATTATTCCGGACCGGGACACGAACCTGTGTCCCCTGCATCGGCAGGCAGACCCTCAACCACTGCGCCACCAGGGAAGCCCTATACATATTTTTAATAGAATTTGAACTAAAGCAATTTCTACACAGAAACCTAGGATCGTAGGGCTTAAATTTGCTTTTTGGTTTAGAGAATTTAAGAAACAAACAGCAACAAAGTAGTTGAGCCTAATGAATACTGCTGAATTTCCAAATTTACCCAGATGTTCTAAAAATATATCAATTATTCAGATGAAGAATAAAATTACTTTTGGATATCTCATAATGGGAATCAGGAGAGGTTAATCTCACCATGAAGAGTTTATTATTCACCTTGTTGTTTTAGATAGGATCTTAGCAAGAAAAAAATTAAATAGAATAATACAGTTGATGAAAACCATTTTTAGCATCGTTTGGTAAATAAAATATTGGAAAGTTATTTTCTTCTTTAACATCTGCAGGTGGCAGTAAAATATATTTCATGGGCTGTTTCTTTATAATAAAACATGGGATGTGTTTTTATGATTCTGGCATAGTTACACCCATGTAATAATTTAATCTGCCATTCTATATTTATAAGGATATTTGCCAGTGGTTCCAAATTATTAAGATCAGAAATTGAGAGAGTGCCCACACGAGATCTCTCACAACAGGAAAATGCAGTGTTTATTTGGCATAGTTCGTTGTATACAACACAGTGAACAGTTTCAATGGATTTTTTTCCTTGAGTCAACCAGTGTTTTTTATTTGGGTTTCTGATATAAAACTTGCTGTAGTCCAAAAAACAGGGG
The DNA here is from genome assembly GCF_059928025.1 of Delphinapterus leucas. NCBI lineage: Eukaryota > Metazoa > Chordata > Mammalia > Artiodactyla > Monodontidae > Delphinapterus > Delphinapterus leucas. The sequence goes on along the minus strand of NC_143133.1, from coordinate 135,238,437 downwards.
AGCGGGGGGAAGTTTGGGGTTAACACTATATATATAATAGATAACCAACAAAGACCTAATGTATAGCCCAGGGAATTCTACTCAATATCTTATAATAACCTATGATGGAAAAGAATCTGAAAAAGGATAAAACCAAATCACTTTGCTGTACACTTGAAACTAACACAACATTGTAAATTAACTATACTTCAATTAAAAAAATAAAATTCTTATTGGAATAATATGAAAGAAAAAACAGAGAAGTCATCAAAAAGTCATGTCTATCTAATTTATGCTGTTGTGAGACAGTAATTATCTAGCTCATCCTGCTGGAGTGAACCTCTGTGAGTGACCCTGGACTGCCCAGTTCCTCTTCCAATAAACCCTGCTTACACTTTCCATCCTGCGGAGCTTGTGATTGGATATACTGGGGCTCTTTCAATATTTGTTTCTGGTTTGCTCACAGTTTGCGCCATATTCATGAAAAATTAACCTGCATTATTCTAGATTTTCAGTAAAGCGATTTGAGGTTATTTATTTAATTGTTTTCTATTTGTGCCCTACTTTCTTTCACAAAAGGTTATAAAGAGATTTGTAAGGATGCATACAGTACATATATATGTATACATAAAAATGTGTGTAACGATACATACAGCACAAGATAAAATATATTAAAACAAGAGAATGGTAGAAAAAAGAGGCAGTGGGAAGTAAAAGCAGGAAAGCAATATAGAGCCAGAAGTTTGGCATGGAAAAATCATTCCAGAAAATCATTTAATTTGGTAGAGATGAGTCACAATTATGGTGCTGTTTATTTAATAAGCCGTATAGAAAATGAACAGGGTAAATTGCAAAATTCCCAGTTTTCTAGCATCAAAACAAACAAGTGGGGCAGCTGTGGCTAATTTCAGCCTCCCAAGGGAAATTCACTACTCATTGTGTTCGGGAAGCCAGCAGTCTGGGTTCAAATTCTGCCGTGTCACTCACCAACAATGCAACTGTGGACATGTGACTTTACCTATCTGAGCCTCCTATTGTTTATCAAATAGAAATCATAACAGCAATGATACTGTTACCAGGTTGCTCTTAGAAGTAAATGAGCTCTTCTATGACAAGTGCTTTGCACAGGTTCTGACATGCAACACACACTCAACACACAATGAATGGGATGAATTGTAATGTATGACAATTTCCAAATCTAGAAACATTGCACTATCATTCTGAAAAGGATTTATTAATATCTCTAAGTTTACATTTAAAATTGATCTTAGGATTATAAAGCAACGGCACTGGACCAAGAGTTATGAAACCTAGAATTAAGAATCCTATTTCTTCTAGTATCTGATTGGCAATGGATCGTTCACCTAATATCTCAGAGTGGTAGCTTCCTCATCTTCAAAGATTGACAGGAGAGTCGAAGGATTTGTGCCTCAGCTCTAGGATTTTCCCGTTGAGGCAAAGATTTTTGCTGGTCTTGTTGTCGTTATTAAAACAGATACTTTTAAAGGGTATGATATTGATCAAAATCCAGTTAAAAGATATAGGGAAAATGAAGATTACTCTTAAAATATAATTAGGATGGGGAACTTATGTAATGTTTATCTAAGGAACTGGAAACCAAGAAAAGAAAATAAAGAAAATCAGAACACAAGCACAACTGAAGACATTGGCCTCATGTTAACAAAGTAGATATCATTTCAATTATAATCATTATTTTCATATTTAGGGAAAATCCCTAAATAAAGAATTGTTTTAAGACTCTAGACATTTTTATTTATAATTTTCAGGGCAAAGTAGATCCAGTGGAACAATATAACTCAAAATAAAACACTTCAGCTTACGATATTTTAAAGAAAAGGATTGTTTGATCCTCCTTAGAATTGCTTAGGGCTTATGAAACACAGGTGACAAGGGGATACCCAAACATACGTTTCTGATGCTATTTTAGTTTTGAGGTTTGTTGTAACAGTCACTTGGTAAAAGGAAAATATTCATTAATATCTAATAAAGCACAAGGAAAGTCCTAAGTTTTACATAATATTTACTTCATTGCACTATAGTTTACATGGTGCGTTTCAGCATACTGTGTTTTCAATAGTCATAGCCACACCATTGCAAATGATCTCCCCTCTCTTAGTACTTCTTTGCAAGGGTTTAATCAGTATCCCACCACACCAAGCAGAATGAAGGCAGGTTTGACCTATGCCCTGTAGGAGGACTTTTGTGGAATTGAGAGACAGGTGCCTGTAGTGGGATTGTCTGCGAGGGCAGTGCATGGGCCATGATGCAGGTGGTAAAGCCTCAGGGAAAACTGAAGAGGGGCAAAGTCAGCAAGGACTCACCAACAGACCCTGACTGTACTCAGAGTAGATGCAACAGTCCACCTGCCGAGACATTAGCAACAAAGGTACACAAGGCACTCAGTGATGATGCAAAACCAGGGCATACATCTCCTCCGAAGCAGACTGAAGGACCCCTCCCTCAATGGCAATGAGATATAGCGAGCTACCCAGATTCAGATGCCATCTTAGGAAGCGCAGGAGAAGGAAAACAGCTGGAGAGGAAGTTGGGCTTTTAACTGACTGAACATCTATCCCAAGAGAGAGCACATAACTTGGAAACATCCAAAACACTTTTAGAGAAAAGTTAGTTTTCCTTCTACAACTTGACACTCACTAAAGACTGTGGACTCTCAGCTAAATTTCTTGCATGTCCAACTCAGTAATATGCTCATTTTCCACCCACCACGTGTTATTTTCTTCTTATATCTAGGAAATGCATGCTATTAAACTAGAGTTAAGTACTTAACAAATAACTTAGTCTAACATATCTCCAGTCTTGAAGCATATAGAGGCATTAATTATAGTTGATGTCTCTAGTGAGATGGGAGTTACAATGCTGTAACTACCCTGTCTCAGTGAGCTTGAGCTGCTATAATAAAATGCCACAGAATGGGCAGCTTAAACAACAGACAATTCCTTTCTCACAGTTCTGGAGGCTGAAAGTCTAAGATCAGGGTGAGAGCATTGTTGGTCTCTGGGGAGGACCCTCTTCCCGGCTTGTAGATGGCCACCTTCCTGCTGTGTCCTCACGTGGTGCAGAGAAAAAAGACAGCAAGCTCTGTAGTGCCTCTTCTTCTTGGGTCATTAAGCCCATCATGAAGAGCCCACCCCCATAACCCCATCCAAACCCAATTACCTCCCAGATGACCCATCTCCAAACACCATCACATTGGGGGTTAGCGGCTTCAACACAGGAATTTGGGGAGGACATAATTCTTGAGCAGGAAGATACAGAAATTGTTGCATTTCTGTATTGTCAGTTAAAGACAAACAAAGAGGAAGGCTAATGATTTATAAAGGAAGATTAAAAGGAGCTAACCATGCGGGGCTCTGAAGCATAGGCAAGTAATTGCTTAGGACTCTGGACTGCCATGTGAATCCACAAGCAAAGGCTGGCAAGGGCCCACTGAAGTCAGCCACTGTACAGGAACCAGCTCTGGTCACGGACGTCAAAGTCCACAGCATCTGTGGAGCATGCTGTGACCCACTCTGCAAGGTCAGCATTGGTTCCAGCCATGTAAAAATGAATGTCTGGCCAGTCTCCAAATTCTCAAAGACGTATAGGAATCTTAAGTGTCATTTTAGGAACTTATCCTGTATCTTGAATAGACTAGGGAAAACATTTGGAGATGCAATCAGGAAATCTTGTGAGTCATACTGCAATATTTTATATAATTTTCTCTTATTTGTTGCCATGATATTTGTGGAATACTGGGCATGGTGTTTATATAACATCTATCAGAAAAGAAAAATATCCTAGGGGTAGCTTAGTCAAATGACGAAAGATAAGTTGCAGAGTCATTGTCACATCCGTGGAAAATTCACTTTGCTAAGAACCTGGAGTCTACTCTGTCAACTTTCAATAAATAGCTGTGTGACAATGACCAGTCACTTAGCATCTGGGACCATAAGTCTTGCCATCTGTTAAATGGAGCCATGGGAACCTCTTTCCTTCCTTCTCTGTGAACATTCAATAGGATAATGTCAGTAAGAAAACTGTTAAAACCAGGAGATCGCATATAGGTTCAAGGTTGTGGTTTTTCTCTCTCTTCTTCTTCTGCTACCTTGATATGTTCCTATCGCTCTAAAACTAGGACAGGAATGGGGAAACCTACAGATAAAAGTTAGAAACAGAATGTAGCCATGTCAAAGAGAAGCTGGGCATGTATGGACTGGTCTGGGTCGCTACAGGTGCACTGTTGTAGCAGGTGCTACAATGACCTTGTCACTCCCAGGATTCCACTGTGAACTCTGCCTCCAAAATGCCAGACTTTATCACGAAGGGCGTATGGTAGTACTTCTGTCTGAACTATTTTGTGATTTCTGGTGGCCTTCCTTTGCACACATAAGGAAGCCCATTTCTACTGTGGGTGCCTGGACATCCTAAAACCAGCACCTTCTTAAAACTTAAAGTTTGCGTGTCCCTGGCTCTCTCTTTGCTCACAGAGCACAGCTTTAGTGGCTGGGGCATGAACAAGCTCATCCTCATCCCCAAACCTCTTGTCCAGACATGACAAGTATACGTTGCATAAGTTGTATAAGGTGCTAACGTCCTAGCCTCCCTTCACCTCACGGAACAGGAACAGCACCTCGTGGCCAAATACATTCATATTTTGGCAGTGAAGTAAGTGAAGGTTCACAAGTGTGGTAAATAAACACCAGACACTGTCTCACATCAGTTCAGGTTAGTAGCCCCAGCCAAATCAGTTCACGTCAGGCCAGAATTCGCAGCCCAATGAGTTTAAGAAGTTCTGGTTTTCAGATTGCTTAGATATCAGAACTACAGATAAGAGAGTGTATAAACCTATGGCAGGAAATACCCAAGGCTCCCTTGTCACACTCAGCCCTAAATACAGCAGAACTGCCAACCTTTCAAGGTGAAAACCATCAGATCAACTCTCAGTATCTGTTTCTACTTCTCAAGGCTGTGTTTGATGTTACATTTTCAAAGGTTAGTCAAGGATTTCTTAAATATGTTTATATTTAATTTGGAAAGGACCTTAAAGGTCACTTGGTAATTATTTTTATTTTCCTAATAATAAACTGAGGTTCAGAGAACTGAGGTCAAGGTATGTGTATGGAGGACCGGAATGGGAACTTTGGAGTCAATAAGATAGATCTGTGTCTTCCAATCCTGCCTCTGCTTCTTTCTTTTTTTTTTCATTTTATTGAAGTATAGTTGAGTTACAATGCTGTGTTAATTTCTGCTATACAGCAAACTGATTCACTTATTCATATATATTATTTTTCATATTCTTTTCCATGATGGTTTACCACGGGATATTGAATATATTTCCCTGTGGTGTACAGTAGGACCTTGTTGTTTATGCATTCTTTATAGAATAGCTTGCATCTGCTGACCCCAAACTCCCAGTCTATCTCTCCCCCACCCCACTCCCCTCCTTGGCAACCACAAGTCTGTTCTCTATGTCTGTGAGTCTGTTTCTGTTTTGTAGATAAGTTCATTTGTGTCATATTTTAGATTCCACCTGTAAGTGATATCATATAGTATTAGTCTTTGTCTGATTTACTTCACTCTGTATGATAAATCTCCAGGTCCATCCATGTTGCTGCAAATGGAATATTTCATTCTTTTTATGGCTGAGTAATGTTCCATTGTATATATACACCACATCTTCATCCATTCCTCTGCTGATGGACATTTAGGTGCTTCCGTGTCTTGGCCATTGTGAATAGTGCTGCAGTGAGCACTGGGGTGCATGCATCTTTGAATTGTAGTTTTCTCTGGATATATGCCCAGGAGTGGAATTGCCAGATCATATGGCAACGCTATTTTTAGTTTTTTGAGGAACCTCCATACTGTTTGCCATAGTCTGCCTCTGCTTCTTGCTGGTGATATAGAACTGGGCAAGTTACTCCATTTTCTCGACCCAGTGCCTTCCTCTGTAGACTAGGGTGATAATCTCTCCTTCACACAATTGCATGCTCATTACTGAGTGTTTATTGAGTGCCTACCTCATGACAGGCACTGTTCTGAGCACTGAGGACACACCAGGATGGTTTTGGGGATTAAATATAACAGTGTATTTAAAGAACTTAGCACAGTGGCTAGCTCCTTATAGATCTTTATTTAATACTATTATCAGCTCTCATTTTTCTAGTAGTAGAGTCACACACACACAAAAAGTCTCAGCCCTCTGGGTTCACAATCCACTTATTCTTAAAGACAAACGGGAGGAGGTGAAATAGAAGCACCGGATGTGATTTGTTCAAGCTAATACACCCCAAGGACTAATATTGGATTTGCAATATTACAAAGTTAGTATTTCAATATTAGTGATTCTCCGGTTCATATTAGGGAGTTTCCTAGCCTTATCCTGCCACTAAATTTCCCAATCTTGGGAAATGTCTTACCTAAAGGGGTGGATCTCAGAGACGGCCTAAGTCACAGGCTGCCCTGGTCATTGGCTTGTCAGGATCACTTGTCTGATGCGCTTAGGCATTTATCTCTTAGCTACTTGAACTAAAATTTTAGAGCTAAATGGGAGCAGAGCTATTTCTAATGAGAACCTGTACTCACCTCTTTTCATTACTGCCATGATGCAATAGCATTTTCTCAGAGAGAAACATAATGCAAATATTTTGAACTAATGAAAAAGGTTTAATTGTTAGAATACCGTTGCCAACATCAGTAAATTGTCAGCAACTTGCAAGTTTCATTGGGTTAGGTACTGTATGAAATGAATCAGCAGGATATTATTTCTGTTCGACATGAAATTGAATGACTCTCCCTTTTTTGCCTTTTAGTAAATTTTAAAATTTTTATTTTCTGTGCAAGACAGTGTTATTTTAAGTTTAAGTTTAAGAAAGAAAGTGTCAGTGACCAAGAGTATTTCCTACCCCTTAGAGTGGAGTCACTTTTCTTTTTCACTGGAACTTTCCTGTAATTGAATGCTAGCTGTGGAATTTTTGAAGCACGTGGGAGCAGACTGGCACTCATCTTAGCAGAAATGTTCTTGCTTTGACTCAGTCATAGAAGCAAATAGATAAACTAGAAGTGTTTCATTCCAATATAGACTAAGGATATATTTAACATTCTGGATAGACAGAATAAAATACCTGTGAGTCATAGGATCCTGGCTCCTTAAAATGAAACAACATTCAATTGATTGATTGATTGGAACATTTTTTCAGTGGAAAATGACATAAACTATTTAATTAATATTTTTAAAAATTACTCAAATTCATACTGAGAAAGTACATTATAACCTGACTAATAGGTAACCTCCATTCAGTTTTCAAGATCTTACTTTTAAAGAGGCTCCAATCTTAACATATTTTTAAAATTATAACATTTTTGAGGCATTTTGTAGGATGGAAGACCTGCGAATAGTCAAGGGGAGTGAATCACTTTTATTTTCAAATTCCTCCAACAAGGGACTTGTTTTGAGATAAGCTTTGTTTCAGGATTGAGCAAGTGACATATTTCTCAGGGAACATTTCAGAGATTTCTGAAGATTGTAGAAATTATCACCCCAGGTTTTGAAAATTTTGACAGCACAGGGACTGCATGTTTTGAAAGATGGAAAGTTATAAAAATAGTTTGCAAAGGGGATCTCAATTCAGAAGGGCGAGCAGGAAAAGAAAAGAAAGTGGAAGTAAAAATATTTTTCCTGGGGTTTGACTCTGGAAAACAGCATTCTGTATGGACCATGACAAAACATTAGGGTTCAGACGTCCTAGAGGCAAAAGAGATAGCAGCAGACTCTACAACACCCACCCCTCTGGCCTGCTATGTGATGATGCATCCAGAATAAATTTTAATTATAGCTAACAGTTCCATGTGGCTTAACATAAAGGGAGCCTATACAGGAAATTGTAGCCTAAGTCAAACGTAGCAAGTGGTAACCTCAGAAACCCAGTGAGATGATTACTTATCAAGAAACATGTATCATTTCTAAAAATAAGTATGGATAAGTATTAATATTAGAGGAAGTCTACAAGTCTCTCTCACTTGAAACTTCCCCATTTGAAAATGTGCCTCACCTTTTATGATATAAAAAATGTCAGAAAATATTTTAAGTGTAATAACATCCTTTATTCTGATTTGGTTATGGTGGTGGTAAGAGAACGTAGCTGGGTGATATAAACCTAGCTTTTTCATACTACACATGTTATTAATGACAGATAAAATTGCCCAAGTGAAATTTTTTGTTATTTATCTTCCAAATCTATAGGTTTTCTTCTTTATGACAAAGTATGAAATTTGAACTCAGTATTATTTAAGTATGAAAGTTGAGCTCAGTATTATTCACTACATTAGGTATTATTATATTTAATACAGTTGCATAAAGCTGTATAAATAGCTTTTTAGTTACTCTTGGAAGTCGAGTAAGTTGTTGAACTAGGAATAGAGTCAACAATATTAAACTTATATCACCACCTCTGAAAGTACTGGTCATGACTGCATGAACTTCTGCCTCAGTGTACAATTTCGTATGGTCAAACAGACCCACAAACTTTTACATTAATGTATATTTTTTTCTCTTTTTCAGTACTGTAAACTCAAACCAGCCACTCCGAGAAAACTGCATAACAGGAGAAATTGCTTTCCTCTTTTTAAAGGAATAATTTGTGATGTTAACAGGATACAATGAGAAAGCAGGATGAACCACACCCATTAATAACACAGACATCCCCAGGCGTATAACTACCAGCAGTACCAGATAACAAATGACAAAAACAAAAATATTATTTTCTAAGATGTGAAAGGAAAGTAGGTCTGCGAGAAGGAGGACAAAGTCATCCTTCATGTCTACTTGGTGATAGTTAACAGGCCGGAGAAAATAAAACTATCTGTCTCGAAGGAACAGAACCCTCCACAAAGACCTAATTAGAATCTAGGTGACAGTGCTGAAGGCAAGTAATGGATTAGGAAGCAGAAACATAACAGCCATTTTTACTGCAGTATTTTACTGTCCCTTGAGAAGTCACACCAATGGATTGAAAAGTACAATGCTCCACTTTCCATATAGTCTAATAGACTGGTCCTGAGGTTGGGAAGTTATTCTAGGCATCACTTGCAAATAAATTATTCATGCCACAGAAGATACAGGTGTAATCAAAAGTCCTGACATTTTTTAAAATATCACTTCTACCTGAATATGGAATGTGTTAATACACTACACTTAAAAAGATAAAAATGACTTTCTAAGTGCTCACTACAAATAAAAAGAAGGCAAACATGAAGCACTGATCCAGAGGAAGCTTCGAAATCCACAGTAACTCCTTTCTGTGAACTCTGATATTGAGCCCTCCCATATGTTGGTCAACTGAGTTTATTACCCCATCATTCCCTGATAGGTTAAAAAGAGCTCCACTCTCTTAAATTGTCCAAGTTTGAGATGTAGTCAAATGTCTTCCTAAGGATGTTTCCCCCACATGAAGAGTAGAAATAAGTAGGGTCTGAAATGTCAACAGAAGACATAGTTGAATGTGGTAATTATTATAATAAAAGTGATAGGCATGTCACTACAGTAAAGAAAATTGTAGAATCAAGACTAAGATGATCTGCAAGTATTGTTATTGTACCTTCATTCTTGAAAGATATATTTGTTAGAAATAGAATTTTGAATTGACAGGTTTTTGTTTCAGTATTTTAAAGTTATTTTCCACTACCTTCTGGCTTTCATTATTTCTGATGCAGTCAATGGTATTTCAAATAATTGTTCCTCTGAGTGTAATATACGATTTTCTATGGTTATTATCACCATTGTCCCTTTATCTTTCATTTTCAATAATTTAAATGTGATGTGGTTTTCTTTATTACCATACTTGCAGCTTGCTAAACATCTTGAATATAAATATTCATGTCTTTCATCAAATTAGGAAACTTTTCAGCCATCATTTTTTAAAAATATTTTTTCCCACTTTCCTTTTTATGGAATCCTAATTACACAAACGTTGAAGCTTATGGCTTGTCCCACCAGTTCCTTAGGCTCTTTTTTATATCTCTTTAACTTCTTTTTCCTTTTTAAAAAATTTTCTACTCACCTATCTTCAATTTTACTAAGTCTTTCTTTTTGTATTTCCAAATTGTTGATAAACCCAGCCAGTGTGTCTGTGTGTGTGTGTGCACATATATTCAGATATTATACTTTCAGTTCTAAAATTTTCATTTTGTTATTTTTAGAAGAGCCTGTTTATTTGTTGAGCATTCATATATTTTCATTTATTATGATCATATTTACTTTATGTCCTTGAGTATAGTTATAACAGTTACTTTATTATTCTTGTCTGCTACTTCCAACATCTCGGTCAATCTCCACTGATCACCTTTCCCCTTGACATTGGATCAGATTTTTCAGTTTCTTCCTATGTTTAGTGATTTTTCCTTATTCTAGCTAAGACCTATGAATAATATGCTTTAAAGATTCTGGTTTCCTTTTTGTTCTTCTGAAGAGTATAGATTTTTGGTATTAGCAAGTAGTTAATTTAGTCATTTTCAAACCCCAGAGTATGAAATTTTAGTTCAATACTTTTTCTCCCAGGTGAGCTTCTTATAAAATGCTCTGTACATGTAGAGTTTGGGGATCAATCACAGATTTGGGTAGCTTTCAAGCACAGAATCTGGTGATCTCTCTTTTAGCTCTCTCATGAGATATTCCCCTTCACTCTCCACCTGTGAGAGCTGCCTTTCCCACTTTCCTCTGGTTGTCTTATCTGGGTTCTAGTCACTCCCCATGGCACTGACAGCTGTCTAGTCTCAAGACAAAAGCACTAAAAAAATCCAGAAAATTCACGATATGCTATTCCTTTATCCCAAGTTTTGGCCTCCCACCCTCCAGTATCTGCTTGCTGTTGGCTGCTCTCCAGTACTTTATGCAATTATCCTTTTTATATATTTTCTCAGCTTAAAGGTATTGTCTAGGAGAGAGTTGCTCCAATGGACGTTACTTAGCAGTAACCATAAGTCAGAACCTCTATCTCTATATGTGCTCATTTTTAAATGTAGGTAAGTATGTGCCAGCTTTTCTGCACACAAGCAACCACAAACATATCAGTGGCATAAAGCAATACTCATTCCTTATTCACAGTCTTCATGTTATTTGGGACAGCTCTGCTTTCAGATGCAAGTCAGATTCAGGTCTGTTCCCTGTGTCTCATTCTGGGCTTAGGCTGGAGTGGAGGAGTAGCAGCAGTCATCTAAGGCATGTTCCCCCAAGGCAAGGGTTGGAAACATTCAAATGAGTAAGCAGAAAAGTGCAACTCTTCTTAAGGCCTACACTTAAACTGGACCACAGTACCATCACTTCCTCTGCATCCCATTGATCAAGGCAAATCATCTGATCAATCCCACTTTCAGTGGGCAGGAAAGTATACCCTTTACATAGAAGAAGAATTTATATTTGCCAAACTATAATCTATTCTACCAAATTAGTAACAAGGCATTCAACTAAGCTATGAGAGGATTAAGAGAATTCTACTCCTGAGGTCAGTTAAATCTAGTGAGAAAGACACATAAAAGCTTTGTACAATGTGGTAATTTTAAGATAATATATTGCACAATCTTGGATTCTTTCTATTTCTAGGAATATTTCTTCTCTCCTTCTCTGTCTGATAAAAAAATAAAACCAATGTGATATTACAAGAAAATAAAACTGTGGGCCAATATCCTTCTTGAACATACACACAAAATTCTTTTAAAACTTCTCACAAATAGATTCTAGTCATATATAAAAAGGGTAAAGTAGAGTGACAATGCCAGGTTTACCCCAGATATGCTAGGTTGGTTTAACATATTCAGAAAAATCAATCCATGCCATTCAGTCTAACAACAAAATAAAGTGGGGGAAAGCACATGATCATCTAAATAAATGTAAAAAAAAAATGTTTTGCAGAAGTTATTACTCATGATAAAACCCAGAGCGAACTAGACAAGGAAGCACTTCCTTCAACATGATTAACGATATCAACAGAAAAATTACAGCTAACATCGTACTTCATGATGGAAGACTGAACGCTTTCCCCCAAAGATTGGAAACGAGGCTAATATGTCACACGTGCCACTGATCGTCATGATCATAAAAAAGGTCCTGGCCAGTGCAATAAGACAAGCCAAAAGACATTAAAAATGGTCTTTTTCATAAACACATGATTTTATCATGTAGAAAATCTTAAGATACCCATGAAAGAAGTACTAAAAATAATAAATATACATTTATCAAGGCCATAAGGTATAAGATCAATATACAGAAATTGCTATATGAGAGCAAAAAAAAGAATCTAAATAAAATTCAAAAATCCAATTCAATTAAAAATAACATTCAAAAACATGAAATGCTTAGGAGTATTTAACAAAGTAAGTACAAATCTACAAAACTTTGCTGAAGGAAATAAAAGAGCATCTAAGTAAATGGAGAGATAAACCATAATCATGAGTAATAAACTCAATATTGTTAAAATGTCAATTTACCCTAAGTTGAGCTATAAATGCAACACAAATGCAATGAACATTCAAATAAATATTCTTGTAAATTTTGCAATTATAAAATTCACATGGAAATGCAAATGACCTAGAATAGCCAAAGCAATCTTGACAAGTAAAGACAAAGGTGGAAAAATTACATTACCTATTTCAAGACTTATAGTAATGCTATAATAATCAAGATTGTATAAATTTGACAGAGAGACATATAGATCAACAGAACCGAAAGTTCATTAATAAACATAAATATGACCAATTGACTTCTGACAGGTGGGTCAAGGTAATTCAAAGGGAAAGGGAAATTGTTTCAAGAAATGAGGCTTCAACAACAGGATATCTCTACTGAAAATATAAACTTAATGTTCATTCATATCATGCCTGAACATTTTCTTGAAATAAGCCATAGAGCTAAGTGTAAAAGTTATACTTATAAAATTTCTAGAAAAAAATGAAAACAAAATTTAAGCAATAGGTAACTAAAGATTTCTTAGATGGGATATGAGAAGTATGAACCAAAAAAGGAGAAAATAAATAAATAAACTGAACTTTATAAAAAAGAACCTTCTAAAGACATGATTAATGATATAAAAATGCAAACCACAAAATAGAATATATTTATGTGTATATATATATTTATATATGTACATATGAGAAAGCACTTGTATGTAGAATATAAAAAGAATTTTTACCATTCAATAATAATGAGTAATGCAATTTTAAAAATTAGTAAATTTTAAGGACACTTCTTAAGATACATGAAATGTCAATAATCATAGAAAAGATGTTTAACATCCTTAGTTGGAAAAGTAAGATAAACCTTCAATGAAATACAACTGTACACTTACACAGATGGCTACAATTAAAAATTGAGAGAATGAAAGTTGTCAATTGTACAGAACACCTACATTGCTGGTGAGGAAATATGATACAGACACTTTACGAAACAGTTGGGCTGTTTCTCATAGATGTAAACATAACTTTGTGTATGACACAGAAATTTCACTCCTAGGTATTTATCCAAGAGAAAGGAAAACTTGTGGCCACACAAAGACATATACAAATGCGCATAGCAACTTTATTTATAATAGCTAAAAACTAAAAGAAACTCAAATGTTGATCAACAGGGAAGTAGGTAAGCATAATATAAATGTGATGCAATGGAATACTACTCAGCTATGAAAAGGGACAAACTAATGAAACATCAGCAACATTCTGCTGGATGAAGAAAGTCAGAAATATGATGCTGAGTAAAAGGAGCTGGATACAAGAGAATATATACTTTCCAATTTCATATATATGAAATTCTAAACTTTCAAAATAATCTCTGCTAAGAGGCATAACTCATTGAATGGTCCACTGTAAATGGATATTGATTATTCCAAAGTTGACAAAAAAGACTAAAAATCTGCAGCTTCATTTGTTACAATTTCATATCTTGTATTAATATTTGGTAATAATTAAAAAACTTGTGTGCCAGACATGGTAAAAAACACTTCACAAGTATGAATATTTAATAAAGCTGATATAGAATTTTATTACTGAGTTGATACCAGGTGCTTTCCAAGGTATGCTTACAAGTTATAGTAATCCTCATTATATCACTGAAATATAGGCTAGGCAGTTTTTATCCCCACTTTAAAAGTAAAGAAACTGAAATGCAGTGAGGTTAAATAACTTATTAAGCAAAGTCACATAGCTTCTAAGGATTAGGTTTGGAAATCTAAATTTATCATTTTGTCTGCTAATCCTTCTAAATAATATACGCGGAAATTTGTTGAATTGGATAAATGTATATTTTTGAGTGATTTTCAAATTTGGAAATTGATGTTATTCTAATTGTCCTGCACTTTTGGAGGAAGAGGCTTCCATAGTTGACTCATCACTACTTAGCTTTGTTCTCAAGCAAATGCAGCCATTGTAAACAGCTAGTCCATTTGCAACCCACATATGGAGGAACCGCTACCTCGCATGGACTGTTTTTACCTTAGGTAGTTAATGATCCTAAATGCAACATCCACCAAGGCTATAGCTCAAGGAAACTTTCCAAAGCACCGGTTAATGAGAGATTTTTTTTTCTCCCCTCTCAGGAGCAAGTTCCATGTGAATTCCTGCCTTATGAGTCATCTGCCAAGCCCAGCTCATCGAATTTTGCCCCAAAGGCAGTGGAAGAAGGAGCCAACCCATCAAATTCCTGCCATAAATTTAGCTTCAACCATGAGATTATTTCTCCTGGGAAGGAGGTTTCACACCCCTCAAGCAATCCCTTGGACATTTTAAATAGTTTTTCTTCTTGTTTGAGTGCTTTCTATTTATGACCAAGTGAAATATATTTCTGAACTAGATTTTTTCTTTATCATTGTGCATTTGCTGGCAATAATAAGTAGAGAAGATTTAGCTGTGTGTACATGCATGTGTGAAAGAGAGATGGGATTGGAAAAGAGAGAAAAAAAAGGGCTGGTAAGGGAGAGGGAAAGAAGACACTAAGAGACTATTAAAAATATGTATCTATTATCTAGACATTCTGTGGAGTGATTTCCGTGCCAGCTAAGAATGTCTTTTCCTCCTGAGACATTCTGGGGAGTCTAAAAGTAACTGACTTCAGAAACTAACACATATCTTGGCTATTGAATACACGGTTTTATGGAGAGCTACGTTTCCAGTACAGAGAGTTTTTATGGAATGCAAAACTGTAAGAACATTTTCCTATAATGTGGTCACCAGGAAGTGTCTACCCTTTCAAGATGACCATGTCCTAATCCCTAGACCCTAGGATTGTTACCTTCCATGGCAAAAAGGACTCTGCAGATGTGATTCAATGAAGGATCTGAAAATGGAAAGATAATTCTGGATTATCCACGTGGGCCCAATGAAGTCAGAGAAGCAGAGGGTCAGAGTCAGAGGGGAGTCTGAAGATGCTCTGTTCTACTGGCTTTTAAATGGAGAAGAGCCCATGAGCCAAGAGTGCAGGCAGCTTCCAGAAGCTGGAGAATGTGAGGTAGCAATTCTCCCCTGGCGCCTCCAGACAGAAGGCAGCTCTGCCAACACCTGTGTTTTCACTTAGTGAAACCCATTTCAGACTTTGGCTCTCCAAAACTGTATGATAATAATTTTTTTATTTTAAGCCAGTAATTTTGTGGTAGCTTGTTATAGCAGCTTATAGCTGAAACCAGTACACATAAGAATAGATGCAGAAAGTACTTGGGCATTTTTATTTCACATCCTATTCTGATCCATAGGTGACTCTGTGTTTTAATCTTCATGGCTTGGAATTCTAATTTGTGGAGAATAGAGTTGACTGCACCAATGTTTAAGATAACAAGACCGAGATATTTCGGGAGAACAGCAACACTACCAAAGGGGCATTAGAGAGTAGTAACCCTCCTGAGATGTCTGAAATTTGGGACTATTTTCCAGGTGTGTCCTTCTGTAGGATCTGAACTCACAGGGTCAACTTGGGTTTCAAGTCTAGAGTATGTGCTTAGTAAACTTGTTGAATGAACGGTTAGGGAAAAAGGTTGTCTATGAATACTTTGTATTAAAGAGCATGGATGATGAATAAAACCATCTTCTCTGCCAGCTGGTTGGTGTCTCAGTGTCACATCGTATTCCTGTTAAGATAGAGCACACTTTGGTAGAAATGCAAGTGTAATAAGGGCCAATTTACATATTACGCCCCTACGTTGTAGAGGCAAAAAATATAGCAACCAGGTAAGGTAAGGAAAAGGCACAGGGTGTTGTGACCAAGTGAAACAGGATGGAAGAGGGCAGGGCACAACCTTTAAAAGAATGACATCGTTTTTGAGGATAAGACATAAACTGGCTACAACCTCCTAGGTCCAAGATGGTGGAAGACTGAATTTCCAGTGGACCTTGAGCCTCACGGTAATACATTGTACACTGTAATACACTGTAATACATTAGTTAAATGACACATCCACAGGTGCCAGGACAGTTCTAACAATAAAAGGACAAAAAGAGGGCAGTGGCCTAATTCCTGGAAATCTCCACCCCTTCTCCAAAATAGTTAGAATAATCCTCCCATTCACTAGCCTATGAAAATACCCAGTCCATAAAAACTAGCCATGCCATATTTCTGGGCCTCTCACCTTCTGAGATGGCCCATGCTCTGTCTGTGGGGTATGTTTCTCCCAAGGCTGCTCTTGCCTTTTGTGACAGACCATATTCTGTCTATGGAATGTGTAGCTCTCTAAATACACCCACTTCTTACCTATCACTTTGCCTCTTGCTGAATTCCTTCTGCTATGAGACATCAAGAACCTGAGCTTCATTTAGTCCTGAGACTGGGTGTAGGATCTCAATTAAAAAACAGTGGGTTTGAGTCCCAATCTGAGCTGTGCGGTTTCACAAGGGGGCAGGCTCTGGCACCACAGTGCATTGACTCTAAAGCCGAATCTTTTCTTTATAAACTGTCTGTTTCAGAGAAAATTAGCATCTGTATCTCAGCCCCTCTGACATTAAATGAAGAAATGATTTAGTGCAAGCAACGTGTGTAAAAACACAGCAAACTAGAGCTGGACACAGGAGGAGACTCAAGGAGCTTCAGGGAGAGTCAGTCCCATGTGGTGAAACGCAATGTTTCAGACAACAGTGAAAGTGATGTGATTTCTGTTAAGAAAAATAATAAGAAGTATTCATGGGATTCCAAAGATAAACTCCTTCATTAAAACTTTTGCCTAGAGCTAGCCTTGGGCATGACAACAATCTAGTGTTAACAGTTTACTAGTTTAGGGATATTTTTCTCTTTTACCCTCTCTCCATACACATATCAGCTTTGATGAATTTTCACCTTTTTAAACTCATAGATTCACATTACTGACCTCATTAGCCAGAGGCAGAAAAAAAAGCAGCATGCTCACTGGATAATGAAAATTACTGCTCACCTCTAATGATCAATTAATTGAAATAATATCTGAAAAGTGTATAAAACAAAATAAGCACATGAAAAAAGAAGTATTGGTTGTTGTTAAGTGGTTACTTGTGTGTTAGTTCAAGTTAAGGTAACGCTGCTCCAGTGATTTGTACGTAGGTTGCTATGGTCACTGAACATAGCTACAGTTTGCAGACAGTCCAGCTCTGAGGGGCACACCCACATTATTTATGAAAGATAAAATTCCATGATCTCTTTAATCATCCTTCTAACTATTTTTAATAATTATTGATGTACAGGCAGGTAAAATGAAATGCACAGACTTCAAGTGTCATTTTGATGGGTTTTGACAATTATGTGCACCATGTAACCACCATCCAAAACAAGATATAACTCCTGCTTATTACGAGTCAGTAGAAACCTGACTATCACCACCTCAAGATCAGAGTTCACCATGTTCTGATTTCTATTACCCTAAAATAATTCTGTTTGTTCTCGGGTTTCATACCCGTAGAATCATAGAAATGTATTCTTTTGCTTCTTTCATGCAAGACAATGGTTATGAGATTCACCCCAGTTGTGAGTAGTTTATTGTTTTTTATTGCCTGGTAGAATTGTATTGTGTGAATCTAATATGATTTGTCTATCCATTTTTTTCCCTAGTAATTTGGTTTCCATTGTAAGGTCATTATGAATAAGGTTGCTATACATATTCTTGTTAAAAGGGTTATGTTGACATATGGTTTCTTATTTCTTCAGTAAGTACCTGATTCAGTTTGGATTGTAGGCCTAAATGCAAAAGTTAAAACTAAAAAATGTCAAAAAGATGTCACGGAGAGTATATTTAAGCCATTAAGGGAAGCAAAGGTTTCTTAGGTACACACAAAAAGCACCAAAGAACCAGAAAAGGGAACCCTCCTACAATGTTGCTGGGAATATATTGGGCTGGCCAAAAAGTCTGTTCGAGTTTTTCCATAAGATGTTATGGAAAAACTTGAACGAACTTTTTGGCCAATATGTAAATTGGTGCAGCCACTATGGAGAACAGTATGGAGGTTCCTTAAAAAATTAAAAATAGAACTACCATATGACCCAGCAATCCCACTACTGGGCATATATATCTGGAGAAAATCATAATTCAAAAAGATACATGCACCCCAATGTTCATTGCAGCACTATTTACAATAGCCAGGACATGGAAGCAACCTAAATGCCCATCGAAAGAGGAATGGATAAAGAAGATGTGGTACATATATACAGTGGAATACTACTCAGCCATAAAAAAGGAACAAAATAATGCCATTTGCAGCAACATGGATGGACCTAGAGATTATCATACTAAGTGAAGTAAGCCAGACAAAGACAAATATCATATGACATTGTTTATATGTGGAATCGAAAAAAAAAAGATATAAGTGAACTTATTTACAAAACAGAAACAAACTCACAGTCTTAGAGAATGAACTTATGGTTACCAGGGGCAAGGGTTATGGGGAGGGATAGTTAGGGACTTTGTGATTGACATGTACACACTGCTGTATTTAAAATCGATAACCAAAAAGGACCTACTGTAAAAAAATTTTTTTTAAATAAAAAAACAAAAGAACCAGAAAAGAACAAAATCGATAAACTGGAGTTTCTCAAAGGTAAATATTCTCCTTCTCTGAAGGTGTCATTAAAAAAATGAATAGGCAGGTCAAGGGTAAGAATGAAATATTTGCAATGTGTGTAACAAAATACTGTTTTCCAGAATATGTATACAAATCAACAGTAAAAAGACAAAGGACCAGTCAAAACATTTGACCAGACAAATGACAAGATAAATATGTTAGAGGACTTGAATTACCTCATTTCAGCACTTATTTTACCCTATAGTCTTCCGATAGTGTGATATTGGCCAAAGGGTACAAAAATAAAAGTATGAAGGAGCATAGATGGTCCAGGAATAACCTCAGACATAGATGCAACTCATTCTCCTTTTAACACATTCCCCTACTTCTTGTTACCCCACTACCTCTTCAGTACTCCAGTATCACCTGTACTCTTCTGTTTCTGCCATCTCCTCTCACAGTGCGATATCTTGGCTCCAAAAGCTCCACTTGCTTCTAATGTTCCTTATTCTTACACGTTATCTTCGTACACGTTATCAGCCTTCTAGTAAGAAATAATGTTTTCTCGACAAAATAACCCGTAACATGCCATCTTTGACTAGTTACTTATTTAATCCTATTTGGAGATCAACAACTTATTTATTAATCCAAGTATATTTCTCTCGGTTGGTTAAGGAAATGGTATTGGGGACTTCCCTGGTGGTCCAGTGGTTAAGACTTGGCCTTCCAATGCTGGGGATGTGGCTTTGATCCCTGGTAGGGGAGCTAGGATGCCACGTGCCTGGCCGTCAAAAAACCAAAACATAAAACAGAAGCAGTATTGTAACAAATTCAATAAAGACTTAAAAAAAAAAAAAAAAAGGAAATGGGATCAAGGGGATGTAAGCAACACAAGAAAAGGGTCATGCATAGTTTCTCATCCCTCCTTTGGTCACACTGGCTCCACCTGTATACAAAAAGTTTGCTCTGTCTAGACAATTCAAGCCTCAGACATCTCACTGGAAATGATAGCAGACAGGAGACACAGTACTTTATGTCCCACCAGAACCCATACCGGCCAGTCTTTATCAGTGTTAGGTTTATTGAAATGGCCTCAGTTTCTGGTCTCCTCGGTAACTTGGTGTGGTCAGCTATTAATAGTGTTTTTAATGACGTGATCTAAACTTAAGTATTAAGAATGGGAGTAAGCCACAGCAATCAGTAGTAATTCCAATAACTGGGAAAGAATGATAATCCAAGACTATAGGGTTTTCTAATCGAATGCTTTGGAATCACTTCTCAGAATATTATGAATCTTGATTTGGAGAAATATTTTCAGTTCTGCAGATTGCTTCCAATAATATGAATCAAAGAGGAAAAAGATCCCTATGGGGAGGTTTCAGATGATTTTATTTGTTAAACTAAAGGGACCTTCAAGGGAAGGCTTTTTGTACGTTCATGAAAATGATAAAATGATAGTACTTTAAGAAGTCTGCTTTTATACTTGAAATGCATTATCATCTAAAAGCCTGAAACTGAAAAATTAAAAGAAAATTGTGCGCCAAGAAAAAAATAAAGAAAAAGGAGAGAAGGAAGGAAGGAAGGAAGGAAGGAAGGAAGGAAGGAAGGAAGGAAGAAAAGGAGGATGGGGGGAGGGAAAAAAAAAGAAGGAAAGACCCAAACGTGGCCTTTTGGAGACAGATAATTCCACCCAATAACATTAAGAAACAGCTACACCAGGCAGAAGGAGCTCTTTTTTAAAATATTACATTTAGAAATCAGCCAATGGGAAAAGAAGGAAACATTCACCGTAACAGAGGCCAACCACAACGTAGGCAGTGATGCCATGAAGGTTTATAGACTAGGAGGAAACAATTCCCACTGCATGTGCTGGCCCAGCAATCACATCCGCTCTGGTGTGTATCGGCAGCAGGAGTGGTGGAGTCGGCCCCACAGAAGCCTCTCCCGTTCAAGCTGCAAAATGGAGAAAATAGCAAGACAAGGTACCCCTGGTTTAGGCATACGATTTTCTAACACAGGAAGATGAGTAAGGACCGATGACCGGGGTACAGTATGTCCCGATCAGGATGCTGGGTGCTTTGACATGTTATATTATTGATACTTTCAAACAACATGACAGCCCTTTTCAGTAGGTATTATCATGGACTGGTTTTGTGATTGTCATTTATTTACTGATTTATTTTTTACTTATTTATTATGGATGAAGATTTCAAATTTAGAGAGGTTGAGGAATATTCTCCAAGTCCCAAATCGGAATGGGACAAACTCAAAATCCCCACTGTTCCCACTGTCAAGGCAGTATTGCCCAGTGGTTAAGGACACAAACTTGGTGGCAGTATTTCTGGGTGAAAATCCTGGCCCTGTCACTTATTCATTGTTTAAACTTGAGCCTCTCATTTGACCTTCCAAAAAATTACTTTTCTCAAAAATAACATGGGAATAACAAAGAAGGTATTCTCATAAGATAGCTGTGAGGATTAAGTGTGTTTATACATGTAAAGCCCTGGTAAGAGTTCCCTGAGTATAATACAAGCTCAATAAATGCCCCTTGTTATTATTATGAGATCCTGTATGAATTCTATTATGTATGTATATGAGTACTTATTCACTCAGCATGTCATAATAGTTTCTGACTATCTTTTCAGGGAATTAAAATGTAATCTGTGCATCCCCTGGGGAGAGAAACTTTGTTTACTTATTTTTTTATTTACTTATTTACATTACACACTAAAATTTTTTGGAGAGAAGAGAAATAAATATGCTTATGGGATAGTGGAAAATGTAATCGTAATTATGTTCCGACTGGATAAGCAATAGAACTGAATCATGCTCGGTTACCCAATTAGCCTCAATCATCAAAACTATAGTTGCTATCTTGGCATAATTGCTCTTTTTTTTTCGGTTAGAACATATGGAGGAACCGGAGAGAGCACTGCCTGGTGTCTACCCACTAATTAGAAAAGTGATTGAAGAGGTATAATTTGGAAGTTTGTCAGTATTAGGAATTAACTAGGACTCCGCTCTTACACATTAAAGCTTACAGCGACCAGTATTCTCTCAAAAAATATTAGTGTTTCATCACCTGTTTCAGAGGAATGAACTTTAGAATATAAATCCTAAACCATTATTTCTTCACTTCATGAAGAACTTATCCCCAAAGAATGGCTTCAAATTTTTCACTCAGAGCAGTGTAAGCTCTTAGGGAAACTTATTTCCAGCCACTTCAGGATGACATCACTCACATTATTCTCTCTTTTCCTTTTCCATTTCCACAAACCCTTCTTCCCTAACTATTCCAGAACATTAAAATGGCAGGGATATCTTAAATTTCTTAGATTTTCTTTTATCCCTTGCAGTTCCTTACGAGGCTCTGAGTACATAGCAGTTAGGAATGTATACTTGATATTCTCTCTTCCTACCTGCAGCTCAATTCTCCTTGAGTTTCTCAATTCTTTCTTCTACCAGGCCAAAATACAAATCTAGGATTCTTAATACTGTCCTCAACAAGCTCTTGAAAGTGAAATAATACATTAGGCATATTCATTCATTCATTTGTTCATAACGAGTGAATGTCAACTCTTTGCCAGGCTCTACTCTAGATTCTGAAAATACTTCAGTAAACAAAACTGAAAAGGGTCCTGTCCTCAAGCTGTGAGGAAGACATGAAAAAAAACACCCACAAACCAACAGCTAAACAAGGGAGGTTTTAAAAATATAAACTAAAAAAAAAAATAAACAAGGAAGGTAATGGGAATCACAAGATGGGAGAAGAAAGAGTGGTGAGGCTGACATCTTTGAAAGGTTGGTTAGATCAGAGTCCTAAGCATGGGAAGAGCTGACTCTGAGGGCATCCGTATTTGAGGCAGAAGGAACATAAAATAAAGCACCTGAGGTGGGGACAAAATGGTGGTTTTTGAAATGACAGAAAGAAACCCAAAATATCTGGAATGTGGTCAGCAAGTGTGAGAGAAGGGGCAAGTTCAGAGTTCTTGGCTGCCGAGATGAGAATCCATCCCAAATAACATTTAATAAGTGACTGAAGGGTATCAGGAAGCTCAGAGGCTCTCTAAGGAGGCTGAGAGTCAAGCCCAGCTGGAGACCAGCAAACCACCACAGGGTGAGGGTTGCTTCAGGGAGAGCGTCATCACCTCCACTGCTACTGAGCACAAGTATTGCAGCTCACCCCTTTGAGGCTAATAAGATGTTCCCCAAACTCTACTACAATTCCCACCAAAGGATAGATTCTACAGAGTAGGTACCCACCTCTCCCTACTACTTACTTCCAAATAGAAAGTCTCACAGCACTTTTGATGGACAGAGCCCAGGTCACACAGACCACAGGAAGGCTGGAAGAGAGTATTCTACCTTCTGACTTGGGGATGCAGGACTCATGGTGTCCCATTGGAAGGGTGTTCAAAAGGCATCAGCTCATCAAACATGTGATAAATGCCCACCAGATCACAGAGGAAAGCTGGGATTTTTAAATGTGAGTATGATTTGTGTTATATATGATTCTCATACTCTTCCCCAAATTCTGCATCAAAGAAATTGGAAACTACAAAATGTGTTTGAGCTCCCCAACATCACAGATGCGGTGTGGAAGAAGGAGAGTTGCAATGATCAGTGGTCCCAGAATGTGGCTTAATTCACGGGCGCCTCTGAAGGACATTTAATCAGCAGTGCCACTTCTGCCAGCAGGAGCAAGGCCACTGGCCACTGGGTCGAATCTCATCAGTATCATCAACAGAAAGTGACACCCATCCCTCAAGAATAAACCCATCACTTCCCTAGGACTCTGAGGTGGAGATCACGACCACTGAAAATAGCATGGGTTATTAAGAGTTTGGCAGAAAATGAATGATTCTCTCAAATGTCTTTCAAATCTTACACTCCTATAGTTACAACTGGCACACTGCTAACAAAGCCAAAATCATTTCTAAAAAAGGACTTGAAAGTAGAGACATTTAAAATTCAACACATATACTAAAGAAAAAGTTTTCTCTTCACAAATTTAAAATGCATTTTGTTTTCAGGTTAACATGTTCAAAACCCATTTTTCTTATTTTTTTATTATTATAATTCTTTTTTAGTTACAAAGGTGTTCCTTGCAGCACTGTTTTTTTTTTTTTTTAATTTTTATTTTGTATTGGAGTAGGGTTGATTTACAATATTGTGTTAGTTTCAGGTGTAGAGCAAAGTGATTCAGTTATACATATACATATATGTACTCTTCTTCATGTTCTTTTCCCATATTGGTTATTACAGAGTACTAAGTAGAGTTCCCTGTGTTATAAGTAGGTCCTGGTTGATTATTTTTTATATAATAGTGTGTATGTATTAATCGCAGTCTCCATTTTTTCTTTCTGTGATTAGACAAAGATTTACCAGATACTTGTTACCAGAAAATGTAATGAATCAAAACTCTGAACCTTTTGGGGCTTCATCCAATGCCTTAGATTAGCAATGAAACTTTCAAAACTCCATTTTGCTTACGATTAGCAAGTAGTTAAGCTCCATTCATCCCACCGAAAGGTCTACATATTATAAGCAAAACACTTTGCTGTTTTGAGGCAGTGGGAAGGGTGTCTGGCTGTGCATCCAAATCACCTGGGGAAATGTGATAAAATAAAGACTCAGGGTTTCCCTGCAAGATTGTGATTCCTTATCATCTCTCATAGGGTCAGGGAACCCAATGCATCTAACACATTCATCAGTAATTGAATATGATTGCAATCTGTCCTCCAGGCAGATCTTTTGGTAAAATCACAGGATTTTCATCTCATCAGAGATACCTAGCGGGGGGTGTTTACACAGGTAGTACCCAAACATTCCGTAAAAGCCACTTAAATAGTTACTGAACAAAGGATACGATGAAAACTTATCTTTCTGAGAGAATCCATGGAAAACCCTCCCATTCCTCTGCTAAAGTCTAAACTCTTCTAAACATCTAAATATTTTGGAAATGTTTCAAACAATCTTTGAATGGGTTATATGATAATAATGACAAGAATAATAATAACAAAAAGGACAAAAGAGAAATAAAAGATTATAAACTAACTCAAAAACTAATGAGGTGGTATTCAAAAAATAATATAATGTGTAAATAAAAGCTAGAATTAATTTTTGAAAACCAGAAACACAGACAACTCTCTAGGATACACAATAAAAATATAAACAAAATTGGAAATGAAAATGGGACTACAACGATACAGAGGACTTTTATAATAAGTTAATAATGTTCATAATTATAGTTAATAGATATAAAATTCTAATTTTTTTTTTGAAAATGAATCAGTGACCTAAACCACAGCTGTAGGAAACTGAAGTCTAATAATTACAAAAGAAATAGGGCAAGTTATCAATGACTTGCCTCCTTAAAAGAATTGTGGGTTCTGTGGTTTTACAGCTAATATAACAAAGCTTCCTCCCCTGTAGAATTTATTCCTGAGAATAGAGATCATCAAGGATCCATTATGTAACAAAGATCAATAGAAGAGATCAATAAAGTTTATTTAAAAGACAAATATAAAACCAAAACTGGTTAAGGAAAAAAAAGACAAAGTGATAAATAAAATAAGGTATGCACAATGACATTCAATTGTAGAGTAGAGAATTTAAATATCATGAGATTCTTCTGAATAATCTCAATACAATGAATTGGAGACTTTAAAAATTAATATAGGTTGTACAGAAAAATGCAAAATACCAAGGCCAGCTCAAGAAACTACAGACTATATAGAAATCTAGAACATTAAAGATAATCATAAATGTTAATGACCCCAACAAAACATGATTTAGCTTGAGTACAAATTTATTCAAAGAAGGAAGCAGAAAGTGCAAATAGAACACTGATATTTAACAGAAGTTAATAATATAGAAAATATGGCAGTCCATAGAGAACATTGATAAATTTTGAGAAATATCAAATTCAAATTTGTTATCTTACAACTGGGAAAGAATTTTAATAGTTTGCCCATTTGAAGTCAGTAAGTCCCCTACGTGTGAACATTCAAGTTGTGAAATTTCAAAGATGCGAACGTGAGTTCACATGTCCAATCACGTAAGATGTGAGTGAAATTGCAGCTTGCCCTCCGTCTCCTATTGTTGACGATGCTTCAGCTCTACCATCTCCCACCTCCTCTCCCTCCTCCAGTCAGTAACTCTTCTTGCCTGTTCACTCCATGCCAGCCCCTGTGTGCCAGTGTTGTGCTGTACTGCTGTACTTTTCAAGGTGCTGTCCTGTAAGATGAAAAATGTGTTATTTTTGTGTTTGTTATGTATTTTTTGTGTGAAAAGTATTATAAACCTATTACAGTACAGTACTATATAGCTGATTGTGTTATTGGGTACCTAGGCTAACTTTGTTGGACTTCAAACAAATTGGACTTATGAACACGCTCTTGGAATAGAACTTGTTCGTATGTAGGGGACTTACTGTATATCCATCTGCTGGGGTGACATAATGAGATAGTAACACGAGTGGTGGAAAGAGAGCAACATACATGGTTCATGGCAATTCATGGAGAGTTTTATATAAAGTAAGAGGAAACACAGAGGGATGGCTTCCCATTTTCTAACAATCTGTACATCTCTTAGTGACCTAGATTCTACCAGCAAATAAACGTGAAAAATAACCATAGCACATTTCTGGGGTTTACAGTAATGTTGGGTAAAGAGAACATCAGTTTCCCAGGAGAATCACTTAGCAGGCCTGGTTTTCAGACTTGTCTGGTCCATAACTGTGTTTGAATTCCTTAACTTTTAACACCTCCCTTCTGTTTTTATTCTGTATCATTTTAGCAGGTAAAATATATTATTTAATATCTCAGGCATACAATAGCTGTTTCAGATACCCAATGAAGGGAAGATGTTTCATCAATTAAAACAAGGGTAGTATTTCACCTTTCCTGATTTTTCCTAGTTTTACTACCTTTGTTATAGAATGCTATATAAATCTATTGATATACAAACCAATATGTTGAATTCATATCATTTCCATGAAATTTAAGATCCCTCGTTTTCTTTTTCACTTTTATTCCTCTCCTGGTCAGCATTTTAGAAATGTCTCCAAGGCATTCCAGTTCAGTATAATTTTGTTAGTATCATTTAACTACTAACTGGTTGCATAGAAAAGAAATTCTAAACGGCCTAGAATGGTCAGGATCTTGTTAAATAGAACAGAATCCATTCTGGTTATTTTTAAAAATAGTAAAATGTTACAGATTCTTTAGAAGGGCTAAAGATATTATAGACACTAAAATCAGTTATCAGGAGTAATTTGCAATGTCAAAGTTTGCTGCCAAGAAAGCAGCCACCTGTGCCAGCTATTGAATTAGAAACTATTGGCTTCAGAACCACTGAATCAGGAAGCTGCTTGCTAAATTTGGAGCCTGGCTTTATACTTGTCTACTCCAGAACAGTAACACTTCTACTGTTTCCCAGCAGCAAAATAGTTCCTCACACCCTGCGTCTCTCCACACATGACTCAGTTCCAAATCCAAGTGTACCTTGGATTCCAGTAGCAGAATCTAAGTCTCAGTGGGAATTCTAGCTACAAGAGGGCCTAAGAAATGCAGGTTTAAGCTTCCCAGTCTCTGCAGGAAAAGGGTTTTGGACTTAGGTTGAAGGGGTTTCGAGTGCATGTTGAAAAACCCAACCAACGACAATGGCCTCACAAGCAGAGGACAGGCAGAACATCATATGGAGTCACAAATGATTATGCAATAAAATGAAAGTAGAAAAGCTGACAAATGTATTTGTTTATAAGATGCCATCATTTTTTTTTTAAAGAAGATGTCGGGGTAGGAGTTTATTTATTTATTTATTCTTTTATTTTTGCTGTGTTGGGTCTTCGTTTCTGTGCAAGGGCTTTCTCTAGTTGTGGCAAGTGGGGGCCACTCTTCATCGCAGTGCGCAGACCTCTCACTATCGCGGCCTCTCTTGTTGCGGAGCACAGGCTCCAGGTATGCAGGCTCAGTAGTTGTGGCTCATGGGCCTAGTTGCTCCGCGGCATGTGGGATCTTCCCAGACCAGGGCTCGAACCCACGTCCCCTGCATTAGCAGGCAGATTCTCAACCACTGCACCACCAGGGAAGCCCGATGCCATCATTTTTAATCTTTTAAAAGCAGTTTAGTGTTAAACAACCCTCTCTTAAAAGCTTTTACTCAAAACAAATGTTTATTATTTTAATAATAAACTTAATAATAAATTAAGTTTATTATTTAATTTAATGATAAACTTCAGGGAGAAATTTAAAAGAATCCATGTTGAAAGTAAAATATTTTCATATATCTCCCTCAGAAGGTGATAGTATACCCAGACAAAATGTACTAAAGATAAAGAAATATTGAATACTATTAACCAAGTTGACCTAATTTATAGTTGTAGAATACAGCAACCAAAATATGGAGCATAAATATTTCTTTCCAATTTATATAAAATATTTACCAATATTGGACCATAAAACACATTGCAGTAAAATTATTTAAATTAAAATTAAAAGGACCAAAATCAGAGATCCCTACAAAGCAGACCAGCCCACAGCCTGTTGGGAAAGCATGTGCTCTAGAGCTTGAGCTCACACCTCTCCATTCTTTAATCTGAGAATAAAGCTTTCCTTTGTTTCTGAACCAAACTTGGTCTCATTGGCACAAACCACACCAGCCAGAAGGACGCATTTTGGAAGCCGTGTAGCTGACAGGGTCAGCTGACAGGGTCTTGGTTCTCTGGTGGGGTTTCAGGCCTGAGCCTCTGCAGGTGGGAGAGCCAAGTTCAGGGCATTGGACCACCAGTGACTTCCTGGGCCCACATAATATCAATCTGTGAGAGCTCTCCCAGAGATCTCCATCTCAACGCGAAGACCCAGCTCCACTCAACGACCGGCAAGCTCCAGTGCTGGACACCCCATGCCAAACAACTAGCAAGACAGGAACACAACCCCACCCATTACCAGAGAGGCTGCCTAAAATCATACTAATTTCACAGACACCAGAAAACACACCACTGCATGCGGCCCTGCCCACCAGAAAGACAAGATCCAGCCTCATCCACCAGAACCCAGGCACCAGTCCCCTCCACCAGGAAGCCTACACAACCCACTGAACTAAACTTACCCACTGGGGGCAGACACCAAAAAAATCAGGAAACTATGAACCTGCAGCCTGTGAAAAGGAGACCCCAAACACAGTCATTTAAACAAAGTAAGAAGACAGAGAAATATACAGCAGATGAAGGATCAAAGTAAAAACCCACCAGACCAAACAAATGAAGAGGAAATAGGCAGTCTACCTGAAAAAGAATTCAGAGTAATGATAGTAAAGATGACCCAAAATCTTGGATATAGAATGGAGAGAATACAAGAAATGTTTAACAAGGACCTAGAAGAACTTAAGAGCAAACAAACAATGATGAACAACACAACAAATTAAATTAAAAATTCTCTACAAGGGATCAATAGCAGAATAACTGAGGCAGAAGAATGGATAAGTGACCTGGAAGATAAAATAGTGGAAATAACTACTGCAGAGCAGAATAAAGAAAAAAAGAATGAAAAGAATTGTGGGCAGTCTCTGAGACCTTTGGGACAACATTAAATGTACCAACATTCGAATTATAGGGGTCCCAGAAGAAGGGAAAAAAGAAAGGGACTGAGAAAGTATTGAAGAGATTATAGTTGAGAACTTCCCTAACATGGAAAAGGAAATAGTTAATCAAGTCCAGGAAGTGCAGAGAGTCCAATACAGGATAAACCCAAGGAGAAACACGCCAAGACACATATTAATCAAACTATTCAAAAATTAAATACAAAGAAAAAACACTAAAAGCAGCAAGGGAAAAGCAACAAATAACACACAAGAGAATCCCCATGACATTAAAAGCTGATCTTTCAGCAGTAACCCCGCAATCCAGAAGGGAGTTGTAGGGCACATTAAAAGTGATGAAAAGGAAAAACCTACAACCAAGATTACTCTACCCAGCAAGGATTTCATTCAGATTCGGCAGAGAAATTAAACCCTTAACAGACAAGCAAAAGTTAAGAGAATTCAACACCTCTAGACCAGCTTTACAACAGATGCTAAAGGAATTTCTCTAGGGAGGACACACAAGAGAAGCAAAAGACCTACAATAACAAACCCCAAACAATTAATAAAATGGTAATAGGAACATACATATCGATAATTGCCTTAAATGTAAATGGATAAAATGCTCCAAATGAAAGACATAGACTGGCTGAATGGATACAAAAACAAACCCATACATATGCTGTCAACAAGATACCCACTTCAAACCTAGGGACACATACAAACTAAAATGAAGGATGGAAAAAGATATTCCATGCACATCAAAATCAAAAGAAAGCTGGAGTAGCAATTCTCATATCAGACAAAATAGACTTTAAAATAAAGACTATTGCTAGAGACAAAGAAGGACACTATATAATGATGAAGGGATCAATCCAAGAAGAAGAAATAACAATTGTAAAATACTTATGCACCCAACATAGGAGCACCTCAATACATAAGGCATATGCTAACAGCCATAAAAAGGGAAGTTGACACTAACACAATAATATAACACCCTACTTTCACCAATGGATAGAACAACCAAAATGAAAATAAATAAGGAAACACAAACTTTAAATGATATGTTAAACAAGATGGACTTAATTGATATTTATAGGACATTCCATGCAAAAACAACAGAATACATTATCTTCTCAAGTGCTCATGGAACATTCTCCAGGATAGCTCATATCTTGGGTCACAAATCAAGCCTCGGTAAATTTAAGAAAATTGAAATCGTATAAAGTACTTTTTCTGACTACAACAGTATGAGACTAGATATCAATTACAGGAAAAAGAACTGTAAAAAAGACAAACACATGAAGGCTAAACAATACACTACTAAATAACCAAGGGATCACTGAAGAAATCAAACAGGAAATCAAAAGATACCTGGAAAGAAATGACAATGGAAACAGGATGGCCCAAAACCTATGGGATGCAGCAAAAGCAGTTCTAAGAGAGAAGTTTATAGCAATACAATCTTACCTCAAGAAACAAGAAAAATCTCAAATTAACAATCTAACTTAACACCTAAAGCAGTTAGAGAAAGAAGAACCAAAAAACCCCAAAGTTAGCAGAAGGAAAGAAATCATAAAAATCAGATCAGAAACAAATGAAAAAGAAATGGAGGAATGATAACAAAGATCAATAAAAATAAAAGCTGGTTCTTTGGGAAGATAAACAAAATTGCTAAGCTGTTAGCCAGACTCATCAAGAAAATAAGGGAGAACACTCAAATCAACAGAATTATAAATGAAAAAGGAGAAGTAACAGCTGGCACTGCAGAAATACAAAGGATCATGAGAGATTACTACAAGCAACTGTATGCCAATAAAATGGACAACCCAGAAGAAATGGACAAATTCTTAGAAAAGCACAACCTTCTGAGACTGAACCAGGAAGATATAGAAAATATGAACAGACCAATCACAAGCACTGAAATTAAAGCTGTGATTAAAAATCTTCCAACAAACAAAAGCCCAGGACCAGATGGATTCACAGGCAAATTATATCAAACATTTAGAGAAGAACTAACACCTATTCTTCTCAAAGTCTTCCAAAATATAACAGAGAGGGGAACACTCCCAAACTCTTTCTATGAGGCCATTATCACTCTTATACCAAAATCAGACAAAGATGTTACAAAAAAAGTAAACTATAGTCCAATATCCCTGATGAACGCAGATGCAAAAATCTTGAACAAAATACTAGCAAACAGAATCCAGCGGCACATTAAATGGATCATACACCATGATCAAGTGGGGTTTATCCCAGGAATGCAAGGATTCTTCAAAATACACAAATCAATCCATGTGATAAACCATATTAACAAACTGAAGGATAAAAACCATCGGATAATCTCAATAGATGCACAAAAAGCTTTTGACAAAATTCAACACCAATTTATGATAAAAACGCTCCAGAAAATAGGCATAGAGGGAACTTACCTCAATGTAGTAAAGGCCATATATAACAAACCCACAGCCAACATCATTCTCAATGGTGGAAAACTGAAACCATTTCCACTAAGATCAGGAACAAGAAAAGGTTGCCCACTCTCACTATTATTCAACATAGTTTTGGAAGTTTTAGCCACAGCAATCAGAAATGAAAAAGAAATAAAAGGAATACAAATCAGAAAAGAAGAAGTAAAGCTGTCACTGTTTGCAGATGACATGATATTATACACAGAGAATCCTAAAGATGTTACCAGAAAACTACTAGAGCTAATCAATGAATTTGGCAAAGTAGCAAGATACAAAAATAAGGCACAGAAATCTCTTGCATTCCTATACACTAATGATGAAAAATCTGAAAGAGTAATTAAGGAAACACTCCCACTTACCATTGCAGCAAAAAGAATAAAATACCGAGGAATAAGCCTACCTAAGGAGACAAAAGACCTGTATGCAGAAAACTATGACACTGATGAACGAAATTAAAGAGGATACAAACAGATGGAGAGATATACCATGTTCTTGGACTGGAAGAGTCAACATTGTGAAAATGACTATACTACCCAAAGCAATCTACAGATTCAATGCAGTACCCATCAAGTTACCAATGGCATTTTTCACACAACTAGAACAAAAAATTTCACAATTTGTATGGAAACACAAAATACCCCGAATAGCCAAAGCAATCTTGAGAAAGAAAAATGGAGCTGGAGGAATCAGGCTCCCTGACTTCAGACTATAATACAAAGCTACAGTAATCAAGACAGTATGGAACTGGCACAAAAACAGAAATATAGATCAGTGGAACAGGATATAAACCCCAGAGATATACCCATGCACATATGGTCACCTTATCTTTGATAAAGGAGGCAGGAATATAAAATGGAGAAAAGACAGCCTCTTCAATAAGTGGTACTTGGAACACTGGACAGCTACATGTAGAAGAATGAAATTAGAACACTCCCTAACACCATACACAAAAATAAACTCAAAATGGATTAAGGACTGAAATGTAAGGCCAGACACTATTAAACTCTTAGGGGAAAACATAGGCAGGACATTCTATGACATAAATCACAGCAAGATCCTTTTTGACCCACCTCCTAGAGAAATGGAAATAAAAAGAAAAATAAACAAATGGGACCTAATGAAACTTAAAAGCTTTTGCACAACAAAGGAAACCATAAATGAGATGACAAGAATGGGAGAAAATATTTGCAAATGAATCAACTGCAAAGGATTAATCTCCAAAATATACAAGCAGCTCATGCATCTCAATACCAAAAAAACAAACAAACCAATCCAAAAATGGGCAGAAGACCTAAAAAGACATTTCTCCAAAGGAGATATACAGATTGCCAACAAACACATGTAAGGATGCTCAATATCACTAATCATTAGGGGAATGCAAATCAAAACTACTGTGAGGTATCACCTCACACCAGTCAGAATGGCCATCTACAAACAGTAAATGCTGGAGAGGGTGTGGAGAAAAGGGAACCCTCTTGCACTGTTGGTGGGAATGTAATCTGATACAGCCACTATGGAGAACAGTATGGAAGTTCCTTATAAAACTAAAAATAGAACTACCATACGACCCAGCAATCCCATTACTGGGCGTATAACCTGAGAAAACCATAATTCAAAAAGAGTCATGTACCACAATGTTCATTGCAGCTCTATTTACAATAGCCAGGACATGGAAGCAACCTAAGTGTCCATCGACAGATGAATGGATAAAGAAAATGTGGCACATATATACAATGCAGTATTACTCAGCCATAAAAAGAAATGAAATTGAGTTATTTGTATTGAGGTGGATGGACCTACAGTCTGTGATACAGAGTGAAATATGTCAGAAAGAGTAAAACAAATACCATATGCTAACACATATATATGGAATCTAAGGGGAAAAAAATGGTTCTGAAGAACCTAGGGGCAGGACAGGAATAAAGACACAGGCGTAGAGAATGGACTTGAGTACACGGGGAGGGGGAAGGGTAAGCTAGGACAAAGTGAGAGTGTAGCAGTGACATATATACACTACTAAACGTAAAATAGCTAGCTAGTGGGAAGCAGCCAGATAGCACAGGTACATCAGTTTGGTGCTTTGTGTTGACCTAAAGGTGTGGATAGGGTGGGTGGGAGGCAGATAAAAGAGGGAGGGGATATGGGGATATATGTATACGTATAGCTGATTCACTTTGTTATACAGCAGAAACTAACACACCATTGTAAAGCAGTTATACTCCAATAAAGATATTAAAAAAAAATTGACCAAAATCACACAGTTATGTTCTCTGACCATTAACAGTATGAATTTAAAATAATTTACAAATATTTTCTTCCATTCAGTAGGTTGTCTTTTTATTTTGTCAATGGTTTCCTTTGCTGTGCATAAGCTTTTAAGTTTAATTATGTCCCATTTGTTTATTTTTGTTTTTATTCATTTTGACTTCAGAGATGGATATGTTATATAAAGAAAAGGATAATATTCACTAATACAGAAAAAGAATGATAAACACAACTTGCTGAGTGAGAAAAGCTAGAGACAAAAGAGTGCTCACTACATGATTTTATTTATATGAAATTTATATGAAATTTTAAAAGTGACAAAATTATTCTTTACTAAAAATATTCTTTAATAAAATTTTATTTTATTACTTAGAAATAAGTAAAAAATTCTTTAATAGCAAAGTCATTGAAGGGGCACTAGAGAATAGAATTAACTGGGAAGGGGCATCAGGAGACTTGCTGAAGGGGTAGAAATGTTCTTAATCTTGTAATGGGGGTGTTTACGGGATATACACCATTGTCAAATCTCCTAGCAATAACTGGTTGAGATTTGTGCATTGTTTTAAGTTAAATGTATATCAAAAATAATCAGAGAATTTTAAGCATTTCATATGAAGTTTAAATGAGGCAATTTATATCAGTCACAATATGTTCAAAATTTTGCATGAGTGACATGAAGACCAATTCGTAAAACAAACCTGCACTTTTGGTTTACAGCACATTTTAGTTGTAGTTTTATATATTACATTTAGAATGCTCCCCAAATATTTGCAAGTGAATTCTATTGAAAAGACATGAAAGCTATGAATGTGACTTAGGGTGCCCCCAAAAAAGAAAGGTGTATATTATGATAACAAAAATACCTGATGATGCCTTTTAGAAATAAAAAAGAGAACAGTCTCCTATGAGAAATACTCAGTATAAAAGTCACTGTCTTTCTTAAACATAAGCTGACCTGAGGTATTTAAAACAACCATAGTAAACGGTTATTTATATTTCTGTATAAGAATAGCCAGACAACTTTCTTTTGGTGTGAGAATTTGCATTCTAAGGTATATCACTGAATATCATTTTTTGGTTGATTTATTACACGCCTTTGAGACTAAATGTTTATAATGAAAATGCTGACACAGTCACTTCTGGCAGTCAGATTGCTTGCATTATAATTATATAAGAATATAATGATATTAACTGAAGTTGAGCAGAAAAGGACCACAGAGAAATTAGACAAGTAGGGAGACTTCATTTCTAAAGCAAAAACTACAACCTTTTTAGTAATATGCCTAGTCGTTCAAAATCCAACTGGAGCAAGAATTTGAAAGTGACAAAATTTCCGAATTCTAGAAATAACCATTGCTTTGCAACAGGATACAGGTTTAAAATGGGTGTGCTTTTGTATCCATGTTCACATAGCCACACTGGGACTGCACTGAAGGACATGAAGCTTGTTAAATGACAGACCATGAGTCACTCTCCAGTGGGATAGAAATAGAATGAAATTGACAAACATAATTGGCAAGGAAATCAGTTCAGCAGTAGGTAGCCATAAAAAAAAAGTGTTAATTGTCAAATATGCAGAAAAGTAATAGAAACTGAAGTGGGAGTACTTTTATGGATTCAAAAGAGCTAGGTTCACTAACTTGATGAAGGTGCATATCAGATGAAGTTGGAATTATCTGAGGTTCATACTTTTTTTTACCTTTTACGCAAAATAAAAGTCTTTAGAAAATATGACTGATTCATCATGAATCAATTCTAAAATGTAGGTAATTCTTCTTAGCACTAATTAAAGGGGAATTGCTCCTTATTAAAAAAAAAAGTGTGCAGAGCCTCCTAAGAATGATACTGTTAGGCAATAATATTTCACACATTTTAAGAAAAATATTATTATGCCAAGTAGCTACAGGGAAAGCAATTAAATTAATCATAAGCGATTCTTTTGAGTGTTTTGACTTCAAGCCTCTTTATAGTCCCCTACAGCAGTAGTATTTCATTAACCTTGGAAGTGGGAGAAGGCTTGTTCTGGTTTTATAGTTTACGTGCGGGAAAGACTTTCTTTTCATCAACTTTATTTCTCAAACACAAAGGCATTTGAAGAGTGGTTTGATTGTGTTGAAATGGATGATCTCCTTTGTGGTGTCATGGACATCTTGATATCTTCCTCTAAATGACTTTTGAGATTTCACAGAGGATAAGAGGTAGGTGAAACTCAGATGTGTTCATTGTTATGTTGCTTCTTCTGTTTCATCCAGTTATACAAATATGCTCAATCTTCATCTAATTGCAAACTACTCAAGTAGTAGCTAAAATATACTAATATAAAATCCACGTGTGTAGTGAATATTTTCCATAAAAATAAATGGTCTGCAATGATACATAATTTTCTTGATCTATGTCTATGGAAAATCCCAACTTATTGCTCCAATCCAGTAGAAAGCTGGCAATATTGTTGTCTACAAAGTGGAACTTTAACAAAAAAGAAAGAAAGAAAGAAACCAAATTGATTTTTCGATGAAAATTATGTTGTCAATATACCAATTGTGTGTTTTTATGAGAACCTTGTTTATTGCAAATATTTACTGGGTTTCACATTTAGGTATGAAACGAATATTTAACTAACTAGTATATACCCCAAATTGTTGAAGGAATAAAGTCTTTGCCACACAATGAGCTCACAGTTTAGTCAAGGAGACAGGAGGACAGATGTCAACCAAACACTTGAGCAGCATGAAAAAGGATGAGGGGTTCCGGCATGCTGGAGCGGCCAGTAAATGCAAATGTTCTTTTGTTTGCTCTTTTTCCTTTCTTTTTTTTTTCTCTTAATAAGAGAAAGGAATGTCCTGAGGGGATTTAAAAGGAGAGGAAGGTGGGGAAAAGGGATATTCCAAGCAGAGTGAACAGCATGTGACACGGAGAGTCTGACACAGGCACCTAGGAGTGACCGATGACTCTGGCAGGGCTGCACCATGGGTACCAGTGCAGTGGTGAGTGGCGAGTTCACCCTGGTGGAGAGGGGCCAATAGGGTCCCGTGCAGTATAGTTGAGGCACTGAATTTTATCTTGAGACACATAGGAAGGAGATGAGTCAGAGGTGAGTCAGAGGATAATGGTGCAGCAGGATCTGTACAAAGGGAGTGTTCTAAATGGTAGACTGAGTGGTCAATAGCAGCAAACCTTACACAGAGGTCACGTGAAAGGAGAACTGAGCTTTTTCCATTTGCAATTAGGCAACTAGTGGACTCTCTTCCACAAGTAGAACGTGACCTAGATGCCAGCTGGTAGATTCCACTCTGAGTCAGCCCTAGTGATGTCAGAGAAACGAAACAAGGAGTAATTGACCATAGAGCTCTCTCTCACTCTGTCTCTCCTATGTACACATACACAACACACACACACACACACACACACTAAATGATACAAAAGTCTTGAGGACGCAGAAGATGGTGGTGCTGCTGTTGTGTACGGAAGGCCAACGTGGCACCAGAAACAGAAGAAAGTCAGGCATGCTGGAAGGGGGATAGTTAGGGAAAGGTTTCCAGAGTCCCACCTTCCTCCAGTCTGTCCTGGGACTCTAGAGCTTAGAATAAAAGAGCATCTGAACCTTCCTCCTGGTCCACCCTTCCCCTGGGTTAGATCATTTCTAAGAAATATAGGACAAACGGGTTCCACCAGAAGCTGTGTGTCTTGAGGGGCCCCTGGCACAGCCCTGGTCCTATTCCTTCAAGTTATCTGGAGCCTCAGGCTTTCACACCTCACCACATCCACAGAACAACTCTGAAAGTTGTTAGCCTCCAGGATATTCTGCCTACAGGCACCTCTTCACAGGATTTCTCAGACCAGTCAGAGTCTCTACAATGTGCCTCCCTCAGTCTCTGCCAAATCGCCTTGCCATTATTTCCCCCTTAGTCTCTTTGACTATCTGAAAAATCTCCCATGCATTGATTTTTTTTTGCTTTTTGACCATTTGATTCCCTCTCCCAGGCTTCACAGAGTCCAGGCATAGTGAGAACTCACTGAGTATTTTATTTTATTTTTTTTCAAAACAGATTTTATTTAATACAACTAAATACCAAAGCAGTTATTAGTCATCTTCTCCAATATTAGCAATATTTAAGGAGTTCACTATAAACCCCCATGGAAATATTTTATTGTTTTAAGATTTCAGTCTGATTATCCATTGGTTCAACATTTCTTGGAAGACAGGTTACTGTCTTCTGCACTTGTTCATTAATTTATGCTGCAGTGTCATGAATAGTGACTCCCCTCAGTCCTTTATTTTTTTATTTTTTATTTTTTTTGCGGTATGCGGGCCTCTCACTGCTGTGGCCTCTCCCGTTGCGGACCACAGCCTTCGGACGCGCAGGCTCAGCAGCCATTGCTCATGGGCCCAGCCTCTCTGAGGCACGTGGGATCTTCCTGGACCAGGGCACGAGCCCGTGTCCCCTGCATCGGCAGGTGGCCTCTCAACCACTGCGCCACCAGGGAAGCCCCAGTCCTTTATTTTTATTTTATTTTATTATTATAATTATTTTTTGGCCATGGCTGCAGCTTGAGGGATCTTCGTTCCCTGACCAGGGATTGAACCCAAGGCCTCAGCAGTGAAAGCACCGAGTCCTAACCACTGGACCACCAGGGAATTCCTAGAACTCATTATTATTTTAAATGAACGTATAAATTAATGGGATACAAATTCTTTGGAAGATGTTGGGGTGTGAATGACCTGGAAGCAACAGAGGGCAACAATGGGAAGGACGAGAAGGTGATGGAGCTGGTAATCTTTAATAAAAAGACCAGAAAATTCTACAGAGGCCTTGAAAATCAACACTAGAACTGACCATCTTAACTCTATGAAAATTATCTTAGCAGATGTCAGCCTTAGAAACAGGAGAAGTAGCAATGAGGCAAATAGGTAAAATAACTTCTGTCGAAGAAGGTAAAGTACTGGAATATTTACTGGAAATGCAGGATAATGAGGGAGAGTTGACAACAGTGACTAAGGGGGCTGGTGCTGGAAGCATGGTGGGTAAGAAAGCTTAGAAATGTAAAGGTGAGTCCTGCACAGGTGTGGAGAAGCTTGCATTCTGGTTGTAGCTTAAGGATGACAAGAGTCATTCATTCAATATAAAAGAAACACTGAGCACCTAGGAACAACAGATTCAGTTAAAAGTAAAAATTGATATATTTTCAACAGTTATGGCCTTGTCAATCCAGCAGGATGGGGAAGTTGTTCCAGTATCAAATTAATACAAACTGAGATAGGCACCACACCAAATGAGGGGAAAAACACAAAAGTACAAAAAACTATTGTTCTATGGAAGCATGATGAGGAAGACATTTTGACCCCAGAGCGGAAGGGCAAGTAGGAGTTACCTATCACAGGAAAGAAGGCAACAGTCAGAGAAAACGACGTGCTCAGAAATACTGTTGGGATTGTAGACAAAAGTTGGCATTTTCACATTCAATGGTGGACAGTAGAAATGGTGCCAAGAGAACGAGTAAGTAGAACCCTGTGCGCTTAGACCTCAAAAGTAAGCAACGGCCAGGCCATACAGAGATGTTTTGTTTTGTTTTTAACTACATATAAAATTGTTGGGGGTTTTTTGCCCTGAAGTGAAGAGTGATTCAAGGGTTTCACAATCAAAGGTGGCAAAGGTGCGTAGTTTGAAAATGTGCCTTTGGCGGAAATGTGCAAAAGAATTGGGAGGTGGGCAGGAGGGATGCAGGGGCACCTGCAGCAGTAGTTGTCCAGGAGATAGAGGATGGAGCTTGGACTAGGCTACATTGTGTAGAAATATAGAAAGTGGCAGGTTCAAAAAAATATTTAGGAGAGAGAAAAACACAGGATTGGTAATAGATTTGCACAGGAGAGGTGTGAGGGGGTGGGACAAAATTATACACCAAAAATAATTCCTGTTTATGGCATGCCTAACCGGATGGCTTGTATTGTGATTATCTGAGGTAGAAAACCACAGTCAAGCACCAGACGCTGGGAGGGAAGATTATGGTTTTGGTCATGGACATGCCAGGTTTGTCATACCTCTAAAGCACCCTTGTGGAGATCCTGCAAATTTCGCTGAAGTTTTAGGTGGGCAGGGTACACAGGAAGAAGAGAATAGAGAGTTTAGAACACAGCCTTGAGAAATTCCAATATTTGGTTACTAGCTTGGATTACCATCAAATTACCAGACATACCACTATTTGATTACTGTCAAAGGAGACAAAGCAGCCCCTTGGATGGAAGGAAAATCAGAGAATATAGTGTTAGAGATAAAGAGATTTTCAGTAGCAATGAGCAGTCAAGATGTCCTATGCCACTGAGAGGTCAGATAAAATAAGTTCTGGAAAATTTTCATTGCTTCCAGCCTCTTAAAAGTACGTCATAAGGAAGTGGTAGAATATGGGGACGTCATAAGGAAGTGGATGTCATAAGGAAGTGGGTCGAGGAGTGGTAGGATATGGGGAATTGGAAGCTGCACACCCTGAGTGACAGGGGGAATTTGGGGGTATGAGGAGGAAAGAGAATATAGTTGGAGTGAAAGAACTGTTCAAGATGTGAGAAATCTGAGCATGTTTAAACGTCTGAAAAAAATCCAAATGAGACCTGGAAAGGGAAAACCTGGGCAAGGGGTAGAGAATTATTATTGAGAGGGTGTGAGAGGGAAGAAGGTGGGAGGATTTGCTATGTGTTGAAGGGATGCTTTCCTCATACAGATAAGAGTTTTTACGGCTCATGTAAGGTTTGCTAGCAGGAAGTTAAGGAAGGTTATGCCAAATAAAAAGCCTAGGTCAGCTGCCAAGAATGATCAAGGAGGTGTGTGCAGCCCTGGGAACCTCACTGCAGTCTGGTGTCCTGTAAGCTGCTCCTTCTGAAACATGGAGAAGGTCCTCCCCATATCCCAGAGCACAACAGTATGGAGGCTCCTTAAAACTAAAAATAGAGTTACCATATGATCCAGCAATCCCACTTCTGGATATATATTGGGAAAAGATGAAAACTCTAATTTGAAAAAATACATGCACCCCAATGTTCTTAGCAGCACTATTCACAATAGCCAAGACATGGAAGCAACCTAAACGTCCATTGACAGATGAATGGATAAAGAAGATGTGGTAGATATATACAATGGAATATTACTCAGCCATAAAAAAGAATGAAATAATGTCATTTGTAGCAACAAGGATGGACCTAGAGATTATCATATTAAGTGAAATAAGTCAGACAGAGAAAGACAAATATATGAAATCACTTATATGTGGAATCTAAAATATGACACAAATGAACTTATCTACAAAACAGAAACAGACTCACAGACATAGAGAACAGACTTCTTGTTGCCAAGGGGGAGAGCGGGTGGGGGGGGAGGGATAAATTAAGATTTGGGGATTAAAAGATACACAGTATTGGGGCTTCCCTGGTGGCTCAGTGGTTGAAAGTCCGCCTGCCGATGCAGGGGACATGGGTTCGTCCCCTGGTCCAGGAGGATCCCACATGCCGTGGAGCGGCTGGACCCATGAGCCATGGCCGCTGAGCCTGCGCGTCCGAAGCCTGTGCTCCGCAACGGGAGAGGCCACAACAGTGAGAGGCCCGCGTATAGCAAGAAAAAAAAAAGAGACACAGTATTATATATAAAATAGATAACCAACAAGGACCTACTGTATAGCACAGGGAACTCCACTCAATATCTTGCAATCACCTATAACGGAAAAGAATCTGAATCACTTTGCTGTATACCTGAAATATTGTAAACCAATTATAGTTCAATTTTTAAAAGTATGATTGACTACTGTGCCTGGTTTGGCTAGGTTATCCCCAGAGTAAAACAAAGAAGTTTTTAGAAATGTAATAAAATGTTCCAAAAGATTTTAAAAACAATGTTGAGATAGAAAAATGAAGGACAAATTTCACTGATTTGGGAATAAGGTATAAGTAACAGAAGGAAATATCAAAACTTGCATCTGCTTTGGTTCTTTTAAGCAAACGTTAAGCATTTTTCAAATCACAAAGGTGGAATAAACAGCATATGGAGGGATGTGTAGTCCAGGACAGACAACAGGAGAGTTGATGAGCACCTGGCTAGTCCAAGGGAATTAAAACCTAACCCCAGATGGAAAACATCTGGAAGTAGAAGGGGAAAACACTTTGTTGTTATTCTTTTCATCCTTTTTTTTTTTTTTTGCGGTACGCGGGCCTCTCACTGCTGTGGCCTCTCCCGTTGTGGAGCACAGGCTTCGGACGCGCAGGCTCAGCGGCCATGGCTCACGGGCCCAGCCGCTCCACGGCATGTGGGATTCTCCCGGACCAGGGCACGAACCCGTGTCCCCTGCATCGGCAGGCGGACTCTCAACCACTGTGCCACCAGGGAAGCCCCTCTTTTCATCCTTTGATAGCTCTCTGAGGAAAGTGAATTTGGGACAGTCACCCCCTTTCCATGTCCCATTGCCAGCCCCCAGCTGTCCCTTGTTGCCCTGTTCCCAGAAAGAACCATGGACTCTCAGGGCTGGCAATGGTCGTGCAGAGCGTTTTCATGAATTCTCCTCTTTTACAGATAATGCCACTGACATTCTGAGAGATCAAGAATTTGTTCAAGGACACTAGCTGTTGTGAGTCAGTCACTGAAGAACCCAGATGTCCCAACATTAAACAAAGTACACGTTTAACCGCATTCTGGTATTTCTTTATGAAGCCGGTTCTGACCGTGAGACAGCAAGGTACTTCATCCCCATTCCTCAATTTCTATAACAACTTGAGATAATATAAGTGAGATTACTTCCCCGTAAACTGAAGACTGGCAGATGTCGCCCATAGCTAATGTTGATCACAGGTAAACATTTAGATTAGTTTAGTAAACATGAAACAGAAAAACAAAATCAAATTTTGATGTGGTTAAGGGAAAGTTTTGCCTCAAGGAATCACTATCATCATTTTGTTTATATAAAATCAGCCAAACTTGACTTCAAAATTATTAAGGATATTAACTACTGTATTAATTTTCTATTTTTGCTACACAAATTGCACAGATTAAGTAGCTTTAAACACCACACGTCGATTTTCTCACAATCTGGAGGTCAGGGTCTGGGTTGGCTCGGTGGGATCCCCTGCTTTGGAATCACCAGTCTAGAATGAGAGGCTCCACAGGAGAATCCCTTCCCTGGATCCTTCAGGTTGTTGGCAAAATCCAATTCTTGTGGTTGTGGGACTGAGGTCCCAGTTTATTTCTGACTTTCAGTTCAAGGCTCGCCTCAGCTCCTGGAAGACACTTCTCCCCCATCCTCTCCCGCAAGTGAGCCAGCAGCAACGTGTCAAATACATAGGCAGAACACTCTTTGACATAAATCGCATCAAGATATTTTTTGATCCACCTCCTAGAGTAATGAAAATAAAAACAAAAATAAACAAATGGGAGGTAATTAAACTTAAAATCTTTTGCAGAGCAATGGAAACCATAAACAAAACAAAAAGACAACCCTCAGAATGGAAGAAAATATTTGCAAATGAAGCGACTGACAAGGGATTAATCTTCAAAATAGACAAACAGCTCATGCAGCTCAATGTCAAAAAAACAAGAACCCAATAAAAAATGGGCAGAAGCTCTAAATAGACATTTTTTTCCAAAGAAGATATACAGATGGCCAGAAAGCAAGTGAAAACATGCTCAACATCACTAATTATTAGAGAAATGCAAATCAAAACTACAATGAGGTATCACCTCACACCAGTCAGGATGGCCATCATCAAAAAGTCTACAAACAATAAATGCTGGAGAGGGTGTGGAGAAAAGGGAACCCTCTTACACCGTTGGTGGGAATGTAACTTGGTGCAGCCACTATGGAGAACAGTATGGAGGTTCCTTAAAAAACTAAAAATAGAGCTACTATATAATCCAGTAACCCCACTCCTGGGCATATATCCAGAGAAAACCATAATTCGAAAATATACATGCACCACAATGTTCATAGCAGTACTATTTACAAGAGCTAGGACATGGAAGCAACCTAAATGTCCATCAACAGAGGATGGATAAAGAAGATGTGGTACATATATACAATGGAATATTACTCAGCCATAAAAAAGAATGAAATAATGCCTTTTGCAGCAACATGGATGGACCTAGAGATTGTCATACTGAGTGAAGTCAAACACAGAAAGACAGATATCATATGATATCGCTCATATGTGGAATCTAAAGGAAAGGGTACAAATGAACTTATTTATGAAACAGAAGTAGAGTCACAGATGTAGAAAACAAACATATGGTTATCAGGGGATATGGGGGGGAGGGATAAATTGGGAGATTGGAATTGACATATACACACTACTGTATATAAAATAGATCACTAATAAGAACCTGTTGTATAGCACAGGGAACTCTACTCAGTGCTCTGTAATGGTCTATATGGGAAAAGAATCTAAAAGAAAAGAGTTTATATATGTATATGTATAACTGATTTATTTTGCTATACAATTGAAACTAATGCAACATTGTAAGCCAACTGTACTCCAATAAAATTTTTTAAAAAAAGAAAAAAAAAATGGGACTTCCCTGGTGGT
Organism: Delphinapterus leucas; assembly: GCF_059928025.1. Lineage (NCBI taxonomy): Eukaryota > Metazoa > Chordata > Mammalia > Artiodactyla > Monodontidae > Delphinapterus > Delphinapterus leucas. The sequence continues at coordinate 135,193,584 of NC_143133.1, read as the reverse complement.
CCAGTGGGTAAGACTCCACACTCTCAATGTAGCAGGCCTGGGCTCTATCCCTGGTCAGAGAACTAGATCCCACATGCCACAACTAAATGATCCTGCCGGCCACAACTAAGACCCAGTGCAGTCAAAATAAATAAATAAATAATCCCTTTTATGCTTAGAACCCCTCTCTGCTGTATCTCTCCTCTGCCTTCTAATGCCAGCTGAAGAGTGTCCTCTGCTTTTAAAGGCTTGTGTGATTAGACTGAGCCCATGCCAATAATGCAGGTTAATTTCCCTGCTTTAAGGTACACAACTTTAATTACTTCTTCAATTTCCCTTTTGCTGTGTAAGTTAACATATTCCCAGGTACCAGGAACTAGTGCACCGACATCTTTGGAGATCACTATTCTGCCAACTATAATTACCTGATTACAGAAAGGAATGTAAGAGCCCTTCCAAAACTCTACTGTTGTGTAAGATCATACATATTGGAGTCTGAAGCCTGGTTCCCAGCCTCTCCAAAACCCAGCCCTAGTCTCTGCGTCTTCAGTTCTTACTTGTGGACTTTTGCCAATTCTAGAGATTAGTTAGTCACAAGAAGACTGTGGAAACACACTGTGACTCTCCTAACACCTAAGTTTGGATAAAGTAGTGAACCATCACACTGCTGTAAGGTGAAACTAAAACTCAGTAAGGATTGGCTACTGACACCTGGTCAGCGTGTGGAGAAGTCTAGTAAAGCATCACAGAGCTTGGACTGCTCCTGGGCAGGTGTGGTGAAGAGGAAGTAGGTGTTCAAGACACATTCCTCACATATGCACACAGCCCAAAACTGGGCACCAAAGTGGTAGGGAGAATAATCCAGTTCAAGCTCATCTCAATAGGCTTGACCACTGAACAGAAACCAAATTAAATTCCTCAAGAATGAATATGTATACAGAATGCCACTCTACTAACACAAGATGGGGTAGATATGACATGATAACAAAACTTGTGAAAATCTTCGGAGAATTCTAGTTAGCTCCACATTTTAACCTTAAAAAGCCTTCAAAAATGGTCTCCCATAAAAATCTCTAATGGCTCCTCAGTAATATATTTCTCTTTAAATGAAACTGGAAGAGAGAGAGACAGAGAGAGAAACATGTTACATTATAGGTCCAGAGGGGGATAAGGGTTAATGAACTCAGAGAATTTGCTTTTCTAAGAGGTTTATTATATGCCTAATAGTAATTGGAGAGAATTGAATGGAGAGCTGTTCCTCACACCCTCTCTAATTACCACTACTTGAAGCAAATTAGAATGAATCCAACTGTTTCTTACCTTGTCAAAGGCAATATTGAAGACAAGAATAATTAATTTTCAAGTGGAATAGATTTCTACAGCTTTCATGTGGTTGAATGAAAATTATATCCAAAAATATGTGCTGTAATTTTTCTATCAAAAATGCCATTTTCATGACATTTCAGAGGTCAAATATATACATATATAATTTTATATTATTTTCTTTGCTTGTGTATGCTACAAATATGAATGAAAAATCAATATGTAAACACATTCAAAAATCTATAGTTAAAAAGCTTCCTTTTAGGTAACATTTTCCATGGCAGGTATGACCTGCTTCAAAAGAAATACATGCTCACTATAGAAAAATCCATAGTTATAAAAATGCATTAAATGGTGATTACTTAGATTGTAAGACTTTTTTTCTTTTGCTTTATGAAGTGATGCCCAAGAAAATATTGCTACATAATCAGCTTCTCCAATGATTGTAAAGTATGATTTGGCTTACTTAAATTTATTCCATTTTAAGGAAAGAATCTACTTGTTAAGATCATGTATATCTCTTTGGACTCACTGTTCAAGGACTGCATTTTCAAATAACGGAAAATATGGGACTAATTGCATTTAGAAATGTGTATTCATATTTAACTACAGAAGTACTTGAAAAATCATTCAAAATTTGGATTGTTTTCCTAGAAATGTGTCTCAGAATACTGGCAAACTATGCCTTTACTTGTATTTGGTCAAGTCTCTTGCTTATCTCTCCCTGATGGCTATGCAAAAGTTTTGTTGTTTTCCTTAAATTCCCAACCTCCCTGACCCTACCCTGTAGAGTTTTCCTCATTCTTATGCATTCTTCTTTCTCTTGAGTTTCTGAAGAAGTGTCCCTCTTCCCAAATATTCATTAACTTCCCTCATTCTCTTAATTCTAAACATTGTTCAGCAGTGAAAGGGCAGGGAAAGGAAAAGTGAGGCAAATCCGCATCTAATTTCTATCCATACTATTTATTAGTTGCTTGAACATGGGTAATTTATTTAAGGATTTTAAATATCCAGCTTCTCATTAGTTAATGGGAATAATAACACCTTGCAGAGTTTCTGTAAAGGAAAATAGTAACTATATTTGCTGCCACATGGTAGCCCCTGAATAAATACAGTTATGCCTCAGTTAGTCTTCAACTACCTCCAGACTTTTGTATAAACTGTTCATTCTTTCTCCTGTACAGTGAATATCTCTCCCCTGCTCTCTCTCTCTCTCCAAACCCAAATCCCCTTAATGTGTAAACGTCCCCCTCCCAGTCTAAAATAATAATAGCCGGCTGTCCCTGGATCTTGAAGTATCACTTTGTCCACCGTCAATTTTCTCTCTTTGCCTTCACACCCAGGTCTACACATTTGGAAAACATTGATTCATCTCCTGACAAATATTTGAATTCTACAGGATTCTGAATTCAGTCCTCACTCAATACACATTCACGAGTTCCAATACCATGTCCAAAAATGGTTTCCACACCTGTATTATTTTATTAGAAACCCCTATTGATTATATAAAAATATAAATTCTCAGTTTCTGACCCAGATCCACCGAATTACAATTCTGGTGAAAGGATTCTGGGATCTTTATATTTTTAAAAACTACTCAAGATGATTCTGGTAATGGCACAAGTTTGGGACCAACTGACCTAGGTATATCAATAATTCCCAAAGCCTTCTTTTCATTACTTCCCTGTCCTGAATTCCAAATCTATCTCTTCAATGACCCTCTAGATCAGTATTTGTAGCTCAGAGAGTTGATAGTAAAGCTTCCTTAAGACTTTAAAACAAGGCAAAGAGGACTGCCCTCCAAGAGCTAAGTTAGTTGCATTGATTTACACTGGGACAAGACTCGCTCTTTCCTGGAACAGAAAAATAGGTACTTGAATGATCACTACCACCTAATTTAATGATATTTAAAAGAAAGATGAAGGGAACATTGAGGGACTTCCCTGGTGGCGCAGTGGTTAAGAATCCGCCTGCCAATGCAGGGGACACGGGTTCAAGCCCTGGTCCAGGAAGAACTCACATGCTGCGGAGCAGCTAAGTCCGTGAGCTGCAACTACTGAGCCTGCACTCTAGAGCCCGTGAGCCACAACTACTGAAGCCCGCACGCCTAGAGCCTGTTCTCCACAAAAAGAGAAGCCACCTCAATGAGAAGCCCGTGCATTGCAACAAAGAGTAGCCCCCGCTCTCCACAACTAGAGAAAGCCCGTAAGCAGTAACAAAGACCTAACGCAGCCATAAATAAATAAATTAATTAATTAATTTTAAAAAGAAGGGAAGGGCTTCCCTGGTGGCGCAGTGGTTGAGAGTCCGCCTGCCGATGCAGGGGACACGGGTTCGTGCCCCCGTCCGGGAAGATCCCACATGCTGTGGGGCTGCTGGGCCCGTGTGCCATGGCCGCTGAGCCTGCGCGTCCAGAGCCTGTGCTCCGCAACGGGAGAGGCCACAACAGTGAGAGGCCTGCGTACCACAAAAAAAAAAAAAAAAAATGTCTACAAATAACAAATGCTGGAGAGGGTGTGGAGAAAAGGGTGCCCTCCTACACTGTAGGTGGGAATGTAAATTTGTACAGCCGCTATGGAGAACAGTATGGACGTTCCTTAAAAAACTAAAAATAGAACTAACATATGATCCAGTAATCCCACTCCTGGGCATATATCTGGAGAAAACTCTAATTCAAAATGATACGTGCATCTCAATGTTCATTGCAGCACTATTTACAATAACCAAGACATGGAAGCCACCTAAATGTCTATTGCCAGAGGAATGGATAAAGAAGATGTGATACATATATATACAATGGAATATTACTCAGCCATACAAAAGAATGAAATAATGCCATTTGCAGTAACATGAGTGGACCTAGAGATTATCGTGCTAAGTGAAGTAAGTCGGACAAAGACAAATATCCTGTGATATCACTTATATGTGGAATCTAAAACATGATACAAATGAACTTATCTACAAATCAGAAATAAACCAACAGACACAGAGACCAAACTTATGGCTACTAAAGGGGAAAGGGGGAGATATAAATTAGGAGTTTGGGATTAGCAGATGCACACTACTGTATATAAAATAGATAAACAACGAGGACCCACTGTATAGCACAGGAAAACTATATTCAATGTCTTGTTATAAACCATAATGGAAAAGAATATGAAAATGAATATATATACAAGTATAACTGAATGGCTTTGCTGTACAGTAGAAATTAACACAACATTGTAAATCAACTAAACTTCAATAAAATAAATTTTTAGAAAAAGAAAAAAGAACTGATGCTTCTTGGGATTGGGATGTATCAGTGAGGATGTAGAAAAATGAACAGGTACTGAAGATATTTTTGAACAGAGCTGAAATGTCTTGCTAATAACTTGGATACAGGGGGTTAAGAAATGGAAGGAATCAAGGATGAGCCCCAGGTTTTGAGTCTGAGCACCTGGGGAAATGCTGTTTCCTGGAGGGATATGGTGAGTGTTAGTCATCAAGAATTTTATTTTCCATATTAAATGGGAAGTGCATATTATACATCCAGTTAGAATGTCAAGTAGGCAGCAAACATGTGAGTTTGAAGATCAGTGGAGTTATCAGGATGGAGGTAACCTGTGAAGCCATGAGGTAGCTAAGATCACAGATTGGAAAGTGCGGGGAGAAGAGTGAGAATGAGCCTGGGGTGCCCCAAACCTTCTCAGAACCAGCCAAGAAGACCAAGCTGTGCTCATCAGTGTTGTAAGAGGTCAGCTCTTTCAACGTTCAGATCCATCCCAACCTCAACTAGGAAAAATTAAACACATCTTCCTCTGAACCAAACCTGGTCACCCTGAGTAATGTCCTCCATGACAAATCACATTCAGTATCTTCCCTACTCTGGTCAATTTGGCCTTTCACATAACAACTGAATATATGTTGTTCCTCTCTCTCTCTACATGTGTGTGTGCAGAGGGGGAATTTCTGTCTCTCCATCTCTCTTTCTCTACCTCTGCTTTGGTCCCCACCCTCCTAAGGCATCACATGGGTCAATCTTCTAAGTGGTGACTGTCTCTGGTCTTCCCCTTCAATCCCTGTCACATCTGCTGTCATAATGGTGTTTGAAATGTAAATTAGCCTTTAGCCTTCCTTTCTCAAAAGATTTTCATGAGCCCATTGCCTTTAGAATTTGAAAGTTCAAACTCTCTTGCTTAGCTTTATGATCTTCTATAACTTGAAGAACGACCCTCTTTTCCCAAAGCATCTTATTGCATACATTTAGATCAATAAAGCTCAAACTTATATGTCCTTTTCCATGCTCCTTTCCTCTTCTAGAGCTTCACCGTTAGCATGGTAGTTACTAGCCTCACGTTGCTATATAAATTACATTAATTAGAGTTAAAATTTTAGTTTTTCAGTCACACTGGCCACAATTAAAATGCTTATTAGCCTCATGTGTAAATGTAGAACATTTTCATCATCACAGACACTGTTCTATGGGATAGTAACGATCTAGTGCAAATTTTGGGCATTTTCCACTAAATAATTTTCTACAAAATGAAGGTATTGATAAAGTGTCACTGGAAACAATACTTTAAGGATTTCCCCCTCTCAGTCTCAGAAAGACTAAATCAGATGCCTCTCCTCAGTGTTACTATAACACAGGCATACATCTTTTTTACAGCATTTAAATTACCAGCTGAAATAACTTACTAAATAGCTAACTTAAATTAACTTACTAACTTACAAGTTATAACTGCTTTAATTTATTTTCTGTGTTTACTTCATAAAAATAAACTATGATATATGTGTAGACACTGAGGTGATTTCATTAATCACATTAAACACAAGGTCCATATCTCTTCCCATCATTAGAAAAATGGAAAGGCATTGCTATGATTGACATAGACTAACCATAATCTGTCCTCTGGGATGAGCCACATTACTCTGCAAACAAAATCAGAGTTCTGAAGCAAGGAAGAAGAGAATGATCTTATGCAGATAACCAAGAGGCTTGCCATAATCATAAAAATCCAGAAGAAAGCCGTGGTAGTTACTAAAACTGATATGCAATTATAGATATAGGTACTTTAAGAAATGATTGTGGTTATTGAAATGAAAAAAGAAACAAAATATTCTATTTTTTCTCTTGTATCATTGAAGTACTTCTTAGCCTTTCTTCAATGTACTTCATGACTTCATAATAAAATTTTACCACTATAAAATGTCACTCTTTGTATCTGGTAATAGTTATTTCCTTGCACTCGCTTTTATCTGATATTACTAAAGCTACTCCAGTTGTTTTCTTACTAGGGTACATGTTATATCTATTTTCCATCCTTTTATTTTTAATCTGAGTGTCTTTATATGTAATGTTTTCCAGCTTTATTGTGGTATGATTGACAAAGGAAAATTGTATATATTTAACATGTACAAGGTGATGTTTTGGTACACATATTAAATGTGAGGTGATCATCACAATGAAGTTAATTAGCATATTCATCACCTCACATAGTTACCTTTGTTTGTGTTTCTGTTGAGAACACATTACGTCTACTCTCTTATTAAACTTCAAGTATACAATAAATTGCTGTTGACTATAGCCATCATCTGTACACTAGATCAACAGAACAATTTGCCTTATAACTGAAAGTTTGTACTCTTTGGCCAATATCTTCCCATTTCTCCCATGGTTCAGCTCCTGATAACACCATTCTACCCTTCTCATTATTATAAGTTCAATTCTTTTAGATTCCAAATACAACTAAAACCATGCAGTACTTCTGTTTCTGGCTTATTTCACCTAGCACAATTTCTTCCAGGTTCATCTCTGTTGTGGTAAGTGGCAAAATTCCCTTCTTTTGTATGGCTGAATAGTATTCCATTCTACACATACACCACATTTTCTTTATTCATTTGTGATAACTATTTAGGTTGTTTCCATAGATTGGATATTGTAAATAATGCTGCAATAAACATGGGAGTGCAGATATCCCTTTGAGATCCAGATTTCATTTCTTTCGTTTCATTTCAGATGTGAGATTGTTGGACCTCATAATTGTTTCATTGTTAACTATTTGAGGAACCTCCATACTGTTTTCCATAATGGCTGCACCAACTTACCAATTAACATCAACCAGGTAAGCATTCCATTTTTTCCATATCCTTGGTACAGTTTGACTTTAGGCTAAAAGCCATCATAACAGGTATGAGGTGGTATCTCATTATGGTTTTGATTTGCATTTCCCTGATGATTAGTGATGCTGAGCACCTTTTCATGTACCTGTTGGTCATTTGCATGTCTTCTTTGGAAAAATGTACACTTGCGGTCTTTACCATGTTTTAATGAAGTTATTATGCATCGTGCTATTGAGTTGTATGAGTTTATGTATTTTGGATAGTAGTCCCTAACCAGATATATAATTTGCAAATTGCCTCACATTCTGTAGATTGTCTTTGCATTTGGTTGATGGTTTCTTTTGCAGAAACCTTTTGCTTTGATGTAGTCCCACTTGTTTATTTTTGTTTTTGTTGCTTTTGCTTGTGCTGTCAAATCAAAAAAAAAAAAAAAAAAGAAATCACCCAGACCAATGTCAAGGAGTTTTTTTCTTATGTTTTCTTCTAGGATTTTTATGGTTTCAGGTTTTATATTCAAGTCCTTGATAAATTTTGAGTTGATTTTTGTGTATGGTGTAAGATAGTAGTACAGTTTTACTCTTTTGGATGTGGCTGTCCAGTTTTCCCAACACTATTTACTGAAGAGTATGTCCTTTCCCCATTATATATTCTTGACTCCTTCATTGTAAATTAACTGACCATATATATGTATGTGTCCTTTTCTGGGCTGTCTATTCTGTTCCATTGACCTATGTGTCTGTTTTTATGCCAGTACCATACTGTTTTTGATTACCATTGCTTTGCAATATAAATTGAAATCAGAGATCACGTTGCCTCCAGCTTTCTGCTTTTTGCTCAGAATTACTTTAGCTTTTCAGATCTTTTGTGGTTCTATATGAATTTTAGGATTGTTGTTCTATTTCTGTGAAAACTGTCACTGGAATTTTCATAGGGATTGCATTGAATTTGTAGATTACTTTCAGTAGTATAAACTTCTTTTTTTTTTTGTGGTACGCGGGCCTCTCACTGTTGTGGCCTCTCCCGTTGCGGAGCACAGGCTGCGGACGCACAGGCTCAGTGGCCATGGCTCACGGGCCCAGCCACTCCACGGCATGTGGGATCTTCCAGGACCGGGGCACGAACCCGTGTCCCCTGCATCGGCAGGCAGACTCTCAACCACTGCGCCACCAGGGAAGCCCTAGTATAAACATTTTAATAATACGAGTTCTTCCAATTCATAAACATGGTCTATCTTTCCATTTATTTTTGTCTCCAATCTCTTTCATCAGTATTTTATAGTTGTCCATGTACAGATCTTTTACCTCCTTGGTTAGATGTATTCCTAGATATTTTATTATTTTTGAAGCAATTCCCTTTACTTTTGATTTCCAGCAACTTGACTTTGATGTACATGAGTGCCCTTTCTTCTTCAATCCTGTTCAGGAGATATTGAGCATATTTTTCATTAAATTTGGAGACATTTTGGAAATCATATCTTCACATAATTTTTGTTTCTCAACTTCCCTCTCATCTCCTTCTGGGACTCCAGTTACTTAATTGTGGACCACTACTTGGCATTGTTCCACAAGTTACTGAAGCTTTTCTTTTTTTTTCACTCAGTGTTGCAATTTCAATAGCGTCTATTGATCAGTCTTCAAGTTACCTGATCTTTTCTTCAATGTCCAAACTTCTGTTAAGCCTACCTAGTAATTTTTGAACTCATACATTGCTTGTAGTTTTAAAATTTGCATTTCGTTCTTTGTTATTGTGTCTATATCTCTAATGGCATCCCCCAATTCTTTGTCCATTATGTACATCTTTTCCTTTATTCCTTTCAACAATTATTGAAATTGTTATAATAGCTATTTCAACATCTTTGTCATCTCTGTGTTTGTTTCTATCAACTGTATTTTTCTTTTAGTTATAGATCATATTTTCTTGCTTCTTTGTATGTCTGTTATTTTTCATCATATGATTGACTTGTGGATGCTACTTTGTTGAGAGTCTGTTTCTCCTATTAGAGAATGTTGAGTTTTATTCTAGCAGTTAATGTATTTACTGATAACTTTTTAATGGTTTATATGAAAACTGAAAAAATTGAACACGTATTATTTAATCATATAGAGAAATCAGGATTGAAGGATAATTCTGTTGAAGAGCTCAACAAAATGTGTGCTTGATTTTCATTTTTACTAAAATGGTTGTCTATGATGTGATATAAATTGCCTTTTATCTATTGAAAGTAAGGCGTTTATTTTGTTTTTTAGTAAAATCATACAGGAAAGGGCTATCTACATTAGATAATTAACTGTAACGTGATTTAACTAGTGAGAAATATACACAAACTATTTATAACTTTTTTGTCAAAATAAAATTGTCTTATAGATAACTTTAAAACAAGGAAGCTTTTGTTTTAAGCTTTGTAAGGTCAAGTCTAAAGTAACTCTTACCCTAAGACTGAAGTAGCCTACTCACAAAATACGGTCTTTCTGGAGTCTCACTTGAATATTTGAAATGTTCCCCAAGATCTCTCCATTCTGGCTCCCCAGCACGGTTTGTCTTATGAACACTTTATTCAGCTCAGAGCCCTCTGAACAGTTCTTGTGGGCTTTATATTTTTGTTTTCTTCCTTCCAGGCCTCATGAAGTCTCACTCTCCATATATACAGCTTAGTATTTGGTCAAAGACTCAAGGAAACACCTTTGCAGACTCCCAAGTTTTTTCCTGCAGAGCTAGCTCAACTTTAGTACCTTGTCCCATAAACCCAGACACCTCAGCAACGCTGACATCTGATCTCTGCTTCCTCTTCCCAGAAAGTCTGCTGCTCTCTGTTCCAGCTCCGCTTCCGTGCGTCAACCTTTGAAAAGTGCTCCAGGCAAAAAGCTGGGGTGACAGCGGAGCACATACCTCTTATATTTTCCTTCTCTGAAGGATCATATCCTTACACCGTCAGTTTCTAATGCTTAAAAGGAGGTGCTTCATAAACGTTATCAAGTTTTACAGTCGCTGACTGCGGAAGGGTAACTATAATACGTTCCTTGGTGATAGCTAGCGCAACACACTTTTCCAAAGCACTTATAAGTCATACAATCCCTGCGTCTCACATTTAGCAGTTTGCCCCAGACCTGTCACCCCACTTGAGTGAAAAAGATTCTGCTTTCCGCTGTAATCTTCTTTCAGCTCTAATCCGCATGGCCCCTCCCTCCCCAAAGTGCACTCTTTTGCCTCATTTACACTCTGCTACCTCTCCTGGCCCACAGAGTAAGGGTTCTGCTCAGCACTCTGCCTTGGCATGCCCAGCAAACAGTGGGCATGATGACGAACCCTAACTTATAATTATTCCAAAGGAAAACAGTTTGCCACTGAGATAATGGGGGGATAATGCCTTTCTGGAACTTACATAATGTATTACTCCTTGATCTTACCTGCAATTCTACTTAGCCTGCCTTTGGTTACATGTTTATTTGTGACTGTAATGTAGTTGCCCTGCAGGATTGACAGGGAGAAGGAAAGGGAAAAATTGGAAAAGGGAAAGGAGCTGATAATTATAAAAGAGTCCTAAGACCAGTTATTCTGTTGCCTTCATATTTCTTTTTTAACACCCAATGGTGCAACCTATATTTCTTCTGCTTTTCTACCTATAATTCATGTTCCAGTGTCCAGTGGGTGACTGGATGGGTGAAAGTGGCTTCGATTTATTTCTTCCCTGCTTGCTGTATCACTATATATTTTTTTAGCTACTTGTTGAAGTGTTCAGTTACACCTTCAAAACGTGCAACAGAAATTCTGACTGGATGGAAATAGCTGGAAGGATATTAGAAAATATGATCAAAGTAAATTCTTTTAAGTAAAGGATTATTTTCAGTTGTAGGGGCTAGGAATTTAAACCATGAAGATCTGAGATCTAACACATTAAGTTACTGGTAGTCTCATATTTCAAAGTGTCAATTAAATAATAATGCATAACCATTCTGGTCAACAAGTATATCTATGTTCGTTATTTATTACATATTCATCATATGATATATAAGAAATCCTCAGTTACTGCATTTTCTTTTACTCTATTTTCTTTACATTGTAAACAACTTAGCTCTTCATTTCGTTCTATCCCTCATTCTTTGTGCCAACCAATCACACTCACCTATTTAATTCTTGGAATACACATCACAGTATGCATCTTGCTTTTCTCTCTGCTTAGAAATCTTTTCCCATATTTCCCATAGTAGTTTCCTAGTCATCTTCCAAATGTCAATTTGTAGAATTATTTCCTGATTTCCCAACCAAGAATAAGGTCTATTTTTAGTTGTTATACACTCTCATAGGATCCTATCCTGAGTTTCCTGTACTTCTTCACTGTTCATCCTTTTAAATATATTGAAAACTCTTTAAAGGCAAAAACTGTATTTATCTCATTTGCTTCCATAGAACCCAGGATCTACCACATTGTCTTTCATGTAGCAGGCTGTCAATAAATTGGTGAATAAATGAATGGGTTTTAGGATTCCTTTGAAATAGTAATTCCATAATTTCTTAAAAGAGTCACTCTTTTATGAGCGACTGTATACACACACACAAAGGAAACCCTTTTCTATGGGCTGTAAGATGCCCTGTGTGGAACCAGAAGGTATAGACCTGCTCATCTGTGATTGGCCCACGATAATATTTAAGACATGGAAAGGGCATCGGAATGTAACCAAGCAACTCACTAAAATGTGAGAAATTTATTTAATCACCCATATCCTTGTTCATAAAATGCTAGAAACAAATTAGGCTTTTCCCCTATGCATTCGTTTAATCTATTGTTTGGATTGATCAGAAAATTCAGCAAGAGTTGTTAAGCCCAGCGCAAGAACATATTTAACTAGAACCAAACCAGAGATAGTGGCCTCCAAGGTGATAGATTTTCAATTTAATATAATGAACATTTATTCTCTGATGCTAATTCGGGTCTTTACTTATATAAGTAAAACTCTGACATAACTACAGGCATTACGCCCTGCCCATGTTTCCCAATATATATTCATATCACACTGGGAATTCTCCAGGAACCAATCCTTGATTAATATTTCCATGCTAACACATGTAAGGCAATTGTAGGGGCTAACAGAAGTTTAAAAAAATTTAAATAGATCTTGATTCATAATTTTGATTATTATGCTGCACATCTTGGGAGATCTCAATGTGATTTTCACCATGGTATATTTCCACTTTTGCACTTTAAGTCTGACTTAAACTCCTTGACATTTACTCATTTTCCTTCTCCTTGACCTTTATTCGTTTTCCTTCTCCAAGACCTTGCCCTGAGCCTAAGACAAAAAGCAGGGTGGTCCACCCAGATTCCCAGGGATGCCCCCAGTAAGATTCAGATGGTTATGCTTTTCAAGAATGTCAGTCCTTTTTTTCCATGACATTTCATTAAACAATAGTGATACTTTTTATTGATTGATTATTCACTGAAAGTGAGATGATGTGGATTAAATATTTCCTGGATATACCTGAGAAATATTTACTGACATTTAGGAGAAAATGGGCCAGTCAAACATTACAGTGTTCACATGTTAGAAGAAAACAAAATACACACTTTTTTTGGTATAGAACACATTAAATAATAGTTGTATGCTAGAAATGAATCCCCCAACACAATTTTTTCTCTTGTACTAAAAAATTAATAAGAGATGTCTTTTTAATTGAAATAAAATAAATCCAAATGCTACTCAAGCAAATGTATTTATATTTAATGATTCTAACATATTTACAAGATGCTGCAAGTAATTGGCATCTGGAACCTTTTTATTATATTGAGTCCTGTAACATAGCTTAAAATTTCTTCTAATGTTTAAGTAGATCATACAAGGTAAGATTGTCTAAATTATATAATTTAGTGAATGTCATCCAAACATATGAACCTGTTTCTCATTAAGAACATAATCTGCCTTCTTATCATGATTAAGAAGAAGAAATGTTTCCAATGAAATATTTTGCCAAGTAGCTTAGTTCAAAATATTATAACTATTCATGTGGAAAATTAGAAACTACAGTACTGGTGATTCTTTTTACATTAACTTTTTTTTTTTTTTTTCTGCAGTACGCGGGCCTCTCACTGTTGCGGCCTCTCCCGTTGCGGAGCACAGGCTCCGGACGCACAGGCTCAGCAGCTATGGCTCACGGGCCCAGCAGCTCCGCAGCATATGGGATCTTCCCGGACCGGGGCACGAACCCGTGTCCCCTGCATCGGCAGGCGGACTCTCAACCACTGCGCCACCAGGGAAGCCCTACATTAACTTTTAAACAGCCAGTGTGTACCCAGTCCCTAGTAAAATCAAGGTGTACCTTGGTCCAATTAAAATAATGTTTATCCAAAGATATGCTGGCAACAGTATGTGCATATGTGCATTCACTACAAATGCTGAGCATCACAAAACAGTATGATCTTTCATTCAAAAGCACAGCTCTTTGACCAGTTAAAGAATTAAGCATCAGAGAAATGTTACATGGTCCAGGGACTTATGTAATGTAGTAGAAGCTCCAGTGCTTTTTAAAATCATATCTTACATGTAGAATAAGCTTGGATAAGTCACCTAATACTAGTTAATTTCTCAAGCTTCATTGTTGGAGCATAGCTGTAAAATGGGAAAGCTTTTTAACCTATACATTGTGCAGAAGAAGCAGGTGTTAAGTCTGGTCACGACTGTTGGAAATGAATGCTAAGACTACGCAAAATAAAACAGCCATATGATTTTCATCAATAATAGAAATATCACTTTTTTAACAAAAGCATCCAAAATTATGAAAATTATGTCTAATAATAAGAGACACACAGGAAAAATGGGAGAAATTGAGGCCATGTCGACTATTCAGCACACATAACACAGAAATAAACGGGTCCCATTTCATTTAACGTGTATATATTGTGCACTTATAAATGTCCTTGTTTAAGTACTGTGAGGAATATAAAAATACATAATGTAAAATCCCTCTGCTCAAAGAGCATGAGAGCACCCAGCAAAAACTATATGTATCCAGTTACAGCCTTGCAATCAGGAAAAGGTTAAGGAAACTTTTTCCTCTTCTTTCCAAAATACCACTATTTTATAACCAAAAGAACAATGCAACTTTTCCAATGATATAATTGTAGCTCAAAGTTGCTATTTTTGCTACTGCTCTTATTCTGGTTATTTTTTTTAATTAATTTTTATTGGAGTATAGTTGTTTTACAATGTTGTGTTAGTTTCTGCTGCACAGCAAAGTCAATCAGCTCTATGTATACATATATCCCCTTCTTTTTGGATTTCCTTCCCATTTAGGTCACCACTGAAAAGACACTCAACATCACTAATTATTAGAGAAATGTGAATCAAAACTACAATGAGGTATCACCTCATACTGGTCAGAATGGCCATCATCAAAAAAATCTACAAACAGTAAATGCTGGAGAGGGTGTGGAGAGAAGGAAACCCTCCTACACGGTTGGTGAGAATGTAAATTGATACAGCCACTATGGAGAACAGTATGGAGGTTCCTTAAAAAAATCTAAGTTACGTTTTATTCATCTGTATTGGTCTAATTCTTGTACTGACTCAAAACATTTAAAAATATTTAAAAATATAATTACAGTATGTCATGGGTCGGAGGAAAAGCATACCTAAGAGTGTGATGTCATGGAGAAAGTTCAGTACTTGGAGAGGTAAGATCTTCTTTCAAATCCAGTTCTATTACTGGTTTGATGACTGGGCAGCTGATACAAGATCTTGTTTTCCTGTCTTTACAGGTATGATATATCAAAACAATGCACCTAACCTTCATCTTATGGCTAAGAGAATTCAGTGAGAAAATATCTATAAATAGCAAACCACTCTTTAAACTTACGTTGCCATTATTATCACCTCATATGATTACTAAAGGTAACATGGTCCAGCTATGCCTAAACTAAGGATTCATTCTCACTCTAGGGACTGCTTTTAATATAGCCAACATGTGCAACATGGGCATCAGTGATTGTGCCCTCCAGGAGGACAAATATGGTTCAAGAAATGCATATGTGAGGATGGTAACAGGAAAGGGATAGAAAAGTTATTAATATTTTTCATCTGAAATTATCATAGCATAAAAAATTACCAGTCCTTATTTGTTGGTGACTCTAAGAGTTGGTGGGTTTGTGTGTGTCTCTTTCCAGAGAGGTGTCACTTCATCTTGGTCCACGTAGTATCGTTAGAATTATACTCTAGTGTGTATCCCAAGACAGTCAGAGTACGCTCCAGGTTTTTGGAACACTTTCTGTACTAGACAACTCTGGTTTACCAGAACCAATTTCCTAAAGACATAGGAATGACACCAGAAGAAAGAGTGTTTGTTTTTTTAGTTAAATGGATTCTTGATGAGAGAGTTATTATCTGGCAAATAAATCTCTTTAGAGTGGCAGACTAAACTACTATGACAGAATAAACATTATCTCAGTTTCAGTCCCACTTCATTTCTTTTCGAAAGATAAATTCATAATCAGTGTAAAAGAACATACTTCAGTAACCCAGTACCTGTTTCCACTCCCCAGAACAACGCAGAGGTAGAGCCAGTACACACGCAGCCAGCCATTAAATTGAAACTCAGTCTACTAATATTTCTCTATGTTGAGGTCATGCAGATTTGTGGGTCTTTTTATTGCTACAAATCTATAATTTGCCTTATAGATTTTTTTCAAAAATTCTCTCTTTCTTAATATTTGTGCCAAATACTCGTATTCTAGAAACCTTCTCTGCACTTTTTTAAGCTTCTCATGTGTTCACATCTTCTAATCGTGGACGCTTTCATACCTGAATTATAGAGTATACGCTAGCACATTGTATCCACTAGAAGATTTAAAATCCATGAAAATAAGCAGCTGTCTTTGCAGCCTCTACAGCATGAAGCAGTGTGTCAGGGTGTTTTGCACATGGCAGACAGTTAGAAAATATTTTCTAAAAGAATAAGTGGGTGAATAGATAAAACCAGCCATTTAGTAATTATTTCTAGACATAAGGGTTTCAGAGAGATTTTAGGTCAAGGACTGATTGCCATAAAATTTGTTTGCATAAAAAAAGTTACTTGTGAAGTAAACATTAATTAAACAACATTTTTAGGCAGATTTAAAAATCAATCCATAGAAACAGTTCGTTGTTTCTATTAATAACAGTATCTTTTCATAAAACAAAATGTTCTTTATAGTAACAAAAATGAGGCAGATTTTTCATTCCAAGTCTAATATGCATTAGATTATTTTAGTTATTGCTATTTATTCTATACATGATAGAAGGATAAGGCACAAACCATCAATATAGCTGCAGAATTCAACTATCTACATTCAAGAAACAGAGAGAGGGGAAAGGAGGGAGGGAGGAAAGGGTGAAAGAAATCAAAGAAAAGAGAAGAAAAAATAAAGAAAAGAAAGGAAAGGAAAGCAGGGGAGGAAGAAAAAAGGAAGGAAGGAAAGAAGGAAGGAAGGAAGGAAAGAGAGAAAAAAGAACTTTCCAGGGGTAGTAGCAACACACCCTAATTTTAACTCCCCATTTGGGAAAAAGAAACTTTCCCACAAACTTAACTCATCTTCATGTTAATGGAAAAATATTTCCATTTTGCCGACATCTATTATAGACTGTGTTTGACCCAACTCCCTGCTATTTCAGAAATAGTCATTAGAATTTAATATTGCAGTCTGTTGCCTTCAGTCTGAATATTTTAATACAGAGGAGGAAATGATTCTGCAAGAGAAAATGCTGGAAAATGCTGTATTTAATTAATGCCCAAGGGAAGCCATGAAAAAGAAAACAATGGGAGTTGTCACATACTAATTTTAAACACTGTTTACCAGATTTACTTACATGTACTGCTTTAGCCTCCCACTCAGCAGCGTGATTATAGCAGAGCTGTTCCACACTTGGCTTCTGAAATTCAGTGTAATAGGACACAAAGGATAGATGAAGAAGCTGCACTTTAATGCAGCTAAATGCTAAGGCTTGGGGCAGACCCTCAGTATAAACACCTGCTCATATACAAACAGATGTAAAGAACACTCTCTGCTTAATCTAGCCGAACAGCTATTTAGAGCCTTACAAGGCAGGGAGCTACTTGGTTGGTATAACACGTTTGATTCAGGCTTGATCAAGCCAGTTGAGCCCAAATTAATCTTAAAAGAGCAGTTTATACATTTTTCTTTTCTAAATGAAGAGCTGTTTCTATGAAGAAAAAGAGCATGAAAGAGTACAAGGTAGATTCTTTCTCTCCCTGTCTTCCCACGTGGTTAGAAGAGGCAGGTCAAGGTTCTGAGCTGGACTGAATTCATGTAAAAGTCTCCTTAGCAAGAGGCAGAGACTCTGACCTTGGACCCCACCAGTGCATCAATACGATCATATAAAAAGAAGGGGAAAAGAACTACCATGGGGATTGCTGGACTGGATGCCTTGCCTGAATATAATCTATTTCATATTCACAATAATTAAATGAGGTAAACCTTATCCTTATCTATCCATGAAAATTCTTAGACAAGCAACTTGCCACCCAGAACCCTGAGTCTCTACTTCAAGCCCATGCTGCTTCCACACGTCATGTGTCTTGTGAAATAGAATTGAGCTTATTGGAGGTAACTGTGTTTATTTCTGTTCATCTACCAAGTCTGACAGCCAGTCCACAGTTACACAATCACACTGTGGTTATATATGTTTTCAGTCCAAATTAATCTTGAAAGAGTAAGGAAACAATGGGAGTTGTCCTTCTCTCTGCACCTCACTCTCTGAGGCAGGCCTAAGTCCCGGTCTTCGACTTGTACTCTGCAAATATCTCCAGGTCTTTGCAAAATTTTACCATGGGGGTAAGGTGTGGGGATAGGGAAAAGAAAATCAGACATCCTGAGCTGTATAGTTCCCCCGCACCAAATTCTTTACCCTCCCAGAACCTCAGAATGCGACCTCATTTGGACATAGGGCTGTTTGCAGGTGTAACTAATTAAGATGACGTTAGACTGGATTAGGGTGGCCCTAATCCAACGCGACCGGTGTCCTTATAAGGAAAGAAGCAGCACAGACAAGTCCATATGAACACAGAGGCAGGGACTGGAATGATGTCTCCTCAAGCCAAGGAAAGGCCAAGCATCACCATCATCATCGGAGGCTAAGAGGAGGCCAGGAAAGGTCCTCCCACAGAAGCTTCATAGAGGGCGCGGTCCTGCTACGGCCTCGATTTCAGAATTTTAGCTTCCAGCACTGTGAGACAGTAGATCTCTATTGTTTTAAGTCTTGAAGTTTGTGGTAAGCTGTTACTGCGGCCCTAAACGAATACACCAGGTAACTGGTTTTACTGACTGAAGACTTATTTCACATGTTCTCCTGTAATCTATGTATGCATACCCAAGAACTCTGACTTTCCTTCCAGGTCACAAAGTCTTTCTCTGTCCAAATGCTTTCTTTTCTACGCTAAAATGTCAAGCACCTTTGATCTTACCTGTTCTTTACCTCATCTTCCTGCAAACCTCTTTTTTTTTTTTTTTTTTCCGGTACACGGGCCTCTCACTGCTGCGGCCTCTCCCGCTGCAGAGCACAGGCTCCAGACGCACAGGCCCAGCCGCTCCGCAGCTTATAGGATCTTCCCGGACCGGGACACGAACCCGTGTCCCCCGCATCGGCAGGCGGACTCCCAACCGCTGCGCCACCAGGTAAGGCCCCTGCAAATCTCTTGAAAACCTTGACATACAGATAAATCTCAAATAATTTTCCAAAAACAGAGTTGGAAGAGAGGTGAGAAATGGAAGATTCCTTGAAAGTGAGAAGCTCAGGATTCAGAAGAAGAAGGAATGTGGTCTCAACCCTCCTTGGCATATTTCTTACATGGGCAGTGAAATGAGAGATTTGGATTTCAACCAGGAGATCAGAAAGGGCTGATGGTTCTGATTTTTCATTCTTCTCTCAGGATAGGCAGCAAATCACAGAGAGAGGGCCATCCTTTATGCTATTTTACACTGCAATCGCTGAAATGATTTGCAATTCCAGACTTAAGAGTAGGTGTTAAAATTGAACCATATACAGTAGTGTGTATCTGTTAATCACACACTACTATATATAATATAAAATAGATAAACAGCAAGGACCTACTGTATAACACAGGGAACTATATTCAATATCTTGTAATAATCTTTTAATGTAATAACTACCATATGGAAAAAAACCTGAAAAGAATACACACACACACACACATAGATATATATATATCTGAATCACTTTGCTGTACACCTGAAACTAACACAACATTGTAAATCAACTATACTTCAACTATACTTAATATAATTAAAAAATACTGAACCATATTACTGAGATTGGGCTTTCAATTACTTAAGTCGTTGATGACCTACCTTTTTGCCCTTTTCATAGAAACTAACAGAAAGGTGAACAGTCTCCTGCTGTCCTCTGAAGCTTCTTGTCAGGTAGGCGGGCGTCATGGGACTATGCCAGCAAGTTTTGTGGTAGCACAGTGATCCTGCTGAGATGCCGTCTGCTCTCTGAGCCCTGGAATCTCGACTGCAATTACCTGTCAAAGTCAGGGATAGTTCAAGTCTTGCATTTATACTGACAATATATTTTACCCCCAAATCAGGACACAGTGCCTGACAGGTACAGCTATACCTATGGGAACAATGAAACAGGATATTTAAATTCAAGACTGTCCTAGAAAATCTGAGACATATCTCAGTTTGAAGGTACCTGATCTGCTGGATGCCTTTGGTATTGTGAAAGAAAAGTTAAATGTGGACTCAGTTTGTCTTAAAATGAAAAAGCATGAGTCATTAAGATAAACTTAAATTACATCAAGTATTTTAATTTTGATCTCAGACTGCTGAAAAATTCTTTTATTATATTACCATATAATGTATATTATATAATTATATGTTATATAAATCTTCATATTTTAAAAATAATATTAAAACATGAAAAAAAACTTACTGTTGAGAAGCTGT
Source organism: Delphinapterus leucas (assembly GCF_059928025.1). NCBI lineage: Eukaryota > Metazoa > Chordata > Mammalia > Artiodactyla > Monodontidae > Delphinapterus > Delphinapterus leucas. The sequence continues at coordinate 135,173,225 of NC_143133.1, read as the reverse complement.
ATATATGCTAATACTAGTACCTTTTCCACTCTCTGTTAGTATTCGGGTCAGACTGAAGATAATGATAAAAATAACAGCTGCTATTAGCAATGCAGTGCATTCTACGCACTTGGCATGTTGTGTGTGTTAAGGCTTCTGCATGCACTGTTGCATCTAATTCCTGCAATAACCCATGATGCAACCATTTTAACTTCATTTTATGAATGAGGAAATTTAAGCCCAAAATCACACAGCTAAAAAACCACAGAGCAGGATTATAATCCAGTCTATCTAAATACAAAGAATCTGGCCATGGCCACAATGATACATGAGAAATTAGAGTTCTCTAGAATATAATTTAAATGAAACTGTCTTCCATTTGTTTTCTACCTGACAGATGATGTAACTATGGCAACCACCCCCAGTCTCAATTCCCAGAAGGTTAGCCACAGCTTCACCCTTTCCACTCCCACATTAAGAACCATCAGAAAGCAAGTGAAGGAGAAGAAGGAGAAGAAGAAGAGGGAGGGGGGAGGGAGAGGGAAGAAAGAAAGAAAGAAAAAAGAAAGGAAGGAAGGAAGGAAGGAAGGAAGGAAGGGAGGGAGGAAGGAAGGAAGGAAGGAAGGAAGAGGAAGGAAGGAAGGAAGGGAGGAAGGAAGGAAGGAAGGAAGAAAGAAAGAGGAAGGAAGGAAGGAAGGAAGGAAGAAAGAGGAAGAAAGAAAGAAAGAAAAAAAGAAAGAAAGAAAAAGAAAAGGAAAGTAAGTACATGAGAATGAAGGGAATAACCAGTGGATCTGCTTTATTTGATGGGAAAGTAATATTTATTTCCCTTACTGCATTAAGAAATTATCTGAAACAAAATAGGATAAAAGAAATCAGTATGAGACTTAAGGCATATTCAACATGGTTGGACATTATTGTTTATGAAAGAGAAGTAAAGGATGAAAGAGATTTGGATCATGGACATTTTCATTTTCATTGATGAGGATTTTATTTTATTTAAATGTGGTCAAAATGTAAGAAATAGAAGCATTTTATATTCAATATACAGATATGCTATGGATTGGCTCATGTATATATGGTACAGATTTTTATTTCATGAAAAAGAAACTGTAACTATTGAAAAGGGTTAATCAATTTTGTTTTTTATTTTTGAGAGAATCTAGTTTACTTTGTTCATTAACCATACCCCCAAAATATACATAATTATTTTAGTAACAATATGTGCTTGCTTTTTGACAAAGGACAATTTTACTGATTAAAAACCAGGCTGCCATACTTAAATATGTAGCAGTTACCATGGAAACAATTTTACTTTGACTCAGAGCATATCTTGTTTTAGGGAGACTAGCCCGTTGTTATGGCAATGAGAACTTGAGCATTTTTCCCACAAGAAGCCTAGCAGAGGATAAATAATAGGGTCGCCAGTCATGAAGCATATAGGAATGTGAGTGTGCTTACCTTAGGTATTATGGAGTCACAGCTGGTAAAGACACCAGATGCCATTCTAGTCTTGTTAGGAAATCTCTTGTCCCATGTGGCTCCCTTGTTTTATTTTTAACTGTAAAAAAAAATAATAATGCTTGAAATTTTCCTCATTGAAGGCAACAAATTCAAATCGTTGTTTCTATGACAACTGTATATGATGTTTCATTAAAACTTTAATAGAAACTATAGTTGAGATACTAGAAAAATCATGATTTATCAGCTATTTCAAGACATTATGGCAACGATGATGACAGCTATGAGAATCAAAGTGTACAGAATGTCTGCCATATGTCTGGCATGGTTCCAAGAGTTTTTGCTATACTAACACATTAAAATTCTCATAATACCTCTCTTTGAGTGGGGCATTATTAATATCTCCATTTTACAGAAAAGAAAACTGAAGCACCAAAAGGTCAATTAATTTATCCAAGGTGACAGAGTAAAGAAGTGTCAGATATATTAGTTTTAATTTTCTTATAATATTAAATTTAAATTTAAAATACTTTAAATTACTTTAGTTATGTAAATAATTTTAATAAATTTAAAACTAAATTATATTTGTATAATATAAATTTTTTCTAAGAGGGAGGATAACTTTCAGACAGGAATTAACAATATAAACTTGAATTTAACTGAATTTAGTGTTTTGTCAAGAATAACCGTATGACGTTGCTATATTTAATCTTAGAGTTAATTAATATTTAAGTAATCTGGGGTCGTAAATATGAAAGCCTTATTCAGACTGTAAGATTCCTTGAGGGATTATTCTGAATATATTCATAAGCCTGAAATATATATGCAAATATGAAAATGGCAACTAGAAGATTTACTGTGGTAGGACTCTAATTAAAATTGCAAAATATTTTATTTCAGGGACTTATGCCTTTTCTCATCAAAAATGTTCACCCTTTTTAAACCAAAGGCATTTTTCTTACTAGTTTATGTGTTGCAGATGAATCATGAATTCATCTCATTTTAGTCTCTTAGGCAGTGATTACATAAGTGTTTCAATAAGAAAAATATTCATTCCACTTTCTGTTATTGAAAAAACTTGTGTTATTGAAAAAAATTGTTTTATCTGCTACATTTTTCCAGTGTAGGTAGGTGAATTTTTGATAAATAAGTAGGTTTTTACAAAGATAATGGTTGACTTGATAAAGGTAATAGACACATAAAAAATCACTGCAATAAATATCTTCTAAATGCTGATATTAAAAGTACTCCCTTTTGAATAAGAAGTAGGACAAGAATGCTACTATTATCACCCCAATCACCATTGCACTGAGACCCAGCCAGACAACTGACACAAGCAAGAGTGGTTCACAGAGGGTTACCAGGTGTTCCTTTTATACTAACACTCAAAACACTTAATGCTTGATATTAAGATGTTCTTAAATAAAGAGCACTGCAAACAGTAATTTGATTAAATAGCAGCTTGGGTTAGTAAAAGCCAGACTTCAGCTAATGGTTGTCACCGTGCCTGTGCTTCGGCTAACTTGCCAACGCACACATCACATGCACGTGCCGACACTCCCAACTCTTCCACAGCCAAAAATACTACACCTTCGTTCTCCAGCTCGACTTACACCTGCATTATTAATTGTTCACACAATGCTTGTCCTCTATTTTCACGCTAGTTTTTAGTCTCAAGCTCACAGATGCTCAGACCTGATTCACTGATAAAATGTATCCAGCTATGAACTTGATGCTTCAAATTGCAGAGGGCAACAGAGTTTGCTTCTAGGCATGCTCATTTCCTGATGACTGGAATTGTTAGGGAGTTGGTACTACTGTCTTGGACCTCAGGGAGAGGACCAAACTGGAGACACAAACGGGAAGCATTCACAACTGTGTGTGTGTGTGTGTGTGTGTGTGTGTGTGTGTGTTAATGCTATCATGAGTACTTGTAGTATACAATGTTCTAAAGTAACTGCAATTTACTGATTATCAATTAGCACATGTATTGCTATATCTAGAAATCAGTTTAGGGAGAAAAATATAGTTTGCCCGAACTGATACAATTAGTAAGTGATGGGGCTGAATAAAAGTCTCCTCAAAAATCTGTGCTCATTTCCCTATAGCAAAATATCTCTCAAAAAATCTTTAAAATAGTTTTAGAAGAGAATTCTTAACTATATTATAGAAAGAATGTTTTGCTTATCAAACTGATGAAGTTATTGTAGAAACTCTGTGTTTATTTTTCTTCATTTTCCCACAAGACAATCATAACATTCCATCGGCACTTTATCATTTTAATAGATCCTAAGACTTTTTCTCCCTTGCTTCATAATTTTCTTTATCTCTTAAACCATATCTCTTTACATACATCAAATTTACCCAGTTTTTTCAAATCCATTTTTGAAGGAAAAAGCAGCTTTATTTTAACCTTGAATTTATTTACTCTCTCCACATCTCACCCCCCCAAAAACTAAAGGTCTGTTTATAGAAGCTCCCTCCACTGAGTACATTAAGTCCAGCTATCAGGAAAAATTACAAAGCATACCAAAAGGCAAAAAATATATACAATTTGAAGGGCTAGAGTAAGCATCAGAACCAGACTCAGATAAGGCAGGGATGTTGGAATTATTGGACCAGGTAATTAAAACAACAGTGGTTAATATGCTAAAGATGCTAATGGGTAAAGTAGACAGCATGCAAGAAGATACATGTGATGTAGGGAGAGAGATGGAAATACTAAGAAGGAACCAGTAAGAAATGCTAGAGATCAAAAACACTGTAACAAAAATGTTAAATGCCTCCAATGTGCTCATTAGGACACTGGACATGGCTGAGGAAAGAATCTCTGAGCTCGAGGATATGTGAAAGGAATCCTCAAAACGAACAAAGAGAAAAATGACTCGGAAAAAAAAAACAAACCAGAATATCTGAGAACTATGGGACAAGTACAAAAGGTATATCATAAGCATAAAGGATCTTCCAAAAGAAGAGAGAAAGGAACTGAAGAAATGTTTGAAAAATAATGACAAAATTTCCCCAAAATAAAGTCAGGAACCAAACCACAGATCCAGGAAGCTCAGAGAATGCCAAACAGGACAAACATCAAAGCAAAACAAAACAAAACTATACCTGGGCATGCCATTTTCAGACTACAGAGAATTAAAGCTAAAGAAAAATCCTGAAAGAAATCAGAGGGAAAACCACTTTACATAGAGAGGGGCAAAGATAATAATTACATCCAAGTTTGCCTTAGGAACCATGCAAGCAAGAAGGGAGTGGAGTGAAATATTTAAAGCACTGAGAAAAGCCCAGCAACCCAGAATTCTGCATCCAGTGTAATTAACCTTTAAAAGTGAAGGGAAAATAAAAATTGACAAACAAAAACTGAGAGAACTTGTCGCCAGTAGATCTGCCTTGCAAGAAATGTTAAAAGAGGTTCTTCAGAGAGAAGTAAAATGATATAGGTCAGAAACTAACAGCTACATAAAGAAAAGAAAAGCATCTGAGAAATAAAAGTGAAGGTAAAAGAAAAGCTTTTATTTTTTCTTAATTGATCTAACAGATAATAGTTTGTTCAAAGTAGTAATAACAACAATATATTCAATTGTGTATGCTTATATGAGTGGAAATCGGTGACTGCAATGATACCAGGGATGGGAGGGAAGAATCAGCATTATTTTGTCATTTTAAGGTCCTCACACTTAGCATAGTGTTATTCATAGCAACACTTGATACAGTGTTATTTAAAAATGGACTTGGATTAGTTATAAATGTATACTGCATTCTAGGGCAACCACTAAAAGAGAACTATAAGTGATTAAGCTAAGAAAGAAGAGAAAATGTAGTCATATAAAATGCTCAAAAAGCAGAAAAAAAGGTAGACAAATGTAGAAACAAAGAATAAGGGCAACAAATAGAAAGCAGTAACAAATATGGTAGACGTAAATCCAACTATAACAATAATCACTTTGAATGTCAGTGGTCTAAATGCACCAATTAAAAGACAGAGATTAGGGGCTTCCCTGGTGGCGCAGTGGTTGAGAGTCCGCCTGCCGATGCAGGGGACACGGGTTCGTGCCCCGGTCCGGGAAGATCCCACATGCCGCGGTGCGGCTGGGCCCGTGAGCCATGGCCGCCGAGCCTGTGCGTCCGGAGCCTGTGCTCCGCGACGGGAGAGGCCACAACAGTGAGAGGCCCACGTACCGCAAAAAAAAAAAAAAAAAGACAGAGATTATCAGAGTCAAAACGTGAGACCCAACTTTAAGTTGCTGCAAGAAACCAATTTATATGTAAAGACACATAGAGACTAAAAGTTAATGGCTGGAGGAAAATATACCATGATAATATTAATCGACAGAAAACTGAAGAGGCTTCAAAGCACGGAAAGTTGTCAGGGATAAAGAGTGGCATGAGGTAGTGATAAAGGGGTCAGTTCTCCAACAGGACATAAAAATCCTTAACATATATGTGCCTCACAACAGAGCATCAAAATACATGAAGCAAAAACTGATAGAAATGCAGGCTGAAATAGATGAATCCACTATATAGTTGAAGAATTTCTAACACCCCTCTCTCAGCAATGGACAGATTCAGCAGGAAGAAAATCAGTGAGGACACAGCTGACCTCAACAGCACCATCCATCAACTGGACATTAATGGACCACTTCATTCCAGGACAGCAGAATACACATTTTCCCCAAGTTCATGTGGCAGATTCAACAAGACAGAATTAACAGATGTAAAAGTATAGAAATCATAGAGAGAGTTCTAAAGGGGCACACATATGAGTCAGTCACTTGGCTGAGAAAGGAATGTAAACCAGTACATGTAGCTTAGGGTGACTCTTTTTTTAAAGGTGAGACTACACTAGGTAGAGAAGGATCTCCATGCGCAAAGGTACGAAGGCATGACCCAGCATGGAACGTCTGGGAAGTCAGTCCTTACTCGGGGCTGTGAAGCAAAGCTAAGAAACAATAAGGAAAACAGGCAGGGGTTAGTTTAAGAAGTAAAGTGTGTACTTGTTGGGTAGTGAAAAAAGCCAAAATTAAGTAGGAATGTGTAACTTTAGACTGACCTGTCTTTTTAGCAGCTTTCCCGCAAAGGAAACAAGAAAGAGGATGGATAGATAAACATGTTGGTCAATAATTGTGTGTGTGTGTGTTGCTTGTTTATTTAAGATGGGAAAACTTTAAATGTGTCTTTTTGTCAAAAACCAACAATTGATGAACAGAGCTTCTACCATTGGGAGAGAATGAGATTCAGGTTATGATAAGAGAGACATCTGCTTCTCTTGGAAACAGGAATTGTGGGGATGCAGAGGTTTGACGTAGGAGGTAAATATTTCTATGTAGGCAAAAGAGAGAGTCACACAGATATTAGATTATCTGATATTAGAGTCAGATATTAGATTACCTCTTCTAATAGCATAATGCAGTAAAAAGCAGCACATATACATCTTCATGCAACTCACAGCCTGAACTTTTTAATTCGTTCCTATTAGATGATTCACACTTTACCATCAAATATTATGATTTATCAAAAATGGAAAAATACTTGATTTTATATAAGAAATACTTTACCTTCTAAGAATCTAGCCAGCAGTAGGGGGCAGGGAACATTCTGTCTTAATCTTATTAATGAGCTTTTGAAAGAGAATCTTGGGGTGTGATGCTCAGACCCTCCCTCTTTCCTTTCCACACAGACCAGCTGGCGTTCAGCTAGGGCTAATAAGTGGGCAGGTCTTTCTAGTTCTGGAGTTAAACAAATAAAACTACACTCATGAATTTCAGCTTCATCAGAAATAGAGATATTTTGGCTTGCATCTGCCAATTCTCTAGCCTATTTCTTTTTTTTTTAACATGGAGTATAATTGCTTTACATTGTTGTGTTGGTTTCTGCTGCATAACGAAGTGAATCAGCTGTACATATACCTACATCCCCATCTCTCCTCCCTCTTGTGTCTCCCTCCCTCCCACCCTCCCTATCCCACCCCTCTAGGTGGTCACAAAGCACCAAGCTGACCTCCCTGTGCTATGCGGCTGCTTCCCACTAGCTATCTATTTTACGTTTGGTAGTGTATATGTGTCCATGCCACTCTCTCACTTCGTCCCATCTTCCCCTTCCCCTTCCCCATGTCCTCAAGTCCATTCTCTACATCTGCGGTTCTTACTTGGTTCAGAACTCCAGTGGGGAAGCTGGTATTATTTAGTGACCTCTTTCAGAGTCTACCACACACAAACTTCAGCTAAGCAATTAGAAAGTAGCTTAGTTTTGGTAGATTCATAGAAAAATATATATTTCTTTTTTAGGATCTGTGGCAAAGTCTTTGTCAGGTCTATCCCTGGCTTGCTATTTGACCTTAAAAAACCACTCACCCTTTGCATGACTCAGTTTCCTCACATCTAAGATGAAAATAATCCCTGCCCTCCATACTTTGCATAAATACAGAGATATTAAAATGCGATTGGGGTCATGCCTCCTCCGGTCAGTAAACCACCCACTGCTCCCTAAAGGTCACCGTTAACCAGAATGCCAACACCAGAACTTACTTTGACCTGTTTTAGACGTTAAAAAACGGAATCATAGGCAAAGAAAAAGAGAGAGAGAATTGTAAAACAACAACGACAAAAACCCTAAAATGTTCACGATGTGTGAATTTGAAAAAGCACAAACATGACATTATTGGTCTCGCTGTGACCAGTGCATGTGTTCCATCCCAGCTGGTGTTACGTTAGGTAAGACCAGTCCCCTCATCATATTTGTCCTGATCATGGCAACAGCCTCCTGAAAGGTCCCCTTGCCCATCTGGGACTATTTCCTTCCCCTAATGGTCCGCATATTCAGTGCAGAAGAGAGATCATCCTTAAGGGAGAGGGTTTATCCTCACGAGTGGAGGCTGAGACACAATTTGTGTTCAGGTAGTTTATTGGGGAGCACGAGTGAGGGCAGGAGGGTCAGACCCGTGCAGAATTATTAAGGGGAGATGCTGACCCAACACAGCTGGATCCGCCCAGGACCCACCGTGGAACCCGCCGGCGCCCTCGGCATCCAGCCCTCAGGGTGGGTAGGAAGCGGACTCACTCCATGCCTTCCTCTTCCTGAGAGCTGCTCTTATCTGCGCTGGTGCCTCCAAGGGGGCGGAGGCAGGGGACACGTGAGCTTGGAGCTGAGACACCTGCGAGGTGACTTGAAGACTCCACCTCCTGGGACTGGAGCTGGGAGCAAAGCGAGGGAGACGCCGAGAGACCAAGGGAACCTCATTTGGGCCGAGGGAATCTGGATGCTCTTTTGTTTTCGTTTTTACTTTATTTTATTGAAGTATGGTTGAAAGACAAATACCATATGATATCACTTATATGTGTAATCTAAAATATGACACAAATGAACTTATCTACGAAACAGAAACAGACTCACAGACATAGAGAACAGACTGGTGGCTGCCAAGTGGGAGGGGAGTGGGGAAGGGACGTATTGAGAGTTCGGGGTTAGCAGATGCAAACTAGTGCATATAGGATGGATAACCACCAAGGTCCTACTGTACAGGCAGGGAGCTATATTCAATATCCTGTGATAAACCATCATGGAAACGAATATGAAAAATAATATATATATATGCATAACTGAATCACTTTTCTGTACAGCAGAAATTAACACAACATTGGATGGTATTTCTTATTTCATGGAGCTCATGAAACAGATTTTTTTCGGCATATAAACTAGGGAATTTTTTATAAGAAAAAGTATACTATTTTAACTCAAAATATGAAAACACAACAACAGATCATTTGGCAATAGATGCAAACACTGAATCATTATGTTGTACACCTGTACATTATATTATATACTATAAAGTTATATGTCAATTATACCTCAATTAAAAAAACACTATTTGAAATAAAATTGCTTTCCATTAAACAAACAAACGAATAAATAAAATTTTTAAAAAACTGACAGTATGTTTGTAAAAACTTAAGTTAAAAGTGAGCATAGGGATTGTGAGGGGAAATGGTGGAAGAGTAGGCGGCGGAGATCACCTTCCTCCCCACAGATACACCAGAAATACATCTACACGTGGAACAACTCCTACAGAACACCTACTGAACGCTGGCAGAAGACCTCAGACCTCCCAGACGGCAAGAAACCCCCCACGTACCTGGGTAGGGCAAAAGAAAAAAGAGAAAAGAATCGGGATGGGGCCTGCCTCTCTGGGAGGGAGCTGTGAAGGAGGAAATGTTTCCACACACTAGGAGCCCCTTCGCGGGCGGAGACTGTGGGTGGCAGAGGGGGGAGCTTCGAAGCCGCGGAGGAGAGCGCAGCCACCAGGGTGCGGAGGGCAAAGCGGAGAGGTTCCCGCACAGAGGATCGGTGCCGACCGGCGCTCACCAGCCCGAGAGGCTTGTCTGCTCACCCGCCGGGGTGGGCGGGGCTGGGAGCTGAGGCTCGGGCTTCGGTCGGATCCCAGGGAGAGGACTGGGGTTGGCGGTGTGAACACAGCCTGCAGGGGGCTAGTGCGCCACAGCTGGCCGGGAGGGAGTCCGGGGAAAAGTCTGGAGCTGCTGAAGAGGCAAGAGACTTTTTCTTACCTCTTTGTTTCCTGGTGCGCGAGGAGAGGGGATTCAGAGCGCGGCTTAAAGGAGCTCCAGAGACGGGTGCAAGCTGCGGCTAAAGGCGCGGACCACAGAGACGGGCATGAGACACTAAGGCTGCTGCTGCAGCCTTATTTTAGGGGTCCCAGAAGAAGAAGAGAAAAAGAAAGGGACTGAGAAAATATTTGAAGAGATTATAGTTGAAAACTTGCCTAATATGGGAAAGGAAATAGTTTATCAAGTCCAGGAAGCACAGAGAGTCCCATACAGGATAAATCCAAGGTGAAACAGGCCAAGACACATATTAATCGAACTATCAAAACTTAAATGCAAAGAAAAAATATTAAAAGCAGCAAGGGAAAAACAACAAATAACACACAAGGGAGTCCCCATAAGGTTAACAGCTGATCTTTCAGCAGAAACTCTGCAAGCCAGAAGGGAGTGGCAGGACATATTTAAAGTGATAAAAGAGAAAAACCTGCAACCAAGATTACTCTACCCAGCAAGGATCTCATTCAGATTTGATGGAGAAATTAAAACCTTTACAGACAAGCAAAAGCTAAGAGAGTTCAGCAGGACCAAACCAGCTTTACAATAAATGCTAAAGGATCTTCTCTAGGCAAGAAACACAAGAGAAGGAAAAGACCTACAATAACAAACCCAAAACAATTAAGAAAATGGGAATAGGAACATACATTTCAATAATTACCTTAAATGTAAATGGATTAAATGCTCCAACCAAAAGATATAGACTGGCTGAATGGATAGAAAAACAAGACCCATATATATTCTGTCTACAAGAGACCTACTTCAGACCTACAGACACATATAGACTGAAAGTGAGGGGATGGAAAAAGATATTCCATACAAATGGAAACTAAAAGAAAGCTGGAATAGCAATTCTCATATCAGACAAAATAGACTTTAAAATAAAGACTATTAGAAGAGACAAAGAAGGACACTACATAATGATCAAGGGATAGATCCAAGAAGAAGATATAACAATTGTAAATATTTATGCACCCAACATAGGAGCACCTCAATACATAAGGCAAATACTAACAGCCATAAAAGGGGAAATCGACAGTAACACATTCATAGTAGGGGACTTTAACACCCCACTTTCACCAATGGAAATATCATCCAAAATGAAAATAAATAAGGGAACACAAGCTTTAAATGATACATTAAACAAGATGGGCTTAATTGATATTTATAGGACATTCCATCGAAAAACAACAGGATACACATTTTTCTCAAGTGCTCATGGAAAATTCTCCAGGATAGACCATATCTTGGGTCACAAATCAAGCCTTGGTAAATTTAAGAACACTGAAATTGTGTCAAGTATCTTTTCCGACCACAATGCTATGAGACTAGATATCAATTACAGGAAAAGATCTATAAAAAATATAAACACATGGAGGCTAAACAATACACTACTTAATAAATCAAAGAGGAAATCAAAAAATACCTATAAACAAATGACAGTGGAGACACGACGACCAAAAACATATGGGATGCAACAAAAGCAGTTCTAAGAAGGAATTTATAGCAATACAATCCTACCTTAAGAAACAGGAAACATCTCGAATAAACAACCTAACTTTGCACCTAAAACAATTAGAGAAAGAAGAACAAAAAAAAAACCCAAAGTTAGCAGAAGGAAAGAAATCATAAAGATCACATCAGAAATAAATGGAAAAGAAATGAAGGAAACAACAGCAAAGATCAATAAAACTAAAAGATGGTTCTTTGAAAAGATAAACAAAATTGATAAACCATTAGCCAGACTCATCAAGAAAAAAAGGGAGAAGACTCAAGTCAATAGAATTAGTAATGAAAAAGGAGAAGTAACAACTGACACTGCAGAAATACAAAAGATCATGAGAGATTATTACAGGGAACTCTATGCCAATAAAATGGACAACCTGGAAGAAATGGACAAATTCTTAGAAATGCACAACCTGCCAAGACTGAATCAGGAAGAAATAGAAAATATGAACAGACCAATCACAAGCACTGAAATTGAAACTGTGATTAAAAATCTTCCAACAAGCAAAAGCCCAGGACCAGATGGCTTCACAGGCGAATTCTATCAAACATTTAGAGAAGAGCTAACACCTATCCTTCTCAAACTCTTCCAAAATATAGCAGAGAAAGGAGCACTCTCAAACTCATTCTACAAGGCCACCATCACCCTGATACCAAAACCAGACAAAGATGTCACAAAGAAAGAAAACTACAGGCCAATATCACTGATGAACATAGATGCAAACATCCTCAACAAAATACAAGCAAGTAGAATCCAACAGCACATTAAGAGGCTCATACACCATGATCAGGTGAGCTTTCTTTCAGGAATGCAAGGATTCTTCAATATATGCAAATCAATCAATGTGATAAACCATATTAACAAATTGAAGGAGAAAAACCATATGGTCATCTCAATAGAGGCAGAGAAAGCTTTCGACAAAATTCAACACCCATTTATAATAAAAACCCGCCAGAAAGTAGGCACAGAGGGAACTTTCCTCAACATAATAAAGGCCATATATGACAAACCCACAGTCAACATCGTCCTCAATGGTGAAAAACTGAAAGCATTTCCACTAAGATCAGGAACAAGACAAGGTTGCCCACTCTCACCACTCTTATTCAACATAGGTTTGGAAGTTTTAGCCACAGCAATCAGAGAAGAAAAAGAAATAAAAGGAATACAAATTGTAAAAGAAGAAGTAAAGCTGTCACTGTTTGCAAATGACACGATACTACACATAGTGAATCCTAAAGATGCCACCAGAAAACTACTAGAGCTAATCAATGAATTTGGTAAAGTCGCAGGATACAAAATTAATGCACAGAAATCTCTGGCATTCCTATACACTAATGATGAAAAATCTGAAAGTGAAACCAAGAAAACACCCCCATTTACCATTGCAACAAAAAGAATAAAAAATATCTAGGAATAAACCTACCTAAGGAGACAAAAGACCTGTATGCAGAAAACTATAAGACACTGATGAAAGAAATTAAAGAGGATACAAATAGATGGAGAGATATACCATGTTCTTGGATTGGAAGAATCAACATTGTGAAAATGACTCTACTACTCAAAGCAATCTACAAATTCAATGCAATCCCTATCAAACTACCACTGGCATTTTTCACAGAACTAGAACAAAAATTTTCACAATTTGTATGGAAACACAAAAGCCCCAGAATACCCAAAGCAATCTTGAGAAAGAAAAACTGAACTGGAGGAATCAGGCTCCCTGACTTCAGACTATGCTACAAGCTACAGTAATCAAGACACTATGGTACTGGCACAAAAACAGAAATGTAGATCGATAGAACAGGATAGAAAGCCTAGAGATAAACCCACGCACATATGGTCACCTTATCTTTGATAAAGGAGGCAGGCATGTACAGTGGAGAAAGGACAGCCTCTTCAGTAAGTGGTGCTGGGAAAACTGGACAGCTACATGGAAAAGTATGAGATTAGAACACTCCCTAACACCATACCCAAAAATAAGCTCAAAATGGATTAAAGACCTAAATGTAAGGCCAGAAACTATCGAACTCTTAGCGGAAAACGTAGGCAGACACTTTATGACATAAATCACAGCAAGATCCTTTTTGACCCACCTCCTAGAGAAATGGAAATAAAAACAAAAATAAACAAATGGGACCTAATGAAACCTCAAAGCTTTTGCACAGCAAAGGAAACCATAAACAAGACCAAAAGACAACCCTCAGAATGGGAGAAAGTATTTGCAAATGAAGCAACTGACAAAGGATTAATCTCCAAAGTTTACAAGCAGCTCATGCAGCTCAATATTAAAAAAACAAACAACCCAATCCAAAAATGGGCAGAAGACGTAAATAGACATTTCTGCAAAGAAGATATACAGACTGCCAACAAACACATGAAAGAATGCTCAACATCATTAATCATTAGAGAAATGCAAATCAAAACTACAATGAGATGTCTCACACCGGTCAGAATGGCCACCATCAAAAAATCTAGAAACAATAAATGCTGGAGAGGGTGTGGAGAAAAGGGAACCTTCTTGCACTGTTGGTGGGAATGTGAATTGGTACAGCCACTATGGAGAACAATATGGAGGTTCCTTAAAAAACTACAAATAGAACCACCATATGACCCAGCAATCCCACTACTGGGCATATACCCTGAGAAAACCATAATTCAAAAAGAGTCATGTGCCAAAATGTTCATTGCAGCTCTATTTACAATAGCCAGGAGATGGAAGCAACCTAAGTGTCCATCATCGGATGAATGTATAAAGAAGATGTGGCACATATATACAATGGAATATTACTCAGCCATAAAAAGAAACAAAATTGAGTTATTTGTATTGAGGTGGATGGACCTAGAGTCTGTCATACAGAGTGAAGTAAGTCAGAAAGAGAAAGACAAATACCGTATGCTAACACATATATATGGAATATAAGGAAAAAAAAATGTGATGAAGAGCCTAGGGGTAAGACAGGAATAAAGACACAGACCTACTAGAGAATGAACTTGAGGATATGGGGAGGGGGAAGGGTAAGCTGTGACAAAGTGAGAGAGTGGCATGGACATATATACACTACCAAATGTAAAATAGATAGCTAGTGGGAAGCAGCCGCATAGCACAGGGAGATCAGCTCGGTGCTTTGTGACCCCCTAGAGGGGTGGGATAGGGAGGGTGGGAGGGAGGGAGATGCAAGAGGGAAGAGATATGGGAACATATGTATATGTATAACTGATTCACTTTGTTATAAAGCAGAACCTAACACACGATTGTAAAGCAATTATACTCTTATAAAGATGTAAAAAAAATGATAAATAAAAATAAAATGGTAAATGTTTGCTCTTGATGGAAAAATAACTGAGCATAAATGGATGTTTCAGTTAATATAGTTATTTATTTTTGTCAAATCAATACCACTTGTCTTATTCATTTTTGTTATCTGTGGGTTTTTTAGGCAAGAAAAAATAGAATTTTTTTAAATGAAAAGAAAATATGGGAGAAAATCTTATAGTTGAGAAAACTACCAATTTTCCCACTAAGTAAACCACTGTTATTTGGTTTGAGCAGCTTCGATTACACTATATTCTTCAGGTACATAGTCGGAGACTCACTAATCCAGTCTACTGCTGCCTGAAACTCTAGTCTGATCAAGTCACTGTCCTCCTTAAAATCATTGGTCCTGGCATTCTGCATCGTGCAGTTCCCGAATGCCCTCCCCACTTTGCTTTGTATGCATCACTCGCTTCCTGGAAAAGCCCACCACCCCACCTGACCAAATATCCCCTTGAGCACAGCACAAGCCCCCCTCCCAGGCCCCCTCCGAATCCTTTGAGGTGGGTGTTCCCTCCTGTTTTTTTTCGTGCATCCTTTTCAAACGCATTCTTTGCCTGTGCCTCTGGATAACCTCCCTGAATATTGCCTGAATTCTAACCCTGTCCCCAAATACCCAGGCATCCCTCAGCTGGAAGTTACTCCCATTCAGGGGGCAGCTGGATCTCTCTCTGTTCACCGACCCTGAGAAATTATATGAAATATCAATCTTTCAACTTCTATCCTAAAACATCATCTTCCTTTAATTATCTTTCCACTAAAAATGATTAGGTATGTGGTGCCATTTTCTTAAACTACATCATCCACTGTAATAATAGCTTAATTTTGAATTGAGAACCTTGTTTTGACCATGGATTCTTAAAAGAAACTACAAAAGAGTGAAATCTTAAATTAGCAAACTGAGAGTCTACTGTGGCAGATGGTGTGGAGGGATCCAAGTGTACGATCACACACTTTGTGACAAGAGGTAGCCTAAAAGTGTTTTGGTATATAAGCTTCTTGAGACCTTTTTTTATTCACCCACTGCAAGCTTGTCCTTAATGATTTCTTTGTAAAGCACCACCTTTAAATATGCATTGAGAGAGCTGGTGGGAGAGAGAAGGAAGGAGAATGAGAGATAGAAAAATGGAAGAACAGAAATAGTTCCTAGGCTTTCTGAGACACAAAAGAAAACTTGAGTGTAATATCAGCAGGAGTGGCACATGAGAAAAGCAGAAGTATTGGCTTTCCTGAAGGGGACATCCTGACAACCAATACAAAAGCTAACACATGTAGCTAGAAAGTAAAGTAGTAAGCTAAAATGACTTGATGTCTGAAAATAGGCATTTCTATTTGATCTGATCAATGACAAGTGCCCAATAGTCAAGTGCTATGATGCCTTGAATCAGTACAGCGGCTGTACACCTTAGGCTCTAGTAAAAATAGACTAGCAAAGGTAAAAACCTTGAACGTAAAGAATACATTTAAAACAGCTGACCATAAACAAAACAAAAAGACAACACACAGAATGGGAGAAAATATTTGCAAACAATGTGACAAACAAAGGTTTAATCTATAAAATATACAAACTGCTCATACAACTCAGTATCAAAAAACAAACAAACAAACAACACAATCAAAAATGGGCAGAAAATCTAAACAGATATTTTTCCAAAGAAGACATACAGATGGCCAACAGGCACATGAAAAGATGCTCAACATGACTAATTATTAGAGAAATGCAAATTAAAATGCCATGAGATATCACCTCACACTGGTCAGAATGGCCATCATCAAAAAATCTACAAATAATAAATGCTGGAGAGGGTGTGGAGAAAAGGGAACCCTCCTACACTGTTGGTGGGAATGTAAATTGATACAGCCACTATGGAGAACAGTATGGAGGTTCCTTAAAAAACTAAAAATAGAGCTACCACATTATCCAACAATCCCACTCCTTGGCATATATCTGGAGAAAACCATAATTTGAAGAGACATGCACCCTAATGTTCATAGCAGCACTATTCACAACAGCCAAGACATGGAAGGAACCTAAATGTCCGTGGACAGATGAATGGATAAAGAAGATGTGGCACATATATATATAATGGAATATTACTCAGCCATAAAAAGGAATGAAATAATGCCATTTGCAGCAACATGTGTGGACCTAGAGATGATCGTACTAAGTGAAGTAAGCCAGAAAGAGAAACATATCATATGATACCACTTATATACGGAAACTAAAAAAATCATCGGATGAACTTATTTGCAAAACAGAAACAGACATAGAAAACAAACTTACAGTTACCAAAGGCGAGGGGGCGGAGAATGAATTAGGAGTTTGAGATTAACACATACACGCTACTATATATAAAACAGATAAACAACAAGGACCTACTGTATAGCACAGGGAACTCTACTCAAGATCTTGTAATAACCTATAATGGAAGATAATGTAAAAAAGAATATATATAATATACACACATTTATATATAACTGAATCACTTTGCTGTATACCAGAAACTAACACAACATTGTAAGTCAATTATATTTCAATAAAAATTTTAAAAAGACAAAGCTGAGTAATCCAATCATGAGTTCACAGAAGCTGAATGAAGTCATAGAAAAGAGAAGTGTATGAAAAAATCACGCAGGTAAAGTTACAGGATATATTGTTGGAGAGTAGAGACTTTGATAGTCAAGAGGCAAAAAAATGGATTTGGGAAATCCTAACAAGGATGGTGCTAAAACTACATGAATCAAGCAAAGGGAGAGGACCAAGATGGAGACTCTGAGATACCTATTTTTTTGATGCTGAATTTCAGAATTTCCCTCATGAGTTGATGTGAGCACAGAGAAAGAGGATGCCCCATACTGAAGGTAAGCTACACTAAGGGGGCATGAGAACGAAGAAACACATTTAATTCATAGCTTCACCCTCTGTAGGAGTGATGTACCTATTTACTTTCCCAGGAATAGCCATTATTTTCACTAGGGGAAAAGGTATGTTTTTAAAATATATATTCTAACCATAAGTTAGCATCCAAACCTAGCCAAACTCAGGAAGTGTTTCAAATGGAAAAATTTTACATGGCAGGCAAACACCAAGCAGTGAATGTTCCGTGCTTTCCCTGCTAGTTATGTATCTCCCGACTACTGCAGAAAGCTCCATCACTCCTGACATGTTGACGCAATGTATGTCAAGCTGGTTCGATGAGGATGCTTGATTTAACAGAAAATGAGTTCTCTTTCTCCCTGCCTGCGATGTCCAGGACTGTTTGAAGAGGGAGCTCCAACAGTGTCAGATGCACCTCAATTCTCGCTCGTGTCTGTGGGATTTTAGCATATGGCATAGCATTTGGATTCTGGCCTCTGCAACGCGGAGGATGGTAGACAGGCTGAAACCTACAGTGTTTTTAAATGTCAGGTTTGAAATATTCTTTTTCCAAAAACTCCTAAGGGAGTCATTACCTTGACGGATCCTATGTGACTATCTGGCTGCATTCTTCAGACAACTTTGCTTGTCAACCCCAATCTATGAAATATTGAATGGGGAGTGTAGGAGGGGTGTTAAAATGGAAAACTATGCAGTCCATCTTCCCCAAGCTGCATCCTCCATCCCAGAGGCTTAGAAAGCCCCTGGCATGGCTCACTGGGAGGCCGGCCTGGGTAGCTGCACTGCCGGTTTGTTGGGTCTACTTCTGAGTAGTCTGGGGCTAATAACACCAAGAAAAACCAATAACGGTAAACATTTGAACGTCATTCATCTCTCTGATTGTCTGACCCTGGTTTCAGTTCAGAACCGTCATAGACCTGATGGATTGTTTTCTGCCTACATTTTCTCCCTTCTTCTTGCCAATGATCTTAGGCAAAGCCAATCCAGGGTTACTGAGAATAACACACCCTCAACAAAACGCAGACCACTCCTTCCCTGCTGTCCTGAGTGTCTGCTGCAGGAATAACACTGGCTTACAAATATTTCTCATGCTCTGTAGCTGACAAGCTAAAGGGTCTTGTAAATAACTGGCCTAGATCCCCTGCCTGTAGAGCATGAGGAACTTTGCCTAGTGCCTCTCTGCAGGCACTGAATACTAAGCTTTTCTCTCTAAAAGCATTTATGGATTAGTCACCATAGAAAACTCAGCTTAATTCTTTTTTTTTCCCCTAAATATCCCTACAAGTTTATCCTTCACAGGACATCATCTCCAGTATTTACAGGTGCCCCTTTGTTTGCTAGATCAATGCCAGGCTTTTGTGTAGAACAGTCAGTAAGCAAAGCACAGGCAAAGTTTGCTCCTGCAAGCCTGTCTCAAAGCTCTGCATGAAAGCAACCACTAGGGAAGAGCTGGGAAGGTTGCAAGGTTTCACCACGATGCCATCACACGGGGGGACTCCTCAGCTGTGCCTCACAATTGCAAAAGGAAAGGCCTGTCCTCTCCTTCCCTAGCTATGACATTTATAAATGCCTAAACATGCCGAGATGAACTTTGTTTTATGAATTTGATTTTCAAATGTCTCCACTCAGAGCTGGCTTTAAAAACGGAGCATAATCCATCAGCATGCCACTCCCAGCATCGTGAGGCTCAGGCACTCATAAAAAGATTCAAATTGTAAAATAAGGAACTGGATTTGAGCTTATATATATACATATATATATATATATATATATATATGTATATATATATATATTTATTTATTTATTTTTGGCTGTGTTTGGTCTTCGTTGCTGAGCGCAGGTTTTCTCTAGTTGCGGCGAGCAGCGCTACTCTTTGTTGCCCTGTGTGGGCTTCTCACTGCAGTGGCTTCTCTTGTTGTGGAGCATGGGCTCTAGGTACACGGACTTCAGTAGTTGTGGTGCACGGGCTCAGTAGTTGTGGCTTGCGGGCTCAGTAGTTGTGGCTTGCGGGCTCAGTAGTTGTGGCACACGGGCTTAGTTGCTCCGCAGCATGATGGATCTTCCAAGACCAGGGCTGGAACCCATGTCCCCTGCATTGGCAGGAGGATTCTTAACCACTGAGCCACCAGGGAAGCTCCTGGATTTGAGCTTTTGAAAAAGGTAACATTGAGGAGAATCTATGAAATCTTCACTTATAGGACAGGAATCAGAGGTGCCCTGTATGGGTCAGCGATGCTGCCGTCCCTTTAAAGCAAAGCAGTGGCCTCCCAGGTCTTGTTTTTTTTTTTATCTTTTCTTCCAAATAATGATGATTGACTTGTGCTGAGCCAGCTAGGCTCTTTTGCTCACTCAACCTCCAAATCAGTACAGAACCCCCATTTTATCTCGATGCCGCTGGCTCTGTGTGTATATTCCGGATAAGCTTGGGCAGCTTGGCTACTGCACAAGGCCATTCAGCTGACGGAATGAGAGGAGACTGAAATCCAGTTTATGCTCTCTATAAGGAATCACCTCTTCTAAATCATAATCTGGTGCCGCATAGGGTAGCAGCTGCCCCAGATCCAAAGCAAGTTTTGAAAACTTAAATGGCAACGGGCCCAGGCAGCGTTAACGGAAACAAAACTTTGCATGAAGAGCATCGAAAGGAAGCAGCCCTCCTCCGCTCCAGCCCGTTAGTCCAGGTGGGGCGTATGCATCTGTGTTCAGACAGAGCTTCTGATTTGTTTTAAGAAAAATTAAAAATTGTGACTTACATATTTTAAAATGTGGTCCCAAATAGACACATCTAAAAGTGAGAGCTCACCTGTGGACCACAGATTGGCAAACCGAGCTAGAGTTTAGAGTACCGTTGGGTGCACAGTTTCAAAGAGCAAAACAATAAATCTCATCTAGGGATGGGAGTCAGAGCCTCACTTGCCTCCAACATCACTGTGCTCTAAACAGCTCTGAACTCTACATATTTTACGGCATTCAAATCAATCTTAAAAATAGGAAAAGCGTTTAAGGCTTTTTGGCTTGTCTCTTCTGAGTCTTAGAGGATAAAAACAAATTAAATGTGTCTCTTTCCATCGACCACACTCTACACATTTGCAGGGAAGCTATAGTCATTGTGATGAAATGCCAGAACTAACTCACTTCCCTGTAATCTCTAACTGGCTCAGAGAGCGGCATCTTTACCTTGAGCTGTATGACTCCTAAACCTGGCATGCTTGAAAGGGAGAGACGGATATAATATTTTGATATAAGATTTATTTTTTAATTTTGAAAAGTGTCATTTTTCAAGGAGCCTTGAATTTCATTAACAGGACGGAAAACATCCATAAACCTGTAATTTTACAGGGTTCACTAACTCAAAATGGTCTCCTATCAAATGCTTTGCAAATAATTATTTATTAAAGAAGTTATATTTTTCTCTAGAGCAGAGAAAGAAGAGTTCCTGAAGCAGCAAACAAAGATATATAGGAGAAAAAAAAATAAGAATATTTGAATTTTATACTCTTGAGCACTTAATTTTCTCAAAAAAATGATTAATATAACAACGAAATTATAAAACTGTTGAGTTGCTATAGTAGAATGGAGCATAATATGTGAATTCAAAAGGTAACTGGGTTAGACATGAGAAAATGTATCTGTCTCCCCAAGATCAGGCAGATAATAAAATTAAAACATAATGGGTCCCTACCTTTATTTTAATATACCTTTTACATTTTAAATTACATTTAAAGTATTATAAAATACTAAATCTCTAAAAAAATTTAAGTTTAAATTCTTAGAAAATACTAAATCTCTACAAACTATTCCTGTCATTTTGATGGTGCATGCATGTACAAAGCCAGATTAGTATAAACTCAAATTAGAAGCAGTGCTTGATCTGTTTGACTTCCTACATGATTGTCATGTTTAGATGGCAATCTTTGACCCCGTAGTCTGCATGAGTAGACATGATGGTAGCAAATTGACTGCTTGCACTCAGCAGTGACTCAGTGCTTGAGGTGGGAGCAGATGCTGGCATGACAACTAGTTCTGGCAAATTTCCCTCCCTCCCTCCCTCCCTCCCTTCACTTCTTCCCTCCTTTTCCCCATGACATATGTTCCTAGAAGTTGGTTTCTGCTTTATCCAAGCTCTGCAAAGGAAAGCCTGTTGACCTCTGCACGGTGAACAAGCTACCTTGCCCATCACAGACGGAGCAGAACTGGCACAATTGTGTACACTCGTGTAAGCAAGGATGAACAACCAGAAAACAACCTCCCTTGTATTCTAATTAGTAGATGACAATTTAGCAGGTGGCCTTCCCATTGCAGACCTAGTAGACTCCATTGTTAATATCAGCACAAGCTAATTTCTGCTCCTCTCTAGCACCCGGTAGCTTACATTACTAAATATTTTATGTGCATTTAGCAAATTTCAGGTCATTTTGTCCATTTCAGAATGGCTATGTTTCCCAAAAGCCCATAGGAGGGAAGAGCAAATATAGTACAATCTTAAAGTCCTCATATTCACAAGATTTCTAAATAAATATTTGTGTATTTCTTAATTTAATAGTCATGGCAGTAGGGGAGAGAGTAATTATGAAAATGACATTTTCACAGACTCACTTTCATTGTCGTAAACTATGAATAAAATCCTATTACTGTTTCTCATTTTGGAATATGAAACTTAATGTGCAACTAGGGTGAAATAGGAGTGCTTTGCTAATAGACAATAAAAAGTTAAAATGTCTCTTCTTATAGTAATGAGAAAACATTCACATCTCCCTCAACAATAATGCATTGCTGATTATTTCCTGTGTACTTAGCCACTCAAACTTATTTCTAGTGCATATAATATAAATACATCTGTCAACCTATGCTATCAAGTCATATTTTAAAAAGTTATTAAAAGTGCTATTTCAAATTTCTGAGAAGAAAATGAATAAGAGAAAAAGGAGAAAAGTGAAAATGGGAAGTGAGAATGCATAAATATGAAGAAAGGAAAGGTTACAAAGGAAGAGGTATCATATCTTAGGTCACACCTAGGCATGGCTGAGTCCAAAACTGGGAAGAATCCAAAAGGTGCTAAAACAAGCAACACTGTAGTGATTAGTAGATCTGAGGAGGACCCACGAGCATTGAAAATTCCCACGTGTAAAAGTAGAGGTGTCTCGGGCTTCCCTGGTGGCGCAGTGGTTGAGAGTCCGCCTGCCGATGCAGGGGACACGGGTTCGTGCCCCGGTCCGGGAAGATTCCACATGCCGCAGAGCAGCTGGGACCGTGAGCCATGGCCGCTAGGCCTGCGCGTCCGGAGCCTGTGCTCCGCAACGGGAGAGGCCACAAGAGTGAGAGGCCCGCGTAACCAAAAAGAAAAAAGTAGAGGTGTCTCTTTAGGTTGGACACAGAGAAGGTGACCCGGATCACAGGGGACTTGCAGAGTCTAAGAAGCAAGTGGTTGCAATCAGCAATGCCTCTCCACCAGTAGTCTGGCTGGGGTTCAGTAACAGGACCCTGGTCCCTAGGAAGGGGACTGAGAGCACACCGTATCCTAGAGGCTGGCAAGTATCAGGCAGATCATCAGAACAGAGATTCAGTGTCATAGGTAAAAGGGGGATAGATTTAGGAGGTTCCATTGGTGAGATGGAGTTAATTATAAATTATTAAACATGTGCATTTATATCAACTTGCTTTCAAAACATTATTAAATTGTTTATAGGGAGTAAAGACAAATATTTAAATCCATAAGGACAAAAGAATGGAAGAGGGGAGGACAGTAGCTGGGAGATACCAGCAGATTTTGGAAAGATTGAACGTGCATGATGAACCCAAACATTTATCTAGCATCTATCATGTGCCAGGTGTTTTCATCAATGCCTTCATTGTCGTAATAGCCCCATGCAATAGATACTATATTACCCACAAGTTACAGGGAAGAGGGCCCTGAAAGGTTGAAGAATTTACCCAAGGTAAATGGCTTGGGAGAATACAGAACGTTCTGCCCTTTTCCTGCCTGGGAAGAAAACTGCAAGAATTTAACCTGATTTGGGCCACAGAACCTCAGAAAGACTCAGACCTTGGAGACGTACTTTTTTTTTAGATGTTGGGGGTAGGAGTTTCTTAATTAATTTATGTATTTTTGCTGTGTTGCGCCTTAGTTTCCGTGCGAGGGCTTTCTCTAGTTGCGGCGAGCGGGGGCCACTCTTCATTGCGGTGCGCGGGCCTCTCACTATTGCGGCCTCTCTTGCTGTGGAGCACAGGCTCCAAATGCGCAGGCTCAGTGGTTGTGGCTCGCAGGCCTAGTTGCTCCGCAGCATGTGGGATCTTCCCAGACCAGGGCTCGAACCCGTGTCCCCTGCATTAGCAGGCAGATTCTCAACCACTGTGCCCCCAGGGAAGCCCAGTGACGTACTTTTGAAAAGGGTGAGGGGAGGAGTTCGTGGAATGGAAGTGGGGGGCAAGTTGGAGGCTGGAGGGTTGACCAGGACCACAGCCCTCTCTGTACAGCAAGCAATTATTCCTGCAGACCTAGGGGCACAGCCCAAGGAGAGCTAAGGTGACGAGCCAACAACCGTGGAGTAAGGGAAGTCTACAGACTGTGGGACGAGACCCCCAGTCTCCTCCACGCTCTTGTTTGCCCAGTGCCCCCACCAGGCAGAAGACTACAGGGAGAATGGAGGGATCAGAGGGAAGACCCATCCACAGTTGGAAGTAGGTCGCCCTTTGGTGTGCTTCACCGTTAAGCCCCACTCATGCACCCAGAGCTATTTACTCTATAACATGAAGGTACAGCCAGTGAAGAACCAAGAAGACTTGGTGACATTAAAGATAGAAACCAAACAGGAAAGAAAAGGAACAATCTCAGAGGAAAGAGACACCATGTTTGGTGCAGAGCAGAAGAAGTTTTGGAAAACCTACAATTAATATTCTCAGAAACATTAGAGAAAAATATTGTTTTTGTGACCTAAGAACCCAAGAATAGATGGAGTTTTAAGCAGGAAATGGCTAGACCAGGAAGAGAGGCAGGCTTGGAGAGAAGAGATGGGCAGGGCCTGATGAGAAATATTTAGAGGAAAGGGTAAAAGGCCACTAATGGCTCTTAGAGAAGGAATGCAATAGCAACAGGGGGTTCTCTACTTCAAAGTCTATTATCTATTGTGAGAATGTTTATTTTCAATTGTTTACTGCAAAAGGAAGTAAGATCCATAGGTATTTTTCCTGCTGCTATTTTTGCAAGGGTAAGAGGAGGGAAGTGCTGGTTATTCCCGAGAAACAGAAATGTTCTCCCTAAGGCTGTAGACAGAAATCCTAATGCCAGCAGCAGGGTGCGTGTCACAAGCCTACGTTGGGTGCGTTCATTTCCCTCCCTGAATTCCAGTGTCCTTATTGGCAAGACGGGGAGAATATCGTGTACAACATGGAGCGGATGATACGAAATAATCAGAAAATACAAAATGCCTCACATACTCCAGGTGCGCGAGAAAGATTCTCTTCCATGAACACCCCATAGAACAACCAAACAAGAACATGACAAATCGCCTACCTCCCCCTTTGTTCATAAATGCATTCCCTTATGTTCTATTATAACATACTCCGCATATGTTATCCAGTTCCTACCAACTACCAGGCATTTTTCTAGGTGCTGAGGACACGGTGATGAATGGATCCATCGGAAACCTGCCTCTGTGGAGTTTACCTTCCACTGGAGGGGGCAGAATCAATCAATCAATAAGAATGACACATAGTATGTGAAACCCTGGTAAGTGCTTTGGAATAAAATAAAGTAGGGAGAGGGGTGCAGGCTGAGAGGGTGACCTTTAGTGAAAGCTTGAATGGAGAAGGATGTAGATATTGTGGGAAAGGAACTTCCAGGCAGAAGGAAGAGTGCGTGCAGATGCCCTGAGGCGAGGTCTTGCCCCGCTTGTCAGAGGACAGCAAAGAGGCCAGTGAAGCAAGAGAAGAACAAGAAGGAAGGAGGGTGAACAGTGAAGGAGAAAGTCGGAAGTAAAGGGCAGAGGGATGGCTTGTGGTTCTTACAGAAGATTGTAAAGACATTGCTTCTACTTTGAAGGAGAAGCCAAAGGAGGTTTTTGAGCAGAGGGGTTTGCAGTCTGAGTGATGTGTTACAGGATCACTCTGGGAAATCTACTGATGGGAGATTATAGAGGGATCCAGAGGTGAAGCTGGGACACTAGTGAGAAGTCTGGTGAAGTAACTCGGGTGAAAATGACATGGGACAGAGGTAATTAGATCCTGGACATATTTTAACGGTGAGGTGATAAGTGTTTATGTCTCCCACAAGGTATGATGGCAGAGGAAGGAGTGGAAGGTAGCGTCAAGTCTTCTGGCCTGAGGAAGTAGAAAAAAAAGTTGCTATCAACTGAGACTAGACAGACTGTGGTCAGAAGAGGTTTGGAAAGGGAGGTGAGATCAGAACTAACGTTTGAGACGTGTCCAGTTTGAGTTGAGAATTACAATACGAGTCAATACACTGTAGGTGGGAATGTAAACTGGCGCAGCCACTGTGGAAAACAGTGTGGAGATTCCTCAAAAAACTAAAAACAGAGCTACCATATGACCCAGCAATTCCCTCCTGGGCACATAACTGAAGAAACAAAACCACTAATTTGAAAAGATGATGTACCCCAATGTTCATAGCAGCACTATTTATAATAGTCAAGACATGGAAGCCACCTAAGTGTCCCAAACCAGATGAACGGATAAAGAAGACGAGGCACATATATACAATGGACTATTACCCAGCCATAAGAAAGAATGAAATTTTATCATCTGAAGCAACATAGATGGACTTGGAGAAAGACAAATACTGTATGATATCACTTACATGTGGAATCTAAAAAATACAACGAACTAGTGAACAAAACAAAAGAGAGAAGGACTCACAGATACAGAGAACAAACTGGTGGTCACCCGTGAGGAGGGGGCAGGGACAATAACGAGGTCGGGAGGGAGACGCACAAACTGTTGGGTGTAACCTGGGCTCAAGGGCGTATTGTACAGCACGGGGAATAGAGCCAGTATTCTGTAATAGCTGTAAACGGAGAGTCACCTTTACAAGTCTATAAAAATTAAAAACAAACAAAAAATATGTATATGTACAAGTTTATCCACTTTACTGAAGAAAGAAGAATAAAAAAGTAATTCAAGTCAGGATATCAAGTAGGCAACTGAGTATATGGCCTGGGGCCCACGGGAAATATAAGCTAAGAGTTTGTCGGAACATACAGGGGCTGGGTGAGGTCACCAGGGCAACGAGTGTGGTGGCATCAGGAGACGTGAGGAAACTGCTGTGTCAAGATGTCTAGTCAATGGAGAAAAACCAAGGATAGACAACATTACGGACACCTCATCCCTTGCATAAGCAGAGAAAACCTAGCAGAGCTCCATGGATGACATATCTGCCTATGTTGAATGAGCAGTTCATATTCTTGAGTGTGTAAATAAACCAGCCTGCAGAGAGGAAAACAGAGGCCTGCAGAATCAGCTTGAGACAGCAGTGAGATTTGCCAGCTCCTGTGTGACCCAGTATTTTATGGCCTGCGCCTTTATGTTTCCTTTGTATCCTTTCAGTTAAATCCCTTACAACCTGAGTTAGCTGGAGTGGCCTTCTCCTCCTTATAAAGTACCCTGGACAACAAATCACTTTGCTGGCTGTGCCCCCAAACCCTTCTAGCTTAAATTGTCCTGCCTCTAACTTCCAGGAAGGTGGAAGCCCAACGTACCAAGCAGCCTCATTTCGCATCCCGGCTGCAGCTGGACAGCCAACCCGAGGGAAATCATAAAGGTTAGGCCAAACATTCTCGTTCTAGACCACTTAAATTAAGTTGAAGAGGTACAAATTAAGGGTCACAATTCATGTGACCTACAAACTCCTGTGGAGCTAGGGCGGTCATAAATCAGAACAAGGCAGGGGCATATGCAGCCACAAGTTCTGGGGAGCTGGGACCTCCTCCATGAGCACAGAGATTGAGTAAACACGGAGAAGCTAGGAAAGTGGCTCAGATGCAGAGGGGAGTGGGAATGAGCCTTCAGACCTCAGTCTATGGAGCTGCAGAAGAATACGCTTAGACCTGGCCCCAGCCTCAGGGAGCTGACGCTGTGTTTTGTGCTTGGATATTCAAGATACCCTTTGTTCAGTAAATCTTTGTAGGCATTGCTTTCCGTGACAGCCTTGACTAGGCTGAGGAGCCCCGCAAGAAGTTTCCTGAGCTTGTCCTTGAAGGATGGATTTTTTTCTTGAAGGCTGAACTTTTTGCATTTGGAAATGGAAGGGAAAGATGAACAATACTAATTAAAGTTATCATCACTGAGTATCTGCAGGGTGTGCCAAGCATTTATAAACACTCTCTCACTTCGTTCTCACCACAGCCCCAAGGAATACATATTGTCTTATTATCCCCATGGTCTTCCCATCACAGATGAGAACCGCAGACGTTTAATGCATCCTAGATCAGGTAGGCAGTAACTGGAGAGTCTCAGAGCCTCTTCTGGCCTGTCATGCTGCAGAGTTCTCTTGAACATTCTACTATAATGTTTCTAAGCTGGGAGAATAACAACAATAAAAAACATCAGAATCAGAAAATTCACAACGAGTGTGGGATAACCAGTGAGCACGCTGGCTTAATCATCACAGTGGTTGTTTCTCTGCTGGGAAGCAATGGAAGATAGGGAGCAGTATGAAGGTACCAGGCTCAGGCAGACTACAGGGGCTAGGGAAGCTCGGCAGGTGAGTTTTCACTTCATACCACATGCCATTTTGCAGAGATATTTCAATTTGTTGAGTGAAAAGGTAATTGGCACTATTAAAGCAAGTACTTAAAAGTCTAGAATGGCTGCAATAAACCTAAAAGCTTACTGGAAAAAGGGACTAAAGGGCTGTGAGGCTATGTTTATATCTCTACTCTTGACCTTGCCCCAAAGCTCTATAATTAATTAAACTTAGCATCACCAGGTAATGTCTCATGGCTGCTTCAAATATAAAATAACCCAGGAGTATCTTGATTTTCTGACCAGATATGCACCCACTTCTGGCCTGGTTCCTCATTCTCAGTTTCTGTCAACACCATCCACCTGGGTTCTCAAGGCCCAAACCTAGGAATTACACTTGATGCTTTCTTTCCCTCTGCATGCCCCACATCCATGCCAAAAGAAATTCCTGTCGACTCTACTTCCAAATAATTTAGAATCCCAAGATTTGTCTTTACTTCTCCCACGCTGGTCCAAGCCAAAATGGCCATTCGCCTAGATCTCTGCACTAGCCTCTTGGGTGGATACTTGTCACCTTATTAGCTGTCTGACATATGAACCTTTTTTTACACTTAAAGAATGTGCCATGCAAAACTTGCTTCCTGCTATAGAGGCTGAAATCACAAGACACAAATTTCCCCAGCTTCTCTTCTTGCAGAACCTCAACAAACCAGAGACAACTGCCCAGAACCTTGAGTCTGAAGCCTATGATTCTCTGGGCTCATTAATACGCTGACCCAAGAATCACTTTCTGAGTAAACCAGAAAGCTGGATTTTTCTGCTTGCGACTAGGGACTCAATGAATAAAGCTCTCTAACGAGTACCTTTTCTTCGCAGAGGAATATGTGTACGAAATATGATCTTATATCTCCCTGCCTTCAACCAACCAATGGAATCCTATCTCACCTAGGATCAGGGAAGACTCCTGAAATGCAATCATGTAGGACCTACAAGACCAAATGTGATCTGACCCATGCGTCGTATAACTCAATTCTTGCCGCTCTGCTGTTTCCTACATGTCATCCACATTGGTCTTCTTCATCTTCCTTCTGTAGGGTTCCTGCACTTGTCCTTCATTCAACATGAATGATCCTCCCACATGAGGATGTTCACATCCTCAACTCCTTTGTATCAGTCAGGTCTTAGCTCAGGTAACAGCTCCTCAAACAAGCCTTCTTTGACTGCCCCATTGAGTTAATCTTCCTCCAACCCAGTCATGCTCTGGGAAATTGCCCAGCTTTCTTTCTTGACACTTAGCACTCTTGGAAACTATCTTATTGTTTGATTCATTGACTTAGGACTGCCTGCCTTCCCTCTGCGTACATACACACACACACACACACACACACACACACACACACACACAGAAAGTTAAAGAGTTCAGATTTTGTCCATTTCTATATTCCACTGCCTAAAACAGAGCCTAGCACATAGGAAAGCACTCTGTGAATAAGATGTAAATCTCAAAGAAGTTTTTAAGGCAAAAGAAAAACTAACAAATTTAATATCTATTTGACAAAAAATTTCAATACTTATTACTTGCAAGGATATAAGCCAGATAGGTAGAATAAAAATTATTCCATGGGAGATAGCTCAGAAGAACTGGGATAATGATGCCATCATTTTTTAAAATGGACATTTGGGAGCCCCAAAACTCTCAAACACACAGTGTGAGCAAAATAGTTTGGGATTGTATTTGAGTGTATTACCTATCAGAATTCATGTTATCTGTAAAAGAAGTCATAAGAAAATTTTGATGAGGAAAAAAAGGTTCAGAAGAATTTCAGATTGTCCATGAAGAGAATCAATCAGAGTTGGATACCTTGTTACAAAGGAGAATTTTAGACATCTAGGTCTTACTGAAGGGCTCAGGTCCTTGGAGAAACTCACAATGAGTGAAATAAGGGAAAGCCATACAATTCCAGGTAAGCTATTCATAGGTAAATTCAATTCCTGAATTGAATAGACATATGTGAGCACATATGACTAATTACCCAAGAAAATGCTCAAAGTAACCTTCTGTCCTCTGTGGAGGAGACGGAGAAGGAGAAGGAAGAAGAGGAGGGAAGAATGCACTGTTGCTGCCCTCCTGGTAGGTACACACTTCTGCAAACTCAGGGCTGCATCACTGAATTTCTTCTTCCTCTTCTTCTCTCTCCACTGGAACACTTCTTTTCCTCTGTAATAAGTACCCTGATTTCCCTGAAAGTATTTCCATCCGAGCTCAAAACTCAAGAAAATATTTTTGTCACCCTCTTGCTCTTCTTGTTTCCCATACCACAGAACATACTGTGCAACTTATAATATAAAAGCATAAATATTCAACTCAACCTAATGGGAGAGCGATACAACATTGTCCTACTTACGGAAGCAATTTACTCGGTACATGTGAAATACCTCATGAGCTGTTGCAGATGTTCAGCCAGTACTGCAGAGATACCATATGTAGCTTCTATTCTGGGCCTTTTAGATAGTCAAATACAGTGTAAAGAAAGTAAAATTAGCAGCTAAGAAATTAAGCATGACCCATATCTCATCTCCTGAGACAGATAGAAGAGTGTACTCAAACAGGTAAGCATCAGTAGTGGAAGTTAAGAAAGAAAATAATTTTCCGGGTATATCACAACAAAATTGCTAAAGTCAGGGGCCATATTTATGAGGTAATTTCCTCTGTCCTGTAGGAGTCAACTTCAAAATGGATGAAGGAATTACTTGGTAACAGTGGGGTGGTAAATCTGAGCTTCTTTTCTGAGCCCCAAGCAAGCAGAATGAAATAAGCTTCATACAATAGTGGTATAAACAGATCCATCCAGCATATGCAATTTACTGACAACAAATCAATATGCTTTGTGGATTCAGAGTTTGACAAATCTTAATAGCAAACAAAAGATAATATTTCTCTGAATCAATTCTATACAACAGTGCAAAAATTCTCTACCAAGCTTTTCTTTCTGAATACAATTCATCTCCTACCTATCTCAAACTGCTGACTCTCTGCAGTTATCTTCTGATACAACCTTTGCAGGCTCCAAATAGCATAATTTTACCTGTGTATCACCAAAAATAAGGTGTCATGCAGGCTTCAGAAAGCTCTACATGGAATTGTAGAAGCTGACATGGGTTTTTAAAGATTCCTGGGTCAGTTTTCATGTATATAATTTTATTTGAAAGAATAGCATTCAAAAATTCAGACACACAATTACATTAGTGCTAGATTTTGCTAGATTCTGTCATGTCCAAAGGAAGAGATTTTATGCCAAATATATGCACTTGTAGTTAAATCACTTTCAGTTTTGTCTTCTGCCAGTGCATGTGAGGAGGAAGTTGGAAAATTCCCCTTGTTAGATATGAGGGAAATGGTTCCTGGGGCTATTTGTTAAGTTTTAGAGTTCTATATTTTATAGTGCAAAATATCATAAAGTATGTTATTAACATTAACCTCTCTGGGAATGTAAGTTGGTGCAGCTACTGTGGAAAACAGTATGGAGGTTCCTCCAAAAACTAAAAATAGAAGTACTGTATGATCCTGCCATCCCACTCCTGGGCATATATCTGGAGAAAACTATAATTTGAAAAGATACACCCCAATATTCATTGCAGCACTATTTTTACAATAGCCAACACATGGAAACAACCTAAATGTCCATCAAGAAGAGGAATGGATAAAGAAGATGTGGTACATATACACAATGGAATATTACTCAGCCATAAAAAGAACAAGATAATGCCATTTGCAGCAACTGTAAACAGTGTTGCTGTGAACATTGGGATGCATGTGTTTTTTTGAATTATGGTTTTCTCAGGATGTATGCCCAGGAGTGGGATTGTGGCATCATGTTTTTAGTTTTTTAAGGAACCTCCATACTGTTTTCCCTAATGACTGTACCAATTTACATTCCCACCAATAGTGTATGAGGGTTCCCTTTTCTCCACACCCTTTCCATCATGTACTGTTTGCAGATATTTTTATGATGGCCATTCTGACTGGTGTGAGGTGATACCTCATTGTAGTTTTGATTTGCATTTCTCTAATGATTAGTGATGTTGAGCATCTTTTCATGTGTTTGTTGATCATCTGTATATCTTCTTCGGAGAAATGTCTATTTAGGTCTTCTGCCCATTTTTGATTGGGTTGTTTGGGTTGTTTTGATATTGAGCTGCATGAGTTGCTTGTATATTTTGGAGATTAATCCTTTGCCAGTTGCTTCAACTGCAAATATTTTCTCTCATTCTGAAGGTTGTCTTTTCATCTTGTTTATGGTTTCCTTTGCTGTGCAAAATATTTTAAGTTTAATTAGGTCCCATTTGTTTATTTCTGTTTTAATTTTCATTACTCTAGGAGGTGGGTCAAAAAAGATGTTGCTGTGATTTATGTCATAGAGTGTTCTGCCTATGTTTTCCTCTAAGAGTTTTATAGTGTCTGGCCTTACGTTTTGGTCTTTAATCCATTCTGAGTTTATTTTTGTGTATGGTGTATCACATTGATTGATTGCATATATTGAAGAATCCTTGCATCCCTGGGATAAACCCCACTTTGTCATGGCATATGATCCTTTTAATGTGCTACTGGATTCTGTTTGCCAGTATTTTGTTGAGGATTTTTGCATCTATGTTCATCAGTGATATTGGCCTGTAATTTTCTTTTTTTGTGATATCTTTGTCTGGTTTTGGTATCAGGGAGATGGTGGCCTCATAGAATGAGTCAGGCAGTGTTCCACACTCTGCAATTTTTTGTAAGAGTTTGAGAAGGATAAGTGCTAGCTCTTCTCTAAATGTTTGATAGAATTCACCTGTGAAGCCATCTGGTCCTAGACTTTTGTTTGTTGGAAGATTTTTAATTACAGTTTCAGTTTCATTACTTGTGATTGGTCTGTTCATATTTTCTATTTCTTCTAGTTCAGTCTTGGAAGGTTGTACTTTTCTAAGAATTTGTCCA
This sequence comes from Delphinapterus leucas, assembly GCF_059928025.1. Classification (NCBI taxonomy): domain Eukaryota; kingdom Metazoa; phylum Chordata; class Mammalia; order Artiodactyla; family Monodontidae; genus Delphinapterus; species Delphinapterus leucas. The sequence continues at coordinate 135,139,799 of NC_143133.1, read as the reverse complement.
TTCCCTCTAGATTGTCCATTTTATTGGCATATAGTTGCTTGTATTATTCTCTTATGATCCTTTGTATTTCTATGGTGTCAGTTGTAACTTCTCCTTTTTCATTTCTAATTTTACTGATTTGAGTCCTCTTCCTTTTTTTCTTGATGAGTCTGGCTAAAGGTTTATCAAATTTGTTTATCTTCTCAAAGAACCAGCTTTTAGTTTTATTGATCTTTGCTATTGTTTTCTTCATTACTATTTCATTTATTTCTACTCTGATCTTTATGATTTCTTTCCTTCTACTAAATTTGGGTTTTGTTTGTTCTTCTTTCTCGAGTTCCTTTGGGTGTAAGGTTATGTTGTTTGTTTGAGATTTTTCTTGTTTCTTGTGGTAGGATTGTATTGTTATAAACTTCCATCTTGGAACTGCTTTTGCTGGATCCCATAGGTTTTGGGTAGTTGTGTTTTCATTGTCATTTGTTTCTAGGGATTTTTGAATTTCCTCTTTAATTTCTTCAGTGATCTCTTGGTTATTTAGTAGTGTGTAGTTTAGCCTCCATGCGTTTGTATTTTTTGCAGTTTTTTTTTTTCTGTAATTGATTTCTAATCTCATAACGTTGGGGTTGGAAAAGATGCCTGATACAATTTCAATTTTCTTAAATTTACTGAGGCTCGATTTGTGACCCAAGATGTGATCTATCCTGGAGAATGTTCCATGAGCACTTGAGAAGAAAGTTTATTCTACCACTTTCAGGTGGAATGTCATATAAATGCCAATTAAGTCTGTTTGGTCTATTGTGTCATTTAAAGCTTGTGTTTCCTCATTTATTTCCTGTTTGGGTGATCTGTCAGTTGGTTTAAGTGCGGTGCTAAAGTCCCCTGCTATGATTGTGTTACTGTCGATGTCCACGTTATGGCTGTTAGCATTTGCCTTATGTATTGAGGTGATTCTATGTTGGGTGCGTAAATATTTACAATTGTTCTATCTTCTTCCTGGATTGATCCCTTGATCAATATGTAGTGTTCTTCCTTGTCTCTTGTAATAGTCTTTATTTCACAGTCTATTTTATCTGATATGAATATTGCTACTCTAGCTTTCTTTTGATTTGCATTTGCATGGAAATTCTTTTTCTATCCCCTCACTTTTAGTCTGTATGGTCCCTAGATTGAGGTAGGTCTCTTGTAGACAGCATATATACAGGTCTTATTTTTGTATCCATTCAGCTAGTCTGTGTCTTTTGGTTGGAGCATTTAATCCATTTACATTTAAGGTAATTATAGATATGTATGTCCCTATTACCATTTTCTTAATTGTTTTGGGTTTGTTCTTGTAGGTCTTTTTCTTTTCTTGTTTTTCCCACCTAGAGAAGTTCCTTTAGCATTTGTTGTAAGGCTGGTTTTGTGGTGCTGAATTCTCTTAGCTTTTTCTTGTCTGTAAAGGGTTTGATTTCTCTGTCAATTCTAAATGAGATCCTCACTGAGCAGAGTAATCTTGGTTGTAGGTTTTTCCCTTTCATCACTTTAAATATGTCTGCCAATCCTTCTGACCTGCAAAATTTCTCCTGAAAAATCAGCTGATAACTTTATGGGTACTCCCTTGTTTGTTGCTTTTCCCTTGCTGCTTTTAATATTTATTTTTGTATTTAATTTTTGTTAGTTTGATTAATATGTGTCTCAGTGTGTTTCTCCTTGGGTATATCCTGTATGGAACTCTCTGTGCTTCCTGGATTTGATTGACTATTTCTTTTCCCATGTTAAGGAAGTTTTCAACTATAGTCTCTTCAGGTATTTTCTCAGGACCTTTCCCTTTCTCTTCTTCTTCTGGGACCCCTATGATTCGAATATTGGTGCGTTTGATGTTTCCGAGAGGTCTCTGAGACTGTCCTCAATTCTTTCCATTCTTTTCCCTTTATTCTGTTCCTTAGCAGTTATTTCTACCTTTCTATCATCCAGCTCACTTCTTCTTTCTTCTGCCTCAGTTATTCTGCTGTTGATTCCTTCTAGTGTATTTTTCATTTCAGTTGTGTTATTCATCACTGATGGTTTGTTCTTTAGTTCTTCTAGATCCTTTTAAAATATTTCTTGTATTTTCTCCATTCCTTTCTAGATCTTGGATCATCTTTATTATCATTACTCTGAATTCTTTGTCAGGTAGCTTGCTAATTTCCTCTTCACTTATTTGGTATTGTGGGATTTTACCTTGCTCCATTATCTGCAGCGTATTTCTATGTCATTTCATTTTGTCTAACCCACTGTGTTTATGGTCTTCGTTCAGCAGGCTGCAGGGTCATAGTTTCTCCTGCTTCTGTTGACTGCCTCCTGCTGAGTGAGGTTGGTCCAGTGGCTTGTGCAGTCTTCTTGGTGTGAGGGCCTGGTGCCTGTGCTCTGTTGGGTGGAGCTGAGTCTTTTTCCTCTGATGGGCAGGGCTGCATCAGGCGGTGTGTTTGGGGATGTATGTGAGTTTAGTATGACTTTAGGCAGCCTGTATACTGATGGATGGGGTTGTATTCCTGTCTTGCTGGTTGTTTGGTGTGAGGTGTTTAGCACTGGGGCCTGCAGACAGTAGTGTGCGGACAGGTCTTGGTGTTGACATGGAGATACCTTCAGGAATGCACACTCCTATTAATATTCCCTGAGCCCAGAAAGTCCCTGCTGTTCCAGCATCCTGGACTCTATGTTCCTACCCTGGATGCCCAGGCCTGAACCCTGGTCAGGGAACCAAGAGCCTGCAGGCTGCACAGTGCAGCCCTCCCCCCACAAAAAAAAGAAAAACAAAACAAAACACACATACACACACACACACACACACACAAAACCACACACAAAACAACAAAAAAACAACAAAAAGAGGAAAACAAAGCTCAGGGTAAATAACACGAATGACAGCAAACAAACAGCAGCAACAGCAACATAGCACACACTCATACACACACACACACACACTCATACACACACACACTCACACACACACTCACTCACACACACACTCATACACACACTCACACACACACTCATACACATGCACACACACACACACACAGAAAAGAAAAAAAAAAACAAGGGAACAGACAACCAAACAAGAGAATTCTAATATGAGAACTGTTGATAAGGATTATACTAACAAAAGCAAAGAATGAAAAACAAAATGGAAACAGGGACGAACAAACAACATCAACACCAACAGCAACAACAAAAAAGCAAATAAAAGATAGAATATACACCTAAAAACAATTTAAAAAAAGAGAAAAGGAAAAATATATATATAAAATGAAGAACAAGACAAGACAAAAGCCACAAAGCAACAAAAACGTAAAGGAAAAATAAAAACTTTACATGTATAAAGAAAATAACATAAGATAAAAAATTAAAAAAATAAAAGTAGAAAATAAAAGATAAAAAATAATAAAAGCAACAACAACTGAACAAAACAAACCAACAAGAATAATAGTAGTAAAAATATTTTCCTGGGGCCACCTCCTCAGGAAGCCTTCCAGTACCTCTGGGGAGGTCTTTAGACCTGCCGTGGACACTGTGGGCCCAGCTTAGACTCTGACCTGGTCCGATTCCCGTGTGTACTTGCCCGCAAAGTCCAGTGTTATGAAGGCCAGACTGGTCTCAGATGTTGAAACACTCATTGTCTATTCATGTATTCCACAAATGAAGGGTTTACCCAGCTGAGCTTGGAGATTTGATTCACAGCTTGTGCTGCTACGTGGGAAGATTTGCCTTTCTCTTCCTTAATTACACTGCCCATCATGTTCAGTTTTGGTTTTAACCCCACCTCTGCGTGTGTGCCGCCCTCAGACATCTGGTCCCTGTCCAGGTGAGTGGGAGCAAAAGCAGTGGCTGCTTGGAGTACACTCGGGTACTCCCAGTACCTGCAGTGGTGGGAGCTGGCATATGGGAGTATCGATGGCCCTGCCAACTGCACACCTCTCAACGATGGTGCCTTGCTTTCCAGGCAGACCCTGCTTCCTCTAGGGGCATTCCACGTGTCCCCTCACTCCCGTCCCTTCTACTGTATCTGTGCAGCTAACTGTGTTTCTCTCCCCAGGTCTCTTCTTCCAACCCTATGGTTTGACCTTCCAACCCTGCCAGCTTCGGCAGACACTTATCCCAGGCAGGGGCACCCAGGGCTGATTCACAAGGAGGTTTTGTGGTGGGCAGAACTCAGGCCCCTGGAGCCTACGCAGGTGGAGGAGACCCCGGCCCGAGGGGTGGGCAGGCTTGCTTAGGTGGGAGCCCCTCCCAATGCCCGCAGAGGCCAATGAAGCTGGCGGATGGGGAAGGGGGTTATAATAGTTGCTCTGCCCCTTGTACACTGCTCAACAATGATGCCTAGCTATGGTGTCTCAGGCTTTTTCCACAGGTTGTGGCACCACTTGCTCCTGTCCCTTCAGGCTGTCTTTTCACAGCCAAGAGCTGTCCTCTCCCTGGGTCTGCACTCCAAACCCCTCTTTCCAGCACCCAGCTCCCCTTCACAACAGGCAACTCATGATTCAGGCTGGAATGTGCAGAGCTGCAGTGTAGATCACGCATGCGGTTCTTACTTGGTCCTGCCTTCCACAGACTGTCTGCTGCATTCTCCTTTGATCCCCTGAAGTTCCTTTTCTGTCCCAGCTGATTTCCCCTCCTTGAGGGAGTCTTTCTTAATGTGGAGATCTCTCTGTACCTTCATTTCCCACCAGGGTTGCTGGTCTCTTTTTTGATTCCTCTTTTCTTTTTTCCTCTTTTCTTCTTTCTTTCATTCTTTTAGGTGTCTGAAGTCTACTGTTAATGCTGAGCAGCTGCTCTGTGGGAACTGATCTACTTGTAGATGTGTTATTGATGAACTTGTGGGGAGTGACAAATTCCGCACCCTCCTATTCCGCCATCTTGACCCCCCTCTTCTTTTTTTATTTCTTCATTGAACAGATAAAAATGTGTTCAAAATAATAACAACAATATGTTCAATTATATATGCTTGTATATATGTATGCTTATGTATAAGTGAAATGAGTTACAGCAATGGTACAAGGGATGGGAGGAACGAATTAGCATTATTTTGTTATTATAATGTCCTCACACAATCCGTGATGTAGTACAGTGTTACTTGAAAGTGGACTTGGATTAGTTGTACATTGCAAACTCTAGGGCAGCCACTAAAAAATTAAAAAACAAAACAAAACCAAAAAAAAGTAATGTATAAGAAAGAAAAGTGAATTATATAAAATGCTCAATAAAAACCACAAAAAAACAGAAAATACGTGGAAGGCAAAAACAGAATTAAAGAACAAGGGCAACAAATAGAAAACTATAACAAATCTGACAGGTTTTAATATATCAACAATCACAGTGAACTCAATGGTCTAAACGTATCAGTTTAAAAAGATTGCCAGAGTAGATAAAAAATAGGACCCAACTATATATTGTCTACAAGAAATCCTCTTTAAATATAAACACACATAAATATTAAAAGTAAATGGATGCAGAAAGATAAATTATACTAACATCCATCAAAAGAAAGCAGAGTAGCTATGTTAATTTCTGATAGAACAGACTTCAGACCAAGGAAAGGTATCAGGGATAAAGAGAGGTATTGCCTAATGATAAAGGGGTCAGTTCTCCAAGAAGTCTTAATGATCCTTGACATGTATGTGACTCAGAGTGGAGCATCAAAATACATAAGACAAAAGCTGATAGAACTGCACGTTGAAATAGATGTATCCACTACTGTAGCTGGAGACTTCAACACCCCTCTTTATCAGAAATGGATAGATCCATTTGGAGAGCAAGCAGGCAATTAGTAAGCAAATAGAACATTAAAATTGATGGGGTATATATTCAACTGGACATATGTACAATCAACTGGATACAAGGGGCATCTATAGACTAGTTTATTCAATAACAGCAAAAAGCACATTTGTCTTAGGCTCACATGGAACATTCACCAGGGTGGACCACATCATGGGCCACAGAGTTACCTTAACAAACTTAAAAGAATAGAAATCACACAATATCTATTCTCAGTCAACCACGCAATTAAGGTAAAACTGGTATCAGAACAACAGCTGGAAAAATCCCCAAATAGTTGGATATTAAAAAACATGCTTCTAAATAACACATGGGTGAAAGAAGAAGTCTCAAGAGAAATAACAAATATTTTGAACTAAATGAATATTAAAACATAACTTATCAAATTAGTGGGATGCAGTGAAAGCAGTGCTGGAAGTCCTAGCTAATGTAATAAGACAAGAAACAGAAACAAAGGGCATATATATTGGGAAGGAAGAAATAAAACTGCCTTTGTATGCAGATGGCACGATCATCTATGTAGAAAATCCAAAAGAATTAACAAAATAATCTCCTGGAACTAATAAATGATTATAGCAGGATTACAAGTTCCAATGTTAATATACAAAAGCCAATCATATTTCTATATACCAGTAATGAACAAGTGGAAATTGAAATTCACACACAGCATTGTATACATTAACACCATCAAGAATGAAATATTTAGGTATAAATCTAACAAAGTGTGTATTGAATTTATATGAATAAAACTCCAGAACTCTGATGAACATAGATAAGGAAAAACTAAATAAATGGAGAGATATCCCATGTTCTGGAATAGAAAGAGTCAGTATTTTCAAGACATCAGTTCTTCCCAAAATGATCTATAGATTCAATGCAATCCCAATCAAAATCCCAGCAAGATACTTTGTGAATATCAACAAACCAATTCTAAAGTTTGTATGAAGGGGAGTGGCCAAGATGACAGATTAGGAAGACCCTGAGCTAACCTCCTCCCAAGGGCGCACCCAAATTACAGCTATTACAGAGAAACTATTGATGAGAGTGACCTGAAGACTAGCAGAAAAGATTGTTCACAACTAAAGATACAAAGAAGGAACCACAATGAGATGGGTAGGAGGGGCAAAGACATGGTATAGTCAAGACCCATACCCCCAGGTAGGTGACCCACAGATGGGAGGATAATCACAATTGCAGAAATTCTCCCCAAGGAGCAAAGGGCCCAAGCCCCACGTTGGACTCCCAGGAGGATCCTGCAGTGGGAAGATGAGCTGCCAGAATGTCTGGTTGAGGGTAGGGCTTGCACACAAGAGAACAAGAAGGCTGCAGGAAACAGAGCCCCTGTCTAAAAGGCACACGCCAACTCTCACAGGCTCCAAGCCCCAGTGCAGAGACAGTAATTTGACAGGAGCCTGGGTCAGACCCATCTGGTGATCTTGGAGAGCCTTCCAAAGAGGCAGGATGCAACGGGGGCTCCCCCTGGGGAAATAGACATTTATGACAGCCTATTTGGGGATCTTGTTCTACCACAAGGATACTGGTGCTGGAAAGTGCCATTTTGGAGTCCTCCCTCTAGCCCAAGAGCATCATGGGCTCACCTGCCCGCCAGCCAGTCAGCAGGAGTTCCAGAAGCTCCAGGTCGAGCAGTCAGCCACCTGGGGACACAGCCCAACTCAGGATCTTCATGGTAAACAGAAATTAAACACTTCTGCTCTGGGCAAGACACTGTATTCTACTACAATGGTGGATACAGGCCATTATGAATTTTCCAAACCCAAGACACACTAGAACACCAAGATTGAATTCAGCTGTCAACTATGGTCTCTGAGCAATAATGATGTATATGTAGGTTCATCCCTTCTAACAAATCGTCCCACTCTGGTGGGAGATACTGATAACAGGGGAGGTTATCCTTGCGAGGGGTGGGGGAATATGGAAATCTCTGTACCTTCTGGTCAAGTTTGCTGAGAATCTCAAACTGCTCTAAAAATAAAGCCTATTTTTAAAAATGTGGTCATGAGAGAAGTTAGAAGATACACCAAAAGATTCAGAGACTGACGTACTGGCCTTGTAAATGGAGGGACCGTAAAATGAAGACCCACAAACTCTTCCTTATAAGGTCCTACATCTTTCAGTGTGAGGGACTATCAGGCCTGAAGTTCCTACCTTGGTTGCTAAGATTTCCATGCTTTCCAACTTCTCTTATTGCTTCTTACATATTTAAAGCTTACCCTGTCACTAGTGCTTGAATTACTGAGAGTCTCTATTCCCTGTAACAATAAAAATGTTAAGGAAGATGAAAGAAAAAATAAGAAGGAGTGCTGAGAGAGGAAGAGAAAAAATGGAAAGCATGGTATTTTGGATGTGAAAGAAACAGAATTTCAAGAAATAAATAATTTGTTAGTGTTGTGATGTGTCACAAGTATAGTCAAGTATGAAAAAATTGAAAAGTACCTAACGTACATAAAATTAAAATGCCATAAATGTGTGTGTGTGTGCATGTGTGTGATGAAGTACACACATGTGCATATGCCTACATAGCTGTGGGGTGGCAGTGAGGACAGACAGTGGAGGAGGGGACAGAGTAGGAGTTGATGACAGGGTGCACTGATTTAAATACAGATTTTTAACCCTGACAGTAAATGAACACACATGACCTGAATTTTTAAAGTTTTCCTGTACCTTTAAGAATGTGAAATTTTCAATGAGATGTCTCCAGTCCCGAGATATGTTTCAATTTTGCCTGAACATCACTAACAAAATCATTTCTGCAGATTTCTATAATCTTACTCACTAATAGTTTTCTATTTTGCTATAACAATTGACCACAGCTTTAGTGTCTTAGATGCACACAAAGTGTGTTATCTTGCAGTTCTGTAGGTCAAAAGTCTGAAGCAGGTCTCACTGGGATACAGTCAATATGTCACTGGGCTGTGTCATTTTCTGGAGCCTCTAAGAGAGTCTGCTGGCCCTGGACTTCTAGTCCTTCCTTCATCTGAAAAGTGAGTAATGGTGCACTGTCACATCACATCACTAACTTCCTCCCCTAACTCTTCCTCTGGTTTTAAGGAGCCTTGGGATGAAGTACTGGGCTTCGAAATTAACCCAGGGTAATGTCTCTATTTTAAAACCAGCTGATTGGCAACCTTAATCCCATGACAAACCTTAATTCCCCTTTGAGGTATGACAAAGCCTATCCTGGGTCCTGGTATGAGGATGTGGATGTCTTTGGGAGCTCATCGCTGTGCCCACCACACTCCTGTGTCCACCTTCTAGGGTGTTGCACCAGGTCATCCATTTCAGTCCATTCAACATAGCCTCTAACACTTATTGAGTGCTGCGTGTATGCCAGGCATGTGACGTAACCACACAGAAAACGTGTGTGGGCGGACAAGGAGGGTAGGGGCGTTCACTCTAATTTCTGTGTATCTGAAACCTCCCACCCCTACTTCATCTCAGACGCGCAGTTCACCGAGTTCTCCTCCTGCCCTATGGATTTTTAGCCAAAAGAAAAGATTTCTTCTTCTGGGAAAGACTCTCTGGGGATACAGTTTCTTCCCCACTGCGTGCATATGCCGCATCGTCACTGCTGCTGTGCTTGCGGAAGCTGATAATTCGATTTTTAACGAATAATTATGTTGTTCTCTAATAAGGTAAAAAGTATTATAAATTCTGGAAGTTAATATGGATACTTTTCCAGGAATATTTTGTGCTGAAGTAGGACCAGGCTTCTTTAGGGGGCTTTCTATTTCTGTTTCCAGGTAAACTTCATTATTATTGCTGTTGCTTTGGAAGAAGTGGGATGCTGTTCCCATGGCAACACATAGATGTCAGAAGCCTCCTTCATAGCTCTCACCCTAACTCCTCTTTCTCTCACACTCTCTTCCTCCTTCCCCTTCTTTCCTCCTTCCCGCCTTAAACAAAACATTATCAAGACACTCATATATTCAGAATTCTTTCCCCTCTAACCTTCTTTTCTATAAATACTGTGAAAATAATAAGTACATTTTGCTATAAAATTTCTTTAGAAAACAGTCACTAGGCAAAACAAAGCAGTTCCACATATTTTTCTGCACCTTCAGATTTGGTGTTTAAATTTAAGCGCATGTGAACAAACACCATTCCAGCTCACAGGACCTAGGAAATAAATATTTTATGCAGAAAAAGAATAAATTTTTAAAATGCATATTTATGGCCTATTACTTGAAATTTGGATTTAATGAAAGAATGGAAAGCAAGGACTAAATCAAGATAAAAGCTTTTACCATTCTTCCCAGCAAAGGAATGTCCTTATCATAAACTAACCAGAGCTTGAATTCTTTTCCATTTTCTGAGATCAAGCATTCCATTCACCCGTAGACTTCTTTCTCCTAAGAATATGAATTATTGCCAAGGATGTAGAAGATATCTACAGATCAGAGAGATCGGAGATGCACATTGATCCAGAGGATAAAAGTTCACATCAATTAATTAGAGATAAACCAAGGAACAACCATTTAATGTTTATTTATTTTTCAATGCAGAAAGGGAATTGGTGTTAATCAAAAATTCAGTCTTTGATGAGAATGAACACAGGACAGGACATTAAAATGTCTTTCCTTTAAATTGATACCCTGGTGTTCCTTCATTCTGTGGTACAATTAGTGACTATGATACGGCTGCTTCTGGAGTCACTCGGCACTTGTCTTCCCAGTGAAATGCAGGGAATCCCAGGGCTTGGCTAACCACTCGTGACAGCAGAAACCCACTTCCACCGAAGCGTTTGTGCTGCCTCCTTCAGATGTCCCCTTTCTGTGACTTCTCTCCCTCCTACTACCTTTCCCACAAATATTATTGCTAGCCCAGCCTACATCAGGAGCTGTGTTCTGATGATTCAGAGGTAAAAAGATTCATAAAAGATCTGGTTCCTTCCTCCACAGTTAAGTCAAGTGGGGAGAGAGACATATACGTGGCTTTCAAATATTTGAAAGAATGTTTTGAGTTCTCCATAATAAAAAAAATACACATTATTTTTCAACCTAGTAGACACATACATTGGGGGGGAAATGATTCACAGAGCAGTAATTAGTGTTATGCCTGATACACTCTGATATTTTCTATTTTATTTTTTCTATTACTTTTTTTCATGCCGATCTATTAAATTGTTTTAATCATCCACTATGTTTCAGATCAAAGCTGGAAAAATATGGCCTTAAACAATGTATGCAGACAACAGAATTCCAAAGGACAGGGACATAGTACTTTGTATTTACTATGCAGCCCCAAATGCTTTTCAAACTCCATAGCACAGGTTAGCTAACATAACCCAACATAAACCTGTTGGATGGATGGATGGATGGATGGATGGATGGAAGAAAAGAAGGAATAAACATTTCCAGTAGTCCCTAACACTTCATAAATAATCAGAAAAAAAGCTTTACTAGAGATCGAAGACTCGAGATGAGATATATTTTTTTCAGAGAAAATTATTACCTAACTGCCTGCAAAGGTCCAAAGCCTTGAGACGTCAAGGAATTTCGGGATATAACAAATAAACCAGAATGCCGACTGTGTTCTTTTTCAAGGCGATGAACTCATTTGGCCCCTTAGCTTTATGTGTTACCCGTATGCTGATGATGCCCAGATTTATACCTTCAGCTCCAACCTCGCCCTGAGCACCCAATACTTATTTTCAGCTGTCTCCCTAAATCTCCCCTTGGATACCGAATACTCAAGCCACGCTTAACATTTCCCGAGAAAAAATCCTCTATATCCTACTCTTCCCATCTTACTTCCCTCCCATCTGACATTAACGGAATCACCATCCACACAGTCAATGAGCCAAAATTAAGTCTTCCTTGAGAGCCTTATTTCATAATCTCTACTTGTTATCCATCAATAAACCTTCTGCCTCCATCTTTAAGATCCATTGGAACTGGTGGAATATTCTCATTAGCTCATCTGCTGTCACTTTACCCAAATCACGATAATCTCTTGGCCAGAGGACTGCATTTGTACTTTAACTGATCTCTTTTGCCTCTTTTTTTGTAAGTACTGCCTTTCAAAAAAACCCACAAAGTGTCTAGAGGAATCTTTTTAAAGGGTAAATCTTACCTCCCTTGCTTAATACTCCGCGTTAGCTCCGCATTGCACTTAGAAGCAATTAAAATACTTATTCAATCTGACAGATTCCTCCATATATAATAGTAATGGTGATTAGATTCTAAAGCCAGACCACTTGTGTTAGTAACAGATTCCGCCACTTACCAGCTATACATTTTTCTATATGATCTTGGCTGAGCCATTTATTTTCTCCTTGTTCAGTGTCCTAATTTGCAAAATAGTGATTAATAATAGTACCTTTGTCATAGACATAGGATTAGAAATAAATTAGTTAATGTTTGCTTGAAATAATGTTTGGTCCGTTGTGTATGTTATATGTTATGATTATGTTATTGCCCTTCTTGCTAATAGAATAGCTGTTATTATACACTGTCTGGCTCTGTTGACTTTTAAAATTTTACCTTAAACCAGTCCTCTCTACCCACTCCCAGCAATGTTCCAGCTACTCTGGCCTTTGCTGTCTTGAGGAGGAGATGCAGTCTTTACACTTGTTCTTCTCTCCTGGGACTTCTCTTACCCCGGCTGTTTGTGTAAATTGATCCGTTCAAGTCTTAGCTCAGATATCACTTCGTCTGGAAGGTACCCCCTCACCACCCTACCTGAAGCAGCCCTTATTCCCTCTCCACACTTCAGTCACTCTATTCCATACCCCCTTTAGTTATACTACTTATTTTATTAATTTGCTATTTTGTAGGGAACGGTTTGTTTATTATTCATTCTTGCCCTTGGAAATGTAAGTTTCTTTAATGAAAAATACAACAGTTACTCAGAATGTATTTGTAAAATGACTATGTATGTATGTGTATATATATTTGACTATTTATGTACAATACTGTATACGTATTCATATATTATATATACACCTACATACACGTATATACATATTCAAGTATAAATATATTAAATTCATGAAAGAGAATTGCAAGAGTCATTGCTAGACAGGTTCTATGGCTTTTGGAAAGAGATTCCATTGTATTTCATAAGTCTGGGAGTGCCATTAAAGAAATTAAAGCACGGAAGTAAAGTGATGAGATTTTCAAGTTAGAAAGGACTCTGGCATCAGAGTTGAGAATGGTTTGGACTGGACAACACTGAAGGACATTATATCAGTTAGAGGTCTTTTGAAAAAAATCCATTTGAGATAAGTGTCTAAACTGCTGAGTCAGTAGAAATAAAACTGGGAGCCAGTGTTCAAGAGACGCTGAAGTGCAATTGCTGCTCCCAAGTCCTCACTTGCCAGGAAGCACAAAGGTGTGGGGTTCTGTCTGCTGAAAGGAAGTCAGTTGTGTTTCCACGTGCAGCCAACCCTAATCCGGAGGTCATGAGAGAACAGATGGGGATTAAACACGCCAGTGAGATCGCAGCTCCGGTCTTTTGCTGCCTCTGCCTCAGCCCTTGTGGGTCACCGTGGTCCTGCTCAGCCCACACTCTGCCCACTGCAGGAGTGGGCAGGTTGGTTGGGCCACGAGTGTATTAAATCTGAGACCCAAACTCCTCGCACCCTTCTGGTCCCACCTCTCACTATGACACACAGCACCAAGGTTTTCACTTATTCGAGTTAACTTTCACCCATCCTCTTCTTTCTCCCTTCAGTTCAGCTTCCATTTGGCGCCCCCTGTCAATCAAACGCGTCTGAAATCTAAAGTGTACCATATTCCGATCCTTCTTCAGTAGGCTCTGAGTCCCAGATGCATTCATGAATGGGCTCAGCTTGTAATTTACTCTTTTTCTTAATTGAAGTACAGTCGACTTACAGTGTTGTGTTAGTTTCAGGTGTACAGCAAAGTGACTCATTTATACATACATATATATCTTTTTCAGATTCTTTTTCCTTATAGGTTATTGTAAGATACTGAGTAGAGTTCCCTGTGCTCTACAGTAGGTCCTTGCTGGTTATCTATTTTGTATATAGTCGTGTATATCTGTTAATCCCAAATTCCTAATTTACCTCTCTCCCCTTCTTTCCCCTTTGGTAACCATAAGTTTGTTTTCTATGTTTGTGAGTCCATTTCTGTTTTGCAAATAAGTTCATTTGTATTATTTTTTAGATGCCACATATAAGTGATATCATATAATATTTGTCTCCCTCTGTCTGACTTACTTCACTTAGTGTGATAACCTCTAGGTCCATCCATGTTGCTGCAAATGACATTATTTCATTTATTTTTATGGCTGAGTAGTATTCCATTGTGTGTGTGTGCGTGTGTGTGTGTGTGTGTGTGTGTGTGTATACCGTATCGTCTTTATCCATTCATCTGTGGATGGACTTTTAGGTTGCTTCCATGTCTTGGCTATTGTAAATAGTGTTGCAATGAATATTGAGGTTAATAAGCTACAAAATTTAAAAGACTAGTTGATCCAGAATAGCTTGAGAACCTCAAAGGAGACAATGTTGCCCAACCCCACATGCTGGCCTGTCAGATTCGCACTGTGGCTCTGTCAAAATACAATTAAAGTGGATGTTAAAGTAATTAAGGGATTATGTAGGATTCCCATACTTTTGGATAGATGACTAGATGGATGGTAGAGTTATTTACCAAAAGAGGTATTAATAAGTCATAGATGGGGCAAGGTTTTTTTGAATATTTACTTTTAGGGGCCCTTGAGATATATAAATACGTGTATATCTTCAAGCTAGAGTTACAGATGTGTTTTGTTACATACAGACCCCTATGATATAGGCTCCAAAGCTGTCACATAGCATCCCTATATCTTGTAGGGGAGATGTCAACTTAAACCAAATGTCAACAAGCTACTTAACATATACTTAAAACTAGAAGCCATATTTTCCCCTCTGCTCTAGGTTTTTTCTTTTACTTCACTATGCTACTCACTAATCTCAGAACCTCACTTTCAAGGTAATTTCCCCACACATTTTTCTTGCTTGCTTCCTCTAAAATAAAACTTGTGATTGTTCTCTATCATGACTTTTTTCTCTCAAGAAGACTTGATGCGTGCAATATTAAGAGAGCGGTAGGTAAAGTGAAAGCTACCCAGTCCCACAGACTATATGAGCTCTTCAAGGTCCGTCTGTTGGTCTCAGGAAATGCTGTTAAACATCCATTACTTTGAACCCTATATTACAAATTTTACTTTTCTTATCTCTATACTCACAATTTCTTTGCAGTAATAGCTTTCTCTTAATATGGGTAATGCAATGCATTAACAGTTCTATATTTATTTTTGGCTTTATTGATTTCTGACAAAACCCTAATTATGGGTCATTTGAGGACCGAGAAGAGGTTCATGAACTTCCTTTCACTAGACAAATATTTAGAGATGCAGACATTCCCTGTGTAATCTCCTAACGTAGAACTGGAAAGAATAATTGTCAGGCCACCATAGGTCTCCCACCTTCCTCTGGCAGTGGCTGTTTCAGGGATGATCTCACTCTTAGACAGTGGTCCTTAGAAACCATCAAACGCAAACCTGGCCGAGAAAGTGCACTCATACCTGATAGAACAGAGGAAGCAGTTCAGAGAGTCTGTGGTTGCTATTTCATCCCAACGTCTAGACTCATAAAATTGGGTTACAGTTAGCCACAATCGGGGTTATGCCAAAGCTATTGCCAAGACATGTGGAAACTTAATAGAAGTCCTAGAGGCCTTTGACCAAACGTGATCCTTCTTAACTATAAGAAGGCTACAATGACCCTTTCTGAATGATGTATTAGGCTAACCTTTGGCAGTAGAGCAATCAGGACTGTTCTCAGGGGAGCCCAGCCCTTTCTGTAGATGTACTCACCTCCTTCCACAGAGCCCTGCCTATGCTTCCTTCCTCAGCTTCACCTCGGGAGGAGCGCAGGGCACAGGTCCCAAACCTAAAACAAAACAGAACGAAGAAATAGAAGCAAGTTCATGTTTGCCTCTGATCACATTTTTCATTGTGTCAACGGTGGCCATATGTTCACTTTTTTATTGTAGCAAATCTGAACGTGGTGTTTATATCTTATTTTTTGGAATGATTGATTATCAGTTCTTACATTATACAGTAAAAGAGACAAAAATACTCAAGTGTACTGTTAAAAGTTCTCTTTCTGCTAAAGCCATTGTGAATCACTGTGTGTATAAATGCTAGAGTTCAAAAGCTGAATAAATAAATTGACCTCAAAGTCCATTTGTCTGATTCTCAAAACATATATTTGATTATTCTGAATCTCAAATCTCACAGGTTTGTGTGTGTACGTAACACTGTACTGGAGGTTGTCAATAAACACAGAGAATCTAAATTTGCTTTTTCCCTAATAGAGTACATTCTTGACTCAGTTCAGAAGTTGTAAGAGTGACTTGAGGGCCAGGAAAATGGAGGAAGAAATCATTAAAAACTGTCTTTTTACAAGAATTTGCAATTAAAGTTACCTCAGATGATGCATATTAATTAACCCTATGTTATGGGCAAGGAAGTTCTTACTACTCTCCTTCTAGGGAACCAAGGCTTAGTGGTCGAGAAACTTCCCCAGGTTTTTCTAAGAGGAAGTGGCAACACAAAAACTATCATGGAAGCCTTCTGACTTTTACCTAGTTTCTCCTTCTTTTTCATATTAAATTTGCTTATGTATAATTTCCACTATAAATTACATCTACCTTTAGTGCACAGTTTGATATATTTTGACAAGTGGATACAGTGGCTTCACCACGACAGCCATCAAGATAATAGAATATTTTATCACCCAAAATGTTTTCTTTTGTTCATTTCTAGACTACACGCTCCACTCCAGACTCCAGGCAACCACTGAATTGTTTTCCAGTATAAAAGACTGATCTTTATTCTAGAGCTTTCCATAGATGGAATCATACATTTTGTGACTGGCTTCTTTCACTCAGTCTAATGCTTTCATTACATGTGCTGACCCTCTGCTCCATTTTACTGCTGAGTTGTATTTCACAAGATACGCCGTGGTTTGTCTATCCATCATTCAGCTGCCAATGGACATTTGGTTGTGTGCAAGACATTGTGTGGTGTATTTTTTCATTTATCTTGAGAAAATGACTAAGAGTAGAATGTTTCCCAAAATGGTCGTACAATTTTCCATTCTCACCAGCAAGGTCTGACAGCTCCAGGGGAGACCGGACATGGTTGGTGACCTGCTTTTTGGTCCCAAGTCTGCACCAGTTACCCATCACTGTGTAACAATATGACTACAAAGTTAGCAGCCTGAAGCAGCATACATTTATTTTCTTGTAGTTTCTGTAAGTCAGAAGTCCAGGCGTGACTTTGACTGGTTTTGGGGCACTACAAGCTTCTATAATATAACTCTGTAATCATGTATAAGTAAGCCGATACGTTCCAGCATCTTTGATGTATTTTCATATCACTATTTTAGAATGCTGCCATTCCCATCAGTGTGAAATAGTATGACAATGTGGTTTAACTTGCATTTTATACTATTTTAGTTATAAATTTAACTTTTATCTATGTTTTAACCTCAAAATGCATGGCTACTATTTTTGCTTTTGAAGATCAATGATCTTCATGAGTGTATAAAGATAATAAAAAACACCCTTTATATTCATCTTTATTTTAACTATTTTTGGACCTCTACATTTCTTCTTGTAGATCTAAATGTCTATCTGGCACCATGGTCTTTGTCACTGAAGAATTTTCTTTCACATTCCTTGTAGTGAAGATATGTTAATAATAAATTCTCTTAGCTTTTATATTTCTGAAAATTTTCTCTGAAATAGTCTTTATTTCCCCTTAATTTTCGGAAAGATATTTTCACTGCATATATCTAAATTGACAGGTTTTTGAGGGTTTTCTTTTTCAGTGCTTTAAAAATCCATCTCCCTGTTTTCTGGGTTGCATAGCTCCTGATGGGAAATCTGTTATGTTTATGTGTATCCCTCTATAGCAATATATCATTTTTCTCTGGCAGACTTTAAGATTTCTCTATATCATTTGCACTCAGCAAGCTGATTTTAATATGCCTTGGTATTGTTCGTTTGTATTTATACTGCTTGTAATTCCTTACATTTCTGCCTTAGTAGGTTTATAGTTTTTATCAAATTTGGAAATCATTTATTTATTATTTCTTCAACTAATTTTTCCCATAACTTTTCCTTCTGGGGCTCAAATTACATTTTTATTAGATAGTTTTATATTTCCCAGAAGGTGCTGAGGCTCTGTTAATCTACTTTCAGTCTTTATTTTTCCCCGGCCTCTTCATTTTGGATGGTTTTTAAGGCTGTCTTCAGGTTTAAGAATATTTTCTCCTGCAGTATTAAATTAGCTGTTAATTTCATCCAGTCAAATTTTTATTTCAGATGATGACTTTCAACTCAATAATTCTATTTGTTTCTTTTTTAATATATTTATCCCTTTTCTTCTCACTGCTTGCTTTTTCCTGTAAGCCTTTGAGCATATTGAGTACATTTACAACAACAGGTTTAATGCTCTTCATCACAAATTACATCATCTCTGCCATCTCTACTTCTGTTGCTATAGATTGAATATTTTCTCATAATTATGGGTCATATTTTCATCCAGTCTAGGAATTTTTGGATTGCCTGTTTGACCCTGTAAATGTTATGTTACTGAGTGCTAGAATTTTTTTGTTCTTTTAAAGAGTTTTGGACTTTGCTCTCACAGGTGATAAAGTATCTTACAGATCTATTGTGTCTTAGAAGTTTATTTTTTGTTGTTGTTTGTTTTTTCTTTTAACTGGAGTATTTATTCTACTCAGATTTAATGTAAGACCTGATATTGTCGGGCTTATATTCCACATGTTAGTATTTGTTTTCTCTTTGAATCACTTTTTTAAAGTGTTTTTAAAAGGTAGACCTCCAGTACTCTTTCTGGCTTCTTTAGCCTCAGTAAGGCAGGTCTTTTGGGGGTCTGTGCTAAAGCCTCCATATATCCAAAATTCCTTTCCACTCTGGCTGGTGGAAACAGGAATGATTCTTGCTCCTGTGAGAGTTGGGACAATTTTCTCTTTAATGGTCTCTGGTAACTGTTCTCTCTCTGGAACTATTTTTTGAGGTTGTACTGTACACATGTGTAGACTCAAAGACTCAACAGAACTTTCTATGTAGCTTTCTGGAAATCTTCCTGTTAGTAGCTTTCCCCTTCCTGATACTCTGCCCCACAGATTCTAACTATTTCAGCCTCCCTGAGCTCTGATCTATGTTTCGTAGAGGTCCTGAGAACAGTGTGCTCTGTTTGGACCCCCTTGTCTGTGTCAGTACAAAAATGTCTCCAGCCAGTAACCTAAGGCAGTTTTAAGACTTAGTTTGTTTCTCTTCTCTGAAGGATCACAAGCCTGCACTGTCTACTGTCCCATGTCTGCATACAATTATTCCACATTTTGTCCAATTTTTTATTTGTTGACAATGGGAGGGTAATTCCAGCCTTTATTACCCCCTCATGGCTGGAGTTCATCCTGCATCATTTTGGGCAGAGGCAGTGAGGTGTATGGTAAAGCACACAGACTCTGAAGGAAAATGGCACACAGTTCAATGTCAGTCTACAGGGCACTAATCCCTGAGCTGGAATAGTGGGTTAAGCTTCCTGTGTCTCCCTTTGTTAATTTGTAAAACAAGGATGATAACAATGGTACGTAAACTAATAGATGGTCTGTTATGATTTAATGAGTTAATAGGTACCGAGCTCTTGGAAGAGGGGATGCAGGTAGTGAGCATTGTGTGATTGCTGTTTTTACACCAACTTCTCCATACATCATTTGACCTAGATTCCCTTTCTGTCTGTTATATTAAAGAGAATTGAATCTGCAAGAATTGACAATTAAACCTTTCACTGCAGTTATGCCTGGAGGAGAACTAGAAGAAAGTTTGGGAGTGATCAAAGAGAGCTTTAACATTTATCTGTACTATTTGGATTATTCATGAGACTATATTTTTGTGTTAATTTTATAACTAGACATGTTTAAAAAAAAGAAAAAGCAAGCATATTTCTTTATGGTAGATATTGCTAGCTGACTACCAAATTCCGGGGTTTTATCTTCCTTTTTGTTCACACATCTAGATTTTATTTCCCAGCCTCTTCTGTCATTCGGTGTGGCCATATGACTAATTTCCAGCCAATAAACTTTTACTGAAAGTGTCACACTTCACTTTCGGGCACGGCCAATATAAATGACTCACATGTGCCCTTTTATGACCATTATCTTCTAAATGTCTGATGGCTGGTGAAATGATGACCCTCAGAGTGACCATGGATGAGGTGTGGGAAAGATGATTGATCATCCTCAGTCCAAATTCCTTGAAGGAGGGCCATTTGGACAACTTGTTCTTACAAATATTAATTGAAATTTTATGCAAGTAGTTTGAAAGCTAGGAAGAGGGTCCAAGGCCATCTGACTGAAAAACTTTGTTCTTTAAATAACACAATTAATTGATTTACCTAAAAATAAAAACTCAGAGAGTTTATGAGAAAACAAAATTAGCTCAAGGAAAGGGATTATTATCTAAAATGAGACCAGAAATGGCTACTTGGTAGGGTCAGAATTTCTGGAAGATTCCACATATAAGCAAATCATATGATATTTGTCTTTCTCTGTCTGACTTACTTCACTCAGTATGACAATAGAAAACTAATAAGGACCCACTATAAAGCACAGGGAACTCTACTAAATACTCTGTAATGACCTATATGGGAAAAGAATCTAAAAACGAATGGATATATATTTGTATAACTGATTCACTTTGCTGTACACCTGAAACTAACACAACAATTGTAAATCAGCTCTACTCCAATAAAAACTAATTTTAAAAAATTCTGGATAGAAGATATTCATCTCTAAGACTCTATGACCAAAGATTCAACTCATTCACACTTGAAGGACCAATTTCCAAAATATAAGTTGAGAAGGTGATCTGCATTTTTATATGGAGTCCGTTAAAAGAAATTAACTTTTAATTGGCACCATGGGTAGAAAAGAGAGTTCCTGTGCTCCCAGAACTAACCTTTCAAGTATTAAAACACAGAGCTTCACCTCAAAGAGGCAAATAGGACCCTGGCTTTGGATAGAGTCATACCCGAGGATCTACCACCTTTCACAACTGACCAAGACCTCCCCTGCCTACATTCTCTCATTTGAAAAAGAGAAGCTAATAAAAGATCCCTCATTTAGAGGATAAACAAAAAAGTATCCCCGTACTTTAAATACCTTTTTAAGCTCGTACCACACAAGATGCTAGAAGATCAAGGATTCTCCCGTGGAGAGGAAACCTGGGTTCATATTCTATGCATACTTCAAATGATCTGTAATTTTGGAAAGGCCTTCTGTCCTCTCACAGAGCACGCTGTGGAGCCGATGTTTTGTATACCTTGCCAATATATTGCCTTTACTGTATTTGACCAAAACTAGTGCTTCAACTCAAGGCTGTATATTTTTCTTAGGGTTAAAGAGGCCTAAGGCAATGTTTCGCGACTCGTGGTGGGAGGGAATCCCACAAAAGTTATGGCCCTATCTGGTAAATCCTGCTAATGAAGAGTTCATTTGGAAAAAAAAAAAGTGTTTTTTTCCAGACTTCAGAGTTACACTACTGCTTCGATCGTATCGTTCAAACTCTGAAAACAAGAACAGCCTTTGTTCTAACGTTCTTGAGCCTCTTGATATTTGGCAAAATGTCAAGGGCATCAAAAGCATTCATACAACCTTTCTGTTGTTGCTTTTTATCTCCTCACATACAGATTTCACAGAGAATGAAATATTTTGAGGATTACTCTGTTTTCATCCCTCTTTATGTAGAAACCTTGGGTCCTTAAATGCAGCAATGCTCAAAGGATAGCATGCTGTAAATCCCCCAGTGCTTCAAAATCTCAGTGGTATGTATTTTCATTTTATTGTTTGACACAAGTTCAATAATCGTAACTCAAGCATGTCCTTTACTAGAACAACACAGCATCTCTGTTAGCCGAAAAGGATTCTTCTATCATTAGAGATGAATAGGAAAATGATCCCATAAATAAGAGAAATTTAAAACTGTGTTAAAAAATCAAGATTGCTTTTGATTTCTCATATGCAAATAATGCATTTCCCTATTGGATTCTTGTGATCAATTCATTGACACCACAGTAACATAAGTAGATGAACACCTAAATACAGAATATTACCATAACATTTATGAGAATGCGAAGTAGAACTAAATAATGGAGTTAAAATATTCAAAGGAGAAAGATCACAGGGGAAATTAAGGGAGAAAAAAGAGGAAGTATGTTCTCCTTATTTGGTTTTAGAGCTTTAAAATAAATATGTTTGTCCCAAACGCAAGTTTTAATTACCCAAGCATTTTAAAATCCCATCAAGTTTGGAAGAATTGACATGTAAGAAGATATATCCTCTGTGGGACTGGGAAGGGCTATTGCATGAAGAAGAAATATGTGAACTAACAAAATCAAAACTTCATTCATGCAAAAATTGCCAAAAACTAAACCATGATATTCTTCATGGGACATTGTAAAATATGCTCACGTCATGATATTTGCAGGGCATTTATTTGACCATGAAAACCAACATCAATAAAAATTGACAAACATTGAGTATTTCCACCTTTAGGGTCTCCTTAACATCTACTTAAAAAGCTTCATTTTATAAAATCAATCTGGGGTTTGATTCTGCCTTTAGATCTATATACCCAGCCACCCCCCAGAATAAAATTAAAGTCATTTATGTTTAAAATTAATTAGAGAATGGGTCAATTTACTCATTGTCATTTATTCATCATTTTGACAGTGAACTTTAGTGCTTCTGCAGCTTAAAAGCTATGAGAAAAACACTCATACATTGACAAATGAAAATAATTATTCTGTAGATCAATAATTTATTATGAACTTAAAGTTATAGTAGAAAGTCATGTCATATACATGGAAGCTATTCTCATTGTCAGTGTTTATTTTACATGAAAACTGGATAACCATAATTTAAAAGACCGCTATAGGGCTTCCCTGGTGGCGCAGTGGTTGAGAGTCCGCCTGCTGATGCAGGGAACATGCGTTCGTGCCCTGGTCCAGGAGGATCCCACATGCCGCGGAGCGGCTGGGCCCATGAGCCATGGCCGCTGAGCCTGTGCGTCCGGAGTCTGTGCTCCGCAAAGGGAGAGGCCACAACAGTGAGAGGCCCGCGTACCGAAAAAAAAGAAAAAAAAAAGATAAAAGACTGCTATAAAAGATGATTTTGGTCTTCCAAACACACACATGCATGCTATATTTTGTATGACCACAACGCTATGAGATTAGCAATGAAATACGGGGAAAAAAACGTAAAAAACACAAACAAGTGGAGGCTAAACAATACGTTACTAAATAACCAAGAGATCACTGAAGAAATCAAAGAGGAAATCAAAAAATACCTGGAGACAAATGACAATGAAAACACGATGATCCAAAACCTGTGGGAGGCAGCAAAAGAAGTTCTAAGAAGGAAATTTATAGCTATACAAGCCTACCTCAAGAAACAAGAAAAATCTCAAATAAACAATCTAACCTTACACCTAAAGGAACTAGAGAAAAAAGAACAAACAAAACCCAAAGTTAGCAGAAGGAAAGAAATCAAAGGTCAGAGCAGAAATAAAAGAAATAGAAACAAAGAAAACAATAGCAAATATCAATAAAACTAAAAGCTGGTTCTTTGAGAAGATAAACAAAATTGATAAACTATTAGCCAGACTCATCAAGAATAAGAGGGAGAGGACTCAAATCAATAAAATTAGAAATGAAAGAGGAGAAGTTACAACAAACACCACAGAAATACAAAGCCTCCTAAGAGACTACTACAAGCAACTCTATGCCAATAAAATGGACAACCTGGAAGAAATGGACAAATTCTTAGAAAGGTATAACCTTCCAATACTGAACCAGGAAGAAATAGAAAATATGAACAGACAAATCACAAGTAATGAAATTGAAACTGTGATTAGAATTCTTCCAACAAACAAAAGTCCAGGACTAGATGGCTTCACAGGTGAATTCTATCAAACATTTAGAGAACAGCTAACACCCATCCTTCTCAAACTCTTCCAAAAATTTGCAAGGGAAGGAACACTCCCAAACTCATTCTATGAGGCCACCATCACCCTGATACCAAAACCAGACAAAAACACTGCAAAAAAAGAAAATTACAGACCAATATCACTGATGAATATAGATGCAAAAATCCTCAACAAAATACTGGCAAACAGAATCCAACAACACATGAAAAGGATCATGCACCATGATCAAGTGGGATTTATCCCAGGGATGCAAGGATTCTTCAATATACGCAAATCAGCCAATGTGATACACCATATTAACAAATTGAAGAATAAAAACCATATGATCATCTCAAGAGATGCAGAAAGAGCTTTTGACAAAATTCAACACCCATTTAGGATTAAAAAAACTCTCCAGAAAGTGGGCATAGAGGGAACATACCTCAACATAATAAAGGCCATATACAACAAACCCACAGCAAATGTCATTCTCCATGGTGAAAAACTGAAAGCATTTCCTCTAAGATCAGGTAAAGGACAAGGACGTCCACTCTCACCACTCTTATTTAACATAGTTTTGGAAGTCCTAGCCACGGCAATCAGAGAAGAAAAAGAAATAAAAGGAATACAAATTGGAAAAGAAGAAGTAAAGCTGTTACTGTTTGCAGATGACATGATACTATACATAGAGAATCCTAAAGATGCTACCAGAAAACTACTAGAGCTAATCAATGAATCTGGTAAAGTTGCAGTATACAAAATTAATGCACAGAAATCTCTTGCATTCCTATACACTAATGATGAAAAATCTGAAAGAGAAATTAAGGAAACACCCCTATTTACCACTGCAACAAAAAGAATAAAATACCTAAGAATAAACCTACTTAGGGAGACAAAAGACGGGTATGCAGAAAACTATAAGACACTGATGAAAGAAATTAAAGATGATACCAACAGATGGAGAGATATACCATGTTCTTGGATTGGAAGAATCAGTATTGTGAAAATGACTATACTATCCAAAGCAATCTACAGATTCAATGCAATCCCTATCAAATTACCAATGGCATTTTTTATGGAACTAGAACAAATCATCTTAAAATGTGTATGGAGACACAAAAGACCCCGAATAGCCAAAGCAGTCTTGAGGGAAAAAAGTGGAGCTGGAGGAATCAGAGTCACTGACTTCAGACAATACTATAAAGCTACAGTAATCAAGACAATATTGTACTGGCAGAAAAACAGAAACATAGATCAATGGAACAAGATAGAAAGCCCAGAGATAAACCCACACACCTATGGTCAACTAATCTATGACAATGGAGGCAAGGATATACAATGGAGAAAAGACAGTCTCTTCAATAAGTGGTGCTGGGAAAACTGCATAGCTACGTGTAAAAGAATGAAATTAGAACACTCCCTAACACCATACACAAAAATAAACTGAAAATGGATTAAAGACCTAAATGTAAGACTGGACACTATAAAACTCCTAGAGGAAAACATAGGAAGAACGCTCTTTGACATAAATCACAGAAAGCTCTTTTTTGATCCACCTCCTAGAGTAATGGAAATAAAAACAAAAATAAAAAATTGGGACCTAATGAAACTTCAAAGCTTTTGCACAGCAAAGCAAACCATAAACAAGACGAAAAGACAACCCTCAGAATGGGAGAAAATATTTGCAAACGAATCAATGAACAAAGGATTAATCTCCAAAATATATAAACAGCTCATGTAGCTCAATATTAAAAAAACAAACAACCCAATCCAAAAATGGGTAGAAGACCTAAATAGACATTTCTCCAAAGAATACATACAGATGGCCAAGAAGCACATGAAAAGCTGCTCAACATCACTAATCATTAGAGAAATGTAAATGAAAACTACAATGAGGTATCACCTCACACCAGTTAGAATGGGCATCATCAGAAAATCTACAAACAACAAATGCTGGAGAGGGTGTGGAGAAAAGGGAACCCTCTTGCACTGTTGGTGGGAATGTAAATTGATACAGCCACTATGGAGAACAGTATGGAGGTTACTTAAAAAACTAAAAATAAAATTACCATACGATCCAGCAATCCCACTACTGGGCATATACCCAGAGAAAACCACAATTCAAAAAGACACATGCACCTCAATGTTCATTGCAGCACTATTTACAATAGCCAGGTGATGGAAGCAACCTAAATGCCCGTCAACAGATGAATGGATAAAGAAGATGTGGTACATATATACAACGGAATATCACTCAGCCATAAAAAGGAATGAAATTGGGTCATTTGTTGAGACGTGGATGGATCTAGAGACTGTCATACAGAATGAAGTAAGTCAGAAAGAGAAAAACAAATATCGTATATTAACGCATATATGAGGAGCCTAGAAAAATGGTACAGAGGAACCGGTTTGCAGGGCAGAAATTGAGACACAGATGAAGAGAATGAACGTATGGACACCAAGGGGGGAAAGCAGCGGGGGTGTGGTGGGATGAATTGGGAGATTGGGATTGACATGTATACACTGATGTCTATAAAATTGATGACTAATAAGAACCTTCTGTATAAAGAAAAGAAAAAAGAAAATGACATCTATGTTGATAAAAGAAAACAAATGTCCAATAAATAAATAAATGAAGGACAACCTGACTTTTCCATAAACCTATTACAAACTGTACAATGTGAGATGTACAAAACAAATTGCTCCTGATACCATGTTTCTTCTCCTTTTGGCTTCTCAGTGTGGTGACAATACCAGGGAGATAGAGACTAGTTTGACTTTCAGAATCCTATTCAATTCTATTGGCCTCATGTTATCTATATAGATGTTGCTATGACAGAAATAGGTGATGTTTAATTAAACCTTAAAGCAAAAAAAAAGACTGAACAAGACGTGTTTAAATGATGACTTAATCATTCCACCCAAGACATGGAAATATATCCAGACATGGAATCTGACCCTATAATCTTCTCTTAAGAGTCTTTTCAGATTTGTGTCCTATGCACAACTACCCCAGCCTCACAACTGATGCAACTTTCTTTTAAAATTAAGGATTGGACAATAGTTTTTATTGTTATAAAACTATTAGACATTATAATGTTATACATTATTCAGATATGGTACACTTTTCTTGTGGGGCTATTAGTCATCTGTCTTTGAAATATAGTCTAGCACCAGGAGAGCTTGTTAAACCCAGTAAAGGAGGAAAGGGTTCTGAGATACAGGCAACCTGAAGACAGCTCATCTCTCATCACTCCCAGCTCCAAGCCATCTGCCACCTCTGCTTAAAGCTGCTCCTGGGACCTGTGAGCAGCTGAGCACAGGGGGAGGTGTGGCCTCTGGTGAACTCCAGCAGAGAGGACTGGAATAGAGTTTTGTCCAAATGAGCTAGGTAAGTGTCTAAAGAACCAGCTTGAAGCCTTGGGAAAGGATCGTAAAGAATAATTCTCCAAAACAGACAAAATCATGAATCTCATACAAATTCAAATTTAACATGTGTCACATTCCACTTTATAAAGAAAAAAAAAAAATTGCCCTGGATTCTAGTTCAGGGTTTAGTCCAGAGTCCTACACCCCAAGGCAATTTTCTTAAACTTCCTAAATACCCCTGTTTCCTCTGTTGTAAAATAAGTACAATATAACTCCTGCCTAGTTCTCTATGCCAAGGGTTGCTAAGAGACTAAAATGTAAAAATATCTGGGAAAGTGGTTCTAAAACTATAAAGTTTTCTACAGAAATAAAATGTGAGAAACCTTAAATTGTTAGGAAAAATTTTGCTTCATAAATTAGCAAGTATAATTTGTTTGAAATACAAAATAAATCTTTTTCCCTCAAACCAAAAAAAAAATTTAACATGTGTCTAAAATTTCATCGAATTAATAATTGTTGCTGTTTAATTAATTAATACAGAAAAGAGAAAACTGCCACATGGTTAAAAAGAGAACTGATAAAGTAGCCCACACTTATAATCAGATAAGGAATGTGGAAATGAATTTACAAAGGGATGAGCAACTGGCAAAACTAGTCAATATTCTCAGGGCAATAACTAATTGCATTCCATCTGACACCATTTGCATTTCAATGGACAGAGATTATTTGCATTACTCTCTCTCTGTAGTTATAAAGTAGCACCCTCAGAGATAAAGACAGACACAATGCAAATGGGAGAGCTCATCAGGGCCCCTGCCACCTTTCAAAGTCTTGCACAATTCTCACTTACAATGAATAAACACAAATAATTCAATCTTAAAAGGAAAAAAAAATAGACTATCTTGGAATAGAAAACAGAAAATAGATAAAATCCCAGAAACAGGTGAAATATAGTATAGTAGAAACCTTAATAACATTATCGAGCTGGGAGTATTGAATCATTTAAGAAAACAAAAGACTGGGGTTGATGGAAGTGGATATATTAGCTTTCCAAAGTTCTCCTCAGGAGAAAAGGCAGGGAGGGGAGATGTAAGAAGTGAACATTGTCAATGAAAAAATGTTGCTGCCATATATCAGTAAACAAAGGATGTTGGCAGCCATCAAGCCATCACATTATAGTCACCCCAACGGTGAGCCCTGAAGGAACTCAGGACGGTAAAAAGATGCCCACCATCAAGCCATCAGCCACTAAAGTACCCCACGCCGCCCCAAACACACACAGGGTGCACCCCGAGGAGACTCAGGACAAGAAAGCACAGGACACTGGCCCCAGGTAGCTGAGGCGCACATCAAAGGAATGATTTCAGTGAGCCCAGACACTTGCATCTTCCTGTACATAGAAAAGCACTAAGTTCCTTAACTTGAGATGTCTGGTTTTCTTTAAACAGTCATATTTTGATGTTCTGACTACCTGGTCTTTGTTGCAAAAACTCCTATATATCCTGGATCCTCCCTGACCTCTTCGGAGCAGTCCCTCCGAGCTAGTCTGAGAGGCTGCATCCTGGGCTTAAGTCCTCAGTTTTGCAGGTCACATAAAACATGTCTCAACTTTAAGGTTCTGCATTTTTTCCCAGTCAACAACATATTCTAAAAATCTCATTAGATAAAGCTGGAAGAGAATAAGGAGGAAATGGGACATTTTGCTTGAGAAATTACAAGCATCTAGGTGAGGTAGTTGCTATCTTCTTTCCAAATAATAATAGAAAAATATATTTTTGCATACCAGGAATAGGGGAAAGGGAGAAAACTAAAAGGAGCATAGGTCGATGATCATTCTTATTTGTCCCCATGACCACACTTGGGCCACCATATAGCCACATATTTGGACCAGTAGCTAAACTCCAACTTACTGACAGATAATCGTCAAGGAACAGACAAGAGGAAGAATTGGGAGCTTGGTTTCCATTAAGAAAATCATCTGTCCTGAGTCGCCTTAGAGTGAGGGTAGGATTTCTCTGTTTGGAATTTTTTTGTTTGGTTTGTTTTGGTTTTGTCCAGATATTAAAAATTGTTCCGACATGAAGAACATGAATAGAGTATTGCTGTCATATCACATCTTGATGTTGTTTACCTTCTGCTCAGGATGCATACGAACTGGTCTCCAGGTGATTTTAGGAGTTAGATCTCAGGAATCAAGGCTAATCAGGGGATAGGCCATCTCACAAAACAGACAAGGTGAGTTTGTTGGATGCACATGTCAGATTTAGGAGCCAAGCTTAGGAAAACCCAAGGAATATAAAGATGGCTTTAAGTTTCCAGCTAATGCAAACTGCTATAATTTGAGTATAACTTGTGCAGTTGCAAAGTTGCCAATATTGAGTGCTACAGCATTTAACATCAGGGAAATGCGACTCAGGCACAGATGGGTCCTCAGGCTTCAAGGGGACAAATCCTTAAATTTAAATAACTGAGAATAATTACATTGTTTTGTCTCAAGTTGTAAGGAATATATCACATTCTTTCAAATAGAGCTCTTTGTCTCCTATAATTACACCTTCTGGAAGAGCGGTGCAAAAAATACTGAAGCATAAACATTAAAAATAAATTAAATCAAAACATTGTATTCACTGGGTTGACACCCAATCCATGTCAAGAGTTCTCTAAACATGTTGTTGAAAACCAGTGTATCACCCATAAGGTCCTTTCTTCCAAGTGGCCACCTCTTCCTGTGAATCATTTAAGCAGTGCCTCTGTGACAATGTTTTCAAAGCATCTTCCAATTCCTCAACTTCTATGAACTGTGCCACCATAAGAGTGAAGAATAGGCAAGAAGGAGGAGAAACTTGCTGACAGGTATTTGGAGTCAGCAACAACGGGAAAGGGAAATATGCCACCTGAAAGTATGAATGGCCTAGAATGAAATGAGCTATTTGGAACTCTGCCATGTGGGGTGAAGGTTCCCGGCATGTTAGGCAAGATAAGAATTCACCTTGCTTAATGACACAGCTCTGTTCTAAAGTCCTGTGAGGACTGTAACAGCAACAGTTTTCCCACTTCTCCAGGCAAACTAGAAGAAGGAACTCCTCTGCTTAAATGTCCCTCAGGATGTTTGCCTGAACAGAAAAACAGCTTGGAGACCCTGGATTCTCTCCTATGCCGACGTATCCTTCTAGAGCCCAACTCAAGTGCTTGTCTGAACATCTCTGCCCTCTGAGAACCTAGATCCAGCTATAGGCACTGCCACCAGTAGAGGAGTGAGGTAGCCGGGTGGTAAGGAAGAGGTCTGTCCCACGACACTGCTCGCAGCGATGCTGTCAGGACCTCCCGCAGGCATCCCAGTCCATTCCTCTGCAGGCTCGTGTTCAATACCAGGAGACTCAATGCAGGAAGAGGGCCAGAAAATCCAGTTGGGCTCATGAAGCCCAGCGCCACACTGACGTGGGCCCAGTGGTTTCTGGAGTGAAGAAGCCTGACTCCCTGCACATTCCCTCACGCTCCCATCCAAGTCCAGCAGTGGAGATGCTCGAGGTCCTCTTGCCTTGGCGAGGGGACACAGGAGTCGACCGAGGAAAACTGTTTGGCCCCGTGAGGAATGGCACTGTCAGTGTCTGTCTCGAATGGAGCCTAGTCAGGAAGTGGTCTGGAAGTATACGGTCAAGGTCACCTCATGAAGATGTATGGCAGGTGGCTCTCAGGAAAAATACTAAGTCTGGATCATCCACGTGGCAGCTTTGCGTAGGGAGATGACAGCTCCGAACTGGAACTGACCTGCCTTCCACGTGCTTGACCACAGCAGTGATGAGGGTGGCCAGTACACGTAGCGGGAGTGGTGGGTTTAAAGAGAAGGGATTGTTTTTCCGCTCGGTGTTTCCTTTGTCCCTGGGCTGCCCAAGCTGAACAGTAACCACTGCTTTCAAGGAACCAGCTCCACCTCGGCTGCTTTGGTTCGGAGTTCGTTTCGTCCCTAGCTGTGAGTGCCTTTTGGTCTGGAAGGTTGGCTTGTCCCATCATATCCACAGCTAGGACATTCTCTCTGTAATTTCGAATTGTCCTTGCTCTACATTAGCTAAAAGAGAATGTCTTTGATCACTAGAGTTATCACTGTTGGATTGTTTCCACTGTGAGTTCCTAAACTTCTTCCCTTCATAATATGAAAACAACTCATGTTAGAGATCCTTTCAACATGAAAGGTTTGTAGTTGAGACATGACATATATTTTATTGTTTATAATAAAAATAATCTATACAAATGTCCTGGGTGTTAATTTTAATATTTGCACAAGAGCTGTTTTCCATGATATGTTAACACCTACAATTTCACTAACTGATGGTGTTATTTTTTATTGAGATTCAGGAGCCTGGGGAGCTATTTGCTCTTTTTTGTTTATTTTCATTCTTCTTTCCCTGAAGCGAGAGACTTTGTATGGCCTTCAGTGCAAAGACTTTACACCAATTCTTTGTATTACACTTGGTTGCCTCTTGGCTATATAACATCTGAGTGCAAATCTCTGAACTCTTTAACAAAGTATAGTAGAGAATAAATCATATTGGGTAAAAAACAAAACAAAACAAAACACAGAAGCAAGTCATCTGCAATCAGCATCGCCATGGTCAACATTGAAGCATATTTATAAAAATCCTTGTGCATGTTTCTATGAAAGAAACTACTCAACCCAACCCAAAAAGGAGTTCTCTGTGTTTAAAAACTACCATACAATTATAAAATTTAATGTTTAAATTTCTAAAGAACGAGTGTGATCATAATTTATATATAAATTATAGAATATATATATATAAAATGCATATTATATATATTATATATGCAAATTATCCATTCCAGGCAACACACATTGGCTCTCTTATCTTTGTGTCTATTTCATAGGGACGGGGTCAGAATAGGTGTCTACCTTCTCCGGGAAAACAGTGAGGCGTTTGCAGGGGCATCTGGAACCCAGATGTTCAGTCAAGCAGTAAATGACGTTTTGCTCCCAAAAAGGAGAAGGGAAACTTTTCCTGAAACTGAAAAATTGGAATAGGCTTCTCCACTACAGTTTCATATAAACAGATCTCTCTCCTCACAGCTGGAAATCAAATACAAATCCCCTTAAGTATTTTTTTTTGTCTGTTTTGAAAAATTCTACTATAAAGAAAATACCTAATTTTTTTTTAACATCTTTATTGGAGTAAAATTGCTTTACAATGTTGTGTTAGTTTCTTCTAAATAACAAAGTGAATCAGCTATACGTATACATATATCCCCATATCTCCTCCCTCTTGCATCTCCCTCCCACCCTCCCTATCCCACCCCTCTAGGTGGTCACAAAGCACTGAGCTGATCTCCCTGTGCGATGTGGCTGCTTTCCACTAGCTATTTTACATTTGGTAGTGTATATATGTAAATGTACCTCTCTCACTTCATCCCAGCTTACCCTTCCCCCTCCCCGTGTCCTCAAGTCCATTCTCTACGTCTGCGTCTCTATTCCTGTCCTGCCCCTAGGTTCTTCAGAACTTTTTTTTTTTTAGATTCCATATATGTGTGTTAGCATATGGTATTTGTTTTCTTCTTTCTGACTTACTTCACTCTGTAGGACAGACTCTAAGTCCATCCACCTCACTACAAATAGCTCAATTCCATTTCTTTTTATGGCAGAGAAATATTCTGTTGTATATATGTGCCACATCTTCTTTATCCATTCATCTGTCGATGGACACTTAGGTTGCTTCCATGTCCTGGCTATTGTAAATAGTGTGCAGTGAACATTGTGGTACATGACTCTTTTTGAATTATGGTTTTCTCAGGGTACATGGCCAGTAGTGGGATTGCTGGGTCGTATAGTAGTTCTATTTTTGTTTTGTAAGGAACATCCATACTGTTCTCCATAGTGGCTGTATCAATTTACATTCCCACCAATAGTGCAAGAGGGTTCCCTTTTCTCAACACCCTCTCCAGCATTTATTGTTTGTAGATTTTTTGATGATGGCCATTCTGACTGGTGTGACGTGATACCTCATTGTAGTTTTGATTTGCATTTCTCTAATGATTCGTGATGTTGAGCATCCTTTCATGTGTTTGTTGGCAATCTGTATATCTTCTCTGGAGAAATGTCTATTTAGGTCTTCTGCCCATTTATGGACTGGGTTGTTTGTTTTTTTAATATTGAGCTGCATGAGTTGCTTGTATATTTTGGAGATTTTCCTTTCTCAGTTGCTCTGTTTGTAAATATTTTCTCCCATTCTAATGGTTGTCTTTTCGACTGCTTTATGGTTTCTTTTGCTGTGCAAAAGCTATTAAGTTTCATTTAGGTCCCATTTGTTTATTTTTGTTTTTATTTCCAATTCTCTAGGAGGTGGGTCAAAAAGGATCTTGCTGTGATTTATGCCATAGAGCGTTCTGCCTATGTTTTCCTCTAAGAGTTTTATCGTGTCTGGGCTTACATTTAGGTCTTTAATCCATTTTGAGTTTATTTTTGTGTATGGTGTTAGGGAGAGTTCTAATTTCATTCTTTTACACGTAGCTATCCAGTTTTCCCAGCACCACTTATTGAAGAGACTGTCATTTCTCCATTGCATATTCTTGCCTCTTTTATCAAAGATAAGGTGACCATATGTGTGTGGGTATTTCTCTGGGCTTTCTGTCCTCTTCCATTGATCTATATTTCTGTTTTTGTGCCTGTACCATACTGTCTTGATTACTGTAGGTTTGTAGTATAGTCTGAAGTAAGAGAGCCTGATTCCTCCAGCTCTGTTTTTCTTTCTCAAGATTGCTTTACCTCTTCGGGGTCTTTTGTGTTTCCATACAAATTGTGAATTTTTTTGTTCTAGTTCTGTGAAAAATGCCACTGGTAGTTTGATAGGGATTACTTTGAATCTGTAAATTGCTTTGGGTAGTATAGTCCTCTCCCTGCGCTCCGACCGAAGCCCGAGCCTCAGCTCGCAGCCCCGCCCACCCTGCTGGGTGAGCAGACAAGCCTCTCGGGCTGGTGAGTGCCGGTCGGCACCGATCCTCTGTGCGGGAATCTCTCCGCTTTGCCCTCCGCACCCCTGTTGCTGTGCTCTCCTCCACAGCTCTGAAGCTTCCCCCTCCGCCACCCACAGTCTCTGCCCGCGAAGGGGCTTCTAGTGTGTGGAAACCTTTCCTCCTTCACAGCTCCTTCCCACTGGTGCAGATCCCATCCCTATCCTTTTGTCTCTGTTTATTCTTTTTTCTTTTGCCCTACCCAGGTACGTGGGGGGTTTCTTGCCTTTTGGGAGGTCTGAGGTCTTCTGCCAGCGTTCAGTAGGTGTTCTGTAGGAGTTGTTCCACATGTAGATGTATTTCTGATGTATCTGTGGGGAGGAAGGTGATCATGTCTTACTCCTCTGTCATCTTGAAGGTCCTCTTGAAAATACCTAATTTTTAATCCTTTCAAGGGACAAAGGAGAGTGAGGCCTAGGAAGACAGATCCAGGGAAGGAGCCCCAGTGTCCGAGAATGTGCTTGGGCTGTTGGGGTAGGAAATTCCAAGATCTCAGAAGCTGGAGTGGGGATCTGGGGGATGGGGGGAAGGTGGTATCTGTGTGGGTACAGCCCAGGACCATGCGGACTCCTCCTGGGGCAAGTGAGCCTTCGAGATGTGAGGTCCAGGGAGGGGCCTTCTTACAGGGTCAAAGGATGTCTCTAACTACAGTTCATATTGGATTCAATAGGGTCTATGTAAAATATTGTTTTATTTTAATGAAATTAAACTAAAACATTTTTTAAATATTAGAAAAGTATCATTTATATAATTTCTTACCTGTTTTGCAAGTAAAAATAAAAACATCTTAGTGAAAAAACTACATATGGATACATATGAGATTTTGCCATGTATCTGGGCATTCTTCAAAATACTGCGTTGGTCCATTATACAATGGTCCATATATATCCACTATACTTACATTATATTGGCATACGATACATGAATGACATCATGCCAATCAGACTGCATGAGCAAAGAGTAGCCAAAGGTAAAAGGTATTGATAAGACAGGTGCACTCCAGAGGCTGGAAGATAAAACATATAATGATGCAAAGACCTACACATCAGTGCAGTTTTATGGGTCTAGTGGTCTGGACACACCCAGACATCCACTGCAAAGTAAAGGACCAGTCACCGCATATCCTACTTCTACCTTGAAAAATAAAGTACAGTACCGGGTGGTCATCTTCAGCCTGTGACCCATTTACTGAGCGACATGGAAGTCTTTTGTCCTTTGTGACCCATTTACTGAATGACAGGGAAGTCTGTTGTCCTTTAGTGAACTCAGAACAAGAAGGGGCTTTTCACCTGACCTGGCTGTGGGACAAGCTGACCTCCTGCTTGGCCAGAGGACCTGGAAGAAAATATGGTTTCAGGTACCTGTGAGGGAAAAGACGTCATGTAGAGGTCAGAGCAGAGGAGCATCACAATTAGATACTTAGGATTCTTTAGCAAGCCCAGCGAGCTACAGCAGAGGATTATACATCATTTAAAAATCAGCTCTTGCCCTGCTTCTGGGTTTTGATGGAAACAGAGCAGCTGATCATTAGCCATCAAGAGACTGTGCAGCCAGCATGGCCCCAAGAAGCTGGGTTCTGTGACACCTGCAACGTTTTAAGGCCAGGCAGACTTAGCAGCGCTTATCAGAAGATAGAACCTTTACATCAGGACCAGGCAGAGCTAGAAAGCGCACAAAGCCTGCAGGAGCAATTGGTCCAAACCCTTTCCTCCGCCATCATTCACTGCCCCAGTGCCTCTGCCTCAGCTCACCCATGTAGGTATCCTTATAGCCACATGATGGAACCTAAAGGTCTCAGCTGGATCAGGGAATGAGTTGGCTCGGTATGTGAGTAAAAATCGAAAATGGACTGTGGCTGCGCCATGGCCATGAAAGACAAGGGTGAGGAGAAACCCACCGAAGGGGCTTTAATCGTTTCACCTGGTCATCCACTTTGTAGACAGGAAAAACATACGTTGACTGCAGGAAACATACATTGACTCAGAGGTGGTGGTTAATGGCTTGACTAACTGGACAGGGGCCTAGGAGCAGATGAGAATACCGAGGAAAAGAAAAGTGAGGAAGATGTTTAAGGATCTTGACCTGTGAAGACCTTGCATCACTGCCCAGAGGGCATCCAGCACTGCAGTATGAACCAGCCAAGTAGACGGAACGACCAGACCAGTGGACATCACCTTGCCGGCATCATGACAGCTCCAATGCCGGCCCAGTGGGCATCTCATGGAGTGGCCATGGTGGTGGGGATGGAAGCTGTGCATTGCAGCTCACCTTCTACCTGCCCCCAGCCTTGGACCTCTCACCCCCTCACTGGTGTTACTGAGGCCCATCCTCAGTGAACTGCCTGAACCTGCATCTCCATCTCAGAGGCTGTTTCTTGGGTAACCTGGACCAACACAATGCTCTTCTGTCCTGTCTTCCTGCATCTCTCCCTTCTCCCTCCCTCTCTTCTTTCCTTTCTTTGTTCCTTCCTCCGTGTGTGCAGGACAACATCTCTAGACCAGGAGGAGTGGTCTAGATCCTACTGGGAAATATTTCATCTGTGTCCAGCAATGAGTATCTACTGGTCAGTGATACTATGCTAAGGGGGAAAAAAAAAACCCAACAACTTAGCAAGGGTTGGGCAAACTTTTTACTGTAAAGGGACAGGTAGTAAATATTTTAGGCTTTGCAGACCATGTGGCCTCATTACAGTTACTCACGTCTACCTTTTTCGTGCACAAGTAGCCACAGACAATCGGTAAACAAGTGAGCTTGGCTGTGTTAGGATAAAGGTTTATTTATAAAAAAACAGGTGGCAAGCCAGATGTGGCCCACTAAGCACAGACTTGTTTAAAGCATTGGAGACAGAGTGGGAGTGTTAGTGCCTTGTGGGAGCTTGTTGGGAATCCAGCGTTTAAGACGCAAGTCCTAGAAACTTCTGTGCGTTCTACCCTCAGAAATAACAGTTGATTGACACTTGTAGAGGGTAAAGAATTTTGAAAATATCTTAAGAATTTTCACTTTCATAAATCAACAAATACTTCAATAAAAAACGTTCAAGAAAAAAAGTTTTCACTTTCTTCCTATTTGACAACTCAGAAAAAAATAATATTTTCTATAGCATCTCCAAACTGTTCAGATAATTGCACAGATCTGATAACACAAAAATGTCATGCCAAGCCCTATTACCAAAAATGTGGAGTTAGCCTTCTGAACCTGATTAATAGGCCTTTCTTTTCATCTGGAAGGTACTGTGTATTTTGAGATTCGATAATAAATCAAGGCTTCTTTAATTTCCGGTCTTGATGACTCATGATTGGGTGTGAGTGAATTTCCACAGATTTTAAGTATGTTGGGGAAAAAGAAATCCTGACTCGACCATTTCTTTATCATGTTATCTCCAGTTCCTTTACACTCATCCTGAAGATAAACTGCTTGGGACCAGACTGAATTACTGTGAATGTCTCTCCAAACACAATTTTAGTGAAATGCACTCCCTTCTCGACTGGCACTGAGGCCTCTGGGCCTCCTGTTTTCTTCCTAACTGCTTGCTCTGCTTTGCTCACTTCCTAAGCAGCTTCTCTTTCACCCCTTCCTCCCTCCCTCTCTTCCTTCCTCCCTCTCTCCCTTCCTTCCTTCCTTCTTCCCTTCCTTCCTTCCTTCCTTCCTCCCTCCCTCCCTCCCTCCCTCCCTTCCCTCCTTCCTTCCTCTAATTTGTTTGCAGTGGGTGCTATAAATCTTTAGCTTTGTCAGTAAAAGTGTCTTCAAATTAAGTTGTGAAATAAACTAATCAATTAATTTTCTTTACATTAATACAAATGGCAATTCAAACAATAAGCACCAGGGTACATGGTCAACATAATATATAATATTTTGCACTAAATATTTCTATATACTCGCAACAACACGAGTAAAATTAAAAAGCCAAAGTCATACCTGCCCTATTAATAGCATATCTTTTCTTAATTAAGAATCGTACAGTCTAATGCATTTTCTAGAAAAGATTATGGGTTGAGTTTAAAGTGAAAGAAAAATGAGATAATTTAAAGTATGATGATCTCAGTTCTTTCATGAGGTGAGGATGGTGAAAAACAAAATAAGTAAATAATTGTATTAAAATATTTAAAGTCAAACTCTTTAATACCAGGGTATTCCCTTAAGTCTAAGAATATTCTCTAACTACACAAATTTTAAAATGTTATTTACTGACTCTCCTGGCTGGCTGTCCTAAATTCACAATGGTTTGATGTTTTTGAACCACTCTTGGCAAAAATCATGATTTGCATGAAGAAACTTTGGAAGATGGGTCAGAGCTAGTACTTTGCATCCGTATCTCTATAACACTGTTAAAATGTTCTACACATTAGGAAATATTTCGTAATAGTAATTGTTCCATACATTTCAAAAGTACCCTAAACAGTATGTTGTCTGAAATAAAGGTGATTTTTAAATATGCTTATGGGTGAAAACTAAAATTAACCTTCTTAGTATGTATTGAGCCACCCACCCTTTCTAATCACCCAAACACCCATCCTTATGGAACTCTGCTCTCCAACTTCATCTTAACTGCAGTTCCTCAACCATAAAATAAAGATCACAATAGTTCGTACTCTATAGGAATTTTATGAGGATTAAGTGAGTTAATAAGCACGGTGTGTACAATGGTATTTGATACTTAGTATGAATTAAATAAATGGCTTGAAATCGATCTTAATTTTCATTCCCAGACTTGTTTCTTTCTACTGTTCTCTTCACCTGCTTTTTCAAAGATATCTTTGTCTTCCAAATCACCTAACCTTGAAACGTTCAAGTCGTTCTTAAGTTGAAAAGACACGTTAAGTCTCCCTACTTTATAACCGTAGTAAGCTGCTGTCTCTTGCAGTTTTCCCATAGAATGCTTGTCTACACTGTGTAGGTGGCTGGTATGCACAGGCATGGCCTTCCCGGAGAACTGGAATTATTCTTGCTTGGGAACTTGTCAGCTGAGTGTGTCAGTGGTGAAGGAAGTCTTGGTTGCTTTCCATGGTTAAAATGCTACTAAAAATATGTAGCAGACCACTGTAGCTAGGTGTTTTCTTTTTTGAATACACTAAAACCTATGTATAATTCTATGGAAAATAGAAATACATAAAATACTAGTAAGAAGATATAATATCAAGTTCACATCCAAATATTCTAAGACTACAATACTATTACTTTGTTTCAAATGTGGAAACAATTAAATTTCTAAAGAAGAAGCCTTGTAATTATGGCAGGAAGAGAACCCAAGAGACCTTTCAGATTGGTGACTTGTCAGTTTATGTACAATCAGTTAAAAATGTTCTCCCGTATTCTGGTGACTCCCAAGCAGGAACTCACATTCTCTTCCATGGTCTGTAGATCAGGACCTTTCACTTCTTCTTGCACCTACAGGACTAAGATTCTTCCGAAATACTATGTTTCCCGGTTTCTCTCCGTTTATGACCCATTTAGCTCAGGGCAGTTTGAGCTGCCTTATTTTCCTAACTGATGGTCTGGAGGGTGATCCCTGCTGACAGAAGGAGAAAGAGGGTGAGCCTAAGTGTGCATACCCACACCCTTTCTCATCCTCTTCTCACCTCCCCCACCTCTTTCCAGAAGAGAATCCTCTGTGGCCCCATTTTAAAGTCTAACGACAGAAAGCCCAACTGATTATTTAAATCTCAAAGTGCTATTGAAATACAAATGAAGCTTTTCCAGGTACTTATGTCTAGCAACAATATTATTATCAACATAGTGCATCTGTGCCTTTTTGCTTAAAGTCTAAAAGGGAAGGAATTGGTGTATATTAGAAAGAGGCAGGATGATCATCAAAAGCCAGGAATAGTGGAAGGAGATGTGTAATGCATTATTTATTTTTTGCAACTGTAGAAAGTAAACATTCCAAAACCGACAAATCCATACGCACTTGCTTTAGACGCTAGAGAAGTAACATCAGAGATGTGGAGATCTCATTTTGTCCAACCTTGGGCCGAGAAATCAATGAAATTTATGAATGCCCATCATAGCTAGAATCACCTTATAATGTACAGTCCGAGACAGGATATTGTTGATGGGGGAGGGGCCGTGGTAAGAGGCCTAAAATGAAGGCTCCCTGTGACCTGATGCCTTGACATCTGATGAAGTCGGACAGAAGGCGTCCAGGGCCCTCACCCCAAGTCCCTCTGTCTACTCAGCTCCTGGGCACCAGGTCCCCCTGGCAAACAAGGTCCCTCCTGGGGGAACAGGGGCGGTTTCTGCTTGTGCCTGAGTGGCAGGCTGCAGAATTATTCAAACAATTCAGCCACATCCTTCCACCAGAACCAGGGCTCCCACCTTCTACCTCCTGGAGAGCCTACCATCTCGAGTCCCCTGTCATTCACTTTGTCCCCAAGTCAAGCCCTGTGTGGCCCTGCACTGCATGCAATGTCCTCTTCCCTGGGCTGTGAGTGCATGAGACCGATGAACCACTGTCAGTCTTGTGTGCCCAGGGACAGGTGTCAGGTGTTTGGCCGTCTCCATAACCCTAGGGCAGGAATGCTTCTCTCACCCATGGCTGAATATGAGTTCTTTAGGACCACTGAAGATCTACAGTAGAATTCTCCCGAGCAAACAGGGACATATGGGCAGCCTAGTCAGAACATTCGTCCTTGGGAGGTGATTTCACAGATGGAAGAGCAGTTGAAGGGGCAGATCCCAAGCTGCAGCACCACACAGGAAGATCTCTTCATGTAGACTACGTCTACAAAACTGCATCTTCGCCCAGAAATACACCCCTGCACTGATGGCCAATTAATCTAAGACAGAGAAGGCAAGGCTACACAATGGAGAGAAGACAGTCTCTGCAATAAGTGGTGCTGAGAAAACTGGACAGCTACATGTACAAGGATGAAATTAGGACACTCTCTAACACCATACACAAAAATAAACTCAAAATAGATTAAAGACCTAAATGTAAGACCGGATACTACAAAACTCTTAGAGGAAAACAAAGGCAGAATGCTCTTTGACATAAGTTGCAGCAACATTTTGTGGATCCTAAAGGACATAAAAGCAAAAATAAACAAACTGAACCTAATTAAATGTAAAGGCTTTTGCACAGCAAAGGAAACCATCAACAAAATGAAAAGAAACCTACCGAGTGGGAGAAAGTGTTTGCAAATGATCTGATGGATAAAGGATTAATATACAACATATGTAAACAGCTCATACAACTCAATATCCAAAAAACAAACAACCCGATTAAGAACTGGGCAGAAGAACTGAATAGACATTTCTCCAAAGGAGAAATGCAGATGGCCAAGAGGCACATGAAAAGATGCTCAACATTGCTAATCATCAGGGACATGCAAATCAAAACCACAATGAGGTATTACCTCACACCTGTCAGGATGGTCATCATAAAAAAGAACACAAATAACAAATTTCAGAGGGGGTGTGGAGAAAGGGGAACCCTCCCACGCCTTTGGTGTAAATGTAATTTGGTGCAGTCACTATGGAAATCAGTATGGAGGTTGCTCAGAAAACTAAAAATAAAACTACTATATGACCCAGAAATTCCACTCCTGTGTATATACCTGAAAAAAACAAAAACTTTAATTCAAAAAGATACATGCACCCCAATGCTCATAGCAGCACAATTTACAGTAGCCAAGACATGGAAGCTATTGGAACATGGAATATTAGTCATAACTAACACAGCCACGTAAAAGAATAAAGTTTTGCCATTTGCAGCAACATGGATAGATTTCTTGCCTTTGAAGAGTTTTCAAGTGAACAAGAAAAAGGAAAACAATTTGCTGCCATGGAAACCTAGAATCTTAGGTACATTTTCCCATAACACATTTTATTCATGATAGTTGAGTGTCTAGAGTAGTTCTGTCCAATACAAACCTATGCAAACCACATTTACATTTCCTAATACCCACACTTAAAAAAGAAAACAAAACAGGAGAAATTAATTTTAATGATACATTGTGTTTAACCCAATATATCTGGAATAGTATCATTTCAATAAATAAAATTGATTAATGAGATATTTTACATGGTACAAATTCATACGAAGACATCAAAGTCTAATATGCATTTTATACTGACAACACATCTCAATTTGAGTGTTCAATTTTTATCAGAGCTACTTGATCTGTATTAATAAGTTCAGAGGCTCAACATACTTCAAACATATATAGAAATAATATAATACTTTTATAGTTTTTCTCATATTTTTGATAATTCTAATATCTTTAATAGTTATTCTAATGCTGAACTAAGTACAAATCATTTCATTTAATGTTATCTTCCAAATTGACAAAACTTGTTTGTCTTTTTTAGAATTGATTCAACATCAAGTTGAAACAAGTCTGTCCAAGTAAATTAAAAAATTCTTGTGTCAATTCAGTATTATTAACATAGAACACAAAAGGGAATTGCATAAATTGAAGGGCAACTCTAAGTTTATTAATATCAATAAATTTTTCTTCAAATGTCTCTTGTAGTGTTTGCGTATTTACATAACCCTATTAATAACAATTAAAATTTTTTTATTCATGCTGGAAAAATGTATAATATAATTATTATTGATTTATACCATGGAAAGTTTTAATTTCAACTGAAGTTTCATAACCTGTCAAGCAGAGTCACAACTAACTTTTTCTTTCCCTTGGGGTTTCATACTGATCTCTTTCATATACAGTACATATTGGTGAAAAAAGGACAATCACACTCATTTTGTTTTTGATTATTGAATATTTGGCAACATCCCTTTTGTTTAGGAAACTCTTGATCCTGAGTAATAATACAGTACATCTCCGTAAATCTCTCCCATGACCAAACCAACAAGCCTTAGCAACAACAAAGACCACCATACCCACGGTCTTCTATTTCTCCCACATTTTGTAGGTAATAAATGATTCTAACCACTCTATCTGGACACATTTTATAGAATCCGCTTCAGGACACCG
Source organism: Delphinapterus leucas (assembly GCF_059928025.1). Lineage (NCBI taxonomy): Eukaryota > Metazoa > Chordata > Mammalia > Artiodactyla > Monodontidae > Delphinapterus > Delphinapterus leucas. The sequence continues at coordinate 135,096,679 of NC_143133.1, read as the reverse complement.
TGATTAATTTTTTTGCAAATATTTTCAATATCTATCATACAGTTGAATAAAACAATAAGGGAAATATCAATCTTTTACTTTAAAATTTGATTTTTTACCTAACATAGCTAGAGCATCATCTACCATGATTGAAACTTTCTCATACTAGTGGGAAATTCTTTTTTAACAAATATATAATATTTTTAAATATATATGTCACAATTTAATATTTGGGGCTTCAAACTGATAGCATTTCTTTAAAATTTTGGAAGTCTTTTGAGACAAAATGTGCACAAAATATTAATCAGACAATGTCTTATGTCTGACATCGAAAAGTGAAGCAAAATACTTAAAATTTTCTAAATATTGAAAGGATTGATATTTGATATTGATAGAAAGTTTTTGTATTCTAAAGACAACTGTTTGGTAGCTTAAAGATTTTTATTTTTTTCTAAAATTCTTTTTAATGTTTTCCTCATAATTTTCTAATAGAATTTCCATAACTGAAATATATTCTTTATCATCTCTCTATCTAAAAGTTAGTTTCTTTTTTTAATGCAAGTATTCAAATAATTTTATAGTTCAACAAAATTAAGCTTGGCTCTTAAAAAAGATTTTTAAGTGTTTTGCAATTCCGATTTCAAGAGACTAATCTTGTTGATTATTTTTGACCATTGAAAGAAAACAACTTACCAAATTTAGTATGCATCTGCTGAAATATGTTGTACACTTTATCCTATTAATTTTTTTATGGCAATCACATTTTTAATTTTGCTCTGCCACAACAAATTGCTGATGGTTTTTACTGTGAAGTTTGCAAACTAACTTTATTCAGTCTCTTTTTTTCTATACTGTCTGGCAGTACTACTAACTTCTGTATCTCTACTCAATTATACACCAATAGTATGCCCTAATTTTTAATTTAAAATTATGTCCATACTTATTATTTTTAATTAGCAAAGCGATTTAATTAAATTATAATCAATATTTCAAGTATTTCAATTAAAATACCGATTCTAATTTACATAGATATTCCTAAAATTCATGCTGTCTGCATAAAATATCAAAAGAACCCCACATAACAATGTTACATTAAGAGAAAAAATTCTTTTGAACTGATTCAATCCATCAGCTACAACTAGATGGGAGATATATTTATGTGTAATAATGGAAACAATGCACTCATCTAACACATGCACGCTCCAACAAAATAATATCCCACGCAATGCAAAGGTAACAGTGGAATGTCGAAGTTTTGTTTAATGGAAAAATATTTTATACTACTATTGTTTTTCTATGTAAACTTAAAGTTAATTAAAATTAAAAATTCAATTATTCAGTTGCACTATCCCCATTTCATTGGACAGCATAGAAGGAAGAACAATTCCATCATTGCAAGAAGTTATTTTGGACAATGCCAGTCTACAGCATAAAACATATATAAATTAAAGGCTTTCTGGGCTTTTATGGAAGTCCTGGAAAGCAAAACCATGAATAATATTATTTCCATGGGAAAATGTACTCCAGCCACCATGTATTTTGTGCATGACTTGAGGATTGCCCAGATGATCCATTTTTAAAAATACATATTGGTGGCATTGCTGTATAAAACAGTTATATACATTCAGTCTAGAAAACCAGAAAATAAAAATAACTGCATGTGCTTTTGCACCATTTTTTATTTAACAATGTAAGATTATTTTCCCATGCCATTAAATGTTAGTAGTGTTTTTTGAGACACCGTATCACCAGTTAGCTTAGATTATCTAAAACAATCCATACAAATAATGTAACTTCATCATATATTCACTTTGGGAAAAGCAAGTCAAGTTTTGATCACTTCTATTTCCTTCCAAACCTACTTCTAAAGAACAAACCAAAACCATATACATAACATATCAATATTTCCAAAAAGTTAAGCTCTGTATGAAATTCATGTAGACAGTAACAACAGAGTAAAACAGACAATAATAATATTTATCCAGTGCACAGCAAATAGTAGTTACCCAATACACTTCTGCTAGGCTAAACTGATCTCTTGCATTTCAAATGTCATTTTTATAGAATTGGAAATAATATCTTTTCTTGTAAAGCCAGGTACTTAGCTCAATTGACAGTCTTCACTTATGACAAAACAGGTCATTTTTAATTTTTGTGTAAGTTCCCTTCAAAAAGCATAACCATTTGCTATAACTTATAGGAATACATTTAAGTTTTAGTGTTATAAACAGAGTAGAACAAATTACAGTAGATCTTTGAACAACATGGGTTTGAACTGTTTGGATCCACTTACACATGGATTTTTTCCAATAAATGCATACATTACTATGGAATCTGCAGTTGGTTGACTCCAAGGATGCAGAAACACAGATATGTAGGGCTGACTATGGGGCTTGAGCATCCACAGATTTTGGTATCCAAAGCGGGTCCTGGAACCAACCACCCACCCCCCAGGTACTAAGGGATGACTGTATTCATTTCACTGTTTCTTACATTGTACATCATATTGAAAGCAAGTAGCAAGGTGTAAGTAGAAAATTAAAGCAGGTACCAATATCTCTTGAGAACAATATGAAAACAAATCATTTTATTTGTAACGTACACAAAACTTCAGTGAAATAAGCTTCTAATGTATCATATTTTTAGGTGCCTCATATATACCCTATATGTAGGTGAACACCTCGTACTGGGCAGAAGGACTTGTTTTGAGAAAGTCACTCCCATTGACCAAAACTACAGACAGGCATTAAGAATGGGAATAAACAAGAACTCTGAGCTCTGCAATTCCTTTTTTTGAGGTATGTTGAAATTTATAACTAAATCTGTTTCTCACCTGTGCAATCTGAACGAGATGATGTCTTAGCTCAGGCTACCATAACAAAATACCATAGACTGGGTGGCTTAGACAACAGACATTTATTTCTCACAGTTCTGGAGGCTGGAAAGTCCAGGATCAGGGTGTCAATGAGGTTGGTCTCTGGTGAAGACACTCTTCCTGGCTTGCAGATGACCACCTTCTTGCTGTGTCCTGACGGGGTGGAAAGAGGGACAGAGACCGCTCTAGTGTCCCTCTTTATAAGGGCGCTAATCCCATCACGAGGACCTCAACTGCAAGGCATCATCAAACCTAGTTACCTTGCAAAGGCTGCATCTTCATCGCCAGATGCCACCACGTTAGGAGTTAGGGCTTCAGCACACAAAGTTGGAGGGGACACAGTTCAGTCCACAGCAGGTGACCAAGCTGAAGCTGGTGTGGCTGACTCATTTGTTCTATAAACATGGGCTCTCATGCATGTGATTGCGTGTCCATGTTTTTTAATGACTTGTGATGATCTGGATTAACGATTGGTTCCCTAAATTAAAAGTTACACTGCTTCCTACAACCGGCCATCCACACAGATTACTTTATCTGTTGGAGTCATTTAGCCCTAAGACTTATTAGACCCTAATTTCTAGAGCTTTACTAAAATAAGCTAAAGTAATGTGTAGAGCAGATTGTTCGTAGTTTATGACCTTGGGCAGGAACAAATTCCTGAATAGATCTCTCACCAGGTGAGAATCTGTAGAAACCACTGGAGGCCCCAGGTTTGTAGCCTTTCCAAGACTGGATTCCATCTGAATTATATTCACCTCGCTTACAGGGCTCTCCTCCCACACTGAACGGCATGGATGCAAAAAGAAACAAAGAAGCCAAGTAAGCACAAATATTTTCCCACAGAAACTTCTATTTGGGATATCAAATTTCCCAACACTACTGGTAGACTATTTTGAGCAGTGGGCTCTTGAAAGTTTCAATTTTCATTTCCAATAGATAGACTTATTTCCTCCTTGATTTTAGCCGTACATTGAGAACTAAATTTTGTCATCAGAAACTCTTGGTATCACTTCTTATAATAAAAGTTGTAAAATGTAGAAAACTAATTTTCAAATATTTTAATTATAATTTGTTTCGGTTTCTTCACCAGTGTCAACCAACTTCCTTTTCCTTAAATTGTTGTGTAATATGGACCTTTTAACGTGTGGACACACTGTCTCAATGGTCTCTTCAAATATACACTTTCCATACATTACAGTAGGTGCCAAATCAGTCAGGGCTTCACTTAATTTTGAAAACAATGCTATGACAAAAGAATGCCATAGGAAATATGAATGATCTTTTCATGTTGAGAAATCCAGTAATATACTTTATAAAACTTGCATATTACATGGGCCTTGTAGTATACGATGTAAACCTGCTTTTGAATATGATATGAAATCAATCATGTGGCTTTGGAAAAAAATTAAAAGAAAAATGACACATTTCCAGAGAGTATATCATTGTAAGAAAAACTGATAAAAACTAGCATATAATTTACATCAGGAGTCAGCAAACTATGGCTCATAGGTCAAGTCTGCCTAACATGGCTCATAAGCTAAAAATGGATTTTCCCTTTTTAAATGGTTAAAAAAAATCAAAATATCATTTTGTGGCATGTGAAAAATACACAAAATTCAAGTTTCAGTGCAGGAATTCATGTACATATTGTCTATGGCTGCTTTTGAGTTACAAGCAGAGAGTTGTAGTCCTGACAGAGTCTGAATTGCCTCCTACTGTCTAAAATCTTTACTATCCGGTTCTTAAGAAAAACAAACAAACGTTGTTGATCCCTGAGTTAGATAAAGACTATGGTACATCAGAGGTTTCTTAAAAATATGATTCAATGATGTTATTTTATGGTGTAATATCTAATTTATAGTTAGGAATATATTTGTTCCTACATTTAGAAAAATGTTTGTTTCAATATGAATAAAAGAATCATGTTTTGTAATATTTCATATGCATTTTTCTTTTCAGTCTAGTTAACTACAATTATTTTTCTGGATATCTGCCAAACGTTCAATTAACATTATTGTCAGTGGATCCAACCAAATTAACTATGGAGAAAAGTATTTAGAATCTTGTGTCATGGGTGATGTCACAGCACATCGGATAAACTATTTACTTACTCAAACTGGCTGTTTAAGTAAACGGCAATCAACCATTACAAGGTCAATATTCCTTTAAAGTTATTTACACATGGATTTGTGTAAGGAAAATGTAAAATAAATATAATCTTATATATGGATTGGCAAGTTGTTTGATTTTTCTGAAGTATAAAAATAATCACTGAAAACACTCCCTTTTGCTTTTCTATAACTCGTTTGTTTAATTTATAGCAAATTATATTTAAAGACATCAGAGCAGTTTAATTCGTAACATTTGCTTAGAAAATGAAAGGATTCTATATCATATATTAACAAAATTAGACTATTAAAAGGGATTGCTAATTGTATCTTTAAGAACTAGAAAAATATTCTCAGCTATGTATTACCAAAAATGTTATGATGGGCTGTGAAAACTGTGGTCACATTTGCAAAGATTCAAATTGGACGGGGGTGACACAGTCAACAAGAAAATGGTGGAGAGAGAGAAAAACATCATGTAAGCTGTCTCCACCACCCCCATTTTTGTTTTCTTCCAAATTTTCTTTACCTACAAAAGAAATATTATCTAGGATAGTTTATTATATAAAATGTTCCCTGCTTTGTTTATATAGAAATAACCGCAAAAGGGCTTTGATATAATTTGTCAGATAGATTTTCGTGTGGATTATGATGTACGTTCAGTCCTGATCTCACTCTAGTCATGTGCATGGTTTAGTAGAATTGAGCTCGACTTAATGCATGGGTCTGAAAAATGAAGCGACCTATTCACTGGATATATGGACAAAAAGAAAAACTAAACATAAGGAGTCAGCCAGGGTAAAAAGTTTTCAAATGTTGAGGCATCCTTTCTCTTGAGATAGATGCCACTAAAGAAGACAGCGTTTCAGTTCCTTCAGGACAACCACGATCCTACCTTGGTCCTCAACAGTCTGGTCCTGAAACTACCAGAGAACCCAACCTCCCAGCTTCATCCCAACAAGTTGTGAGTTACACGTCAACAAGAGCAGCCTAAATCTGACATTAGAGCTCAGATCTTTAATAACACAAAGCTCCTGTCCAGAGTAAAGCCACATTCTCCCTCCCTGGCCCTTCCTCCCCAAAGATGGTACTTCCTAGGCTGGAAGCACGGAGCCCCCTTAGAGGCCAGCAGAGGAGGTATGGTGGAATGTGTGTGACGTGTAGGGAAGGGAAGGATAGCTCATTATTTTTTCTTCAGCTTTTCTCTTACTGAGCAAGACAGACTAGCAGGCCTGGCTGTGTCATGCTTGCCAGTGCAAAGCTATCATCTAACTCATGATGTGTTCATAACTAAAAGCAAAAACAGACCAGCTATCTGTACCCTAAATAGAAATATGGACTTGGTTTCAAGCACAGAAAACCATCTTCAAAGGAAGAGCCCTCCATTTTTCTGTTTCCTTCAATTTATTTTTCATAACAAATTATGAGATTAGCTAATCACAAAAAAATTCAAAATCTCTTCCATGTTACAAAAGCTGTTTTTTAAAATTATTATCATGAAGTATGTCCATGTGGCATCAGATAACCAGAATTTTAAGAGATAATACTAACCTCATTTGCAGAAACTTTTTTTTCTCTCACTATTTAAATATCTTTTTTTTATTGGGGTATAATTGCTTTACAATGTTGTGTTAGTTTCTACTGTACAATGAAGTGAATCAGCTATACACATACATATATCCCCTCCCTATTGGACCTCCCTCCCCCCATCCAACCCATCTAGGCCATCACAGAGCGCTGAGCTGAGCTCCCTGTGCTATTCAGTAGGTTCCCACTAGCTATCTATTTTACACATGGTAGTGTATTTATATCAAACCTAATCTACCAATTCATCCCCCAGCCCCGTATCCATACATCTGTTATCTATGTCTGTGTTTCTATTCCTGACCTGCAAATATGTTGACCTGTACCATTTCTCTAGATTCCACATATATGTGTTGATATACGATATTTGTTTTTCTCTTTCTGACTTACTTCACTCTGTATGACAGACTCTAGGTCCATCCACATCTCTACAAATGACCCAATTTCATTTCTTTTTATGGCTGAGTTATATTCCATTATATATATATAGACCACATCTTCTTTATCCATTCATCTGGCAATGGACATTTAGGTTGCCTCCATGTCCTGGCTATTGTAAATAGTGCTGCAATGAATATTGGGGTACATGTGTCATTTTGAATGATAGTTTTCTCAGGGTATATGTCCAGTAGTGGGATTGCTGGGTCATATGGTGGTTCTATTTGTAGTTTTTTGAGGAACCTCCATACTGTTCTCCACAGTGGCTGTATCAATTTACATTCCCACCAACAGTGCAAAAGGGTTTGCTCTTCTCCACACCCTCTCCAGCATTTATTGTTTGTAGATTTTTTGAGAATGGTCATTCTGACCAGTGTTTGTTAGAACACTATCTAACACCATACACAAAAATAAACTTAAAATGGATTAGAGGCCTAAATGTAAGACTGGACACTATAAAACTCTTAGAGGAAAACACAGGAAAAACACTCTTTGACAAAAATCACAGCAAGATCTTTTATGCCCCACCTCCTAGAGTAATGAAAATAAAAACAAAAATAAGAAAATGGGACCTAATTGAACTTAAAAGCTTTTGCACAGCAAAGGAAACCATAAACAAGACGAAAAGACAGCCCACAGAATGGGAGAAAATATTTGCAAACAAAGCAATGAACAAAGGATTAATCTCCAAAATATATAAACAGCTCATGCAGCTCAATATCAATAAAACAAACAACCCAATCAAAAAATGGGCAGAAGACCTAAATAGACATTTCTCCAAAGAAGACATACAGATGGCTAACAAACACATGAAAAGATGCTCAGCATCACTAATTATTAGAGAAATGTAGAAACTTACTTTTATAACTTTTATTTACAACTGAATATTCAGTGGAATACCCTTAAAATCCTCAGATTTCCAGAGGATTCTGCAAAGGTAGGAAGAAGGCTGGGGAAGAAGAAGACAAAGCAGAGACATCCCATGGAAGGGCTGGAGGGGGCTGACTGAGGAAGCCCAGTCATCCTTAATGCCTAAAGTTACGGGGAAAGAACTTAGAAGAATGTTTAGAGAAATGAATTACAGCACACAGTAACCCAGATATCACAGAAAGGTCAATACCTGAGAAAGTCTTCTGAAACAGGAGTACTTGGCAATAACGGTACTGTATACAACCCAATGATTGCCTGCAAAACCCTGGCTACAGAAAGAGAAAAATTCAGCAAGTAACGTAGACTACCATCTGCCAATGAGAACTGTCGGAGCAAAGGCAACTGTCCCACTAAGATGACTCAGAACTCCCACTAACCTGTAATGGTGACGTGGGTTATTATCAAATAGTCCACTGCCTTAGTCTGCTCAGGCTACCATCACAAAATGATATAAACTGGATGGATTAAGCAACAGACATTCATTTCTCAGAGTTCTAGAGGCTGGAATTCTGAGATCCGGGTATCAGCATGGTTGGTTTCTGGTGAGGACCCTCTTCCTGGCTTGCAGATGGCCACCTTCTCTCTGTGTCACCACATGGCCTTTCCTCAGGGTGTGCGTGTAGGAAAAGAGAGACATCTCTGTCTTCCCCTTTATATAAGGCCATTAATCCCACCATGAAGACCCCACCCTCATGACCTGATCTAACTCTAAATTAATTCTTTCCAAAGTCCCCACTTCCAAATACCACCATATTGCGGTACGATGAGCTTCAACACATGAATTTTAGGGGGACAAAAATATTCAGTCCATACACTCTTTTTTGTTTGTTGAACAGAGTACTTATTGACTAAAATTAAATTAGTGAAACCAACATACTAGAATGTAATTCTTTCTAGTTTGTAGTTCATGCAAGCTATTTAAAACTTTTATTTGGACACTGCTAGTGTAAATGCTGTTATCCATATTAGAGAATTTTAGGATTCCAAATAGAAATCCCTACTGTAAGTAAACATGTTTAATTGAATTAAACAGTATTTTTAAAATTCTTATTGATAGCAATTTTGTAGGGACCGTTGTCAGGCATGTATAATTGCATTAAGCTACTACACAGAAGCTAGGTTTATGTCACATTTTAATAAATCTCTGTCTTTGAAAATACATGTATTGCCAGAACATTCCTTAAAGCTCTGTAATGTCTTTATAGTAGGCTTTCAAACTGTAATTTTAAAACGTCTATGAGTATTTACGGCTTAATTTAATTATGCCTGACCAATTGGAGCACACAAATAAAAAACCAAACTGTTTTAAACTATTAATTACTCTAAAACAAAACTTTTAAACACAATTTTTAAAACAAAATAATAACTTTAAGGCAAAATAATTCTAAAGTTTTAGAAACTAATCTAAAGTTAATCTAATTAGTTTAGAAAGTAATCTTAATTAGTTTAAAGATTAAACTAATCTTAACTTAAAGATTAACTAATCTTTAAGTTTAGATTAGTTTAGATTAACTAATCTAAACTAACTAATCTTAACTTAAAGATTAAACTAATCTTAACTAAGATTAAACTAATCTTAACTAAACTCATTTAATTAGTTTAGAAACTAATCTTAAGGTTAGTTTCAGCTGTGAATAACAGAAGATTCAAAATACAATAACCTTAACAGGTCATAAGTTTAACTACCCCTCTTGTTTAAGTCTGGATTTTCAATTTCAGGGTGGGCAAAGCAGTCCTACAAAGCCAACAAAACAGCTCTACAAAGACCTCAGACACACACCTGACTTTCCCTTCCCATTTCTAGGTGTGGCCCTCAGGAGCACAGTCCAAAGGGAGCACCAGCCCCCACGTCCATGTCCACGTTGGGAAGGTAGAATTTTCCCTTCTTCCCTTCTAGGTTATTTTCTGGCCTAACAAGTAAATTGACTTAAGGCATATGAACAGGAGAAAGGAACAAATTTAAGTTATGTACAAACGGGAGTCCTCCACGCCAACCACTCAGGCAGCTGAGGCTTCTACAACATCCTGAGCTAAGGAAAAGGGGGCAGGGGTCTGGGGCTTCAGAGGCGAGGGAGACAGTTCACAGGAAGATGAGAAGAGAGAATATTTGGTAAACAGATGTTTGATATGCCAGGCAGGTAGGCCTTCCTGATATAAGAAGTTATCTCTAGTAATAGCTCTCTTCCTGGTACAGGCCCCCTGGTTAAATTCTTTTAGGCAGCTAAGAAGGAGGTAAAAATCTCTTCCTGAGGCTTCTGGGGTCCAGTTCTCTTCAGCTTGAAATATCCACATGCCAAAGTGGCACATTCTGGGGCAGCCAGCTCTAAACTCCTCATTTCAAACCGCAGGATGGAAAAAGGGAGACACAGGGCAAAAAGTCTCCTCCAGTGTTTCTGAGAGGATGCCCCGAGAAGCTGCCATGGACCACATCCTTTTACACCCCACTGGCTAGAACCCGGTCATCAGGCTGCACCTAAGAAACATGAGAGGATGAAAAATGTACTCTTTATTCTTGAAGGCCATATGCCTTGATAAAAATTTTATTTCTATGGAAGGAAACAAGAAGGATTGAAGGACTAGATTAGAATGACTTTTCCTGTATTTCCAAGTGAATATTTTGTCTTTTTGATAAGCTTGTCATTTCCTCACTCTGAACTGCAGTCTTACGCATAAATAGGAACATCAGATTGCTGAGCTGGACAAAGAAGTAGCACAAGAAATAAAAGATAAAATTAGCCTGACATCCTGTTTTCAACCAAAACAGCTCGATTGGCAGATTTTTCCTGAGGGGAAGTGGGATGAGAGCTGAGGCTGAATTACCTTTCATCTGTGGAAACCTTGGCCTTCACTTTGGCCACAGATTTGGCTGTCTATAACAAGTTCTGAAACCACATTCCATTATTCTACCTCATGGATCCTCCCACCGGCAAGCACTGTCCTTCTGGAGATCAGCATTGTGGTGAACATAGAAAGACAATTTTCAAGTGTGAGGTCCCCAAGGGCTAGAACCTTGGGGGTCTCTCACAGATGCAGAATCAAAGTTATGACTTAAGGAGCGGACAATTTCAGCTAAGCAACTAATCAACTTTTGGGTTTTTTTTTAAACTGAAGTATAGTTGATTTACAATGTTGTGTTAGTTTCAGGTGTACAGCAAAGTGATTCAGTTATACATACACACACACACACACACACACATATTCTTTTTCAGATTCTTTTCCCTTATAGGTTATTACAAGAAATTGAGTAGAGTTTCCTGTGCTATACAGTAAGCCCCTGTTGGTTATCTACTTTATATATGGTAGTGTGTATATGCAAATCCCAATCTCCTGATTTATCCCTCCCCCCTCTTCCCCTTTAATAACTGTAAGTTGGTTTTCTATGTCTGTGGATCTATTTCTGGTTTGTATGTAAGTTCATTTGTATCTTTTTTTTTTTAGATTCTACATATAAGTCATATCATATGATATTTGTCTTTCTATGTCTGGTTTACTTCACTTAGTATGACAATCTCTAGGTCCATCCATGTTGCTGCAAATGACATTATTTTATTCTTTTTTATGGCTGAGTAATATTCCATTGTATATATATACCACATCTTCTTTATCCATTCACCTGTCAATGGACACTTAGGTTGCTTCCATGTCTTGGCTATTGTAAATAGTGCTACAATGAACCTTGGGGGTGAATTTTTTTAAAAAAATTCTGGTTTCCTCCAGATATGCCCAGAAGTGGGGTTCCTTAAAAAATTAATCAACTATTTTAAAATTGAAATCAGAGACCAAAGTCTATCACCCCGGGATAATTATCAAAAACCATTCACCAGTTTCTCTCTCTTTCTGATGTGCACCATAACTTTACCATTGATTTTCAAAGCATTTTTAAAGTTCTGGGGAAAACATTCTTTCTTCGATATGATATGGAATTTCCAACCATTCAGCCCTAAATCTGTATGAATTCTTTTGATCTGTTTTTAATTAAACCTCAGTAATGACTACCATATAGTGTCCATTTGCAGCAACAAATATCATTAACATGTCACGACACCTTGGTAGGACTGAAGTGGAACTAGACATGTGTAGGGACTTTCCTCTTCTCCTTCTGCTATGGAAAAGAGCCGGAGTGGCTACTTCCCCATCATAACCGTGAGCTGAGCATCAGAACCTACCATTTGAATTTAACATTAAACTCCACTTCCTAAATATATTCAAAGAAAGCCTGATAGGAAAGAGAAGATACATGGACCCAAGAAAGGCAGTCTAACAATACAGGATCTGTACTGGGGCAAGTATTTAGACAACAAAATAGGTTCTAGCCATGAATGAGCAAATTAAATATTTTCTGGAATGACTGAAAACTTTATCTATGACAATCTCAAAGATTAATTGGCAAAGTGGAAGAGTTTTACCAACTCGGAAACAAAACATAAATTTGAGATGTAGGAAAAAAAGAAACCTCCCATAAAACAGGAAACATACAATAGAAAAGGTACTCAAATTCCTTAAGTCAAGTACATGGTTTCACTTGCACTAATAAAACAGTTGGGATCCAGAAGGGTAAGATTTGTTAGAAAGATGATAAAACTTACTACCTGTGTATATTACTTCACCCCAGATGAAATATTTATTTCCCTTTAAAGTCATACATGCTATCCGTAATCTCATGAATCTATTGAATTATTTAGTGAGCATTCAAAATATTCCAGCGTGAACCCTGACACACCTTAGCCTTCTGCTTATTTCCCAACCATTATCATAGATACCTTTTACCGTAATCACAAATATATATCAATTCTCTCTTTATCTACAAAACTCAACAGGCATATGAAGTTGAATAAGATATATTTTCCTTTTAATTGTTTAATCAGGTTTCACACATTAAATTATTTTGCTATTTTCACCTAAATCAATGCTCTTCATCTCTTTATGATATCAATAGCATTATTCAATGTATTAAAATATACTGGGACAATCTTGAAGTTTTATAATTTGACATTATTTCTATGAGAAGCCAATATAAACTACTGAACCATGCTTTGCAGGGACCTGAGGTTCTAATAGTTGTGACCTCATGAAAATGTAATACCAGGTTGGTAATGCTTTGGGCTTTTTCCTCAGGCAATTTAAAATGAGAACATTTATTTTTATTCTCCCGCTGGGTGCAGAATAGCATTAGGTAAATAGCTGTAACTTCTTCTCTCTTATTCTGATGGGGGCTGACGGTGACTACTTATCTCCCAAGCTTTACTAGAAGCTAATGAGGTTATGAAGTCTCACCCATCAACACCTTCCAGTCAGGTAAATCCACCTGATGTGCTCTGAGGAGTCATGGGTTGGGCAAGAAAGAAAAGTGTACCTCGGGAACAACCAAGCAAACAATCATTTCTCCCCAGAGCAACCACCTTGAACTAACAATGTAAGCCGGTTTCCTTCCAGAAATAAAACAGATAAAGCCAAATGTAATTTTCCTACAGAAGAAAGGCATTTGAAAATAACTTATTCAACTTGTGCTTTTATTACTTATTTTTATCATTTTTAAATGGATGATGATCATAAACTACATACCTACTTCAAATGATTCTTAAAAGAATCAAGTAAAATAAAATGGTAGTTACTTATGATAAAGTACTATGCAAATGTTACATTAATGTGATTGAATTAGAATAAGATAACAGGAGCTTTGTTGCCCACGTAATGAGCATAGTAAGCAGTTGATGTATTTTCGAATGATTTGGTGTCAAAAGGGTCCAGTTTGGATGCTTTCTTGAAAGTCTTCTTGGTCCTCACTTTTAGAAGATCACCCATGCTCTGGTGATACTCTTCATAACCAGCTAGAAATATTCCCACTAGACTATCCCTTATGTATGCTCGTACTGTTTCCTCTGTTTGTATTTGGGTTCCCAGGCCATTTGAAAGCTTCTCAAAATAGAGAAACATCCATCCCCGTACCATTTGACTGCACAGAGTATGCACGAAATCGATTCACATTCTGCCAGTAAAAGCTGCTGTGCCACAGACTTCTTTAATCATATATCTTTATTCCCAAATCCAAACAGCGCAGCAAAAATATAACCGAGCTGTAAGGTATCGCCCCCTTATTCAGCCCTGTTGTACTATTGGTTTCTATTTGTGCAGTCTTGATTCATAGCAAAAGAGAATGTGTGTTGTTTCCGGAGCAGTAACGTGTTTCCCTGTACAAAAAGACACGCTTTGGGAATTAAAAATGGCTCTTCATAACGGAGAGACAGTTTTTAAACCAACATATTACAATGCTGTTTGTAGAACACTCACTCCAGTAATAATCCATAACATTAGGCTATAGGGAACAGTCAGGGAATAGGACAGATGGATTCTCTTTCTTCCTACTTCTTTTCCTATTTTCCATGTAATTTTAATGGCCTGTTTATGACATAGATTGTGTCTAGCTAGCTTTTCAGGAACTAACTGAGACCCTGGCCTCTTCAGTCCACATTGACTTTACTTCAGCTCTCATCATCACGTTCAAGGTCACTTATCACGTCATCTCATTCGACATTTATGATTTATTAATATGTATTATGATGTACATTTAATATAAATATGTAGTGTTTATTATTCATAGCCTGATTCCCCAACTGGATTCTTTTTATTTAAGTAAAAATGGATTCTGGGACCTACAGTAGTTATCTTCACAAAGGAGATACTCAGCAAATATTTGTTGGTAAAAGTCATGGTGCTGACAATGTTTAAAAACAAAAAGAAATATCGAATTTAATCAAAATAACAGACTAATCCAGTCCATCCATTTTCTACATAAATTTAGAATCAACATAAAAATGACATCTGCACACTTCAGCTTCCTTGAAAATCCTGTTATTAATTTTCTCCTTAATTAATAATAAAAAGCACACACCATGCCATTTTACTTACAACTCTTTCAGAAGACTACAAAATTTTGACCTTTCTACCTTGAGTAAATATTAACCAAAAGAATATTAATCAAAGACAAAATATTTATCGATTATATTGTTTATATTGAAATTTATTATATTGAAGTTAAATGTCAGCTGCTATAATCCTGCTCTCATTCTGTTACTATCAGTAATTTAGTGTCTAAGAAGCAAATTCTGACACTAAAAAAGATACTATTTCTTTTTCTGTTCCCTCTGTTTCCCCTAGAGTGACAAGTATAATAGATTAGAAAGTAGTTGATGCCATCAAATTATCCTCAAGCAAAGGAGTCTTTGTGAGCAGACAAGCCCTCATGAGAAGGCTTTATGACCTAGAAGGCCCCTGATGTCTCATGTCTTCCATATATAGCCACACATAAGATAACAGACCTATGACTTACTTACTTCTAGCCAGAAGTCACGTGTTACCACACCGCAAATTTTACCATTGCAGATTAATTTATTTAGCTTATCCATTGCCTTTTCCAGGAAAACAAATTAAGGTATACTGTTAGTTCTTTTATTTCCTTCAAAGAGTGTCAAGTTTACGCCCTTCATGTGATCCTCAAAACAAGTGAATTCACCCTTAACTGTCACACTGGAGACCTGCACACTTGGCCTAGTTTACAGAGTAAAGCATCCAACTGTCTATTGATGGAACATTATCAAAACCCAGCTAAGAACAGTAGAGTTATTTAGAAGACTCGAAATCTACATAGGCTCAATTATTTTCAGGCTCAAGCTGAGCCATGAAAAACTTAACTGGACCTTGTTATATTGGCCTCTACAGAATTACTGTCCTGAAAGTTATGTGTTTAAAATTGGCTCTGGATTTCGTTAGGAAAGAAATACCAAAGAGAGCCGATCAGAACTGATATATTCATTTGTTGAAAAACTTTTGATGACTTATCTAGGTTTCCTTCACATAAAGTCCCATTAAAAAGCAAACCAAACAAAAACACATTATTTTAGGATAAATACTAGGAGGGATTTTGTTTCCCTTGAAGAATGGTACACATTTTATTCAAAGACATGGAGAACTATGTAAACAGTCATTTTTTTCTTACTGCTTTAAAACTTCCTGGAGGATGGTCAAAGCCAAATTCTCAGGGCGCCAGGAGCACCTGTATGAAGCCTATGTAGCAAGTAAAAATGCATTCCATTTTTCTTCCATGTCATCTTGACAATCCCTTCTACTTTATATTTTCTGTGGTTTTTTTCCACTGCATATATTATCAGTAAAATGTATAATACCTCATGTTCTCTGTAGAAGAGGTATTATACATTTTAAAACCAGAGGAAATAGAATTACTCATTTCTTAGTAGGAATTATGTGGCTAGTTTTTAGTTTTTTGGTTTTTTCTCTATAAGGATTCAGCATGTGCAGAAACCAGGAAGCAGAGAAGCGATGAATGCAAGAAAGGAACTTGGAGAAAACACCTTCTAAGACGGCCCCCACTGATGCCCCTCACCCGCTGGCCTTATACCTGTGTAATATCCTCTCTTGAGTGTTGTGGGACCTATGACTTGCTACTAAGCAACAGAGTTATGTCAGAGATGGAGGGGTACCGTGTCTGTGGTTAAGTTACACAAGACAGCGACCTCCGCCTTGCTAGCAGGCTCTCTCTCTCTTACTGGTTTGAAGAGGCAATTTGCCATGTTGAAGACATCCAGTTAGCAAGGAACTGAAGGTGGTCTCCAGCTAGGAGCCATCAGTAATTCAGGTGCTCAGTCTCACAGCCGTCAAGAAACCAGATCCTACCAACAGCCCTGAAAGTAAGCAAGGCTGCAGGCCCATCCCCAGTCCAGGATTCAGATGAGAACTTAACCCTGCTCAACACCTTGGTGGTGGCCTCCTTGGCCCCCTGGGGCAGAGGACCCAGCTGCCTCATGCCCATGTTCCTAATCCACAGAAACTATGAGACAGGCATGTGTGTTGCTGTTAGCCAATGAGTTTATGGTCATTTGGTATGCTGCAATAAATGACTGATACAGAGAAACACTCAGAGTTTACTTGTTTTGTAATTTAACCTAGAAGTCATATTGCCTTGTGGTTATGTTAACACATTAGGAAATGTGCTCAGCTGCCTACCAAGTGGATAACATACCTTTGTCTTTATTTTTTTCTATCAGTTAGATAGGTATTATACATTATTATTTTATCCATTTCTTTATGTCAATAATTGTAAGATTATTCCTTTTTTTTTTTTTTAACCATTTGTAAGGCTATGCCTTTTAGTGGATTGACATTTTAAAAATGATGTTTATACATAAGCTATCTTCCAGACGTCAATAGGATCTTTGAATGCCTGGGTAAAAAGGAGATAATAACTGTTACCCAGTAGTCAGAGGCCTGAAGGGCAAAACAGAAATGAATATGAAATTTATTGAAGACATGCTTTCTACCCTCTACTTTCACAGACTTTCCATAAAGCAAATCAGAAAGTTTTTGCAGTTTCTTTTGAATGAAGAGAGTCTCCTAGGTAAATAATTATATTTTCTTAATGATTAATAAAAATCTTTGAGTTCTAATTTGATCACTGGAATGTTTTTTCAACTTTGCAACATAACTGAAGTATGCATGTTGCCAAATCCCTAGAAGGTTAGTTATTTTATTATCCATTGCTGTTTATCATATATAATATACTGTCAAAAATATTTCTATAGTTTTTTTACCCCAGAAGCAGCCTAGGCTTCATAAATGATATTCATTCCAGTTAGCCCCCTGCATGTCACAGGAATGCTACTTTTTAACTAGTTCTTACTATTTTACCACTTCTCTTATTCTCCGGTCCTTTTGTAACAGACCTCAGATTGCAATGCAGTTAAAATTAATGACTTAGCCAAACATGGTAGGAGTTCGACTCTGTTTCTTTGCTCTCCTTTTCAGCCTCTGTGGGGGGATTTGATAACTTCTGTGCTCTAGAAACTTCTAACTGAACACGAAGAAAGCTGGTAAATCACTGTACTGCAGCAACAGCCAGCACTGCAGTAAACAGTTCAGCGTTTACTCTGCCTAATGACCCTAAAGCACATACAATATACGCTTCTCATCTGAAATCTTAGCATCGTTCAAGGCACATTTATGGGTATTTGGAATGAGCTTGCACAAATCCCCTGCACTCCATTTCAGACTTGACTTCACTTCTTTTCTCTTTATGTAGATCAGTGCAAACACCTAGAGGTTACTAGGAGTAAACACTCTAGATATAGGATTTGCAGGATTTTCATATGGGCACCTGCTGGTCATATAATTGAGATGATCTACACTGAAGTAGAAACAGGTTTACAAATTACTTTTTTTTTTTGTAGTTCCAAACTTCATATGCATTTATATCTATATCATTAGTTTGGCAGCTAGCAACTGCTGCGACGTATTATTTAAATCCTGCTACTTTCATAAAAGTTCTGAATTTACTTGAAAGCTATCGCAGCCAAATAATAATAAAATAGAAATATATACATTGGATAGGTTGAATATACTCACTAAACCCTCATGGAGACCTTCCCTGGAGGTCCTCCAGTTTTTCTCTATTACAGCACCTATAAGTTTCTTTCCTAGCACTTTTCTTTTTTTTTTTTTTTTTTTTGGCTGCACCGTGCAGCTTGGGGAATCTCAGTTCCTTAACCAGGGATCGAACCGGCACCCTCAGAAGTGAAAGTGTGGAGTCCTAACCACGGGACCACCAGAGAATCACCTAGCACTTTTCAAAACTGATAATTACCTTAGTTACTTATTTGCTTAATTTTCTACCTTCTCCCTTCAATACAAGCTCCATAAGGACAGGGACGGTGTGTGTGTGTGTGTGTGTGTGTGTGTGTGTGTGTGAGAGAGAGAGAGAGAGAGAGAGAGATTATAAGGACACAATACCTCACGAAATATGGCAGAGTGGCTGGCATGTAATAATAATAGAAGTTCAATACACCTTTTATTAAATGTGTAAATTATTGGGAAATGGGAAAAGTCTGTTACCAAGGTGAATGTCATGCCAGCCATGATGATGGTCCTTGGCAAGATTCTACTGGAGGACCTTCCATTGAATTATGCTTTTCAAATGCTTGTTCTCAGCAACTATACCAAATAATACTCTGTATTGTTGACGGAAGTGTTTGAA
Organism: Delphinapterus leucas; assembly: GCF_059928025.1. Taxonomy (NCBI): domain Eukaryota; kingdom Metazoa; phylum Chordata; class Mammalia; order Artiodactyla; family Monodontidae; genus Delphinapterus; species Delphinapterus leucas. Next base: position 135,077,724 of record NC_143133.1, on the reverse strand, counting down.
TGAGTGATTTCATCATGTTGAACTTTGAGATCACCCAAATCCGATTAAGCAATGAAAAAGTCCACTATCATGTTATCTAAGTCAGTCAGGGACTTAAATAATCGAAAAGGTCTAGCTTTACCTTCTTTTTGATTAATGGGTAGGCAGAAGTAAAGACTGTTTCTTCTGGATTTTTCTGTCAGTGAAAGCTAAAAAGCTTTTCCTCTTTTTTATAACCACACTAAAAATTGTGTTTGTAATCTATCTAGTTAAAACGCCAGGCAATATTATATCTTTCTCAAAATGGATAGATGTGAGAAACTTGAGAATTTTTAAATTAGATTCCATTTAAAAAAACATAAACACTAAGCAATTAATTTAATTGAATGCCAATTAAAATATGGGCATGAAAGGAGGGTGATATGAATTGTTCACCCAAATATTGAGTCACCTGGTTAACCACTACAATAATGAATATTACTACTATGACTTTGATGAAAGCCCATGAACTTGAGGGTTGGAACAGCTCCTTCTGGCATTTAATCGCACAAGAAGAAGCAGTGCAGTGCTGTGATGAAGAGTGTAAGGTCTGGGGCCACAGTGACTAGGTCTGACCTCTGGCTTCTCCACTAATTAGCTGTGTTGTCTCGGATAATTTAATTAACCTCTCTGTTCCTCAGTTTACTCATCTGTAAAATGAGGATAGTGTCAGTACCTTATGAAGCTGTTAAAGAAGGTCTTCACTTATAAAGCACTGAGAACAATGCTAAGTACAGTAGTCATAATGATCATCTCTACTGCCTTGCTTTTTCTCTCAGCTTGAATGTATTGCCTATTCCCAATGAAATCGAAACTCTTATGTGTATAATATAAATATATTTTAAGATGTTTGTACCCCCTCAGCATAAAGCAACATAATAAAAACTCCCTGAATTGCATAAGTACAATATTGTATGTTGTATGTCAATAGGATTTTTACTTGTAGAAATAATATAAGCATAGTGATAAAAAATTATATCTAACTAATGACCTATCACATGAATAAATATATTATTACTCATCTTCCTTTGAGTTAAGTTTCTAGGGAATCTCACATCCAACACACACACACACACACTCTCATAGCATCTTTGAGGCCACCTAGGTAAAGGGAGAAAGAAGACTTTGGATCATGATTGGTTTGGCTTTAATGATGATTCTACTCAATACCTGATACCTTTGATCTGAATATAGTAAATACATGAGCTACTATGCTATAGCTTTAAATTCATAAAATCTTAGTTTCATTTTTCAAAGAAAATTAGATTGACATTTGCAAACTGTAAGAGCTGTATGTTTAAGACAACCTTACCTAAATAGATATGTTATTTGACTGTTAAATTTCTTTTGTACATTTCTATTTCTCCCAACATACTTGATGCTCTGCCTTCATTTTCTCAGGCAATAGGTTGCTATTTTAGAAAAGTGAAACAAATACACTAACTTTGAAGATTGTTCTTCCAAACCCCAAATATCTTAGTCCCAGAAAAGGCAGTATTGAACAACAGCGTTTGCTTTCCTGGTAAAATTATTTCAACAATAAATGTCTACTTACTAGGGAAAAGTAACAGAATCCATCTGACAGTCATTGAATGGATAATGCAGAAAATATCTTTCCCTTAGAAATGTCCCTCATTTAAATAGAAATAGAACTATGTAATTGTTCAGAACTCTTGGAAAATATAGCTCTTAAGTATTCTTTAAAGGAGAAATGAGAGTATTACCTGTGCTATTGTATTAAGGATACCATTTATATATAGTAATACTTTAGACATGTTCGGTCAGTATGATCCTTGACCAAAATGTATAAAGAAGGGGTAGAAACTGTTTCCAGAAAACTCAGAATGGAAGCCTACATTTCACAAAAGAGATAAGTTAGGATTACTTTTTCATATTGCCAAGTGGTTTTTCAATTTGAAAGTAAATTTCCAGAGTTCTTTTATTAAATAATAACTGTTTGGTGCATGGGAGTGTTTTTGGGTTGTTTGCTTTCCAGACAGAGAAACAACCTCAAAGCTAAATGTTAGAAATCACTGACAAATAATACAGCTAAAGCATCTCTGAAGTTTTCATGTAAGTCAAGTAAAACAATATGATTCCATTTAGAAAACAATCGACAAACATCTTTTGCAGAATACAACTATTACTTAAAGCAACAATGCATACAGACAAATTCCTTTCTACTCTGTTTTCTTCGTAAATTTGAAACATACTCTGGAAAAATCTAGCAGCACATTTTTTTTTTCAGTGGTGTCTTGATTTTTAAGTAATGAGTGTCTTGATTTTTAAGTAACGGGCGAATAAAACATGCAAACATATACAGTCTAAGTACTAATGATAGAAACTGAATTTCTCCCTAACAGGGCAAGTCTTTTCACTAGATTCCTTTCTAAACCTGAACAAAATGTCACCTCTATAACTCTCCTGAGCATATGCCGTACTAAAAAACAGATGCCTTGATCCTAAGAATACATTTAGAAACTGAGAAATTTCTGAATTTAAAGGATGATACAGTAGAACATATCAGTCACAAAGATGACTTGCTCCTTTTGCGGGGGTCAGAGCAAAAAGGGAAATAAAGCATTTTTGTTAAGATATATAATCTCATCTTGTTTTATGTGGTGAATTTTTGAAAAACACCTAAAACAGTAGAAGCTCAGTCACCATCATTACCAGTCTTTGAACCCTCCATCGGGAGGAAAAGGCAAAAAGGTGGGGAGAGGAAAGGTTCAATCATTTAAGTCCCATACATAGACTCATTATCATAACAAAAAGTACCAGAGGAAAGGGTTCAAAATATAAAAGCTAGGTGATTGAAAATCTGTGATTACAGCCCAATTCACTCTATTTTCTCCTTTTCTTTGACTTTCAAAAATCCATTTTCTGTAGTTGACCATTTGCCCCAAAAAGGATGGGGGAGGGATTCTTATAATTCTCAACTTAAAGAATTGTTGCAGTCCCTCTCTCGTTCTGTAAAATGCGAGAATTTCCATTTCAGTTCTTTTCAGGATATGTTGAAACGATCCTTCCTTTACTCCTGCACCTCAATACTTAAAGGAGAAGTGTCTTAGGGCTATAACATGTTTTCTTCCATCCCGATTCTCCCGGTGACTTCAGCCTTTCCTTCCCTTTTAATGGTGTGCGATTTATCTGGGGGCGGGATGGGGGCACGGGGGAGTGTTCTTTGTTAAAGTCTGTTTTCTCCCCAGGGCTCGATTGCCCTCTAGTGGCTCAGAACCAAAATTTGGAGGCTTCCACCATCTGGAAAGAAAAAGGCACCATTTTAAGGAATGCTCGTGCTGAGTTATCACCGCGATTTTGTCTCCCCAAGAGAAGACGTAGTCTCTGTATTTGGCCAGATTTTTTATGCTTTCTGCCTGAACCAGTTAACAGTACTTGGATTCTTTTATGACTTGGCGGAAACTTGACTACTTTCCATTGTTCTTCCTTCCTAGCCCTCTTTCCTCCGTGTCTTCTTTCCTTCAACAGTCAATTTAATGAAAGGAGGACTTGTGTGGTGTGGATATTTAAGGTCCATAATGAGTTACAAAACTTCTTGGAGTCTTTTCATATTCTCACCCACAAAAAATTTCAACTGGAGTATTAAACCTAGGCATTGGGTGGGGTGGAGTCGGAGAATGCAGCGCTCTGAGTAAATTTGAAAGACCGTGAGTTATTCCTTGATAAGAAACTCATATTGGTATGCTGATCATTTCTGCAGAGGTCATCAGAAAGCTAAAGGGTAAGAACACACCCCATTGTACCAAAGAGAGACTCAGTGTAAGCCTCTTGTTGTGTGATTCCCTTTTTGTTCTCAGAGTGAATTGGTTTGTATGATAAACTACATGGTCACCTGGTTAGCAGCTCTCAAATCTTACTACATAAATGCCCTAAGAGCAAACATAGTGCTTTCCTTTTTTTCCCCCTCCGGGAATTATTAACAAGTACCAAAAATACTAGAAACAAAGAGAAAAACAGAGGAGCAAACTCACCACCCGTGGCCATTTAATTCATTTTTTTTATTGTTCTACAGTGAAATGCTCCTTACCCAAATATTCTGCAGTGTGAGGATAAAGGAACCCTAGAATTGACACTTTCACAATTTGTAACATAAATCCTTAGCCTGTGATAAGCATTACAAACTTTCATCTATATAAATAAGAAACATAGATTCCTGTCTTCACACCCTTCTTTGTAACAGGCATGTTTGAAAAGTGAGGGGGACAGGCAGGGCTAGGGCAGGTCAGGCTTTATGGGTTGTCCACGTTTCTGTAATTGCACCAATCTTGCTTTCTTTTCTTTTTATAACGAAAGCTTATATTTTAATGGCATAGTTACGGAAAATATTCAGCACACTGCTTCCCACTTTAGAGCTTTTTAATCATGGCGTTTCAAACTCCTACAATAAATTATGCTTTTATGGGTCTCCCTTCTTTCGTAAATCTATTGGTCACAAATTTTATTTCTTCATTGCAATCATTTGATATCAAATTATTTTGTAGTGTGTTTATGGCATGCTTACCAAATTGGCATTTAAATATTTGTTATAGTTTTATGATTTATTTTACTACACTCCTATGAGAAGTTTCACTGCACCAGCTTTCTAAGATCAGTGGACTTGGTGCTTCCATGAGAACAAAAGAGCATTTCTCATCCAGGACCATGTCACCTGCTCTGAAGAACTGCGTGCTCTCAGGTAATGAGAGTTTAAAGCAACATTGGGAAAATAGGCTCTAAGTATCTTGCCCCTTAGAGATGCCTGCGTGTTGGAATATCCCCTCAATGGCACAGCCATCTCTCCATGAGTAAGAAGGCCACACTTGTACAAACTCTGAGATGTTCACAAGAAGTTCCCTCAGTGGGAACCAGAAACCCACGGTGACGAGCAGGATCCCCTCTGGTCTCCACTGCAGGGTGGCCCATGTGATCTCAACCTGTGACTTCTGATGGTTTGGGCTTCTGCGAGTGAGCGCTGGCACCTACTGTTGGAGACCGTGGTTCCAGCCATTTGCTTCCAACTATAAAGCCCTGCACACCCCTGTCTTCTCAGTCCCACTTGGGCTCTGCCTTTTCTCACCGACTCAGCACTTCTTAGTCCCACACTGCTGACCGGAAACTTCTAGAATCCCTGCCCTATTCAAGTCAGCCATGAAATGCCAGGAATGGGCTGCCTCAGCTTCATCCATTTAGGTCACTAAATCAAATGTCATCCCTTCCCTTTAGAGAATATAAAGTATAACTGCTTTTAACTACAGAGTGGAAGTCAATCCCCATTTAGCACATCTTGCCTTTCGCCTTGCAGATTTTTGTTGACATGTATGTGGAGCAATGACGTTTGCTATTATAAAGCACATTTACTAGAAAAGAAAAAGAAGAAAAGGCAAATCAGAAGCCTAAAAACTGTAAGTCTGCAAAATCCAAATCCACTTGGCTTTGGGGGACAATTAATCAGTCAGAATGTAAAGGTCTTTGAATTCAGAATTGCCTGAAAGTGCATTAGCCGTTCATTATTCTCCAGTTGTCAATATTTGCGTGAGGTGGGAAAACAGGAAATGACGTTCTTACCAAATCAAACCTGACCAGGCTTGGTACCTTCAGATAGACAAGTATGAACCATGACAGTCACCGAGCTGAAGGAGATGAAATTGGGTGAGTAGAGGAAAAAGCTCTTCATAAATCCAGTAAATAACTCCATGGAAGGAATGGTGAGTGCAAGATGAGTGTGTCAGGACTGATGGTTTTAAACCAAAAGAGACATAAATTTGTCTGAGATGTCTCTCAAGTTTTTCGTCTTAACTGGTGTCAGCTTGTCATAGGACAAATTGTTCTTACACTAATTATACTCTTACCCCTGGAAAGGAATTTTTTAAGACATATTTTCTGCAGGGTTGAAAAATCAAGACTTAGAGATTAAATGAAAGCAACAGCTGTCTAACCTGTAAATGAGAGCACATCTTATAGCATTACATTGAAGAAACAATACATTGATATGCAAGCAGTTATCCAATAAAACTTCTATTTAATGAATACATATCCACTTCTCTTTAAATATTTTATATATATATATGTAGCTTTTCAAACTGTAAACTAATAATACAGTTATTAGTTCTTCCTACCTTGGTTTCTAGAGCTGAGGCTGCTATCCTGCAGCTCTGATGGAAAGGACCAGAAACACTGGCTCTGACTCTCTCAGTCCTGCAACAGAATCAGGCACCGTCAGGATTCTCATTATTTGGGAAAAAAAGTTAAATGACTTCTATTTACTTTGCTCTGAGGAGACTTCTCACTGACTTGCCACCAAACCATCCTTTAATTATTAAATTTATTTTATTGAAGTGTAGCTGATCTACAATGCTGTGTTAATCTCTGCTGTACAGCATGGTGATTCAGTTATGCATCTATATGCTTTCTTCTTCATCTTCTTTTCCATATGGTTTGTCACAGGATATTGAATATAGTTCCCGGTGCTCTACAGGAGGACCTTGGTGGTTATCCATCCTATATATAATCGTTTGCATCTGCTAACCCCAAACTCTCAATCCATCCCTTCCCCACGTCCCTCCCACTTGGCAACCACCAGTCTGTCCTCTATGTCTGTGAGTCTGTTTTTAAATGACACCAGCTTCAGGGTAGTTTATCAGAGTGAAATCCAGGCATCAGCTGTGATCAGAGGTCCCATGGATATAGCAGTTGGACCCCAGAGAATTCGGTGGGCAGAGGCTTTGGGGCTGATCAACACAGCTTCATATCCTCCATGGGGAGAGGATGAAACAGGAGCAAAGAAGCAACAGCTGGGCGGGGTCTCTTCTGGCTCTCGAAGAAAATACAAAAGTAACTTAATTATGAGATCTGAACGAAAGGTCAGGATTCATTCCTGAGAGAGAGTCGATCATGTGCTTGGCTACAGAAGCTCCTCAAAGCCTTCAAGGACCAGGAGATGAAATGTAAACCACAGGAGCTAGGAATTGCGAATCATTTAATACACTTTGGAAATAATCAGTAACATGAAGCATACACCCTACTAATTAGAGGTGAAAACAACTAGAAATGGTAGTACTGCCATTAACTTGGTTTAGATTATCTGATCATTTTATCAATGATCAATTGTCCATTTTGTCTGTTAGAAAAGAGTCATCATTTTGAGTTTTGGTTGTTTATATTGCTGTGGGGTGGGTGGGAGACTTGAAGCTGGCATGCGATATTCACACACTCTTTCCTACAGTGGTCCTTTCTTGTAGATTGTTTTCCCACCCTCCCTTCCACAAAAGACTTCAGTGTTATCCATGTGGCAGAGATAGCCTTGGGTCTCCTTAGGCTCTGAGTGACTTAATGGACTCCTAGTGTGTGATGGGAAAGGTGATCAGTGGGGAATGATTTTGACCTGCGTCTTGCTTTTCCACGCAGGGCCTCAGGAAAGACCCCACTGCTGCTGGGTCTCCTGCAGCCTGACAGAAAGCAAAGCACTAGAGACAGTGAGGGTTGTTTTCTTCAGGGGGATGAAAACGGAAACTGCAATGCAAAGTGTGTGAAGTATTGTACCTTCTGGTCTACCTGGCAGAAAACGAAACAAACAAGACAGGGAGTGGCACGATGCAGTGGCTGTGTGCCGTCCTGTAACATAGGGGCAATAATGGGTCATCTGGGGATCACAGCTATAGCCCCTGACCCACATCTGAGGGCTCAGCAAAGATCCCCAGGGAAACAACCTCTGAGCTGAGAAAGGGCACAGAAATGAAAGTCAATGACATAAAAAGTGTTTGGGGACAGCAAGCCAGGTGGAGAGATCTGTTTCCTGCAGGAGCTCCTGGGTCAGAGAACGTACAGAGCATTTGGGAAACTTAAAAATGCAAGACACAAGGGCACACTCAGCTTCCCTCAATTGCAGGAAATTTATTATAAGTATAAATGGAAAGTGAAAATTAAAGTGAACAAATATTCTCGTGTCACAGGGCTAGGTCTCACACACACACACACACACACACACACACACACATATATATATATATGGGATGGTTTAGAGGGAAAACTCATAGGGAATGAAATGCATTTGAACAAGAAACATTTTTCTAGGGAGTTTAGCTGCCTCCGTCTCTACTCAGGGTACTAGAACCACAGCGATGACAAAGGCAAACGTGGACTCCGCATCTATGGAGCTCTCTTTCTGTCAGTGAGCAGTCAAAAATAAATATCAATACATCACAGAAAAAGAAAAAAATTAACAAAAGAACCACCCACAAAGAGTATCAGTGCAGGCCAGAGATTTAAAGTGAGTGATGTGCCAATGGATGGATAGTTACTTGAGACTAGGTATTACTGAAGGACTCTCTTTTTAATCTTAAATTAAAAACTAAATGTCATGGTAAAACGAGGAGGCAGAACAACTTGGATAAAGGGACGGGGCACACAGAGGCCCAGCGGCAGAAATACTCTTGGCGAGTCAGTGAGACGAGAAGGAGGCCATAGAGTGAGTCATGATTTTAATCTGTGTGATTGGAAGCCTTGAGAGGGCTTTTTTTATGAGTAAAATAACCAGATCTACATTTTCATGAAGATCACGTGGCTGCTGAATGGAGAAAGAATTGGGGTGGTGGGTAGCAGTAGAAGCAGAGGTCTCATGGTCATGTCCAGTGGGAAGTTCCTGTGGCTTAAAGGAGCATCAGTGGGGAAGAAGAGAAGGGGTCTATTTCATGCTTGGGTCCTCTGAGCACGGGTGGTGGATGGGACGGAGAAAGAGGAAAGGAGGAAGAGTCCATGGGTTTAGAGTCAGGACGCTGGTGTTGGGGGCACTTTTACCTGGGAGGCACGGTGATGCCTAAAGGACTTAACACATCCACTCTCCCCTTTTCTCTTTGCTATCCCTCCCGTTATTCTTTTTCTCTCCAGCTCTGCTTCGGCCACGTTCGCCACTTTGCTAAACCACGAATCTGGGGCACACTCTGGCCTCAGGACATTTGCACTTGCTGTCCACTCTGCCTGAAATGGTCTTCCTTCAGACGTACTCATGGCTGGTTCCTTCACCTCCTAGAGTTTTCATCCTGCCTCATCTTCTCAGAGCAGCCCTCCTTGTCGACTGTGTTTGGGATCACAAATCTCACCCTGCACTCCCTGTCTCCTTGCCTATTTTCTTTGCCCCTGTAGCACTCACACCATCCATAATACTATGCTTACTTTTCCTGCTTATTGTCTGTCTCTGCCCTACAATGTGAGCTGCACGAAAGCAGAGATTTTTTTAACATTATAGCCTGGGTATCCAGTAAAAGGTCAAGCACATGGTATGCACTAAAGAAAAATATTTGAAAAAGAAATCTAAGCATTCCCCTACCCTTACCCACCTCCCATACATACACACACAGTTGCCCAGACTTTTCCTAGCAGAGTATTTTGCATTTAACAGGTGCTGACTAAATGAGAGTTGACTTGTATATTAAAGATAACTACATACTAGACATGATATATAGTACATACTTCATTCAATGCATATTGAAAGTGTGAGCAAGGGAGCAGGTCAGAATCCAAGAATGACTACGATTTTATTCCCTGTACCTCTCAGAAAGGATTGAAAATTAGGGGGCTTTTACGTATATTTCAAAAATAATAAATTACATAGCATAAATAATGAATTAAATAGAATCATGAAATGTATTCATGTTTATTTCCACTTGGTTAATTTTGGTAAACTTTTTTTGTTTAATTCATTACGACGTAGTTTAACTATTACTACACATCATTACAGGGCAAAACTAGGAAAATATCTACTACAAATAGTCCTTCTGAGGGCTTGCCAAGGATTCACAGGCAGTAGGTAACTATTCTTACCACATTTTCAAAGAAGCCTTAACATGTGTATCAGTCTAGAGCTGTCAATGCAATAAAAATATCGATAGAGGGAGAATGCCTAGTTACCCATTAAACTGAAGGTGGGAAGGAAACTAAGCAAAGCAGTGAGTAAAAGGAATCCATGTGTTCAAAATACCACTTCTTCTTTATCCCCAGAGTCACAGTGTATTTTTACTCTGGAGAAGCATAGATCTTTTTATTCTACTATCTTTCTTAGCACTTTTTTCTTTAGGTTATACTTTCTGCTGCTATGTTATTCCATACAAATATATAACTGGCTGTTCATGCATTATTAAGTCACCTCCTCTATGCTGCTTTTTTTATGGTAACATGTGTCTATTGAAGACTCAAAACTTAGTTGGAAAAATTGAAAATAAGAGTATTTTAGGCATACTGTCAGGGACATAATTGGAATTTTGTGGGAAGGATAATATGTCAATCTTCTTAATCATTGTCTCATATGACATCTTCATTAATAAAGCAGGAAAGAGTCTTCTGTACAGTTATGGGAGAAAAATAACTGACAAGAGTCAACCAGAGCACTTTCGTACATTTGTTCATTTCAATTAATACCCAAAATCTCTGCGGTTGAAGTGCTTTAGTGATCACAAAGGATTTTCATATACTTCTTGTTTAATCCTCACAACCATCTATTTGCAAGGAAAACTCTCTTGCAATAACAAATGAGAAAACTGAGACCCTAAGAGTGTAGGTAGTTGACCAAAGTCACAAAATTAGTCAATAGAATTGTTGATACAGAAACCTATACATTTAGATGCTAAACCTACTATTTTCCCCATTACTCTTCAGATTAAAATTTCCAATACGCTAAAATATGCTAAAGAGATGATTAACCATGGTCCCTACTCCAACAATTTCTAGATGGGTAGGGTTTTTTAATTCATAAAAGACTATAACTTACAAAATCGTAGTCAGTGTGAGGTTGAATAATATAGAAATCTAAAGCTCTTCATAATTCAAATAAATAAAGCAAGACTACTGTGATTAGGCATAAGGAACAACTGCTTTACCACATAAACTTAATTTAAAAGCTAACAAGAAGCAAAGTAACCTTCTTAAGCACGTGGAATCTGCCCTTGAAAATCATTAGGAGAAGAATATAGAAAGAACTCTTCCTTGGAATGACAGTGATATTCACATCCTGGAGTCAAAAAGCTTCCTGTGAAGTGTAGAGGAATCTAGTCTTTCACAGCTCCGTGTTTCATTAACTTGCAGTGGCTCCGTCCTGCAAAGGCTAGAGCATGTGAGGACCTACCCTGTCTGAGATAAAGGATGTCAAAGCTCCCTTCAGTAACTCAACTTAATTCTATATCAAGTCATTCTTTTTTTTTTTTATCGGAGTATAGTTAATTTACAATGTTGTGTTAGTTTCAGGTGTACAGCAAAGTGTTTCAGTTATACATATATCATATCTATTATTTTTCAGATTCTTTTCCCTTATATATTATTATAAAATATTGAGTAGAGTTCCCTGTGCTATACAGTAGGCCCCTGTTTGTTATCTATTTTATATATAGCAGCATGTACATGTTAATCCCAACCTCCTAATTTATCCCTCTCTCCACTTCCTCTTTGGTAACCGTAAGTTTGTTTTCTATGTCTGTGAGTCTACTTCTGTTTTTTATATAAGTTTATATCATTTTTTTAACTTCCACATGTAAGTGATATCATGTGATATTTGTCTTTCTCTGCCTGACTTACTTCACTTAGTATGATAATCTCTAGGTCCATCCATGTTTCTGCAAATGGCTTTATTTCATTCTTTTTTATGGATGAGTAATATTCCATTATGTATATGTACCACATCTTCTTCATCCATTCCTCTATCGATGGGCATTTAGGTTGCTTCCATGTCCTGGCTATTGAACATGTCCTGTAGGGGGGGTGCATGTACCTTTTTGAATTATGCTTTTCTCCAGATAGATGCCTAGGAGTGGGATTGCAGGATCATGTGGTAGCTCTACTTTTATTTTTTTTAAGGAATCTCCATACTGTTCTCCATAGTGACTGTACCAATTTACATTCCCACCAACAATGTAGGAGGGTGTCCATTTCTCCACACCCTCTCCAGCATTTATTACAATATTTGTAGACTTTTTGATGATGGCCATTCTGACCAGTGTGAAATGATACCTCATTGAAATTAGAACATTCTCTAACACCATACACAAAAATAAACTCAAAATGGATTAGAGACCTAAAAGTAAGATGGGATACTGTAAAACTCCTAGAGAAAATCCTAAGCAGAACATTCTTTGACATAAATCTCAGCAATATATTTTGGATCTGTCTCCTAGAGTAAAGGAAACAAAAACAAAAATAAACAAATGGAACCTAATTAAACTTAAAAGCTTTTGCACAGCAAAGGAAACTATAAACAAAACAAAAAGCCATCCTACAGACTGGGAGAAAATATTTGCAAATGATGCAACCGACATATACAAAGAGCTCATATCAAAAAAACATTAAAATATGGTTTTTTTTTAAAGAAAAACCAATTTCAAAAAAACGAACTCAATATCAAAAAAAACCAAACAACCCAATCACAAAATGGGCAGAAGATCTAATTAGACATTTCTCCAAAGAAGACATACAGATTGCCAAGAGGAAAAGGTGTTCAACATCGCTAATTATATCAAGTCATTCTCACTCTAGTCCACCTTTGACCTCTCGTGCCTTGACTAACAAGGAGGAAATGTCCTTATTCATCACCTACTTGTGGAGACCACTCATAGAATTGGGTCCTTATTTTCATTTTCTGTATGACTTCAGATGAGTCTTGTCTTCATTCATCCTCGAGAGACTCAAGTCCACTTTCTGAACTCCAGCTGACCACTGGGATCCCATTCTCAGCTTTCCTTCTTTCTGAAACTACTGACCACATGCCTTTGTCTGCCTTTGCCTAAGGAAAGCCTGAAGGACATTCAGTACAGGATATGGCACACAGTAGGTGCTCAATATTTATTGAAAAGGGATCTACAACAATAAATGTGTTCTGATCTTTGCCTTCAATGCAGCTTAGAGTCTAATAGAGAAAGACAAAAATGTAAAAACTAAGTGTTACAGATGCTGTAATGAAAGGAATAGAGTATAAAACTGGCATAAAGAATTTTTTTTCTGCTGGCGGAGTCAAGAAGAAGACTTCTTGGAGGAGGTGAGAAGACTAAGTAAGATTAAATGAAGAGGAAGAATAGGTTTTTCTTAAAACAGTGGGAAGGCAGATGCACATTTTGAAGACAAAAAGAAAAGTTACTTACATGAAAGAAAAGTGTTTATATAGAAGCATGGCAGAAGATAAGCCTGGAAATTTGGGTAGATTATGGATGGGTGGAAAAATACTATTTAGATATTTCAGAATAGCTGCAGTTTTCTGAGCACGCAAGTGATACAATCAGAGTGAGATCTTAGAGTTGTCTTTGGTGGCAGTTACCCAGACGTACGAATTGAAGAAAGGAACTTGAAGAAGGAAACTAGCTGGTCAGGAACCAATTTAATTATCCCAGCAGTAAGTGATTAATGTGTGATCTAAGGCAATGGCAATGGGATTAAACAAGAGAGGAAACGAATTTTGATGAATCGTGTAGAATCCACTCTCATTTCCTCCTACAGTTCCACAAAATTCAGTACAGAAATGTGTAAAAGGTATAACATTACAAAAGAAAGGCAAGAAATGGGGACAACAAAATTGAGATGCAAAGAAAAATTGGAAGATATAAAAGCAGAAAATGAAGACTAGAGGAAGAAGAGAGATGGTGCCTGCAAGATGCAAGGGTGAGGGGTCAAGATGCTCGTGAATTCAAGCTCTGGAATCCAGGGAAGACTCCTCTGAAGGCTGAGGTGTAGAACAGGCAGACGGCACAGAGATGGGTTGAAACTTTCCATAAGAAGCGTTAGACCTTTGCATTCCCTCTAATTTTAAACAAGAAAAGTCAGATCCTAACAATGCCCTGACCCAACAGAAAATGGAAGATTATTCTCCGGAGAGACTTGGACCCAGAGACACCAGACACAGTCAACGGTAAGAGGCCATATGAAAATTAAGGGAATTCCAGGAAGGTCTACACACTGAACAGTGAGACCCATAAAATACTTCCCCCACTTTTCCACAACTTTAGTAACCAGGCCTTTCTCACAGGTGGAACCCTAGGGGGTTCACCTCTTTGGAACCTCAGTGGTTCAAAAAGAAACACTCGACAGTTGGAAAGAGGTAGTGACAATAAAAATAACTGCATTCCTAAGGATATTACAAGAAATTCCACTGGTCAGTAAGACCTGAAATTGCATACAAAGCTTCTAATCTATTTCTAGGGCCCTACTCTTAAATCTCAGGAAATCCATGCCACTAACTAGAAAAATAGAGGAAAAAGAAAATAAGCAATGCAGAAGAACCAGAGCAGTGCAGGGGATGGCAGAAAGCAATCAAAGACACCCTATAAGCAACAGCCTTAGAGAGACAGAAGTATATGATGCATCCATAAAATGAGAATACTGAGAATACTATGTTAAAATGGGAGAGAGGCTTTCAAATAATTAAACTCTTGGAAATTAAAAATACAGTAGCAGAAATAAAATTAAATAGAAAGGTTGAAATATAAAGATGAGGGAATCTTCCAGAAGGTATCAATATAACCAAAAAGCAAAATGGGAAATAGATAAGAATAGGTAAAATTATAGAGGTTTAATCCTAAAGTTCAAACAGTCAAATAATACAGTCCCAGGAAGAGACACAGAAGAAATTGAAACAAAGGAAATTATATAGAAAGAAACAAGAAAACACCCAGAACTTAAATGTCTGGATTTATAGATTAAAAAGACTGATTAATATCTTCCAAAATGGGAGAAAGATTTTCACAGCAAAGCACCACACAGTAAAACTTCAGGGAAGTGAGATTCAGAGAGAACAGGCAATCAGAATAGTATCTGACATCTGAACAGCAACTTTGAAGCTGAAAGAAAAAGCATTCGTGCCTACTATATTCTGTAAAAATGATTTTCAATCTAAATTTTGAACCCAGACAAACTTTCAGCCAAATGAGAAAGGTAGAATAAAACATTTTCATTTAGGCAAGTTCTTTTAAAAAAATCATCTCCCATACACTTCTCAAGAAACTACTAAAAGGTGAACTTCATTAAAATGAAAGAATTACCAAGAAGCAGGAAACTTGGAATTCTGATGGCAGGTCTAAAGGAGGACAGAAGGGTATAAAGCTCCCACAATGACGGTGAATGGAAAGCCCAGGAGAAGGCGCAGAGCAGCTGTTCTAGAGAACCTAGATCAGGGCTGCACAGAGCGGGTCCAGGGAGAAACTCGCCAAGAATAAAGCAAAATTGATAAATTATCTGATTTGATCAGTGGGTTGAAGGAAGGAGTTTCCCTTCTCTCCAAGTGTCTGCAGATGAAACATGGCAATAGGTACATAGAAAACTTAAACCAAAATAAAACTAACTAGTACTAATCCCCAAGAAAACCAAAAGTTGCACCAGAAAGAAGTAACCACAGTGCACTTATGTGACTCAGGTGTGAATAACATTTATATAAACACAATAATGAAAATGCCAAATGTTTATTTTACCAAAAACTTAAATAATTACATTAACGTGATCAGAAAGAGAGGAGGTTAACATTTTAAAGAAATACATTCTTATCTTCCAAGGAAATGTATAAAGAGTTATTATAACTTTAAAAGATGGAAAATCACAAAGTAATACTATCAGTCAATTTTTTAGAAACATGGAGGTGAATCTCAGAAGCCACAGGTGAAATATTCAAAACTACCTCTTGGGACAGAATTCTAGGATGAGAAGTAAATGTAGATATGATCTACTATTTTTTGTTATAAGCCTTGCAGAACTCCTTGACATAGATTCATGTGATGATTTTTTTTTTTTTTTTAAGAAAGGGGCACTTAAACAATAGGAATTTATTCTTCACAGTTCTGGAGGCTGGAAGTTCAAGGTCATGGTGCTGGCAGACTCTATAAGCCAATCAGTCTATGGTGTCTTTTTTACAGAAGCCCAAACAGACTAAGATGGGGACAGTAAGGAATATCCCTTAGATTTAGATTTTTTTTTATTGGAGTATAGTTGCTTTACACCGCTGTGTCAGTTTCTGCTGTACAGCAAAGTGAGTCAGCCATACGTATACATATACCCCCTCTTTTTTGGATTTCCTTCCCATTTAGGTCATCAGAGAGCACCGAGTAGAGTTCCCTGTGCTACACAGTGGGTTCTCATTAGTTATCTATTTTATACATAGTAGTATGTATATGTCAATCCCAATCTCCCAATTCTTCCCACCTGCCTAGATTTAGATTTTTAAAAGAAGTAAAACTAAACAAGAAGTTATGGAATGTACTTTTTAAAAATAGCTACTTTTCTCTTTCATGATTTCCTTTTCATCATGACTAAAAATTATATCAGCACCAATAAATATTACTAAGCAGATAATAATAATAAAAAAAAGACAGGGGCAGGTACAGATGTTATTGCAAAGAGGAATCAATGGATTAATGGGATGGAACAGAATGACTCAACTTTGGAGCAAAGAAGAAGAAACTTTAAATGATCCTATGGTTTCATGCCTGTGTGACAGAAGAGAATTTTGGAAAAAAATCATATAGGAGAGGAAATCTGAAATTAGCTGGGGAATGAGGGGCTTGGTACAGTAGGAAGTATGTTGGACTGATTGGCAGTCAGACAACATGATTTCTAATCCTCATTCCATCCCCAGTTACTTTGTGAACTTGGTCTAGTAAATTTCCTTCTGAAACTCACTTTCTCTAGGTCCATCCATGTTGCTGTAGACGGCATCATTTCATTCTTTTTTATGGCTGAGTAATATTCCATTGTATGTATGTACCACATCTTCTTTATCACACTAAGTAAGTCAGACAGAGAAGGGCAAATATTGTATTATATCGCTTAAATGAGGAATCTAAGAAAATGATACAAATGAACTTATTTACGAAGCAGAAATAGACTCAGAGACATAGAAAACCAACTTCAGTTTACCAAAGGGGAAAGAGAGGAGGAGAGATAAATTAGAAGTTTGAGATTAAAATATACATCCTACTATATATAAAATAGATAATCAACAAGGACCTACTGTAGAGCACAGGGAACTATATTCAATACTATATCTTGTAATAACCTGTAATGGAAGAGAATGTAAAAAAAAGAATATATATATATCTGAATCACTTTGTTGTACACCTGAAACTAACATACCATTGTAAATCTTCAATTAAAAACAAAGTAAAAACAGAAAAATAAAACTCATTTTCTTTAGCTTAAAAGTGGGGAAGTTAAACTCAACAATCTCCAACACCCTTCCAATTTGTTTAAGAGGAACTTAACTTTGCACGTGTGCTGGAGTTGACAGTGAAAGGACCAAGGGCCCGTGTGCTGTGAATGCAGAATGGGAATTAAGAAAGCCGTCAGGGTTGCAGAGGCTGAGTATAGAGGTATCTATGTGGAGATCATCAAGGCTTGAGGGAGTAAGAGTATAGAGATGGAAACGGAAAGACAGAGGACAAGACTGGGGGTAATGCCCACCCCGAGTGGAAAGGAGAAGGAGATAAATGAGTCGTAGATGAGCATTTCCAGGAGGGGAAACTAGAACAGTGAATGTGAGCGTTTAAAAAGGTAAAACAGAATGGTTCTATTCATCCATTTGGCTTTAGAATTTTATGACAAGTTTAGTGGTGTTATGAATTCAGTAACGACTTCTGAATTTAAGTAGAAAAAGTTTTATAGTAGAACCAATTAAAAGTTTTAGAAGTCACCAAAGATAAGCTTTTTTCCCCTTTTTCATTAAATCATTGTAGGCATCATGGTATAGATGTTACCATTTGGGAGTATTCATGTGCATAAAGGTGGGCTTTTTATTTTTCACCTTTAGAAATGTGACAATGATTGAAATCTTGCCTGAGGCCATGAATTTTTCATAATAGCTAAGGGGAAATTCAGCCGGGCATTCTAAATCTCTGCACCTCAGCTGTGATCCAAGCAAGGTGAAATGGAAATATTTGACAGTATTTCACCAAGCCCTAGCATGCATACACATGCCACTGCCTCTCTTTTTCATGCAAATTATTCATTCATACAGTAAAAACAAATCAGTACACACACACAAAGACAAATTCACTTTTCATTTATAAGTGGTAAAACCCCTTTCTTAATTTATTGTTCTTCATTTTTATATACTAACTACTGTATTTTATACTTTAAATTCCTTATTCTATATGGTTGAGAGTATCATGCAATTATATAATCCGTATATTTTCAATTTTAAATAGCAACATGATGACAAAATTTTATTAGATATGTATATATATATGTATATATGTATATATATATATGTGTGTGTATATATACATATATATACATCCATACACAGCACACTTCTATAAGAATTTCTCAATATTGGCCACATGATATACTCTTAGTCTTAATTTTGTGTTATTATTTGTATTAAGTTACTAACATCTTTGTATAAAAAAATACTTATGTTTATTTTAGTCTATATTTTTCAGTTACTTTTTAGGTACTAATTGTATCTAATATGGCATTACTTGTCTTAAGATGTGAAAATTTTGTATGAGTCTGTTAAGTACAGTTATAGTACCACTACACCCAAAATAGTATGCCGAATTACACTTTCACTGCTGCTATTTTAATAACTTGGAATATAACTTCTCTTCTGAACAATCATGTTAGTTATGGTGAGTAACCCAGCCAGTTTATACTGGGAGACTACTGGGATTACCCTTAAGGCAAGGTTGATGTTTTACCTAAACACTGCTAATCTTAAAACATTGGCTATCCATAAATATTTAGTTCAGCACAATAATTAGAACGTTAATTAGATATAGATTAAGTAGATTTAAGCAGAAAAAGAAGTGTACTATCGGTCACTAGAGGGCAGCAAAGATTGGAAAAAAGATATGAATCCAAATGCTGATTCTTAATGCGGGGGTAATAAGACTGAAAGTTCTAGAGGTACCAAAGGACCAGTTCTTCCCCCAAGTGTTTCTGAGACATACAGTCTTGGCTCTTACATCGTCTTGGAATAATGAGCAGAAGACCTAAATACACATTTCTCCAGAGAAGATATACAGACTGCCAACAAACACATGAAAGGATGCTCAACATCACTAATCATTAGAGAAATGCAAATCCAAACTACAATGAGGTATCATCTCACACCACAATGAAGTATCATCTCACACCGGTCAGAATGGCCATCATCAAAAAATCTAGAAACAATAAATGCTGGAGAGTGTGTGGAGAAAAGGGAACCCTCTTGCACTGCTGGTGGGAATGTAAATTGATACAGCCACTATGGAGAATAGTATGAAGGTTCCTTAAAAAACTAAAAATAGAACTACGATACGACCCGGCAATCCCACTACTGGGCATATACCCTGAGAAAACCATAATTCAAAAAGAGTCATGTACCAGAATGTTCACTGCAGCTCTATTTACAATAGCCAGGACATGGAAGCAACCTAAGTGTCCATTGACAGACAAATGGATAAAGAAGATGTGGCACATATATATAATGGAATATTACTCAGCCATAAAAGAAATGAAATTGAGATATTTGTAGTGAGATGGATGGACCTAGAGTCTGTCATACAGAGTGAAGTAAGTCAGAAGGAGGAAAAACAAATACCGTACGCTAACACATATATATGGAATCTAAGAAAAAGAAAAAAAAAGGTCATGAAGAACCTAGGGGTAAGATGGGAATAAAGACACAGACCTACTAGAGAATGGACTTGAGGATATGGGGAGGGGGAAGGGTAAACTGCAATGAAGTGAGAGAGTGGCATGGACATATATACACCACCAAACGTAAAATAGGTAGCTAGTGGGAAGCAGCCACATAGCACAGGGAGATCAGCTCGGTGCTTTGTGACCACCTAGAGGAGTGGGATAGGGAGGGTGGGAGGGAAGGAGATGCAAGAGGGAAGAGATATGGGAACATATGTATATGTATAACTGATTCACTTTGTTATAAAGCAGAAACTAACACACCGTTGTAAAGCAATTATACTCCAATAAAGATGTTAAAAAAAAAAAGCTGCATCATCTTGCCATCTTTTGGAGGGTTGACTGCCACTTTAATTTGGTCATCAGTGAACAATAAACATACTCAGACATTCTCAAGAAATGGAAAGCTACACTTTTACTGGGTTGTTTCCCAAGGATTATGGTAGTTCCAATTTTCTCTAAAGAAATAGTTATGAAATAGGCCAATTGAGATTTTCTGTGGAATTTCTGCTTCTTCAGAGACCAGATGTTTCCTAATGATTTTTGTTTCCCCATCTAGAGCAGTAAAAATAAAACAGATTTACATCTTCTAAAATGTGGAGTTACTTTCTGGGTCTTTAAGAACTGTGCAAACGTTTATAAAGAAAAAAAATATTTTTTTATTGAAGCATAGTTGATTTCCAATATTGTGTTAGTTTCAGGTGTACAGCAAAGTGATTCGGTTATACATATATATGTTTATATTTATATTCTTTTTAAAAATTTTATTCCGTTTTAGTTTATTATAAAATATTGAATATAGTTTCCTGTGCTATACATTAAATCCTTGCTGCTTATCTATTTTATATACAGTAGAGTGCATCTGTTAATCCCCTACTCTCAATTTATCCCTCCCCCCCTTCCCCTTTGGTAACCGTAAGTTTGTTTCCTGTGTCTGTGGGTCTATTTTGTAAATAAGTTCATTTGTACTATTTTTTAGATTCCACAGATAAGTGACATCATATAATATTTGTAAAAACAAAAATATTATATAATTTATAATTTCACTGTCTATTACTACTAATAGAAAATGTTTTAAGTATTTTTAATAAATTAATAAGAAATTGTAATAATAATATACCTTTTCCTTTTTGAATTCTCAATTTGTTGTTTATACATATTCACAAATTTATTAAATGAACATCCATTCTTTTAACATTGAAAAGGTTGAAAACTTATTACAAATTCTGCTTGTGAGTGATATACCATACTTTTATTTTACATGTCAAAATTCATATTAAAATGTATTGGAAGTCCTAAGTCTTTAGCATTATCTCAGTGTTTATTCTAGTGGGTTTTAAGATCCCAGAAAACATAAAATTGTATAGGGGTTTCTTTGGAAATAAAACACGCAAAGTAACAGAATGCTAGAGTTGTCAATTAACAAAATAAAATCGTGTTTGTTTTATAATGTTGCCCTCCTAACATTGACCTTGACTGCTTACCGTTGACTTTGCTTCGTGCCTATTGAAGTCTTGGCAATGATGTAGTTTGTTTCCTTGGAACTTAGAACTGTAAAGGAGTAACACAAGGTAACTTATCAAACAAGCAAATGTGTTTGCTGCTGGTCCATTTGGAAATGGAGGAACACATGAAAATTTAAAGACAAAGACCTCTGGATATCATTACAGGCTTCCTGTTTATCTGCATGAGGGAAAAAATAATATTGGTTTGAAGTCTTCCTAACTAAGACATAAAATAGAACAGAGAAAAAGTGGGTGAGGTGCATGAAAACGCACTTTAATTGTGACACAAAACTTCACATTTCACCTAAGTGCTCACAAACCCCAGATCTAGTTTCCGGTCACGTGCTCCTATCTCATCTAAACCCTCTCCTCCTCTTGCTGTCTCTGTCCTGTCCTGGTGACATGCCCCCCTCCTCACCACAGACACACAACCAACTGTCTCTTTCCTCAAGGCCCCAAACAACCAGCCACCAAACTTGCTATGTTTATCTTGCAAATGTTTCCTGAATCTTTCCTTCTAACAGACCTGATTATGTCACCCATAGTTACCTCCTAACAGTTCTCTCAAAAACATTATGTACATTGTTATCAGAACGCTGATAGAGATACCATTATTTTACTCCACTGCTTAAGTACCTACAAAGTCTCCATTAATCTACAGAATACAGTCCAAATGCCCTGGTATGGCATACACGAGTACCATTACTTTTGATTTAAAGTTTATCCTTGATAAATATTTGTTGAACCGAAAAGAAATCAATGCCCAGTGTTCCTATGTTGAGACAGAGTACTGATACAAAACCAGAATTATAGCCAGGGGTTGTAGCAAAGGATTTAACATGAGGAAATTAAAATATATATAATGTCAGTTTAATATATTTCTTAGCATTGGAGGGAAATCTAGTGAAAAACAAACAGAGTAGACAGTGATTGCAGCAAAACTTGATAAGGTAAATATTGCCCAAATTTTTGCCAGAGGAGAATGGAATGGTATTGGAGATTTGTAGATTTAAATCCAACTATATAGCCCAAACACAGTATTTCTGTCTCTTAGCTACGTTTCTTTTTTCTCACATTTCCCTTTCAAGAAACCATCAACAGCTCTGACAAAAAGCTAATTGCTTGAGACTTTCATAAACAATGAACAGTCACGGCTGGGCATTTCCTCTGAAGAAAAGTTGGAAATCAAAACAAAGATGCTTTCATCTCCTGTTTGCTCTTGGTAAACTAGCAGTGTTAGGAAAGATCTTTCATTTGTTCATTCATCTCCTCATGTGTCCAAGCACCCACAGAAAGTGTTTACAGAGCAAAACAACTCATTTCTTTCCCCAGAAAATCAATCCTTTGCAACTGGTCCAGATTAACTAAAGCAGCATGAGTGAAGAAGAGGAAATAGCTTGCTAGCCAGGAAAGAGACTGCACCAAAGAAGCAAATCCTTCACTAAATCTTAAAAATGATAAAGGGGCTTGTTTCTTAGTAGACCCTAGACTTCTGAAGACATTTCTTCTGCCTTGCTTGATTTTCGATTTCCATGAAAGAATATTCTTAAGGATAGAATAGCCCTCAGTTGATACAACTGTAAAGAAATATTTCCTTTCTGTTGTTTTATACATTTAAAATATTTAACTACACAAACCTATTTCTCTCTTTCAATTTGATCATTTGGTATTGTATATGTCTATTTGATCCACAATACATCCAAAAATTACTGATTTTGACTAAATTTAACATAATTCTAAAAGATACAAATATGGATCTGTAAATAATATGTAAAAATGAATCAGTATGAGGGATAGCAAAGCAGAAAGAAAGTTCCCGGTGAGTTAGGTTCAGGGACATCTGAAGGGAGAATATGATGTCACCATTTCACAATATATACAAATACAAGAAAAGAAAATGCCAACTGCTAATTTTCTTAACAGATGCACTGCCCACACAAATCAATGGAAAATTATCAACAACCCAATAAAAAAATCTGTGCAAAGACGTGAATTTAGAGGAAAAAAATGCAAAGCATTTACAGTTTTGATGATCAGTCTCAATCAGAACAAAATCAGTGTAAATTAGAATTTATATTCTAACTGCATAACTGAACTTTTTGCATGTGGGACAACTCTATCTGCTGTACAACATGGGGCCTGTAGTTAACAACATAGTTTTGTGCACTTCAAAATTTGTTAAGTGGGTAGATCTGATGTTCAGTGTTATTACCACACACACACATACAAGGAGACTTTGGGAGGAGTTGAACATGGTTATTACCTCGATTGTGATGATGGTATCATGACTGCTTGCATATGTCCAAACTCACCGAAATACATGACTTAAACAAGTGCATTTCTTTGTGTATCAATTATACCGAGATAAAGCTGTTATTAAAAATTGTATTGAGATATCAAGTTTTCAATTAATGCTTTTAGTGCAAAGCAAAAATCCTCTAATACACTGTATTAGCAAGGGCATGGGGAAACATTCACTCTCAAGGTGAGTTGGTATGAACACAAGTTGGTACAACCCTCTGGAAGACAATTTCACAACATCTATAAAATTGTAAATACACATATCCTTACTTAGATTTGATAATTCCACTTTTAAAAGTTTATTCTATAAACACATGCCATAAAAATATAATTACGAAGATTTTCAGAGCGGCATCTGTGTGAGAGCAAGCCGCGAAGTTATTCAAAGGAATGAGGAATTTTTTGTGTCACTCCCACGAGAGACTTCAGTGATCAATTAGGTGAAAGAGCAAAGTGTGCTACAATTTGTGCAAAAATCAAGCAGAAAAGTCACTTCAAGAAAGAGAAACCTAAATATTGGAGATGACTTTGAACTGCTTGACATTTTGCACTGCTTAAATCTTGTGCCACGTCATGCATTGCCTTCTCAAACAATATATATTGAAAAAAATCTTTGGAGGAAGACAGAGACGATGAAGTGGAGGTAGTGACACGATGCAGTGAGCGAGAACAATGACTTAGAGTGTTGTTGAGAAGAGTACAGGAAACTCAATTAACATGGGGTCAACGTTTTATTGTTTTTGTTGTGATTATGGTCGCCCTTTGAACACAGAAGGTTAGGAAACACTCTGAGGGTCTGACTGTATACCAGTTGGCATGAACCAAGTGTGGGGGAGAAACCTGTTGCACAGTCAAGGCAGGTGGATGGGTCCTGGAGAAGGACCAAGAGATAGAATCCAGGTGAACAGAAGTGTCCACCTGTGATTAGAGCAGGGGCACCTCCATCTTAACAAGTAGAATGAAGAAACGTGTTCGACTGTGTGTGTGAAAGTAACAAAACACGGGTGGAGGAGTTGGCCAGGTTGGAGAGGGATCCATCTCCCATTTTACTGAGCAGAATGCAACATCATGAGTACAAACACAGCTACGTTTTTATATTTTCCGATGAGTCAAGAAGAGGTTCTGATATCCTGCATCTAATCAATCCATGAATTATAAAGCTAAATCATCTTCTGAGTGTGAGGCTCGCCAGAGGAGCAGGGGTAGCTTTGAGGAAAGATGATCCAGGCAGCAAGTAGGAGTATCGGATAGGTCGAGTGTGTTCTGAGGCTTGTGGTTAACTTAGACTGACACTAGTTACACTTTTTCTGTACTCAGCTATTAGGTTGCAAGTACGGTATAGGTAGTTGGATTAATCGAGGTTGGGGTATTGGCAAGTATTACAAGAGAGTAAGGGAGTAATAAAGCAGATGAACCGGTTTACAAGGGAGTGAGTACGATGACTCACCTGCAAGCTAAACCTAGACCAAAAGGTAAGTGATGGTGGAGAAGGTGGAAAATAATACAGTAGCAGGAGAAATGGATTGAAGACCCGTATTAATCAAACAACGTTCATCCCGGGGATTAGGAGAGAAAGTGAACCAGAAAGATAAAATGTAAGGGCGCAGTGGGACGTTTGCAATACAGACTGGTGATGACAGACTACATGGAGGAACCATAAAAGCAGGTGGCTAAGTGTGGACGCGGGAAAGAGACTGGAATCAAAGAAGGAACTTTCTAGTCTTCATTTTCCAAGAGCTTTGACAGTAGGAGGCATTGAATGTGATCAAATATGTTTTTAGCCTCTTCTGAAATGGGTGCTTTTTTTCTTACTGGGCATACAAATGTGTTACGTCGCATGTTTCTAGTATTTATTCCTCTCACGGAATAAAAGTACTTGAAAAGAGTGTCATTTTCTTAATCGTCTGCTTTACGCAATCTGCTAGGGTTTTATTTCGAATTTTCACTTTTGCAGTCATAAGAATGATTGCTCTCTGCCTTCAGAGCTCTATTACCTTCAAAGGCTGAACTGGATAGCTTTCCATTCTTTTCTATACTCTTGACTACAAGATTTGGCATGGAAATATTGAATCTGTTCCTTGTACATTTGTAATGTCATCTGTTTCTCTTTAGAGTTTTATGTGGAAATAATTTTTCCATATGTACTTTTCATTTCCTATTTCTTGGTATACTTTTAGAAGTTTATTATCTTCCAAAATATCATTTATTTCATAGAAAATTTCAAGTGCATTAACATTGAGGAGTCTAGGGTAATGTATTATAATTTTAATCTCCTACTTATATGTTGTAGTATTCCCCCTTTCTCTTGATAAATTGGTATGTCATGATTACTTTTGCAGAAATTTAACTTTCCAATTTTTTCCCAAAGACTCAATTGTTATGTTTCCTTTGCAGTTCTGCTATAATTTCTTGTTTCTTTTAATTCACATATAATAGGTCCTATCTTCCTACCTTTTTCCCTTTTTCCTCTCTTCAATTTTGAGGAAAAGGCAGAGAGGATGTGACTTTATACGTTTGGCTTTGAGTCATTTATATCATTTTTGTAATGTACGGTTCCCATTTTTATTATTTTTCCAAAGATTTATAAAAGTTTATAAAGGTCAATGACTTTTTTAATCTCAAAAGTCAAGTCGATGAGAATTCAAATTTTGTTGACTACTTTTGCTTTACAAACTGTTCAGTTTTTGAATTTTGTCTTCATAGCATCAGAGTTTTCGTTTTACGTGTGTGTTAAAAGGACTGACTTGGAAATCTTATGTGAAGAAAAACATGAGTCGTTGTACTTGCTGTGATGTCTTAGCCCTGAAATATCTCACTAACACTATCCCAGTTCATGGATGGTCCCTAACTAGCAGTTTACCTTTTCTTTGAATTGTGCTTTATCTTGGTGAGGTTTTTTTTTATGTTGTCAGCTTTTTAAAAAAATTACTCAAAAATAAAAATTCTGTGAGTTGGTAAGTTATAATACCCTGGCAAAAAGAAGAAAGGATAGAAAAATGCTATTATTACTGAGGCAGATACTATCTTACTAATAGGATTTAAAGTGTATGTGGTATGGCAGTAATCGTTATTGCATGTCTTCTGATGTTCTAAGGACAAAATAATACCACTAATATCTACATAAAGCTTTGAATTTTATAATTGATACTTGACAAGTGCCAGTTTTATGGCTGAAATTCCTGAGCCAATCATGACATGATTTGCTTTTTCATGTTCATAATTATAGAGTCAAGCCATGAGAACATAGCTCACTATATCCCTAACAATTAGACAATAAACCTGATGACACGACTTCATGCCATCTTCCTGAGAAGCTGCAGGACAGACCACAGACCCGATTTTCACTGAGGTTCTCTGTGTAGGTGTTGGCCCGGGTTACGTGAGCACTCAGCAACTGATTCAAGAAGATGAATTCTAAGACTCAGGAGTGACAGAAGAATAGCAAATTTATTTATGATACATGTGTTTCTTGTTAAGAAACACTTAAAAGTAAATAACAAAGTTGGAGTGTTCTCAAATGTCATGTGTAATGTTAAATGTTAAATGTTGATGTTCCAGTACTCAAAATTAGACTCATATGGGCATCCTGCAATAAAGTTTGATAAATTATCTAATCTTCATAGAGCTCTTTTTCCTAAGAACAGATTACTTTTTACTCAGTTCCTGTCTTTAAAGTTGTTTTTATTTTCAACTAAAATAATGTCCTCTTATGTTTGATTGTTAATCCAAACCTATTTCCTTCCTATAGAAAAATCCATTTCTCATTTATTTACTCAGAGCGATGCACAGCCATGAATGCATTTAAAAATTCCTTCATCGTATAAACATTCAATTTTTTCCTTAGCTTGCTGTTCTAATCAGGTCACAAATCAGACTCACTCCAGTTTCTTTATCCATTTTTACTGCTGTTTTTCAATTTCTTTTATCATCACTTCTTCCTTTGCCCTTAAACGTTCTGCCATTCTCTTTTCATCCGTGTTTTCTGTCCAGACAAGTCCATCATTCTGGCTCAATTACTGCCCACTTGTCTATACCTACACAGTATCTGACCATCTTTTCAAAACAGAGGTCATATTATTCAACAACCTGATGACTTGTTTAACAACTACAATGTTGTGGACACAATACTAGGATGAGAAAATAAAATCTCGTGAAATGTTGTCCTCAGAACTGAAGAGTTAGAGGTCCACTGGATTGTGGCAGTGACCTACTTCTAGAAATCCCAGTGACTATCCATTACCATATAATACGTCCAGACTTGCAAGGCCTCCATGGGTTACATGCCACCTTGCAATGAACACCCTGTATCCTCTCTCTCATAGCAACAGCTTGGACTCTTTTGGAAATCAACCCCTTCTCACCCAGTGCAGCCACTTTTTTAGAATAAGAGCATGTGACTCAGGATTGGCCAATCAATATTCCGAATTCCCTGGACAACAGTGATTAAGTCAAGGGTGGACATATGAACCAGGCTTAGCCATCCTGGTCACAAAGGTTGATAGGAAATGACCAGATGACCCAAGGTGATCCAATAAGAAAGGATCTCAGGACTCAAAAGAGACATAAACCTTTTCCTGTAGACTTGAACTTGGGAGGATGTCAGTTGAAGTTAGTCTTGCCATATTGTGAAGACAAAAAGAGAATCTCTCTGTATTAGTTAGGGTTTGGCTAGGGAAACAGAACAACAATAAGCTGTATAGAATAAGGGATTTATTACTAAGATAAGACCTCATTCAACTGTGAAGGCTGCTGAAGAAATCCACAGAAGGACATTGCCTCTGTGTCTGGTGACAGGGTTGAAACTGACATTCAAGAAGAAACACTGGGCATCAAATGGGGGGAGAATGAGAGAAAATTGGAACCCACAAAAATAAACTGGACCACATGAGGGCACACTAGAGCCTGAGCACATCTCTCACCTCCTCAACCTTGACTTCATGGCTGCCCTACTGAAGGAACTGATGTACTTCCTGACAACGGGCTGACACAGGCTTTACTGGACCCAGAGAAGCTGGAGGACCACGTGCTGCAGGTGCTGGGAGAGCTGCCGGCACATGGTTGCCCCAGATCAACAAGGTAAGACAGCTGTCAACACATGCAACTACATCATCACTTGGCCTCCTACACTGACCCTCAGAGGCCAAGGTCTACAGCTTCATTTCCACTCTCCAAGTCTTGCTCGGTTTCACTTGTGGGAAGACCTAATCCAGAATCACAGAGGGAAGAGCTCTGTCCTTCCAGCCTAGCAAAATCAACACAATACAAACCAACACACTCCCTGAAAAAGGCGTCAACACAGGAGACCTGAATCTAAAACTCGAACAGAGGAAAACCCAGTCCTGTGAATGTCCCCCAAGATGCAGCAGGCCCTGGACTTTTCAGCTGTGAGTCAACACTCTCCCTTTGTGGTTAAACACTTTGGATTGTGTTTCCTCTCACTTGACATCAGGAGATAGAACAAGCTGGCACTAAGAACAGAACATTATAAATGACAGACACCAAATTCATAATCAAGGAGAGGGCAGGACTCTCATGAATCTGTGTCAGGGGCACAATAATATTTGTAATTTGGTTACAAAGGTTAAAAATAAGTCAATTTACACCTGTTTTAGCTTGGTGTTCAGAACTTATCCTTAATGAGGCAACAGCATTTCTGGTCTTGATATGAAAAACGTAGGATTTTGCAGTGTGATTCTTGTTCTTACGGACCTCTGTAAGTTTTATAATAAAAAGACTAGCTTATGTTGAAATTAGTTCATCTGAGTGCAGACAGGAAAAACAAACTGTCTTAGCTAAGAAGTACCTTTCTTGCCTGAAACCCATTCAAGGTCGCTGAGAAATTTGAAAGATTAGAAAGCTGAATTCTCTCCTCCAAACTAAAGTTATTGCCAACAAAAACAAGGAAGTAGGAACAATAGCAGGAAATAATATTAAAACCTGTGAGAAGCTGTTTTCATCAGTCTCCTCCTAAGAAGCTCCTATTTTAAATTATTTAGAAAAGGAGGGTGATGACCTGGCCTCAAAGATACCACATGTGTGTGCCTGGGAACTAGAGTCCAAGTGGTCTACCTCCCCTGGTCAATGTCAATGTGTTAAGTTACCACAAGGCAGAAGCAAAGTTTAGATAATGATCCTAAGCAGGACCTGTGGGGTTCCTGGGCACAAAGGCTTTCTGTGTCCCCCATTTCTTTGATTATAGGAAATAGGCTTCATTCAGTCTCTATGCCCTTCCCTGAGTTCCAACAGGCAGGTTCAAACAGTTGCTAATCAGGGGAAGGAAGGGATGCAGAGGCAAGGGAGGAACAGTCCGGAAACAATAGTGCAGCCTTGGGGCAGGGTCCTGGTTCCCCCTCAAGGGATACACAGAACAATACCTTTGAGCTGTTTTGCAGATACTATGACCCCTACCAGGTAGAGAATTTAACTGGATGCTGCCCACAAGCACTCAGACCCCAGACTGGTGGAACCAGAAGGTTGATGATGCCAACTCCCGATGACCTCATCACCAACCAGTCAGAAGGACGTCCATGAGCTGACCACGCCCTCTTTGAACCGTTCTTATAAAACATCTCACTAACTGCTCCAGGTCTAAAACACACAGTTTTACTGCCATAGGGCATTAGCCCACTGTGGCCCTCTTTGCCTGGCAAAGCAATAAAACTATTCTTTTCTACTTCACCCAAAACTCTGTCTCTGAGATTTAATTCAGTGTCAGGGTACAGAGGCTGGATTCAGCTTCAATAACTTGGATGAAGGCCATGGACAGAGCAAGGTGGCTGGAAGGCATTAGGAAAAAAATATGGGGCCTCGTTCTAATACAAATGCTGGCTTGAGGAGATATCTGGGTTTTAGTACTAGCCCATGGACTTGTCTGGAACACAGAGACTGAAAGCCCAGTTAACCTTTAAGAAAGTTGGCTCATCAACATTGGAACACAACAGGTTACAATTACAATCACTAAAGCATATCCCAAATTCCTAATCCTATTGTAACAGGAAGGGATGGGACACACCCCACGTACCCATCTTCTGTATGAGCACTGAGGACAAAAGAATAAGGGAAAATGCCCAGAAGAACAAAATCAGGGCAACGAATTCAGATCTGCTGACAAAAGAACTCTTTCTAGCACTGGAACAAACAAGGCAACAAATCCTGCTATTTTTATTATACATGGTATGGATGCTTGGCCGCTGTATTTTATTTCTCATTCGCCCCATCCAGTAGACGTTTTATTACAAACATTTTTATTCTCTATAATTGTGTTTTGCATATGATAAGCTGTTGGAAGGAGTTACACCTCTGTTGGTTTGCTGGACCACGAGGAACTGCATCCAGACCTGATGGATGGAACTGATATCAACCAGAGGCAGAGACTCAGAGCTGAATATGTAGCAGGAAAGAACAACCTGACTCCACACTGGATCTGTTTCTTTTGCTTTAGCCTTTGCATTCTATTGTTTTTCTACAAGTTAATCATTAAAAGGATGTTGCCTACACCTTAAAGCACACACAATGGCCCATCTCCAGAGAACCCTGACTCCCAGGTCAGAGGTAAAATACCTTTGTTTAACTCACAGGAAACATGCTGACGAGGCCCAGCACCTGTGAATGACTGACTGCAGGAAGGAAGAAATTAACACTTCCCTCCCAGAGTCTGGCTGGAACCAGGAAAGATTTGCAACCATTGTGGAATTTTATTTATTTATTTTTTTTTGCTTTTCCCCCTCACCATCTCCTCTTTGCTCTATAAAAGAAACTAGCATCCAAACCTGGGCAAGATGGTTCTTTGGGACGCTAGTCCACCATCTTCTTCGTCTGCGGGCTTTCTGAATAAAGTTTCTATTCCTTGTCCCAGCACCTTGTCTCTGGATATATTGACCTGTTATGAGGCAAGCAGTATGAGCTTAGGCTCAGTTATAGGTACAGTAACTGGGAATAAGGACTTTAAGAGTGACTCGTGTTTGGACATTAGGTGGCCAAAGGCACGGACTAGAGTGGACCTCTGTTGTTTCATAGCTGCCATGACCCATGTCCCCTGCATTCTCCCAGTGGGGCTCCACTCTCAGCTGCAGGGCTGCAGGAGAACCACACTGTTGTCAATGGTACGGAGCACTGTGAGATCAGGAAGGGGAGACTGACCAAGCCAACTCAACCAGAGTGAATCACAGGTCAAGCATGGGAGTGGCCAGAGAGAGCTTTGCCCTCCTTTTCTCCAGATTTGAACTGGGAAGGATATGGGATAGAAAGCCTACCCAGAATGAGGAGAGCATCTAGTGAAGCATGAACCCAGCAGAGAAGGAGCAGGGCTGAGCAAAGCAGATGAGAAACTGAGTCATGCTAATGAAGAAAGGCCCCAAACTGAGGAGAGACAGAAAGCATACATTTATCTAAACACTAAATTTTCAATCACATTTATCTAACCCTAAATTTTCATGTCTTTCAGTCAAAGGTACTGTAAACTGAATTTGTTTTCACTGTTAACAGGAAAATAAATCCCAACTAAACTTTTCAATTTATTTCTTCATCCTTAACCCACAATTTTGTACCATAGTCACACAACGCAGAACCCAAGTCTCACATTCTGCAGACTGGACTCTTGGAGGGCTTCAGACTGAAATGTCCATCTTCCTTTTCTGCCTGGAAAACTTTGATTTACCCATTAAGTTTCATTACTTGTTCCCTCCTTTGTAAGAGTCCTCCTCAACATTCCCAGGGGACTACAGTGTTTCCAAAAACATTACCATTTCTACCATGACCACTAAAACGATTTGTTGTGTGTATCTCTTAGATATAATTTAAAAAGGTGTTTGTTAATCAGTTGTTTTCTGTTTTTCACACCCTATTCAATGTTTTGACTTTCCACAGAAAATTACTAGATAGGATTTAAACAGTATGTAGCAAGATACTGGTGGTAGCAGTTACATTGTCATTTCCAAAAAGTGTATCCCTTTTGTAAAGCCAGTTTTTTAAAAAAGTATGCCACGGGGCTTCCCTAGTGGCACAGTGGTTGAGAGTCCACCTGCCAATGCAGGCGACACGGGTTCGTGCCCCGGTCCGGGAAGATCCCACATGCCGCGGAGCGGCTGGGCCCGTGAGCCATGGCCGATGATCCTGCGTGTCCGGAGCCTGTGCTCCGCAACGGGAGAGGCCACAACAGTGAGAGGTCCGTGTACTGCAAAACAAAAACAAAAACAAAACAAGAAAACAAACAAACAAAAAAGTATACCACTTCTTTTTCCCCCCAAAGGTTTAAATAATTGTGTTTATTTTTTAATATCTTTTTTTAAATGTTTGTTTCATGTTGGAGCACAGTTGATTAACAATGCCACTTCTTTCTGAGTAGGAAAGTTATCACTCTTGAATAACACTGTGCTCATTTGCACTGTTTCTGCACAGAGAAGAGACTAAATAGTGTTGACTCCTAATTATGTTCAAATGTTGTGCACTTTTCTTGTCAAGTGCCTCCAGAATGTTTTCTTTTCTTTTTATTTACTCCCATTTCAGTAAGTACTTGAGTTGGCTGAAAATAATCCCTTTCCAAGGCCCATAAACAAGAGTATCTTAAGGCTGACAGTACTCTATCGTGAAGGCTTATGTTTTAATACCTTATTTTATGTGATGCGGTGCTATCTGATGCCCGAGGGGAAAAGTGACACAACAACAGACCACAGGTATCAAGACTATTTTTAGGTATTATCCTGGTGACCAAAACAGAGACATTTATTTCTAAGTTGGGATGTAACCAAAAAATATCACATCCTCTGTTTCCTTTAGTTCAACAAGTTCTAGATTGGTGTCTTATAAGCTATTTTTCATATGCTGTGGCACAATGTTAAGTGTTTTTATTCAGAAGCGGCCTGCTGGCTGAGTGCCCATTCATTGTATGACAGCATTTTCCCTCAGCTGTATCAGAACAACAAACCAAGAAGTTCACACTTCCTCATTAATTCTGGAAAACCCATACTGTGGATAGCATAGCATGAATCTTTTTAGGTCTTGACAATTTCTGGAAGTGTTTTATTTTATAACAGAACTCAAGAATATCCAAATTTAATAGCCAACAGTAGTTATGCTGAACACTGCATCTATAAGTATCATAACTCTCTTAAAGGTAACCATTGTCTTGCTAAACCCTATGAGTTCGGTACTCAGAACAGGTAAGCCTGTCATTTTCAATGGTTTTTCATTTGATGAATGTATTATTGTAATTGGGGACTGTGAAAGATAATACAAGGCATCATTTTTAAAGTCTTGATGTTTCCCTACAATTTATGGGAAGAATTCAAATCCCTCAAGTCCTAAAGCTGAAACTTTAAGCATGTGAATTTCAGCATCCAGGTGAGACTGCTTACTCACATTTAAGGCAGAAATAGCATCAAGAGAAGGAAAAATGTGGATTAATAGAAAATGAAGCTTAAGCCTATTCATACTTTAGTTCCCATGCATTTGCTCCTCCACGTTTTGCCCTTTTATTAATGAGAATCTCACTCTTTGTACGTTAAATATTTACAATGAGATGTAAAAGAATGACCTTGGGCCCTGGGTCTGATTTCTCACCTCCTGCTTATATAACTTAGTTCAATTAATTTAATTTCTCTAAACCTCAATTCCATTGACTGTAAGATGGG
The DNA here is from genome assembly GCF_059928025.1 of Delphinapterus leucas. Lineage (NCBI taxonomy): Eukaryota > Metazoa > Chordata > Mammalia > Artiodactyla > Monodontidae > Delphinapterus > Delphinapterus leucas. The sequence continues at coordinate 135,043,637 of NC_143133.1, read as the reverse complement.
AAACTGACTTTGCTTACCAGTTTGTTATGACTGTATTAGAGAAAATGTATAGCAAGCACATAAATTAAAAAAAAAGTCCTGGTGAAACTCAACAAATAGTAGGTGTTCGTAATAAGTCCTCAACTAACAGCATCCACCGTGGTGGTGTTCGTCAACCATCGTGTTACTTCCTTTGGACCAGACATCTTTACAAATGCTATTGAATTCAGCTATCACGTAAGGACCAGGAGATGCTATTGTCTTGTTGTTGCTGTGTTGTTTTATTTTGCCATTACTGCCCCAAGTTTACAAATATAATGTATTCTACTAAGTTAAATTCTTAGATTGGGAGCAAAGGTCACTGATATTCTGGAAAGAGAAAAATGACAACAGAACGTAAGAGGACCACGCACATTCGCTTCCCGCCGCTCAGACATGAGCTCTCCTGGTCACAAGCATTGTCCTACTAGCCTCACCTAAGAGTCACACAATGTCACTCTGTTTTCTCTGAGCTTCTTCCTTGTCGCTTTCAAATCAAATGCAGCCCTCCCTGCCTGATATGTCCCTAGAGGAGAATCGATATTAGTTGTTCTAGATATATGTTTGGGTGGGAAAAGTGTCAGATTGACCATTAACCAAATATGATGGAGAGATTCATGGGCCCTCCACAGTGGGCTTTGAGTGAGTCTGTCCTGTTGGTTTGCCATTTTCATCCATCAACCCCATCTATTTACTGCTGACCTACACAGACGCATAGCCATGTCAGAGGTGCCACGAGAAATATTTATCTTCCGAGACCAACAAAGAAAGCAGAGAACCTTTTCTTTTGAAAATGATGAGCCCCATTCTGGGTTCACTAGTTTTGAATCTGATGCAGCAGAGAAACAGAATGGTGGTCCCCTTTGTCAGCTGCAGCCCTGCCACTTGACAACACAGAGGGAGAGTCCATCAGCCTCCAGCCAGGGCTTGAGCTCTGATCCCTCCATGCATGTAGAGGGTTCCGAAGGCTCTCAGGGAACTCTTGGGACCACGGGCACCAATCCTCAAGTGTTTAACAACGTGATGCTAAATACATGCCAGTGACCTTGTCTGTAAGGAAATTACAAAACAGTGCGTCCATCTGTGAACGTAAGTACATATAAAACCAAATTTAAATAAATAACCATTCAAATATATAAAGCCAAAAAGAGTAAGTTTTGTCTAAATTTGCCAAAGGGACAGGTTTATACTGTTGCTAAGGCAAGTTAGTCAAGGTCAGTCCATCCTTATTCTCTTTGAGAGCTTGGACAAGTTACTTCAAGTTTTGGGGTGTAATCGTCCATGCTACACGGAGAATTATACTCAGAAGTTTGTTTTGAGAATTCACTGTATTGATATGAGCTTAGAACATTTTTCGAAAAACATTCAATAAGTGTTAGCCAATATTCACTTTAAAATATACAGGAAATAACAATGATTCTACACCAATTTACATAGTCCAGATTCAGAAATTGAAAAAAGAGCATTTTTAAATTTTAATAGACCACAGCATTTGACTATAGAAAATATACACCAAATGTTTGGATAAATGCAAGAATCTCTTTGGGGTTTGCATTTGAATATGTTAAAATAGGACAATGCATTCAATCTTCCAGGAATTTATTCAAATAAACATTTTTTAATATGCACACATGCTGAACTTCTTTCTATTTTTTTACCTGTACAAAGCTTGTTTTCAATTCAGATTTTCCATACCTAGTTTCTTTCTATAACTCAGGTATCAACTCAGATTTTACCTCCTCAGAATGGCCTTGTTTGATTACCCTATGTAAATTAGGCCCTTGCTCCCAAGAAATTCTCTATGACAGTGCCCGGTTTCACTGTCTGCGAAACCCTGATTACAATCAGAATACGCCTGGATTATCTGCTACTTGTTTCAATTGGTCTCCCTCCACTCTTGCTATGGTTGTTTGCCACTTATCACCAGGGTCCAGAGTAGCGCCGGGGTCATACTAGTAATAACAATAGCTTCCACTTATGGATTTTGTGCATAACTTACTTTGTGCGCTTTTCACGTATTGACAACATAATCCTCACAGCAACCTTGCGAGATAGATGCTACATTACACTCATTTTACAGATGAGGCAAAGGAGGCAAAGAGTGGGAAAATGAGTGCCCATAATCACACAACTGAGTTCTTAAAGCACACTCTGGTCTACCCCCGAGGAGGCACTTAACACAGAGTTGCTAAATAAATGACTACATGTGCTAGGTTAGGGGCAAGGAGCTGAATATACAGAGGTGAATAAGACCTAAAGTCTCAGGGCACAGGCCACACGAGTCTATGCGAAGGAAAAGATATAGTAAGTTAATAAGCAAGATAACACCTTAAACTTATACAGCGATGCCTGTCAATTATATCTCAATAAAACTGGGAAAAAATAAGCAAGAGAGACAGATTCAGTAAATACTAGACATGCTTTGATAGAAGATTTACAGAGCACTAGGAGATTAGGAACGAGAATGTGGCATTTCCTTTGGTGCTGAGGTCCAGTTTTCTTAGGGGGAATGATGACTCATGGCTGCTTTAAGGGAGAAGAGTGAATATGGGAGCCTTAAATGGGACAGCACTGGGAATCTCTAGGTGAAACATTATATAATACAGTAGAAAATGCCTGACAGATATAAACTAGCTTGACGATCCCAAAAACGCTGCGTGAGGTTTGGTTATACCACTGCACCTCAGTGGCTGTATGTGGTTCCCATGCAAGCCAAGCCGTTACCATGGAGACATGAACAAATGACCCAATGCAGGCGGAATCTTCACCATCGCTAAGCTCTTAGAAAATCAGTGCCAACAAGCATTCCTCCACTATAAGCGACTCTACCTTTACAAAAATTAAACATAGGAAATGACATCATTTATTTCAAGGAAAGTAATAAATGTAGAGAATATAAGCATTGGTCACTGCTGTCAGCAGATAAAAGAATTTAAAATGTTCATTCACTAATATTAAAGACTGCATTGTCACTATAGACTATAGTTTAAATGTTGTTTTAAAATTGGGGGACTTGGTTTTGATCACCTCAAATAGCATTAATAAAGTACCAAATTTTACAAGGTCCTTTATCATGAAAAATGCGTCTATTCAGTTTGAGAACACCAAGGTATTAACATATACCAATCATTTAAGGAAAAAATAAGAACTCTCAGCTTGATAATTGTTAAATTTGTCTCCTCTGCAAGCGTTAACTTTTAGTGAAGGAGCAGTAATGTGCAGCCTTCACTGGCATCGTATAACATATTTCGGTACATCACGTAATTTGGTAAATAATTTAAATTTTATTTCCAGATTTTATTTTCTTTTTTTTTCTTTTTTTGTTTGTTTGTTTTTGTTTTTTGAGGGTTTTTTTTGCAGTACGCGGGCCTCTCACTGTTGTGGCCTCTCCCGTTGCGGAGCACAGGCTCCGGACGCACAAGCTCAGCGGCCATGGCTCAAGGGCCCAGCCGCTCCGCGGCATGTGGGATCTTCCCGGACCGGGGCACAAACCCGTGTCCCCTGCATCGGCCGGCGGACTCTCAACCACTCCGCCACCAGGGAAGCCCTTTGTCTATTTTTTTAAAGTAAGTCTTAAGCTCACTTTGGATCATATCGTTTAAGAATGTTGTTCTTAATCATTCAAGAGAACTTAATTTGGTTATTTAGAGGGGACTCTGATCACAGATTTATGGTCAGTCCTTCCCAATTTCTTTAAGAGACTGAAAGCCTGGAAAGCTTTCATGCATCCTGTGAGCTGCATACCTGAATTTACAGTTAGCATGTTTTTAATTACTTAGAATACGCTGAAGACCAAAGCTGTTTTTCATGTATTAGTGCACCTTCTTCCAGAAAGAGTTTGAAGCAACCTCTTGATGGGCATTTTCCAGGCGCAGAGGGGGTTTTCAGTCAGAAGGGAGCTAGTCACAGTTGTTTTGAGTGGAAAAGACTCAGACCAGGCCAGGGAGTTGGTGGAAGAGCTAACAGTGCCCTGCACGTAGGGTCTGCTATGGAGTGATGCTTCTCTCCTTAGATTCTCACAACTACAAAAGCAAGGCCTTGCATGAAGCCCCTCATATGCATCACCTGACTTGGTCCTATGTAGAAAAGGCTATCTTTGCACTAACAAACTAAACTCTTCGCGATTCATTTGAAGAGCCTACAAGAGGACACAGACTGCTGTTGTTATAAAACAGAGAAGGCAGATGCCCAGCTCCTGAAAATAAGCCAAGATCTCTAGGAAGTGCTCTGAATCAGGTGGGGTTGTCAGGGAGTTAAGGATAAAGGACAAAAAGCTCCATTTATCTTATGTGTTTAATCCTTTTAAAAGACACAGGAATATTTTCTTCTTATTCTTTTTTTGAAAATTTTTATTGGAGTATAGTTGATTTTTCTTCTCATTCTTTAATTGAAGATATATATTTTAATATTTAATCGAAGCTGTATTTTTCCTGTCAAATACATTTTGTTTATCTTGCTTTTTCACACACACAAACAGAATTCTTTTACATTTATTTTTTTCTTTTACAAATTGGACTGATTTCTTTTCTACTTTAACACATGCAGAAGGTTTGAAAACTCCACATACAATCAGCACCTGCTTGACTCACTGATACCACTTTTCAGAGATAACTTTTTATTTTTCTTTAGCTACACTGGTGGTTACATGAATGACGTTTCTGATAGATGTGTAAGTCAAGAAAAATTGTTAGACACAACACTCTAGGGGGTTGTTAGAGAGATGCTCTTTGTGTCATATCTAAACTACCCCCCTTAACATTTGGAACTTTGTGTTTCATTCATTTAACCGATACATATTCTCAGGTACTTTGCTTCCAGAACATTGTTTGAATAATAAACAGTTATTGTTTCCTTGGTGCCTGGAATAATTTTCTGTTATTCCTATTGATTACCATATCCTCAGTAATGAGGAAAAACTTAAGACGTGATTAATAAATCCTATATGGTCTACCTCATAATAATACCACTAGGAAGAGTCCTAAATTGTGAATTATTTATTCTGATAGTTAAAAAGTTTCTTTTAAGTTGAAACACATGAAATTTATGAAAAGAGAAGAATAGCACATATGTATAGTTTTCAGTATTTATGTATTTAATTCCTCTGTTACTAAATTTTTTAATTCCTGGGAACTACCTTGAAAAGCATAAAATAAAGAACCTAATACATATTCATTTAATTATTGAATTTAATTATAATCACAAAATATTAACATTAAAAAACTTTAATTGGTCGTCTCACAGTAACCTCAATAGTCAAGCCTTTATTTTCATTTGAATTTCTTAAAAAAAATAGTTACCACTTTTCGTAGATCACTCAGTTAGTAACTGACAGAAATAAAATAAAATTCAGGTCTCCTGCTGTCAGAATAATACTCTTCATTGAAACCGTTTTTCCTCTATCAAGACTTTTGGTTAAAAATTAGTCCACAGTGCCCACAAATTGTCACTATATTTTAGATTTAAACAATAAAAATGAAGAAAATGGAGTTGACTGCTGGGTAAACCCAGTATTTCCAGTACCTTTTTAAACTTCTTTTCTCATAATACACCTTTTCTTCTAAAAGATTAGTGCTAACGAGAGATGGCTGGTTGTTTGCTAAGGATTCTGGACAAAGTTGGGTACGTGTGTGTGAAGAAGAGAAGAGCTGTTCCAGGAACGTCTGCCCTCACACCTTGCGTCTAGGTGGGATCACATGACTGAGTCTGGCCAAGCGGGTGTGAGTGGAAATGATATAAACTAGTACTTCTCACACTTGAGTTTGCATTAAAATCACATGAAGAGCTGGTTAGAATGTGTATTCCTGTGCTCCACCTATGGAGTTTCTAATTTAGCAGGTCTAGAGTAATGCCTGGGAATGTGCATTTTTAACCAGTTAGTAGGTGATGCTGATGCTATCCACCTCCTGAGAAAAAGACGGTCTTTTTAATGAAATCATTATTTTATGTTATGAACAAACAAAATAGTAATTTCTGTCTATTTAGTCACATGAATACGTTTTCTACTACCATCAAGTTTAGTTGTAGAAGTTGAGGAAATTTACAAATTTAGATTTTAACGTGGATATTTCAAAGGAGGAAAATCCTGTTCAATCAGGGGATAGTTATATGCAAAAAGAGGGAAGGGGGGAGAGAAAGAGGAAGACCTACGAATTTAAGGCATGATTTCTCATCTCTAAGTTAGTTCTAAGAAAGCACAGCCTGAAGAAAAAAATGATGCAAATAAAGTGAAAAAAATACCAGCACGGATTTTATGGACCTAAGAAGACCTCTCCTGACCACCTTGATGATGTTAATTACTTTCGAATGTAAACTAGGACAATTAAGCCATCCCTAGGACACTTATTAGGGTTCCAGAAATCGCAAGCATGTGAAACACAGCTAAACAACTTGAAAGCAGACTCCCATTTTCAACCTAAAAACAAGATAGAATGCTGGGAAAAACTCTGGCTCAGGAAACTTTCCTCTGGAGCCATAGTTATTCCCTTCCCTTTTGGCCCGCTTTTTAGTGTGTTTGTAGCTTCATCATTTCACTTCTGGCCTCACGTGCAAACAGCTTCTCCAATGCATCACTCTGTCTCCACGGTTTCAGCCCATTATTTCAACATCCTTAGGAAAACAAACAAGTACCCCCAGAGCAAAAGTTTATTTCACAATATGCCTGCTATTCCTGATGCCCTATTTCTGCTTCAACCTGTAACCTTTCAAATTAGGCTGTTTGGGGTCGCTTCCTCTTATTAACTTGAGTTCAAGGATTAGACTCTCCGGTGTAATAACTATTGAAGGTGGCCAAAAAGGGTTTTGTGTTTGTCTTCCTCGCCCTACCGCAGAGCTGAGAACTCTACTGAAACTTGTCATCATTTTCTCCTGCCTCTCTGGTAGGTATTACCATCATTTTGTGGTTGACGTATGTGAAGTAAAAAGAAGATGCAACTTGCCGAATAACACAGTCAACATTTTTAGCGAAGCAAAGTTTAGAATAAGAGCCTCCCAAAGCCAACGAGTATATATTTTAAGGTATTGAACCTGATAGTATTAGTTGAGTTGTAAAATTAAAATGGACCCATATCCCCCAGATTTGTAATTGTCATGCATGGAAAATGGATCAATGATTTGTATTTAATAATCTTTTAGATTCTACATCCCATGTGGCAGATACCGTGTGTATCCTTCATCATCATGGCACCAGTATATCCTGCTACCTTGAGATGAGAAGGAGATTGATGAATATTAGTTGAATCAATGTTGGAAATATTTTTTTAAATTATAAAATATGCTTTAAAATCCTACTTATTCCTGGCTTTATTTTCTACTTAATGTAAATGTTAAGAGGGTAAGAGAATAGCTTCTGGAATAAGCCTGTATACCAACACTGAGTAAATTACCTCTCTGTAGCTCAGTTTCTCTACCTGGAAGATGGTAGAACGCCACCAGTTAACTTGTGAATATTTGTGAGAATTAACTATGAAAATTCACTTTAGCCTCTTAGATGCACGTTGAACACATTGTAATCACTCAGTAACTGTGCTCTATTACGGGACTTTCCATTTGTTACTAATAAATAGCTGTTGCTTTTTTAACTCATGATAGAAGTACTAATCATAAAGAGATATAAAGGATAGAAATGAGATTCAAGAATATCACAAAAAGAAATACTCATCATAAAACAAATAAAAGACCTCATTACTCTTGTTAAAATGATTTTTATACCATTGTCCAATGCACATGTCATTCTGATAAGGACCTTAATAGGCAAAGTGGATTTTCTTCTTTGCTACTCTTTTGCTCTAAGACAGGAAAATAAATATATGCCATGTTTCAAGGTAGCCCAATCCCTAATGAAAGTACCTGAATTCAGCTTTCAGTCCTCTGAACCACACAGTAGGCCAGGTGACATCATTCATTCAATCACTACCACTAAGTAGAATTTCCACGGACTGCTCACCACGTGACTTTCTTCCTGCATTGCACCTCCTTTTTCCCTCTTTTACTTTCTCCCTTCAACTTCGTCAGCTCTTCTATTGTAATTGCATTTGGGGGGTTTATTTTTGTTGGTGGTGGTAGTGGTGGTGGTGGCTTTTTGGAGAAATTGCATTTTCTTCTCTCACTGTCTTTTTACTTTTCTCTCTCCTTGAGAAATAAAAATACCCAATAATACACAAGAGCCTTGCTTTGCTAGCAGAATTTGGGATTTAAACTATACAACCTCTGTAATTATTTGTTCTACAGAAGACTTCTTTAAAGACTCATTTAGGACCAAGCCAATGCTTTCAGACATTCCCTGGTGACTGACAGCCTTTGCCACCCACCTTTAAATGAGTAGTTCCCCTGTCAAAGGCCTAGTCTCCCAGATAATTATACACAGTGCATCATTTTTTATTTTCTCCAACAATACATTGGAATCATACCAAGTAAATCATGCACTGGGGTATGAAATGCTGGTGAAATAAATGAACATGAAGATTTAGGGTGACATGCCCTGGGAATCAGAAGAACTTGTGATTTAACACATTGATCTCATTTGTTCAGGAGCTGACACTGGGTTCCATCACTGGGAAGTAGCGTCGTAATATTACAAAGAATAAATATTCACCCACACCCATTGAGAAGATTACCTCTCTAAGAGAGTGGTCACTTATTTGGAGAGATTTGGACTCCTCTCTGGATACAGATAGTTTATATAATTGCTGAGCAATAAGTTAAGTTTTTCCAGACCATCCTTCCCTATGTGTTAAAGATAAAAAGGACATAACTCCCAAACCACCAGTCTGGCTCAGGTAAATATCATGTTCCAGTAACACTGGTGTCAATGAATGGTATGGAAGAGAATGCTCTTCTCAAGAGGTGAGATGGGGAGCTGCTTTTGAAAATAAGGTTTAGGAAAAAATTTTTATGCCATGAGATATGTTCACATTATGGTAATAGATGCAATAAATAGGATACAAATTTGGTTCATAATCACTATCGCATTATCATAATTTTGTTTGTAAACCATACACACAGAAAAGGAATAGAGACATAAGTCAAATGTTCTCTTTGGATAGTGAGATCGATTATCGATGACTTTTTTCTTTTTACATTTCTATACTTACAAATTTTCCACAATGACTATTAATTTTTTTATTTGAAAATATAAAACTAATGTTTCTAAAGATATTTTGAGTGTTAAGGCATAGCATGTAAGGTAGCACTTTCTGTTTTCCCTCTGTTGATTCTCCTTCAAGTTTTCTTGCTGTTCTTTTCTCTCCTTAACTTGTACTTTTGCCTCAGATAATGAACACCAAAGGATTATTGTATTAGAATTACTTGAACTAATGTGCTTTCTCTTAAAAAAATTAATGAGTGTTTAATCATTGTAATACTGGCCCATAATATAGCTCAAAATATAAAACAGGAGCCAGACTATCTGGAAAGAAGAGAGCCTCAGCTCTGACAGTTGTTAGCTGGGTGATCCTAGGCAAGTTGCTTAACCTCCCTGTGCTTCATTTCTCTGAAATGTCAAAGAAGGCTATTAACAGAGTCCACCTCACAGATTGTTGTAAGATGAAATGAGCTATTCTGTGTAGACATTTAGAATAGCATCTCATATATATTAAGTTATATATGCATATTTGTATTCCTCCAGATTTCGGTGGACCTGCCCATAAGGGTTGTATTGCTATACACATACACGTGTGTGTGTATATATATATATATATATATATATATATGAAGCTTCTCTATGCCCCTGATAGACTCCATGATGAAAGACAAGCACTAGTCTTGTTTCTACTAGGTCCCAACTCCTATCATGATGCTTGACACCTGGTAGGGACTCTATCCATATTTGTGGGATGAATAAAAGCATAATGAATATTACAGTCATAAGTCTGCATCTAAAAATAAAATCTGATATTTGAATATAGGACAGTCAGCTATCTGCAAATGTCAAGGCTACCCCCTTTTCGCTAAGAACAGCTAGAAAATGTTTCAGTTGAACAGTTTTTGTGGGCCCTTACACTATTGTTTATACATTTCAAGTGAGATTGTTGTTCTTTAGTGACCTTGCATTCTTTCTTGATATAAAGCTTATGTTGAATCTAAGGAAAGAGTCATGTTTTCTGAATGGGATCGACATGAGTTTCCCATCTGACTTTTCTCGGTGTTGCTCTCCAAGTCCATATTGAAGGACAATAGAGACCTCTCTATGCCATAGAAACACTTCACACTGAGAAGTTCCACTGGCCTGGTCCCCTGATTCTGAGTCACAGAGCGTTGCTCGAGAATAACTTTACAAGGCATCAAAGCACAGAAGATGTTAATGACTGGCCCAAAATGGTCTGGAATTGCAAATGGTTCCAAGAATCCAAGGATATATTTTTTCATCCCATGTGCTTGATATTTAAGGGCATGTGTGGGGTATACGTCATCTTCTTTTTACTTGAGGAGTTAATTTATAACGGAGTATAACAGGTTTGAAGCTCAAATGAGCGTGTTAAGCATACTTAATACTTCTTCATAAACTTTATTTTTATAGCATTAAGTGTGCTATGAAAAAGAAAATAAAGAGTATGCTATCTTAACCCTTGGATCAAGTTCAGAGTGTTGAGATCTTTCCAGTTCTGATTTAGTACAATCACAGGATGTGGGAGGGCCTTTCAAAACATTTAAGTGGGTCTATAAGCCTGAGACTGGAAATGAATCACAGGACCATTTTTCATCTTGTCAGTTGCCGACATCATGCTTAAGGAATTCCTACAGCAAAACATATGTCTATTCAGAGTATTAGCCATTCTGTTCCCTGATACCAAATCAAAGAATTACTTCCTAAAAAGGAAGTTTGAAAAGACGCAATCATCACTTCTAGAGAATATACATGTGTAAAATTCATCATTAGTCAGGGTGTTCATGTCTCACAAAGATGGCCCTATAACAACAGATTTAACAGCTCACACACCCTGGGCCAAAGAGACGTTAATCCAGGCCTTAACAATGTTAAGATTATAAAGATATTATCTATCAATATCTGGATTTCATCTAGCATAAAAGGAATTGTAAACCTAAGCAGAGTGATTTTGATAAATTATTGCCGATTTCCAGACATTTGGAGGAAAAGCCATAAGATTTAGTGGTAGAAATGCCTTTATTTACCACATCGAGTCCAGTATTTCTTCAGCTGGGGCTGTACTTAAGATACAGTTGGGGTGTCTTTATAAATCTCTACCCCAAACCAATTAAGTCAAACACACTCATTGTGCGAACCCAGGCATCAGTATTTTTGATAGCCTTCCAAGTTTTTCTGCACAAAGCCAAGGTAAGAACCACCGCTCTGTTACATTCTGCTGGGATGGCCAGGAGGGTAGGAGCTATCTCTGGGCAAAATGAGTGACTAAAGGCAACATTTACTATTAATATGCTGGCACTTTTTAAAAGTGCTCTCCCTGTAGTAACTTTCAATCCACCCTAATGGGTGGAAACTATTATCCTCACCACCATTTTTCCGATGAGCACTCTGAGGGATGGCACACAACTTGGAATGGCGGAATGCGGATTCCGATCCCTGTATTTGATGACAGAGTAATATTTATGTAATAAATATTGTTACAAATATTGTTCAAATAATATACCAAGCACAATGGCAAAATGCTTGCAATAGAATGCAATAAACAAGGAGATGCATTCTGCCAGTAAACACCAAGTTATCAGCAATTGTCTTACCACATGGGCTGGAATTAAACATGAAAAAATAATCATGTTGCCCTCAGTAGTATCCTGGAAAAATTGTTGATACTAACTGAACCAATAGGTGAAACTAACTAAAGAGGACCAAAATTCTGTATCCATTGACATATGTCTGGCTTCCAAGTGGTCCACAAAGTAGAATCACAGCCACTGTGATTCCAGCAACAGTGAACCAGACTGTAACTGTGCTGTTTCCATGTATTCAGCATCTGGGTGAAGCAATGCTCAAGGAGCAGAACTCATAAGAACAGAGAATAGATTCCACAGTGTAATTTATGTTCTCTCTAACACTCTGGAAATAGAATATTCTTTAAGACACGTGACTACAGTGAAAATGACCTAATTTATGTACAGTATAAGAAATGCATGTTTCCTGTCCTACATACTAATGCTGACTTCCTGCTTTCACAAAGAGGAGCCCCAAGAGGTTCACTGAGGACTTAAACTATATTTTACGCCATGGCTTGCATGAAGAATATTTCCTGTATTTAAGAAAATCCCATAGGTTGAAAAGCAATAGTGTGAAGATATCAGAAGCATTCTCTCTTTTATCTGGAGCTGAACAAGCCTATGTAGACCCAAATCTGAATAAAAGTGATCTTCTATAAGTAAATGTCAGTAAATGTGTTTGAAACAAACTCGTCTCTCCAGTGATCACCTACAAGTGTTATTTCAGCGCCATTAAAAAGAACTAGTGCCACCTTCAGAAGCATTTACCACCCACTGGTAAATCTACAATGAGGTCTTTATTACTTTAGCTGTTCTGCCATTTAAAAGAAAGTATTTATGTAGGGATTAAATGTTGCCATTAATAGTCATTTACAGTTCAGGGTGAATTAATGATTTAAGAGGAAGCTTTTCCATGATTTTAGGAAAGAGAACATTTGGGTCCTGAGACCTGGGGAGGAGCTGACATCCAGATAGGGAGAAAGAAAAGGGGTGTACCCTCTGGGAATGCCAAAGGCGAGTTCCAGCCCTTTCACAAGTTCATCCTGCAACCGCTTTTGGTAAGGAAGCAGGGGACACCTGAGAAACTAGAAGAAGTTTTCTTTTGTTTCTTGATGATACATATTTCCTTAGGCTAATTAAGACTATGGATTTTACAATATACAAAAAGAATAAAGATATTTTAATTATAGGTAACTCCTTTAACACTGAACAAAACTGGAAAACAAGGAAATTGAAATCCTTAAACAAGAACAAGGAAAAGAAGAAAAGAAAGAGAGAAGAATTCACATCATTATCACAGTCATTCTCATCGTCATCATCATAATTTGGCTCAATAAATAACCAGGGAGACTAGGTGCTTTAAGAATTTTGACCAAAGGAGGTGAATTTGCAAATAAGAGCTATATTAGCATATGTGAAAAGGCCACTGGCCATACGAAAATGCAGAGAAACCACACTGCAAAATACATGAAGACTCAACTACATATGAAAATTAGGTCAAAATAATGAGGTTTACAGATCATCTCCAAATGATAGAAATATTGAAATACTTTGAAAATACATTATAAAAGTATAAAGGTAACTTCAAGTAACCTTATGCTGAAGGAAGATGCTGATTCTAGTAACCGTACTGATCCAGAAAGTAATGCATGCTTCTCTTGCTGTCACTCGATTCATTTCTCCCAAAAGAGATGGAAATAAGGAAGAGGGGGAAAAGTAAGTATCATAACCCTCACATATCAAAGAAAATAAGTTTCTAGCCATAAATATGAGGAGAAAAATAATGTCATCTCGAGAAATTAAATATCTCTTTGTGAAGACAATAAATGTAATGTGACAACAAATGTAATCTTCCCATTTTTTGAGGAAACCTTTTAAGAAATAAATGGAAACATTATCATACCAGTTACTAATGCTGTAAAACAAATCTCCCCAATACTTAGTGTCATAAAACAATAATAATGCTATTATTTCTCATGATTTTTTTCTGCTAGGAACCCATAAATAACTTGTCTGGGCAGGTGTGGCTCAGAGCCTCCCATGAAACTGCAGGTAGATTGTGAGTGAAAATGGGTCAGCTTGGGGGCGGGTCATCCATCTCTCTCTTCATATAGTCTCATAGCTTTCCCATGACATCTCTTCAGATGGAGAGTCTGAACTTCCTGATGGCATGGTGACCTCATGCCAGCAGAACTATTCATGTTACAGGTCAGGACTCCAGAGGGAGTGTGCCAGTGATCAAGGTGGAGGCTGAATCTCCTCTATGACATGGAATATAAGTCCTCTAAGTGCATAGGATATAAACCTAACCTCTCAACAGAAAGAGTATGAAAGACACACTGTCAGAAGATCTTGTGATTTGACCATCTTGGGAAGGAACAATTTTTCATAGTTATCTTTCCTAACCCACGTGGTCTCCTGACAATATGTCTTTCATACATTTTCCACTGAGGAGTTACATTTAGATCACATGCAAGCTTATTTTTCACTAGGTTATAGCAACAACAAAGATAATAATAATATAATAAAATACAGTATCTCACTTAATACCATCATTACTTTCATTTTATACTTGCAAAAAGATTGAGCTTCAGAGAGTACGTAGCATGCTCAAGATCACACTGCAAACAGCATAGCCAACGTTGAAACATAGATTTATCTATTTCAAATTCCAGTTGCTTTCCATTATACTACATCGCTGCATAATGATTTTAATACTAACCAAACCAATCACCCTCGTAATACTAGTTCATCACTGAATTTCTAATTTATCATTAGAAATTCATAAATAAATGGCTAATTTATATCATTAGAAATTAGAAATATCATAAATAGCACTCTAAGTGGAAACTCAGCACCAAACCCACAAAAATGGTGAACAAACGTTCAGGTTAGCCCACAGAGTGCTTGCATGGTCTGCAAAGTTCAGACTCTTGGCTTGTCCATCAGTGCTGTTCTACAATATATTTAACTTTACTTACATCACTTGCCCATTCCATATCAGTTGTCACAGTTTTGTTTTTAATTTATTTAATCTGAATTCCTAACAGATAGCTAAGTCTCCAGTTGAAAGAAGAAAATACTCTAGGTATGAATTCCTTCAAATTCCCTGCCCTCCACATCGAGCTAATCTGTTTATCTCTTTTCACTCTATTCCTACTTGTGTCCAAAGCTAATCCTTTCCCCTCCCTTCCCGTCTGCTCTGAGAATTTTCTTTCTTAATTACGTCCACTTATTTTACCTTCTACTTCCCTTCACTCTTGGCTCTTTCTCTTCCTTTTAAAAACAAACTCATATTTCTTGTCCTGGAAAAAATAACCCTTCCCTAGTCTGTTCACCTCCTATTTAAGCAACTTCCCTTCCTGGTTTCCTGTCAAGTCTAAACCGCTTATCAGAACGGTTTACATTGGATGGGTTTCACTTTATTATCACTCACTCTGTGACTCACTTTGTTCTGGTTTCAGCCTCTCATTTCTTTCAAGCCATTCTTTTCAGTGACGCAGCTCTTTAGTACAACTCCATGAGGAGGGTATGATAGTTGAATATGCACCCTTTTGTAGCAAAAGTCCTTCTCCTAGCATTCATGCAAGGGTCAATATTTGCCACAGATAAAGAGTTTGCTTGATGACTTTTATCAGCTCCTCATTAAAATTATTTATCCCCTTTCCTTTGTGTAGATACCCATGAGTGGGACTGCTAGATCATATGGTAGTCTTATTTTTAATTTCTTGAGCAAAGTCCTAACTGTTGTCCACAGTGGCTACACCAATTTAAATTCCCACCAACAGTGCACTAGGGTTCCCTTTTGTCCGTATCCTCAACACTTGTTATTATTGTCTTTTTGATAATAGCCATTCTGACAGGTGTAAGGTGATACCTTCTTGTGGTTTTAATTTACATTTTCATGATGATTAGTGATGTTGAGCACTTTTTCATGTACTTGTTGGCCATTTGTATGGGTTCTTTGGGAAAATGTCTGCTCAGCTCCACCACATATTTTTAACTTGGATATTTAGGGGTTTTCTTCCTATTAAGTTGTATGAGTTTCTTATAGATTTTGGATATTAACCCCTTATTGGATATGTGGTTTAGAAATATTTTTTCCCATTCCATAAGTTTCCTTTTCTTTTTATTGGTGGTTTCCTCTGCTGTGCAGAAGCTTTTTAGGTTGATGTAGTCCCACTTATTTATTTTTGTTTTTGTTTCCTTTGCTGTTGTTGTCAAATAAAAAAAATATTTCGCCAAGACCCATATCAATCAAGGAACTTACTCTTTATGTTTTCTTCTTTATAGTTTCATGTCTTATGTTCAAGTCTTTAATGCATTTTGGGTTAGTTTTTGTGTATAGTGTAAAATAGTAGTCTAATTTCATTATTCTGCATGTGGCTGTCCAGTTTTCCCAAAACCATTTATTAAAGAGACTATTCTTTTCTATTGTATATTTTTGGCTCCTTTGTTAAGAATTAATTGACCATATAGGCATTGTTTATTTCTGGGGTCTCTTCTTTTCCATCTATCTATTTGTTTTTATGTCAATATCATACTGTTTTAGTTACAATAGCTTTGTAATATAGTTTGAAATCAGGAAGTGTGGTGCCTCCAGCTTTGTCTTCTTTCTCAAGATTACTTTGGCTATTTGGGGTCTTTCATGGTTCCATATAAATTTTAGGAGTGGTTTTCTTCTCTTCTGGGTATATATCCAACTGAAACAAATTCATTATCTCAAAATATATCTGTGCTCCCACGTTCACTGCAGCATTATTTGTAGCAGCTAAGGTATGGAAACAACCTAAGTATCCATCAATAGATAAATGGATAAAGAAAGTGTGATTTCCTTTTCTTTCTCAAATATCATTCAGCCTTAGAAAGGAAGGAAATCCTGTTGTTTGTGACAGCATGAATGAAACTGAAGGGCACTATGCTCAGTGAAATAAGCCAGGCAGAGAAAGACAGATACCTCCTTATCTCGCTTATATGTGGAAGCTAAAACTGAAGTCTAACTCATAGAAGCAGAGTGTATAAAAGCGGTTACCAAGGGCCAGGGGGGTGGGAGAAATAAAGAGGGGTTGGTGAAAGGATACAAGTTTCAGTTATAAGGTGAATAAGATCTGAGCATTTGATGTATAACATCGTGACTCTCGTTGATAACACTGTATCATATAATTGAAATTTGCTGAGAGAATAGAACTTAAGTGTTCTCACCAAAAAGAAAAAGGTAATTACGTGAGGTGATGGAGGTGTTAATTAAGTCGATGAGAGGAATCCTTTTACACTGTATATGTATGTCAAATTATTACATTGTACACTTTAAATACCTTACAATTTTGTCAATTATAACTTAATAAAGAAAAAAAGATTCAGCCCCATGACTCCAGTAAAATGTCAGTAGCTTGGAGAGTCAGGACAAAAAGGTTTTCATTTCTCTACTTTTCTCTCAAGCCCACGCAGCTTTCAGAGTATGAGTTTTAATTAAAATTAATATCTAGATGCTTCTCATGGGTTAGTGCTTACCTCTTAAAGTCTAGCGTGGCAATTTCAGCCAAAGAGCTAGAAACACTAGGAAATGCCATAAGGACGTATTTTATTATTCCTGTCTTGACTGGCAGGGCTGGCAGTCATAATAAAAAGCTACAGATGGGGTGGATTAAAGAACAGAGTTTGTTTTTCCCAGTATTTGAGGCTGACATGTCCAACATCAGGATGCCAGCAGATTTGGTTCCAGGTGAGAGCTCTCTTCCTGGCTTACAGAGTTGCCTTCTCCCTGTGGCCTCTCATGGCCTTTCCTCCACGTGTGCACACAAAGAGGGAGAGAGACTTCTGTTTCTTCTTCTTCTTATGAGGCCACTAATTCCATCATGAGGAGCCCACCCTTGTGACCTAATCTAACTCTAATTACCTCCCAAAGACCCCACTGCCACATACCATAACACTGGGAGTTAGGGTTTCAATATATGAATTTTGGGAGGACACAAATCTTCCATCCATAACAGCTACCCTGTAGCTGGTCCCAGAGTCACCCAAACTAACAACTGATTTTGAGATTGTACTTCAATCCAGAACTGTGAACTTCCTCACAAGCTCCAAGTTTGACAGGAATCATAAATGGTTGTTTCTTCTTCCAAGGTCAATGTAAGGCTTGAGGTAGACATCATATTCCCCATCATATATAAATAAGTCTCTGAGATCATTGTAATCTTGGGTCATGAGGAATATTAGTCTTGGATATTTCTGTGGACTCCAAATGAGGACACAAGTTAAGAATAGCAGTCAAAGAAGTAGATGGCCAGGTAAAGACAGTGGATTGAATGTATATGTCTAATTTTGGCTCATCCGAAATGACATTGAAACTCCAATTAAAAGATTAAAAAAAAAAGCATACCTCAAAGTATGTGAAAAAGAGAAGAATATATCAACAACATTTTTGTGGAAGCTGGAAAGCATATGGATCACAGATCCAACCCAATCCTCACTTGAAAATCATCATTTGGCTAGGGTCCTGATAGGACCAAATATCTCTGTAACTTGGGGTAAAGGGAATATTGAAATAAAGATGATGCATTGAAAGCTGTTTAATAAGTATCTAGATACCTAGATCCCTTTTCCATCCCACCCCTCCATAGGACATTCCATCCCCTAGCCCAGGAAGACTACATGGTTGTTATATGGCCAAGAGAAAACAGAAGATCCATAGATTTGGAGAAATCTGTTGAAAGGATGAGCACAAACCAGAAATGGGGGATTAAATAAACATATGAAAACTGAATGATAAATTCTGACACTCTATTGTTTCTCCCTCTGGGTTCTTAGAACACTGAAAGCCAGGGATTCACTCTCCAGGAAGCTGGAATTCCCAGAACTTGAACTCTGAGCGGCCATAGAGGGGAAAGGCCTAAAGAAACAAGCATTGAAGTTTTCCCAGCAAAGACTCAGCCAGGTGACCCAACAAAGAGACATGAAAGAAAGATAATGGCTTCATATCACTGGATCTGAGAGATGAATCTTAATCAGGATTCTAGGAATTCCTTAAGTTTACTCAGATCTCTTCAAGACAGGAAGAACTGGAGTCAAGATTGACTAAAGTAGGTTCTGTGTAAGGCTGGGAACGTATAGAAAATATGGGTCCACACAGAAGGAATCTCATTTGGCACCTGTGGTTCACAGATCATGCTGCAGAAGAGATACAGTTCATGAGCTGATGAGGGTTGTGAAATGGCAGCTGATCGAAAACACATAGACTGCTATTCCAGAGACAGCAATCAGGGCTGGACAAAGCTAGATTTCAAAGTAGGAGAGGCAGTTTCAAGGTTTCAGTTCCACGACTGCAACCAAGCATCTTATGTTCCCACAGCCTAGGTTTATTTCCAGGAGTCATACAAAGAGACAAAGCTGAAGTCCCTAGTGGAAGAGCTCAGAGAAGAAAATGGCATTTCCTCCTGCACTGCAGTTAGTCTGTTAATCCTGTCTGGGTAGGTCTAGGTTCATATCAAAAATTAGGTCCGAAAAAAAAAAAATTAGGTCCAGTTCAGAGCCACATGGAGCTCAGCATGGTGCTATAGTTCAGCATATGACCCAATTTACTCATTCTGTGGGGAAAAATGAGCAGGCCTTGAACCTGGCACTCAGTTACCTCTTCAGAGCAGGATGAAGGAGGTGGGGTACAGAGAATCAACTGTGATTCTGGGAGGTACACCAGCAATGAGAGAATGGAAGACAGAGGATAAACCATTGAAGAGACAGATCAACACAGAAGATGAGTTACCAGCTGTGTCAAGGTGAACACCTAGAATGAACTAACACTTGGAGTGGAAAGTTACAGGAAAGATAAGGAAGCTTTATGAATTATTCTCTGAACAAGAGAAGTTCAAGGCTTAGGTCAAATGCTCAGGGGTAATTGTCTATCAGATCTTGAGGATGACAAAACAAACTGGACATAAGCAGATTGAGGAAGAATCAGAGACACAGTCATGAATTTCAAATACTTAAATCTTCATTTCATGAAAGAGGAATTAGAATTCTTTCTGGGATCTCTTATTATTACAGCTGAGTATACCCCACTGAATTCTATGCCATGATCAGTTCACAGAGGCAGGATGGATCCCACTCAAAATGTGGTTCAGATGTGGAGCTGTTGCATCACTACACACACGCTAAGAGGGTATGAAAAGGTTTATTGCCCACATAATGAGGCTTTCTGGGGAATGCAGTGCAAGGTCCCAAACAGGTCTGAAAATGGCTTTAGAAGTTGCAGGGAAAGGAGAAGGGTTTAGCTTTTGTTGGAATTAGGCAGTGGGGCTGGAGTGAGCAGTCCTGCTGGCAGATCAGGACTTGCAGGGTTCAAATTTACTGCTGGTGCCAAAGGAGAAAAAACCTGCATTTTCTTATCAGCTTGTTCAGATGTAGGGCAAAAGAGGAAGGTAAATGATGGGTTCAAAAGCTCTTGTCAGTCAAACATCAATAACGGAGTCAGATTCTTTATTACAATCCAGCGTACCAAGTTTTGAAATGGCAAGAGTTTTTCTTAGGAAGGAAAATTTCATTTTTGGAGATTAGATGGTGAAGAATTTATATAGGGCTAGCTATTGTCTTCTTGAGATTCTATGACTATATTCTTGCGTGATAAATGAGACAACTTGGAAACATCTAATTATCTCAATCCCTAGATTAAACAAAGATTGTTTCAAAAGTAGAAGCTTGGAGGAATATTATAATGTGCTTTGTACAGCAGCTGACATAACTTTAGTGTTATAAGAGATAAATCATAACTAATCAGATGAGCATTTTTTACCACTATTTTAGTTCCAAATCAGAGAAATTCACAATGAGTTGGTAGCATATGTAAATGTGAACTGGGTTTCTATCACACCAAACCAATCTGGACAATTTAAGAAATGCACTTGATTCAAAAATGTCTTTTAAGTCTGACAGTTCCCAGATGTCAGTTTTAAGGAATATTGCCCTTTTAATACTTATTTGATAAAGTTTTAGAATTATTACTCATTTTTGCATAACACTTCGTGTGCATAAGAAAATATACCTTGTCTTGTAATTATAGTCAAGGCCCAGTGTTTTTATTTCTGAGGAAAAAAAAGGGGGAATTAACACAGATATATCAGAAATAACACCTGCTAAATGTTAAAACAGAGGCACATGAATACATAGGCATCTTTACTACTATTCTTGTAAAAGCATATATATATATATATATATATATATATATATATATATACTAACTTTGAAAAGATATTTTAAATTTAAATATTATGGCTAAAAAATGTTAACCTATTACTGAAGTTCTAGAACTGAAGGAGATTGAAGAGAAATTTGCCAATACTACAAAAGCGGGTACTTAGATCCAGCTAGTGGGATGCTCTTCTATATTTCCCAATATTTTGGGAGGAGGATTGAATCAGGCATGTGTGTGCTGCATCCGCAAAACTATTTGGTATACCCGTCCACCTCCTCAGTCTTTGTGGTAGATCAAAAATCAGGTAGGCTGATTCATCATTTCCAGGGTCATTTCACAGATGGTTCCCAGGTGACTTGAAAGGTTCAGGCTGTTTCTACTTGGGACTGTCAAGGAGATCTCCTGTGCTGTCTTCACATAATCATTCAGTCCAACAACACGACACTAATGAAGCTGCATTACTGTCCACCAAACACTGCAAATTGAAATGGCGAAAGTACCAGCCCTAACACACCTTCTGAGTAGTTTTTTGTTTTTTTGTTTTTTTGGGGTTTTTTTGCGGTACGTGGGCCTCTCACTGTTGTGGCCTCTCCCGTTGCGGAGCACAGGCTCCGGACGCGCAGGCTCAGCGGCCATGGCTCACGGGCCCAGCCGCTCCGCGGCATGTGGGATCCTCCTGGACCGGGGCACGAAGCCGCATCCCCTGCATCGGCAGGCGGACTCTCAACCACTGCGCCACCAGGGAAGCCCCCCAACTCCACTCTTGATGCATGGAGTTTGGAAGTAATCACCAGGAAAGAAGGGCAGAGATGGAAAGCTAGATGTGTGAATCTGGGACTGATCCTTGAAACTCTGTATTACAAAATTGAGTTCAATAAAGTGATTATTGGCTTATTTGATAATCCTGCAAAAATCATTGATGATGAACTAAAATTAGAGATAATAAGAAGTTTAATAACCCACCCCAATAAAAATTTACTGTTAGAAATTTTAGCTATATATACTAAGTGAAAAATCTGTGGAAAATACTTAAAATATAAAGGCAAAATTTAAAGCATATAATCTTATCATATAGTAATATCTACTGTTAACATTCTGGAGTTTTACTTCCAAAACTATTAGTTTGTGTGTGTGTGTGTGAGAACGTGTTCCTTAAAATATTGCTTCATGCTTTGTGTCTATATATAAAGATAAAGGTGCAAATAGAAGTATGCTGTTAGCCTTTATTTTACATGATGTTATGCTGTATTTTTCCATGCTTCTAAATTTCCTTCAAAATTACTAATTTTATATGACTGCATAATCTCCTATATTATCAACATGCTACAATTTATTTAACTTTTACCCCTATATTTGGACATTTAGTTTGTGTCCAGGAAGAGGGTTGAATGTCTTTGTCATAAATAATATTTCAATGACCATATTTGTATATGAAGATTTGTACTAATCTCTAAGTATTTCCTTTGGACATGAGAAGTGATTTGTTGGGCCACAGTATTTTGGCATTACATTCATACCCAAATTTCTTCACAAATGGGGTGCATCCTATGGGCAGTCTATCCTAATGCCCTTTGCACCACACCATTACCATCACTGAATATTGTCTTTTGAATAAATAACTTCAACAATATTATACAGGGACATGAGACACCATTTCAAGGTTATATTAGATTTGTATGATTATAAGCCAGATATATTTCCCTTCTGTGAATTTTACCTCTAAGTTCTCTTCACATTTTGTTATTGAGTTACTAAAGCATTTTCAATTACTATTATTCATTCAAAAGCACAAGGTTTTAAAATTTTTTCTTAAGTATTTTAAAATTCTTTGTTCATTTTTCAAAATCAAATGAGTTTGCTTCAAATAAGCAATAGTAACTCTCCAATGTTTCTAAATAAGCACAAGATTTGACATAGAAAAAACACCCAAAGGACATTTCTTTCTTTCTTCTTTCACAGGGACCTCTGGGCATGTTTTTTATGTTTGTATCTTTAACTTGAGGAGAATACATGCATCTTGTGTGAGATCGGAGTCGTCATTTTTCTCCGACATCCCCTTCATCTTTCTGAGCTTTCACTGTGCGTGTACCCACTCACACAAAGACAAGGAGATGTAATGAATTGTGGGAAAGACTTCTTTGTGGGGAAAGAGTGCCACACACGTCTTTGGAATGGAGGGAATTTGACCCCAAGCAGACAGGAGTCACATTCCGTATCAATAGGGCGCTATGGCAGTAACTTTGGTCAATTCCAACTATTATGTTCGTTTCAAGGAATAACAAAAGAACTGCTAAACTTTTCACAAGTTTCATTAGAGGGAGGCAGGGTGTTCATGAAGCAGGAACTGGTGTTGAAATTACCAATGCAACGTTGTGTCAGGAGTGCCCGCCAGAATCTGCCCTTTGACAATGAGACCGTTCTTGACCTTTGACTAACAAACTGTGGTTCAGTTAAAACACTCTGGAAGTCCTCCAGTTCACAGCTGCATGATATTGCAACTATGTTAAGAAAAGGGAAAGAAAGATACAAAAATATGAACATTCCTTCAGTTGTGTTAAATGGTGTAAGATACTTATTATATGATACACTCTTTTTAAAAATTCACTAGCCAATCAAAGACAGAGTAAAAGTATAAAAACGCAATTAAGAATAATGAACGCCTGAACAATATATTTTTTTAAAAGTAAGTCTGATGCATGTATGCACATATGTTCATTGAAAATAGGCACAGGGACCCATGTCAGGTGCATAAAATAAGATCATATGTTAGGTCATAAAAAGACCTCATAAATCCAAAAATGTAGAAGTAATACAAGAAGAATTCCCTGATCATAATATACTGA
Source organism: Delphinapterus leucas (assembly GCF_059928025.1). NCBI lineage: Eukaryota > Metazoa > Chordata > Mammalia > Artiodactyla > Monodontidae > Delphinapterus > Delphinapterus leucas. The sequence goes on along the minus strand of NC_143133.1, from coordinate 135,019,925 downwards.
ATCCAGAAATTAATACAAAATAAGAAACAAAAATCCTTCCACTTGGAAATAGTTTTAAGTTTTGAAAGTTAAAATCTTGACATAAAAAATGTTTTAGATCAAAAAGCTGTAAACTAAAACTTAAAAAAATCAAGAAAGTAACGGTAATGAAGATACTGTATATATCAGATATAAACCATAAAGAAAAAGAAATGAATAATAATTGAAATAAAAGCAAAATGAATGAGTTGAAATACGAAAAAGGGAGCAGATTAGAACCAATAACAAAATAATTAATTAGTTAAAATAAAACAATAAAAGTAATCAAAAGCAAAGCTTGTTTTTTTAAATCAATAAAATAATTCAACCTTAGCTATTATAATCAAGAATAAAAGAAGAAAGATAGCTAGCGCACAAGAAAATAGATCTCAAGAAGTAAACTTGGAAGCTTATTTCTTGAGTAGTTTAAAAATATTAAAAGACTACTTTCCTAATTACAAGTGTAACAAATTTAAAATCTGGATGAAATAAGCATTTTCAAAGGAAAGTACAATTTACCAAAGTTGACCACAGAATCTACATAAATTCTAAAACACAAAAAATCTAAAAGTTATATATAAAAGAGCTATCTCCTAAAATAAAAAACACTAGACTTTGATAGTTTCACAGACAATTTTTCTAAACTTTAAAACAAATAATTCAAGTTAAACTATTCTACAGCACATTAAGATCATAAATTATTTTAATAAAGTGTGAGTTATATTGATATTAAAACATTTAAAAAATCATAAAAAGACAAATCACCAAAAAAAAAAAGCTGACCAATTTTCAATATTTAAGAAAATCTTAAATCAAATAGTAGCAAACCCATCTAGCAGCACATTAAAATAACCATGCATCAAGAACACGTGGGATTTATTCCAGGCAAAAAAAAAAAAGATAGTTGAATATTAAAAATATCTATCATTATGTTTAATTCTCTTTATAGATCTAAGGTGAAAAAATTCACATGATCACTTTCCTCCTTGCCGAAATGGCATTTGATGAATTTTATACTAAGTTTTACTTACAAAGGAAAAACACCCAAAATCAAAATTAGTGAAATATTCACTAGCACACACTTAGGGTCATGGGTGCCCACAAACAGGTTAAGCCCGGGGACCAGTGCCACATGGGAAAGCAACACGGAGAGCAGGAAGGAGTTGGCTCACCACCACTGTGACTAATGATCCAGGAGCTAGAGTCATTGCAATTAGGGCAGAAATTTATTTTTATCAGAAGTTTAAAAGTACAAAAGAATGAAGTAAAATTAAAACTCTTTGCAGATTATATGGATGTCAATTGGAAAATCCAAGATTAGTTAGCAATAGAACAAAAATAAAATAACTTCAATGCATGAAATCATAAAGGTATTACAAATAAATATGAATGCATTTTCGGTAACATTAGGGTGGAGAAAGAAGGCCTTTGTAACCATCATTTATAGTGCAGAACTCTTTAAAATAAGTGATAAAATTATCAGAGAGGTTTTGTTGTTGTTGTTGTTGTTTTAATGCCACTAAAAGGAAAACTAATCACAAAGCTATCATAAGCAAAAGAAAGACAAGTGGCCAACCTAGAAATAAAGAGAAATTTTGTGGGAGGCAAAGTGTAATTTCCCAAATATGGAAATACCTAGAGATCATGAAAAGAGCCAACAACTCAACAGAAAACTAATCAAAGACATGAACGGTTCATTGAAAATCAAATAAAAATATTTCTGGAGAAATAAAAGATGTGCAACCTCATTCACCATAGATGAAATCTTAATTAAAATACTATAACATTTTTTACCTATAATATTCGTCAAAATTCAAAATGTTTGACAATACAGTCTGTTGGTGGGGTTATATGAAAAAGAAACCACTTTCATCCATTTCTGATGGGAGTATAAAATACCACAACCCATGTAGAGGGCAATTTGATAAAACCTAACAAAATTTAAAATACTTTTATCCAGCAATTTTTTTAATGGGAATTTACCCTACAGAAACACCTAAAGTGATTTTTACATAGAAAGTTATTTTCTTGCAGTACTTTTCTATTAGCCATGTGACAACTAGTCATATCCATCTAAAGGGGGCTGATTAAATAAACTATGGGGTAGTTACACATGTGAAGATTCAAAAAAAAAAAATTGGAGAGGGTTTTTAATACCCTGATATGGAAAATTCTCTAGGATACATAGTTAAGTGAAACAACAAAAACATAGTCAAGGTATATAACAGTGCCATATCCTTCATTTAGGGAGCTAATGATACATATTTATATTTGCCTATATGTACATAAAGAAACGCTGGAAGTTTACACAGGAACATATAAAACATGTTTCCTAAAGGAGTTCAATCAGTACAGGGCAGCCAGGGACAGGGGTGATGAATATCTAAATGCATGCCTTTGTTATATCATTTGGATTTTTGAATTCCATGAATGCACTACAAACTCAAAAAATATTTTTTTTAGTTCAATACTTATGAAATATTTTCCCAAAGCTTAGAATATTATAGAATTAGAAATGCTGTATAGCAAGTACTCAATGAATATTTGTTGAGAACATGGATGCATTAGAATAAAAATTCTCTCTTCCATTAACAAACAGAAGGAAGAAAAGAAAGGAGAAGGTTAAGGAGAAACAGATAAGAGAGGGAGTGGGGAATAAATTCCACTTGACATTTGTGTTCACACATTCTATTTTTATTTGAGGTTAATTTTAAATATAACATTTGTTGTCTTATCAGAAAACATTTCCTCTGAGCACAAGAGTTTAAGTAATGCTGTATCAAACCAAGATGCATTATATCCTGTTATGAATACATATTGTGTGAGTATTGAGATACTGTTTAAATATATATACCCACTGTGCATGCAAGTACATTGTGCTTCATTTGAAAGAAAATTTGAGGTGGATAGCACTCTTCCTTAATTTAGAGTTTTCAATCAGAATAAAACTTGATAGAAATTTTCTAATTTGGTTTCCAAGAGTTGTATTTCTGTTCAACTTGACTGCATCTTTGATTTATTTCAGCCTCATCTTTCATCTGATGCCTTTAAGGGAATATTCGAAATGTGTTTCATTTTTCAGATTAGCACTTTGTATGTATGTATGTAGAGATGAGAATTACTGTATTTTTATTACTACTGTTAAAAGTTTACCCATAATATAAAAAGTAAATTTCAGGCAGTATAATACAGTTTGAAAAATTCAAACAGTGAAAAATTAGACATTTTGGAGAAGATGGGGAATTCCATGGGTACCTAATCCAGCTGTGAATCTTTGCTCGGGGTTAGTTCCAGTAAGTAGTTCCTGAGTGAGCTTTAATCACACTTATTCAATTAACTGTTAACTGCATCCAGCAATGGACAGGGAAGGCTGTAGCTCAGAGGGGTGGAAGTCTGCTCTACAGATAACACACTGTCCAGAGAATATGGAGAGAATAACAATAAGTATAGCAAGCAGTTAACTTTCAGAACCCAATATATGAGTGTGATAAGGGTGGGAGGGCAGAGGGCCCTCGATCTGTTGTCCTGCAGGATGTCATCTTCATATGGACAGGTTGGCCATGTGACTTCCATCCTTCTCCTTCCCACCAGGAGTGTTTACTGTGGTGTCCTGGAGCTGATCAGTCATTGTAAATTGAGTATACTCAAGGCAAATAACTTTAATCTTCATAAATCTCTGGATCAAGAGATGCTACACTTAGACTTCATGGAGATACCCCCAACATCACCTGGTGAGGTAGAGACAATGCATAACACCAGAGGCCTGAGCTTTTTTTTAGTGCTGGATTTTTAATATTGATATTTAGTAATTTTATCCTGGATGTGCAAATGAGGTAAAAGTATCAAAGACAGACTATCATTTTCCACTTAAAAAGCAAAACATGACATTGTGGTCCTTAACACCTTGATTCTTACCCTACGGGTGACACAAGGAAAGTCAGGTAAAATGTCCTACCCATATACACTTCAGTCTGTATCCGCAAAGGAATGGAGAACAGTGCATTTTCTCTGTTTATATCCAGTAGAGACAGTTATCTGCCTCTTATTTTGAAAGGAGAAGGAGAAAAAATATATAACTTTTGCTCCTTTGAGAAGTGATGGCAAGGATCCTGGATTCTCACCCTGAACTTTTGGAATGCAAATACATCTTTCCAAGGGCCAAATAAACACTGAATGTCTCCAGCTTTTGTGACCTAGAGATGTTGCCAAGTTCTGGACTTCACAGGTTTGGGAATGTAAATAGCTAGGAAAAGAGTTCTCCAGTCTTTGTGGCACCTTGGGACTTAACCTAGGGACCTAGTCCAAATTATTGCAGATCTCTCATAATATGTGAAGAGTCAAATGCTTCCAGGAAAAATGAAAGCAAACAGGGCCTATCTTTGTGTCCTAACATTTCCTCGTCTCAGAGGGCTAGGGCTTTTTAAGGTAGAACTGAGAAATCTAAGGAGTTGTGTTTCCCCACAGGAAGGAGAATTTATATTTTTATGCAGGATGGAGAATATAAGCTTAATATTTGATACCAATATTCCAGGCAGGCATAATCATTAATATTGCTCATTAATATTTTTATTACTATTTCTTTTTTTTTAATATCTCTATTGGAGTATAATTGCTTTACAACTGTGTGTTAGTTTCAGCTGTATAACAAAGTGAATCAGCTATACATAAACATATATCCCCATATCTCCTCCCTCTTGCATCTCCCTCCCACCCTCCATATCCCACCCCTCTAGAAGGTCACAAAGCACCGAGCTGATCTCCCTGTGCCATGCAGCTGCTTCCCACTAGCTATCTGTTTTACATTTGGTAGTGTATATGTGTCCATGTCTCTCTCACTTTGTCCCAGCTTACCCTTTCCACTCCCCGTGTCCTCAAGTCCATTCTCTACATCTGCCTCTTTATTCCTGTCATGCCCCTAGCTTCTTCATTTTTTTTTTTTTTAGATTCCATATACATGTGTTAGCATATGGTATTTGCTTTTCTCTTTCTGACTTATTTCACTCTGTATAACAGACTCTAGGTCCATCCACCTCACTACAAATAACTCAATTTGGTTTCTTTCTTTTTTTTTTTTTTTTTTGCGGTACGTGGGCCTCTCACTGTTGTGGCCTCTCCCGTTGCGGAGCACAGGCTCCGGACGCGCAGGCTCAGCGGCCATGGCTCACGGGCCCAGCCACTCAGCGGCATGTGTAATCTTCCCAGACCGGGGCACGAACCCGTGTTCCCTGCATCGGCAGGCAGACTCTCAACAACTGCACCACAAGGCAAGACCTCGTTTCTTTTTATGGCTGAGTAATATTCCATTGTATATATGTGCCACACCTTCTTTATCCATTTATCTATCAATGGACACTAAGGTTGCTTCCATGTCCTGGCTATTGTAAATAGAGCTACAGTGAACATTGTGGTACATGACTCTTTTTGAACTATGGTTTTCTCAGGGTATATGTCCAGTAGTGGGATTGCTGGGTCATATGGTAGTTCTATTTTTAGTTTATTAAGGAACCTCCATACTGTTCTGCATAGTGGCTGTATCAATTTACATTCCAAGGAACAGTGCAAGAGGGTTCCTTTTTCTCCACACCCTCTCCAGCATTTATTGTTTGCAGATTTTTTTGATGATGGCCACTCTGACTGGCGTGAGGTGATACCTCATTGTAGTTTTGATTTGCATTTCTCTAATGATTAGTAATGTTGAACACCCTTTCATGTGTTTGTTGGCAATCTGTATATCTTCTTTGGAGCAATGTCGATTTAGGTCTCATTTTTGGATTGGGTTTTTTGTTTTTCTGATATTGAGCTGCATGAATTCCTTGTATATTTTGGAGGTTAATTCTTTGGCAGTTGCTTCATTTGCAAATATTTTCTCCCATTCTGAGAGTTGTCTTTTCATCTTGTTTATGGTTTCCATTGTTGTGCAAAAGCTTTTAAATTTAATTAGGTCCCAATTGTTTATTTTTGTTTTCATTTCCATTACTCTAGGAGGTGGATGAAAAAGGATCTTGCTGTGATTTATTTCATAGAGTGTTCTTCCTATGTTTTCCTCTAAGAGTTTTATCGTGTCTGGCCTTACATTTAGGTCTTTAATTCATTTTGAGTTTATTTTTGTGTATGGTGTTAGGGAGTGTTTTAATTTCATTCTTTTCCATGTAGCTGTCCAGTTTTCCAGGCACCACTTATTGAAAAAGCTGTCTTTTCTCCATGGTATATTCTTGCCTCCTTTCTCAAAGATGAGTTGACCATATGTGTGTGGGTTTATGTCTGGCCTTCTATCCTGTTCCATTGATCTATATTTCTGTTTTTGTGCCAGTACCATACTGTCCTGATGACTGTAGCTTTGTAGTATAGTCGGAAGTCAGGGAGCCTGATTCCTCCATCTCCGTTTTTCTTTCTCAAGATTGCTTAGGCTCTTCAGGGTCTTTTGTGTTTCCATACAAATTGTGACATTTTTTGTTCTAGTTCTGTGAAAAATGCCAGTGGTCGTTTGATAGGGATTGCATTGAATCTGTAGATTGCTTTGGGTAGTATAGTCATTTTCAGAATGTTGATTCTTCCAATCCAAGAACATGGTGTAACTCTCCAAGTTTGTATCATCTTTAATTTCTTTCATCAGTGTCTTACAGTTTTCTGCATACAGGTCTTTTGTCTCCTTAGGTAGGTTTATTTTAGGTATTGTTTTCTTTTTGTTACAATGGTAAATGGGAGTGTTTCCTTAATTTCTCTTTCTGATTTTTCATCATTAGTGTATAGGAATGCAAGAGATTTCTGTGCATTAATTTCGTATCCTGCTACTTTACCAAATGTATTGATTAGCTCTAGTAGTTTCTGGTAGCATCTTTAGGATTCTTTATGTATAGTATCATGTCATCTGCAAACAGTGACAGTTTTACTTCATCTTTTCCAATTTGTATTCCTTTTAATTCTTTTTCTTCTCTGATTGCTGTGGTTAAAACTTCCGAAACTATGTTGAATAATAGTGGTGAGAGTGGTCAACCTTTTCTTGTTCCTGATCTTAGTGGAAATGGTTTCAGTTTTTCAGCATTGAGAATGATGTTGGCTGTGGCTTTGTCATATATGGCCTTTATTATGTTGAGGTAATTTCCCTCTATGACTACTTTCTAGAGGGTTTTTATCATAAATGGGTGTTGAATTTTGTCAAAAGCCTTTTCTGCATCTATTGAGATGATGATATGGTTTATTTTCCTTCAATTTGTTAATATGGTTTATCACATTGATTGATTTGCATATAGCGAAGAACCCTTGCATTCCTGGGATAAACCCCACTTGATCATGGTGTATGACCCTTTTAATGTGCTGTTGGATTTTATTTCTTAGTATTTTGTTGAGGATATTTGCGTCTATGTTCATCAGTGATATTGGTCTGTAGTTTTCTTTCTTTGTGACATCTTTGTCTGGTTTTGGTATCAGAGTGATGGTGGCCTTGTAGAATGAATTTGGGCATGTTCCTCCCTCTGCTATATTTTGAAAGGTTTTGAGAAGGATAGGTGTTAGCTGTTCCCTAAATGTTTGATAGAATTTGCCTGTGAAGCCATCTGGTCCTGGGCTTTTCTTTGTTGGAAGATTTTTAATCACAGTTTCAATTTCAGTGCTTGTGTTTAGTCTGTTTATATTTTCTATTTCTTCCTGGCTGAGTCTCCAGAAGTTGTGCTTTTCTAAGAGTTTGTCTGTTTCTTCCAGGTTGTCCATTTTATTGACATATAGTTGCTTGTAGTAATCTCTCATGATCCTTTGTATTTCTGCAGTGTCATTTGTTACTTCTTTTTCCTCTCTAATTCTATTGATTTGAGTCTTCTGCCTTTTTTTCTTGATGAGTCTGGCTAGTGGTTTATCAATTTTGTTTATCTTCTCAAAGAACCAGCTTTTAGTTTTATTGATCTTTGCTATCGTTTCCTTCATTTCTTTTTTTATTTATTTCTGATCTGATCTTTATGATTTCTCTCCTTCTGCTAACTTTGGGGTGTTTTTTTTCTTCTTTCTCTAATTGCTTTAAGTGCAAGGTTAGGTTGTTTATTTAAGATGTTTCTTTTTTCTTGACGTAGGATTGTATTGCTATAAACTTCCCTCCTAGAACTGCTTTGGCTGCCTCCTATAGGCTTTGGATCGTCATGTTTTCATTGTCATTTGTTTCTAGGTATTTTTTGATTTCCTCTTTGATTTCTTCAGTGATCTCTTGGTTATTTAGTAGCATATTGTTTATCCTCCATGTGTTTGTATTTTTTAGAGATTTTTTTTCCTGTAATTGATATCTAGTCTCATAGAGTTGTGGTTGGAAAAGATACTTGATACAATTTCAATTTTCTTAAATTTACCAGGACTTGATTTATGACCCAAGGTATGATCTATCCTGGAGAATGTTCCATGAGTACATGAGAAGAAAGTTTATTCTGTTTTTATTGGTTGCAATAAATATCAATTAAGTCCACCTTGTTTAATGTATCATTTAAAGCTTGTGTTTCCTTATTTTTTTTCATTTTGGATAATCTGTCTATTAGTGAACATGGGGTGTTAAAATCCCTTACTATGATTGCATTATTGTTGATTTCCCCTTTATGGCTGTTAGCATTTGCCTTTACTATTGATGTGCTCCTATGTTGGGTGCATAAATATTTACAATTGTTATATCTTCTTCTTGGATTGATCTCTTGATCATTATATAGTGTCCTTCTTTGTCTCTTGTAATAGTCTTTATTTTAAAGTCTATTTTGTCTGATATGAGAATTGGTACTCCAGCTTTCTTTTGATTTCCATACACATGGAATATCTTTTTCCATCCCCTCACTTTCAGTCTGTACGTGTCCTTAGGTCTGAAGTGGGTCTCTTGTAGACAGCATATATATGGGTCTTATTTCTGTATCCGTTCAGCCACTCTATGTCTTTTGTTTGGAGCATTTAATCCATTTACATTTAAGGTGATTATCAATATGTATGTTCCTGTTACCATTGTCTTAATTGTTTTGGGTTTGTTATTGTAGTTTTTTTCCTTCTCTTGTGTTTCCTGCCTAGAGAAATTCCTTTAGGATTTGTTGTAAAGCTGGTTTGGTGGTGCTGTATTCTCGTAGCTCTTGCTTGTCTGTAAAGGTTTTAATTTCTCCATCAAATCTGAATGAGATCCTTGCTGAGTAGAGTAATCTTGGTTGTAGGTTTTCCCCTTTCATTACTTTAAATATGCCCTGCTACTCCCTTCTGGCTTGCAGAGTTTCTGCTGAAAGATCAGCTGTTCACCTTATGGGGATTCCCTTGTGTGTCATTTGTTGCTTTTCCCTTGTTGCTTTTAATAATTTTTCTTCATATTTAATTTTTGATTGTTTGATGAATACATGTCTTGGTATGTTTCTCCTTGGATTTATCCTGTATGGGGCTCTCTGTGCTTCCTGGACTTGATTGACTATTTCCTTTCCCATATTAGGGAAGTTTTCAACTATAATCTCTTCAAATATTTTCTCAGTCCCTTTCTTTTTCTCTTCTTCTTCTGGGACCCCTATAATTTGAATGTTGGTGCATTTAATGTTGTCCCAGAGGTCTCTGAGACTGTCCTCAATTCTTTTCATTCTTTTTTCTTTATTCTGCTGTGCAGTAGTTATTTCCACTATTTTATATTCCACGTCACTTATCTGTTCTTCTGCCTCAGTTATTCTGTTGCTGATTTCTTCTAGAGAATTTTTATTTTCATCTATTGTGTTGTTCATCATTGTTTGTTTGCTCTTTAGCTCTTCTAATTTCTTGTTAAACACTTCTTGTATTTTTTCCATTCTATTTCCAAAATTTTGGATCATCTTTACTATCATTACTCTGAATTCTTTTTCAGGTAGACTGCCTGTTTCCTCTTCATTTGTTTGGTCTGGTGGGTTTTTACCTTACTCCTTCAACTGCCGTGTATTTCTCTGTCTTCTCATTTTGCTTAACTTACTGTGTTTGGGTCTTCTTTTTGTGGGCTGCAGGTTTGTAGATCCCATTGTTTTTGGTTTCTGTCCCCAGTGGGTAAGGTTGGTTCAGTGGGTTATGTAAGCTTCCTGGTGGAGGGGACTGGTGCCTGTTTTCTGGTGGATGAGGCTGGATCTTGTCTTTCTGGTGGGCTGGACCGCACCCGGTGGTGTGTTTTGGGGTGTCTGTGAACTTATTTTGATTTTAGGCAGCCTCTCTGCTAATGGGTGGTGTTGTGTTCCTGTCTTGCTAGTTGTTTAGCATGGGGTGTCCAGCACTGGAGCTTCCTGTTAGTTGAGTGGAGCTGGGTCTTAGTGTTGAGATAGAGATCTCTGAGAGTGCTTTTGCCATTTGATATTATGTGGAGCTGGGAGGTCTCTCATGGATCAATGTCCTGAACTTGGCTCTCCCACCTCAGAGGCTCAGGCCTGACACCTGGCCAGAGCACCAAGACTCTGTCAGCCACCTGGCTGCTGGGTGACTATGGATTCCACAAAAAGCACTGAATGAAAGGGTGAAAAGCTGAGCAGTTTTCATTAGTCTGTGGAACTTTAATCCAGGGGTTGACTGCTTGTATTCTCACCTACAAATGAGGTTTTAGATGATACTCTAAAACAGGTGTCTTATTACCATTTCTGCTCTCCTCTTTCATTCATGTGGTAAAACTGTGCTTAATTGACCTTTGAAGTTGGGGATAGTCATGTGACTCGTGTCAGCCAATGATATAGGAGTAAAAGATTATGTGTCCTTTGCAGGTTGAAAGCTTGTGAAAACAAGCCCTTTAATCTCTTCACCAAATGGTAGACACTCTGACACCTGGCATTGCTTAATGAGGACAATGTGGCATAGAGCCCAAAGCTAATCCTTGAAGCACATACAGAGTGAACAGAAAAGTAAACCCTGACTTTTAAGTCATTGAGATTCGGAGGTTGCTTGTTACACAACATACATTGAACTATCCTTTCTGACATGTACACTTTTAAAGTAATTGAAAACTACTATTGATCTAAAAATCCTAGAAGCCGATGTGCTTTGAGCTGTTTTCTCCTCTGGGATATGTCACTCCCTCTCCCCATGTGACATGAAATGCTCAAGAATTTAACATTGCAGAGATTACAACTCTGGTGTCAGCAACAACACATGCACTCTGATTTATTTCTCATCAAAATCTATTGGATATTAATGTTAAAAAGATTGAATTCTGTGAGATCCTATGTCCACTGATTTCCATGAATACATGTACACAGTAAACATTACCTTCTCCATAAAAATTTTGCTTAGTTTAAGGAAATCAACATTAGTTCATCTACATGTAAAATGTGGTATCAAACATCTTTAGTTTATTTAGATACAATAGAAATTGATTTCAACATACCAGAGATTGAATTTGAAGAGCCCACAGAATATTTCCTTGGCTTTTTAATGTTCCATAAACATTATCATTCCAAAAGAATGGTCTAAAGATTTCTTAGAAAAAAATTGTTTTCTAAATTTTCTTTAGTGAAAACTCTATTTGTTTTCCAAATTAACCCTTCTTTACTGAGTTCCCATTCGTTAGTTTTATTTACTATCTTATGATGTCCTACAGGCAATTCATCAAAAAAATCCTTTTACATGTCAATCATATACCTATATTTCATACTCTTGAGTAGGTGGAATCCATAGACTATCATGGCACTTCAAGCAAAGTTCTGCATTAATAAATTGTATTTGTGAAACACTCCAACTGGAAGCCAGGAAATAAATTAAGTGATAAGTTTAACTCTCATTTTCTAACCTCAGATTTTAAAACTGGTATTTTTCATTTAAAGAAACAGTTTTATTAAAGACAACAACAGATAATCATCCATTATATATCTGAACTGCAGTGTAGAGAAAAAGAAGTTACTGCCTTTAATATTATACTTATTAAAGTGATTAAGATTGAAAGTGCACACAAAGTAGGCAATCATTTATGCAATTCAGCACAAAAAAAGATACTTCAATAGAAATACCCAACCCCTGAATTTGAGCCTGAAGTGTTTGCAAGGCCTCCATTTACAATATCACTCTTTACCTTTGTTGTGCCTTTTTTGTTTTTAAATGAAAGAAACCAGATCCTCTTCCTGATGGTATCAATGAGGTAAGCAAGTTTTGTCACTTTTACCTCCATCCACAAAAAAAAATTTCTGTATGGATTTTGTATGATTTAATCTCTGATTAAATTCATCTTTTTCAGAATCATTATTTTTCTAAATTTTTTTATTTTCTGAATATATATACAGCACCTAAACATGACTTTATTAAAAAGTTAATGACACAAAAATAATAAAATTTGCCTGCTTAGAATAATTACCCTGTCCAAGCTCCTACTGCTCACCACACAATAGGCCAATAAATTGAGACACGAGGTGTTGGGACAAGGAATAGTGACTTTATTCAGAAAGCTGGCTGACTGAGAAGATGGTGGACTAGTGTCCCAAAGAACCACTTTACTCAAGTTAGAATTCAGGTTTCTTTTATACTAAAAGGAGACAGGGTGTGGCTGTTTGTGGCAAACTTATTGGTGCTGGAATCCTTTGTTCTTGCTGCTGTCCACATAGGTCAGGTCACAGTGTTTCTGTAAACCTCCAAGACAAAGGTTATTCTCCATTCTGCAACTTTTTATCACTATATGAATGGAAGAGCGTTATACCTTTAAAGGTCAGAGCCTTGAGAATAGACTATCCTGTATATTGCAGGCTATAGACAACAGTCTTTTACGAAGGTGCAGAGCCAGCTCGACTAAGCACAGGCAACAGAGCCCAAGGCTTAGAGCTAAAGGAATAGATCCAATATGGAGTCAGGTTTGTTCTTTTCTGTTATAAAATGACTTTTAACAAAAATTCTGAAGTTTCATAAGGGTATTGATAGATCAAGTTAATAGTTTTTGGTTTTGGTTTTGGTTTAAGTTGGCTTTTCTTATTAACCCATAGATAGATCAAGGTGAGGAAAAAGAGATTTTTAAAAAAACTAAAAAATAGACTTGGTCAAAGACATATCTATTTTCAGAGATGCAAACTTGGAGAAAAATTTAACTTTCATTTTCATTATGCTATCTATTACAATTTTAAAAACATTTATTTTAATGCAAGTCAAGACCAATTCATCCTCACAGATATATTTAGAGGTAAACTAAGATTTAGGAATATTAACATATTAAGCTTTTTCAGTGTTTACTTCCACTTTTATTTAATCACCACATAAACCATGTCCTGGATTAATTGAATAAAAGAGTGACATGACTGAATTCTTCTGTTTATGTCTAGATGAGTACTATCCCTCGGTTCAGTGTTTTAAGACATCTTTATTTATATCTAACTGGACCTGCTCTTAGGCAACAGAAAGGCCAGCCTGTTGATGAGCAGGTGCTGTGAGTTGACAATTAAAAAATCGTAATATATCAAATCACATAAATGTGCTTTGTACATAAAAGCTATTGGATTTGGGAGTAACAAAGACACTCTGGATATTAGTTTGAACCTCATCTTTAACTTTAAAATAATCTAGCTCAAACCAAAAATATAGAGGGGGGAATTTGGTGTCTGCCGTGGAAAGGTCATGGATCTTGTACTGTGAGGATGACTGGAGAGGGAAGATTGAGATCTTCGCACTTTGCTCTTTCAGAAAAGGACATAAAATCCTCCCCTTTCAGCACAAGGCTGAGAATGACAGAATGAAGTTGGTAACCTACTACAAAAGCCTGTTATAAAGCTGTCAAACCTAAAAAGACAACTGTTTAAACTCTAAATCATTCTCAAGAATGAGAATGTAATTGGCTAGATATATATTTAACTATTCCAAATATGTAACATGGAATCTTTTATTTAGCCTCTTGAGACCTCTGTCAAATGATCAGAGATTAAACAAAAACAATGAGAGTACTTTAATTCTCTAGGTAGGTGTTTGGACCAAATGTTCTATTAAGTTTCTTCTTTGAATTAGATCTTTGATTTATAATGCAGAAGGAGGCAAAGGAGTTTGATTTTTGTTTTTTCCTTAATATCTAAGTTGACCTTTTCTTTTTTAAATCTCAGAAAAGGGAGTAAGAACAGACATCAGTTTGAGTACCAACTTTCCCAACTCTGGTTCCCACAGGCTGTCTTGAGGAAGAGTTTCCTCCCTCATCATGAATGCTCAATGACTCGACTCCACCAAGAGCCCTGGGATTCCAGAGGAAGTTTTGCAATGATACTCTGAGGTTTTGGCCCTGAGGAAGAAAGCAGGAATTTTAAGAGTTTTGACATATTATGTATCATTTTGTTCCCGTTCAACTGTAAGTTTAAAAAAATCTGTTCAGAAGAAATTTTTCCCAAATACCCGGCACCAAATGCAGCATGGAGACCTCATGCAGGACTTTAAAAGAATAACCATCCTGAGCCCCACCCCTGAGATGAGCTCACGATACCTGCGTTAAACCTCACCGGGAGGGGAGAACTTGAAGGTCGCCCAACACTTTCACATTCCAGGCACCTGGGACCCGGAATGGGACCCCGTTTCCTCACAGCATTGCAAAACTGTTCCTCTCAACTTTCTGAGGGCCTTTGGATATTTTAAGTCATTCTGGATGACATCATATAGCACAGATTAGAAGGCCTATAATAAGAAAAGAGAATAATTCTGTCCTCTCCTCACCTCCTTTCCTCACTACTCCCCAAACCAACAACAAAACAATTTGGGTGATATTTCAGAAAAGGAATGTGATAAGGCCTGTTTCATTTTAAAACAGTAGTTGTTGAAGCTATTTCCTTAGAATTAAGCATCATGATGCTATGTTGCTTTTCTTCCAAAGAAGAGAGGCTAATATTGCTTTTTTGTTTGTTTTTAATCTAGCAAGTCACATCTCTGAAAAGAAATTATTGACATAATGGATGCAAATATATCTGAAATAGCTCCTGGCTCTCAGAAGCCAGTGAATAAATGTGCATTTTTATAAAGGATAACAGACATGATTAAACTTATTTGTAAAAACAAAAACCCTTATTTAATTGATTTATATGTTTTCAACTGTTGTGCTTCCCAAACTTCGTTGTACATCAGAGTCACCTGGAGACTTAGAAAAGCAGCACCATGTTTTGCTTAAAGCAAAGGACCTCTGCCCTCGTCTTCAGGCAAAGTCAACTCTGATTTCCTCATGGCTGGGAGAACCAGCTGCTGAGAGCCAAGGCTTTGTAATATCATAGGGACTTTACATCAACAAAAGAATATGAAACATTGACATATTTAGCTGCTAATCTAGATGGTAAAAGTATGTATGACTTATATGGTAACTCCTTTCTAAGAGTTGTCTTCAAATCCTGTAGAAAATTAAAATATTTTCAAAGAAACTCCTCCCTATTCCAGAAATTTTTCATCCTAAGTACAATTACAATAAATTAAATATGTTTCTATTTCCAATAATTTGTTCAGGAACAAAATGTGAGTTTACATAAAGATCTTGTAAGAACCCAAGGTTATTATAAACATGAACCCCAAGTCATTTAATCATGCATCTGTCAAATTGAAACTCTGAGGATGAAGTAACAGGTTAAAGTATAATTCAGTGAGTGATGAAAATATAGCCTCCCTTGAATTATATTTCATAAACTGACTACGTATCAACATTAACAATTGTACCAAGATAAATAATTATTCAGATGGGGACAAAGAACATACAATAAAATATTTGGTATACTGGGCTTCTATTTCTCTATATGCTTCTATTTTTTTCTATGACAACAAGTCTCCCTGTGTTACTTCAGAGCCCATCAGATGTCAGAGAGGGCTCTATGTGCTGACTGGCTTAGAGGGCAGTAAGCAATGATCTCTGTGGAGTGATCCAAAGATACCAGGCGGGCTTCCAAAACTTCGCATGTGCTAGCTGATGCTTGACATTCTAGAGTCTTTACCCCCCAGATCAGTGATCCTAAGCAATGGTGCCCTTCAGTGTTTTAAAAACTCTATTTAAAAATACAGACATCCAGGCCCCACCCAGATGTACTGAATCAGAATATTTCGGGGTTGGATAAATTATGTGTGAAAACATTGATCTCCACTAAACACCAAACCCTGTCTCAATCCCATGCATGTTCCTAGCAGACCTCTCACCTAAAGCCATTTTCAAGCATTTGTATTTTAGTGTGAATTACCTGGAGGAAGGTTTGAGGAGGTAAAGAAGAGAAGGGTCCTTCAGTGTAACTGTGGAAAGACCAAGGTACCAATTCCAGAAAAGGGTGGACTGTCATCTCATGTGTTAGGTCTAACAGAAACTTATGAGAAAATAAAATATTACAGGACTTAACGAAGTGAACAAGCCCTCGGCTTACCTTTATTTTTTTACAAAGAAACTATAAAACAATAAATTTTTATAATAGTTTGAAAGACTTTCAAAAATTACACACTAGAGGAAAAATAAATGTCAAGTGGAAAAATTAGAAAAAGCCCCTTACCTACAAATTGACAACAATTAATACATAGAGAAATAAATATTTTACAGTGCTTTGAATATTTATGAAGCATCTTCCACATATTTTATATCATTTATGCATCAAAACAACTCTTGCTTTGTAGAATTAGGTGTAAGTGGATAATGACTAACACCATTTTACAGTCTGTGCCTGAATCTGTTTGCCTAATGTTAAATAGTCCACTTATTAAATCACAGCACTCCCTGGAAAATAAGTAGAATTTGATCAATTAGGATAATATTCCTGTCTCTGCAATCTAACAAAATATATGCGCTATGTCTTTCTCAAAGGAAAAACATTCTTCTTGGGTCTCTCATCAAACCCAGAGAATCATCTTGCTAAATGTTTCTTAGCTAGGTTCCCAACTTTTGTTAGTGGCATGGAGAATGTCTGGATTCTCTTCTGAAATTCTTTGCCATTGCAGGAGGTTGGGAGTTGTGTCAAACCCCCTCCTACTTCTTCGCTATCATTATAGCATAGGGAACATCTGTTTGACTAATGTCACCTAGTGTCCCAGATTTATCTGGGGAGTTCCATTATCTGCAATCTGTATCTGACAGAGGTGAGGTCAAGGTCAACGTCTAACGTTTATTCTGCTCTGGCTTCTACCTCTGCCTCTTTTATTCTCATCAGTCTAGCAAAATATCTATTAACTGTGTTATCTTTACAAAGAACTAAGTTTCAGTTTCATTGATTTTCTCTCATGTTTTTCTCTTTTCCCTTCAGTTGGTTTCCACCCTGATTTTATTGTGTCCACCTTCCTCTTACTGGCACTGGAGTTGCTGCTCTTATTTTTCTCCCTTCTTGAGGTGAGAGCTGAGATCATTGATTTTAGACCTTTCTCCCTTCTCTACTTTAAGTGCTTCAAGTCATAAATTTTCCTCTAACCACAGACTCCCTTTGGCTGTTTATTTCCAATTTAATTCGGTTGCAGTTGGGGAATACACTAGTATGATTTCAATACATCTGAAGTTATTGAAAACTGTGTTATGTCCTAGCATAGGGTCTACCTGAGAGAATGAGTCACTGCAGTGAAAATGTGGATTCTGCCATTGATTGAAAAGTCCTCTATGTGTCAGGTCAAGTTGGGTGATAGGGTTATTCAAGTCTTCTGTATCCTTATTGCTTTTTTTTTTTTCCTTCTGGTTGCCTTCTCAATTACAGCAAGAGGAGTATTGAAATCTCCAATTAGAATTGTTGAGTTGTCTGTTTCTCTTATGATTATGTAAGATTTTTCTTGATTTATTTAGGGACTCTGTTTACATACATCTACAGTTGCTAAATCTTCATGATGTATTGGCTTTTTCAATGGGAAATGTCCCTTTCTGTCTCCAGCAATATTTCTTGTCTAAAAGTCTACTTTGGTATTAACATAGCTAGTTCAGGTTATAGTTGCAGTTTGAATGGTATATCTTTTTACCATTTTTCAATTATTTATTTCATTGGATATAAATAAAGTATTTCTCTTAGAGAAAGCTTTCTGACTCACTTTGGTAATCCCTGCCTGTTGATTGGAATGTTTAGTCTATTTACATTTAAAATAATTATTGTTAAGGTTGGATTTACATTTTGCTATTATTTACACATCTCATATCTTTTTTGTTCCTATTTTACTGCCTTCCTTTGTGGTAAAAAGAGCATGATTAGTTTACCATATTACTTTCTCCATTGATTTTTTATTTTAAATGTAATACACACAGAGAATACTTAATTATTCATTGACTTTATTTTTCTTCATCAGCACTTTGAATATGTCATTCCATCCTGCCTGTCAGTCTTTCCTGTAAGAAGTCAGTTGTCAATCATATTGTTGCAAATCATTTCTGTTTTGCTGCTTTCAAGATTTTCTCTTTGCCTTTGGCTTTCAGCAATTTGACAACGTGTAGAGGTGGGTTTTTTTGGTTTTTTGTATTTACCTTATCTAGGTTTCATGAGTTTCTGAGGTCCCTGGGATTCTATTTTTCATCAAATTCGGCAAGTTTTAGCCATTACTTCTTCAATTTTTTTTCTGTTTCTTTTTCTACCTCCTAGTTGGATATAGGAGACAGTTGGGATTCATAGCTGGAATGCATGTCGTCTCTTCACTGTTTTTCAATCTGTTCTCTATCGTTTAAATTGGCTATTTTCTATTGATCTAACTCATGTTCACAGTGATTCCTTCTTCCTCCATCTCAAATCTCTTCCTGATTCCCCTCATTCCAGTTGTGATGATTGACTCTTGATTTTATTTTCTCTACTGATATTTTTTATTTATTCATTGTTATCCTCATTTACTTTTACTCTTCAAAGTGTCTACTTTAATTCTTTGAACATACTTACAATGGCTGAATGTAAGTGTTTGCTAAATCCCTCAGATGGACCCATTTAGAGTCAGTTTCTACTGACAGCTTCTGCTTCTGGAACTGAGTGTGAGCCATACTTTACTAATTCTTTGTATGTCCCATAAGTTTTGTTTGAAACTGTACATGTTAGATGGTTTATTGTAGCAGCTCTATAACAATTCCCTTTTTATTTTTTCCGAGGGTTATTGTCTGTGTCTAAACTGCAGAATCTACCTGTTCCGTGGTACACAGACTGCAGAATCTACCTGTTCCGTGGTACACAGTCAGATGTCTCTGCTCAGGTTTTCCCTCTGCATGTTCGTTTTTCAGCCTGGCTTCTTAGGTGTTGCCTCCTGTGCCTGCATAGCTAAGAGGTGAGCTAATGCTTTGGACAGAGGTTTTGCTCAAATACCTTGAACACATAAGGTTGCTACACTCTGCCAATTTATCTACCTGTAGTTTGAGAAAGCATTCAAAGTTTCAGCCTGCTCTCAAGTCTCTTCAGTCTTGCTTTAGTTTGCTTGTTTTCTTTTTGTGCGTTTGCTTGTTCTGTTTTGTTCTGCTGGGTTCCGTTAGACTTCTTCTGCACACACATAGCTCTCACTCAGCCAGTGGGCAGGAGGATGGCTTATCTCAGCACTTCCATAGCTCCCTCATTTCCAGAATCTCCCCATGAAACATCTGGCTGGAATGTATTTCCTGCTGATTCCCACTTGAGTCCATCACCATTGTTAATCAGCAAAGCTGGGGGTTTTGCGTCCTACCCTGAACTGGAATTGAGTCAATCTGCCCCCTTTGACTGCAGAGCCACAGGTTTTTTGCACCCAGCCACGGCTCACGAAACTAGAGCTCTTGTCATCCAAGCAGGGACTGGGGGTGGGGGTGGGTTGAGCAGTCTCAGGAAGATGGTCAGAGACTCCTACTGTCTTTATCCAAAGCTCTCACTGGCTTTTAGGGATTAATACTTCTTGAAATGTTAGCTGAATTTGGTCAATTTCCAGTGCCTTTAAATGATTGTTTTTGACAATTTCACACAGTTTTGTAGTCTTTTATTGTGGTGATGAATTGCCAAGCTATTCACACAGCTATTATCCCATTGATGTGTCAATCTGCAAAAGGCAAAATCATAGAGACAAAAAAAATAGGTCAATGTTTTCCAGGTACTTGGGGTGGAGAGAAGTCCTGACTACAAAGGAGGTACCAGGGAGCTTATTGGGGTGATGGAAACATTCTGGATCTTCATTTTGATTTTGTTTACATGACTACATGCATTTGTCAAAACTCATAAAATTGTCCATTAAAACAGGGTGAATTTCTTAAGGTAACTGATACCTTAAGAAACTTGGTTTCACAATAACAATAATCTAGTCTGTGGAGTCAGACTACTTAGGTTCAATTCCTAATTCTGCCTGTGAATATATGAATGACCTAGGACAAGTTACTTAACCTCTGTTTCATATCCCAAGTAAGTATGATAACTATATTAGATTCCTATTGCTGCCAGAACAAATTACCACAAACTTAGTGGCTTACTACAAGACAAATATATTACCATAAACTTCTGGAGTTCAGAAGTCTGAAATGGGCCTCATCAGGCTAAAATGAAGGTGCTGGCCAGGCTCTGTCCTTGCTGGGGTTCTGAGGACAATCTGCCTCCTTGTCTTTTACAGCTTCTAGGGGCTGCTGGCATTACGCGGCTTGTAGCCCTTCCTCCATCTGCAAAGTGCACAGAAGAGCATCTTCAAATCTCTCTCTGACTCTGATGCACTACCTTTCCTCCACATTAATAACCTATAAGGGGAAAGAATATATATAGATACATATATATTCTTTTGCAGGTTCTCTCTTTATATATACCTGAATCATTGTGCTGTACACCTGAAACTGACAAGACACTGTAAATCAACTATACTTCAATAAATTAATATTTAGAAAGAAAGAAAGAACACTGGTGGTTACCTTGGGCCCACTGAATAGCCTTAAATCTCCTTAATTTAAGAGCTGATTGATACCCTTAATTCCATCTGAAACCATGCCGCTTGCCATGTAATATATGATGTAATACAACATATCCACAGGTTCCGGGGATTCAGAACTGGACAACCTTGGCACATCTGCTACAATAATAGTACATATGTCCTGGGCTTGTTGTGAAGCCTGAGTTGTAAATGCAAGCACCTAGAACAACACCAGCACATACAAGTGCTCAGTGATTGGCTCTATCATTATTATCATTGTCACTATGCAGCTCCTGATGTTGGGGTCAGGCACGGAGTAAGCAGGGAGTGTGGGACGAGGTCCACACAATCCTGCCTGGCTCTCAACAGGACTGAATGTGAAAATGCCAATATAGTAACTTTCACCCAAAGGCAAGAGTTGCCATGAAGCCTGCATCCTTCTTGCTTTTTGTCCTAATGTCAGAACTATGCAGAAGCAGATCCTTGTACAGGTTATAGCCCCCTTAGTATGTGAGGGAGAGAAAATTTTAAATACTATCTAATTTCCGGGTCCTCAGGTCATAACAAAGGTGAATAAAGTGACTGCATATCACACAAAATGGGCTTATTCACAGAATTCCATAAAACTCAATGAAACTGCTTTTGATGGATACATAGACACAAGCCTGCCCTCAGGCACCATGAACTTCTTTATTATACCCAGCAGAATACATCATTCTCAAGCTTATGGATACTGACAGACTGGGACAGGAGCAAGCCAGGTGTATTTCTCAAACTTCTAAGAGGTCAGTTAGAATAGAAGCCATTATTGTCAGTATAAGGTTATGCAAACCAGCTAATCAAAAGAGAACTTTAAGGATTCAAACGTAGAAACTTTGTTTATTCCTTTCTATATTATTGCTGTTTCATGAAATAAAAAACTCTCATGTTTTTCAGATTAAAAAGTATGTATTTCCCATGTATATATTTGGCCCCTACCATGTTACGTAGAAGCAGTTTTATTTAGTGATTACACAGAGCTACTTCAAAGTGACTACAGGACGTTAAGGCTAATTTGGCTCAGTAAAATCAAGTATTAAAAATGTGTTTGGCATAAGGAAGTTAACTTCTGAAAGAAATGCAAGTTCACACCAGACTAGCAAATTTTGAACAAACATATGTTATACAACCGCAGCACTGCTCAAAAAATGCATGGTTTTAAATGTCACATTAATACATAAAACACTAAAATGAATAAAATAGTAAAATAAATCAAGAAAGCATTTATCTTGGGAGATTATAAAAAATGGACTTATGGCAAGTAAATGGAATTAATAAATATAAAAAGGCTCTAATGGATTAAAAATCATTAGATTAATAGAATAAAAATAAATCTAAGAATCATTTTCTTTAAAATACAAAAAAAATAGGTAAACCATTAATCATTGAAACAAGAAAAAAAGAGTAAAAGCATGAATACAAAACATTGAAATGTTTTTGTGGCAATAACCATGGACAGAGAAAACACTAATAGAATAATGAGAGAATATTTTGCTCACTATTCTGCTTGATAACAATGAGAACTTGTATAAAATAAATTATTTTCTGGGAACATATACATTAAAATTAAACCCAGAAAACTTATACAATATTACCAGACAAATCACTCTAAAAAATTTCACTATAAAGCTATTCTTTCCAAAGCTCAAAGGATCAAACAGTTTCACAGGGATTTCTACCAAACTTGTAAGGTAAAATTAACTACAATGCAATTCATGCTCTTCAAAAATAAAATAAAGTACAACGGGGAAAAGAATGTAAAGAACTCAAATACTCTTTAGGAAATAATTATAATATGGATTCTGAACCCAGAACAACAGCAGAAAGGAAAGCTGAGCAAAAATCATTCTCACTGAATGATTATGAACGTAAAAATAAAAGTAAATAGAATTCAAAAAGCACATTAAAATAATAATACAGCATAAGAACTGTTATTTACTCTAAGAATTCAAGGATGGTTAAACGTTAGTATATCTATTTATATAAATTTGAAGATTAATTGAGGAAACAATAAATAAAAGTCATATAAATGCCCTTCATACATATTTAAAGGGCATTTACCAAGAAGCTAACATAATTACTAGTATTCTCAATAATCTGACATTTAAGTTACCTGTATAAATCATGCTTAATTGGGAAACATTAACAGCATTTTAACTGAAATCAAAGGTAAAACAAATATATCCTTTTTCCTCATTTTAATTAACACTGTTTTGAATGTATTAGTCAGTGCAGTTAGATCAGAGAAGAGAAGATATATGAAGTTTGAAATTTATATTATCATGATATTTAGATTATATGATTGCTTTCCAGGGGAAAAGAATAAAAGAATCAGCTGAAAAAGAATTATAAGCAGTAAAAATAGTTACTAACTTTGAGTGGAAAATTAAATATACAGAAATCAATAATCTTCACATCACTAAATAACGGCCAGTTGGAAGACATAATTCATTTGAAATAAAACAAAAAAAGTAAAATATCTAGGAATAAACTTAAGAAGCCTACCAGATGTACATAAATAAAGACTTAAATGCTACTAAAGAATGCAGAAAGAAGTTTGAACAATTATAAGGCACATGTTTTCACTAAGGAGAAAGACTTCACATCATAAGATGTTAAATCTCTTCCGTCAGCTTACAAAGTTTTCAAGATTACAATGAAAATACAACAGTCATTTCTTTTGGGGACTAAACACACTGACCTCAAATTTCACAATAAAAAAATAATAAGAATATAACACCAAAAGCATGATCCATGAAGACATATATGATAAGCTGGTCCTCATTAAAATTTTAAAACTTCTGCTCTGCAAAAGACAATGTCAAGAGAATGAGAAGACAAGCTACAAACTGTGAGAAAACATTTTCAAAAGACACATCTGATAAAGAGCTTGTATCCATAATATACAGAGAACTCTTAACACCAGCAATAAGGATGCAAACAGCCCACTTAAAAATTGGGCTAAAATCCTTAACAGATATCTCACCAGAGAAGATATACTGATAGCAAATAAGCATACAAAAAGATGCTCCTGTGTTATCAAGGAAATGCAAATTAAAACAATAAGCTACTACTACACAAATATTAGCATGGCCAAAATCCAGAACATTGACAACATCAAATGCTGCTGAGGATGTGGGGCAACAGGAACTCTCATCCATTGCTGATGAGAATGCAAATGGCACCTACAGCCAATCTGGAAGACAGTTTACAGGTCTGGTTTTTGTGTTGTGTTTTTACAAAAGTAAACATACTCTCACTACAATACCAAGAAATATGTCCTTTGTTACTCACCCAAAGGGACTGAAAACTTATGCCTACAAAAGCATGTGCACATAGATGTTTACCGCAGCTTTATTCATCATTGCCCAGACTCGGAAGCAACCAAGATGTCCTTCAGCAGGTGGACAGATAATTAATCTGTGGTACAGCAGACAATGGAATACTATTTAGCACCAAAAAGAAATGAGCTCTCAAGCCGCAAAAACACGTGGAGGAAACTTAAATGCATATTACTGTATGTGAAAGAAGTGAAAGTGAAAGCAAAAGTGAAAGAAGCCAATCTAAAAAGGCTACATATTATATGGTTCCAGCTATATGACCTTCTGGAAAAGGTGAAACTATAGAGACAGTAAAAGGTCAGCGGTTTCCAGGGTTTGGGGGTGAGGGGAGAGATGAACAGACAGAGCACAGAGGATTTCTTAGGACAATGAAACTGCTCTGGGTGATACTAAAATGAAGAACGCACGTCATTATACATTTGTTCAAAGCCACGGGACATACAAGACTAAGAGTGAGCCTGGCGTGAACCCTGGGCCCTGGGAGATGATGATGTGTTTCTGTATGTTCACCAACTGTAACAAATGCACCATCGGGTCAGGGATGTTGACAATGAGAGAGGCTATGCCTGTGCGGGGGTAAGGAGTATATGGAAAATCTCTGTACCTTCCCCCTCAATTTTGCTTATAAACCTAAAACTACTCTAAAAAAATAAAATCTTAAAAGAATTTAATAAGCGAGTTCTTCCCATACCTAAGCTGTGGAAAGCTGAAAAGAAGGCTTCTCTTATTTTAACAACAAGAAAAAGCCAGAAAAAACTACAAAATCATACATTTTCTTAAACCTATCAAAGAGCTGATGTCACAAAGTAACACCAAGTAGACTGGAAATCCAATAAGGGGCAGGGCTCCAGGAGACAGAGGGACGGTATGAACTGTCTCATCTAGGGCAGAACCCAGGAAGATGCTAGGACCACCAGACAAGAAGGCAAGAAGGGATCCTCTACCATTTTAATAAATTACTGAAGACTGAGTATAGGCTAGTGTGACATGATGAAACTGCTGCCCCAGACACAAGAAGAATTTGCCTTTACTTACAAACCCCTTTCCACAGACTTCCAGCGGGTACACAAGTGAAAGTTTGGGGGCAGGGCAGGAGACAGGCATGGAGGAGGGGTTGGAGGGGGGATCCCTACTCCCTGCCACCCTGGGAAAGGCAAACCCTGCTCCCCTGGCTACCCCCTTGTCTCTTCAGAAGCAAATGCCTTCGGGAGAGAAAATGACACCTGTCAGCCCTGGGGCTTAAGTTAACATCCACTGAGGAGTTCCCTTCAGCAGGCTCAGTAATAGACTTATCCTGGCTGAGGAAAGAACCAATGAACTTGAAGATGGGTCCATAGAAATCAGCAAAACTTAAGCACAGAGAGAAAATAAGCATAAAAACAAATAGAACAGAGCATCATAGAGCTGTCAGGTAACATCAAATCATCTACATACTTGTAATTGAAGACTCAGAAAGAGAACAGACAGGGTACAAGACAGAAGCGATATTTGAAAAGATAATGGCCATAATTTTCCTAAAATAATGAAAGACAGCAAAACTGAGAGTCAAGAGGTTAAGAGAACCCAAAGCAGGATAAAAACATATAAGCCATATACAGAGACATATCACACTAAAACTGCTGAAAAAGATAAAAAGGAAATTTTGAGGGTAGGCAGAGGAGAGAAAGACCCACCACATACAGAGAAACAATGATGAAAATTACTGCTGCTTCTCATCAGAAACCACGTAAGTGAGAAGATAACGAGTGTTACCCTTAAAATTCTGGAAGAAACCCCCCCAAAATATGCTTTTGCACACAAAAAGTTAAACAAAAAGCCAGAAAATTAGACAAAACTTTGGTATGGGAGCTGGTCAAAAATATTATGGTACATTCATGCAATGGAATATTTATGAAGCTGTTACAAATAATGAAGTGCTAATGGGAAACAATCTCAAAAGTTTACTATTAAGGTAACATAGCAAAGTTCCAAACTATGCGAAGAGCATGGTACTATTTGCTTTATTAAAAAACCAATATATAAGTTAATACTTGCATATACACAGACTAAGTCTGGAAGGACACAGAAGAAAATGGTGATGCCAATTGCTTCCAGGAAAGGTAACTACATAGCCAGCTGACAGCAGTTGGATGGGAGTTTTACATTTTACAGCATATCATTTATTTTAAATTTTGTAGTCTATTTGCATTAGCAATTCAAACAAATAAATAAAATGCATTGTTAAAGAAAACTTAACACCAATAAAATAATTGTCTACTTTGAAGTCAGCAATGGGCTTACCATAGGCTATATTAGTGCCAAGAGTAAAATCTAAGTATTTGTGATATTTTGATTAAGGTGACAAATGAGAATAACAAAAGCAGGACTGCTATGAAGTCAGAAAGTCTAAAACATGTCCATGCTTTACTTAAAATTTATTTTATATTCAAACACAGCTATCTTTATCCATACTTGCAACTCTAAGTTTTTATAATATTTAATATATTACAACGCTTGGAAGTAAAACGAAGACTTTGATGAGTCAGCATTTCATTTAGAAGTCAGAATCGTTGGTAGGGTGGTAACAATCCCTTTTAGGACACACACCAGCATTTTCTCTTTTAAATAGCCAAGGATCCCTAGGTGCTAAGGGGCTCAGTGAATTCCCCGTGACAATGCCGAATGCATCGATGTGCAGATGTGCTGGGAAGTGTCCCGTGAAAGGACCTTCCCAGTGTGAGAACAGATTCCAATTCCTGTCTCTCTCTGGAGTACTTTTGTTAGAGCTTCACTTTAATCTCAAAAGCCATTCACTTAAATTGTCCTTGATACATGTTACCCATTGCTCTCTGGTACACTTTCAGACTTCCATCAACTGGCACTCAGAAAGCTCCGAATCATTAAATTGAGGACAATTTCTTTCCTAAGTCTCTCTATTCACCTTACTTAACAGATAAGGGTAATTCTATCTCGCACCAACCCAGCAAAAACTTTATAAGTACATTTTCGATTTCTAGAGCAGAATTATAATTAGTGAGGACCTCAAAGACAGCCTTTACTCAGGAACTCAACACTGACTTATCTTGAACATGTTGTGATCTTGTTGAAAACAATACTATGTGCTCTTAAGAAAGTGTACAGAGAGAATAAGAAAAGAAAAATGGAGAATAATGCTAATGCAGATTTATACTTCCCCAGGTCTGACTCCCAGAGAATTAAAAGTATAAGAAAGATTAACTACTCAGCTAAAAAAAGAACATTTTATTTAGTCTTAAAATGTTAGTAAGATATTCAAATATTTCCTTGCTTAATAATTGAGAAAGCAACTGCTAATGTGGATAGCCACTAGTAATGTGATTTAATTTACAGAATTTAGGGAGACAATACCATTAACTTTGGTAATATTTTCAAAAAGAAATACTCCCATATGTCTAGATAGATAAGTTGAAAACACAATGTTATTCCCAACTTTTGCACATAATGAAAACAATAAAAATTAAAACACAGCCAGATAAACAGGAATGAATCAGTACTGATTTCTTTTCCACACGGAAGGGAGGTGAGGTAAGCTGTTGTGTTTTTTCGATTTTTACCTGTGGTTTTTTTCAGGCATTGGGATGCTTTCCCGTAAAGGGAGAGGGAGAAAATATCTTAGACTGTGTAACCCCAATGGCCTCTGTGACAGGAACCCAGCCCTGCCGCTGGAGTGCCATAGACAGCAGGTTAGTTAGCGGGCCTGGCATGTTCAAATAAAACTTAATTTACAAAAGAGGAGGCAGGCCAGATTTAGTTTGCATTGTGTGGTAGTTTGCCTACCGCTGATCTGTGTAATTAGACATGAATGATTCATAAAGGTATAGTGAAAAGCAAATAATAACTCCAAGTCCCAAATCTCATCAGCCACGTGTCTTTTGCGACTCCATAGGTGCAGCATCTGGTATCACTTGACACCACTTTATTACCATACATTCATCTCCTTTCCTCTCGGATACACATTAATTATAAATGGTAGAATTGGTGGATTATGTTTTTATTTCACAATGTCTTTTCCGATCTATGGTGAGGATCTCACAAAGAAAGCCATATTGTTTTAGCAAATACTTTACAGAATCCCAGTTCTCTTATTGGCTATCATGGAGAATGCTGCTCTGAACGAGGAGGTACAGACATCTTTTCAAGTTAGTGTTTTGTTTCCTTTGGATGTACTCCTAGAAGTGGAATTGCTAGATCATATGGTGGCTCTATATTTAGTTTTTGAGGAATTTCTGTACTGTTTTCCATAGTAGCTGCACCATTTATATTCCCACCAGTGCACAAGGGTTCCCTTCCCTCCAAGCTTTACCAACACTTGTTTTTCTTTTTGATGACAGCCATTCTAACAGGTGTGAGGTGATATCCCATGGTGGTTTTAACTTCATTTGCCTAGTGACTAGTGGACGTTAAGCATTTTTTCATATACCTGTTGGCCTTTCACATATCTTCTTTTAAGAAATATCTATTTAGGTTCTTTGTGAATTTTTTTTTTTTTTTTTTTTTTTTTTTTTGCGGTACGCGGGCCTCTCACTGCTGTGGCCTCTCCCGTTGCGGAGCACAGGCTCCGGACGCGCAGGCTCAGCGGCCATGGCTCACGGGCCCAGCCGCTCCGCGGCATGTGGGGTCTTCCCGGACCGGGGCACGAACCCGCGTCCCCTGCATCGGCAGGCGGACTCTCAACCACTGCGCCACCAGGGAAGCCCCCTTATCATTATTAACAAGCGTTATTCTTTCAAGTTCTCTGAAGCCTTTAGAGTTGGTAGTAATACAGTTGACCCCTGAACAACACGAGGATTAAAGGCACCAACCTGTATGCAGTCAAAAATCTGAGTATAACTTTACAGCCAGCCTCAGCAGCAGGGGTTCTGCATCCCTTGATTCAGCCAGCGTTGTCTGGTGTAGTCCTATAGGCCATATTTATTGGAAAAAATCAGCCAGTAAGTGGACCCACACAGTTCAAACCCATGTGCATTTTGCAGATACAGAGACGGGCTCCCAGGGGCTAACTGATGTCTGCAAAATCAGACAATTCATTAATGATAGAAGCTAAATTAGACCCAGGTTTTCCTCCTTTCTCATTGGATGTGCAGTCTATTAAATTCCAGAACAGTTAATAGTCTTGAGGTAATCATATCAAGATATTAATATCAATCATATCACATAAGACAATAAATGTGACTCTAAACCGAGCACATTGACGTGTCCGCCAAGGGTGAAGAGGAGAGTTAATTCAGAAAAGCTTATTGGGGCACAGCGACAGAAAGGTCAGAAACATAGACAAGAAAAGATCTTTTACAGCAATTAAACTACTAACAGTTTTAAGGAGAGAAGAAATAAGACCTGGTTTTTAAAGCACAAGGCTGACAAGAACGGGACTGGCCCCAGATGGTAGGCGGGGGTCAGCAGAGATCTGAGACAGCTTCTGCCTCTCCTGCAGGGGGCTGGAGCGAGTACCCTGGCTTCTCGCTAGGGAGTCAAGGAGGCCTTCCTGTCTATCCTTTCTGGAAACTCTGGGGCCTTGATTCACCATCGCGAGAAAAGTCAAACTTATTTTCAGCTCCTACTGCCTCTTGGGCAAAGGGGCAATGACATCGGTATATACCTGCCACCCAGCCTGATTGATTTAGTCCCAAGGAAAGACAAGGCAGTTTGCCATTGTTTGGGGATTTGTTCCTAACAATGAGGAATTCTTATACAAGCCATCCTCTCTCCCACTGAATAGAGAATCACTTTCTCTTTCAAACAAGGTTTTGCATTTTCCATGCATGACTGTTTTTTAGAAACAAGAGAAAACAATTCCTCTCCATGTAAAACAGGCAACTTTCTGAAGAGGAAAACAAAATGTATTCATGGAAAGAATTTTGGTAACAATAGAACTTTGAGTTCTTTCCAGAAAAACTCGTGTGTGTGTGTGTGTGTGTGTGTGTGTGTGTGTGTGTGTGTGAGAGAGAGAGAGAGAGAGAGAGAGAGAGAGATCCAGTCTTGCAGGGAGAAAATGAGAAAAATTCAGTAGTCAGAGTTCTTAGACACCGTGATACAACATTACAAAATGCCTTAGTAGGCCATTTTGCCTTTATAAAGACTAGACTTTTAAGTAGTTCTGTGCAACTATGTGGAATATAAAACCCAGACAAGATGCTTTAGCCTGGCTACCCGGTTTAACCATGCAGAAGCCTAAAGCATCACACTTGTTTACTATGGCCCTACGTGTAGAAGCTCAAAGCAGAGACAATGGCTCCTCATGAAAGCCATAGCAGATAAAGGAGTATGGCATATGCAGCCTACTCTCAAATGGTTCAGATAAAAAACAAAAAAAAACACAGTGTGTGTGTATATGTGCTTGTGTGAGAAAGAGACAGAGAGACAGAGAGACAAAGGCAGAGAGAGCAAGAGAGAATAACAAAGTCAATTATGCAAGATGTTAAAAATTGGTCAATCGAGGTCAGAGACAGAATATCTATCATTTACTGTTGCTGAGGACCAACCAGAAGACTTTCCCATCACAACATCTACTTCTCATCACTTGGAGCAGTGATAATTTGCTAATTCTATAGCAGGAAAGACTGTCAGTGTTTAAGTGAAATTCTTCATCTTTGACCATGGGTTTGTGGTATATGTTTAGTGAGGGGTTATTTTTTGCATATTTTCTCTTTGGTAGATGTGTGACAGTTTAATTGTTACTCAGTTTTCAGATTTATTGCCTGGTCTCTTGTGCAGGATGTTCTTGTGAAATGAACATTCCTGGGCTTAAATATCTGAGCAGAATAAGAACAGCTGAGTAATCGCTAGATTACATCTCTAAGGTCCTTTATCCCCCAAAATCTCTTTTATATTTTACTTCCTCAATTTTCTTTTTAATTCCGAATGAATTTAATTATCTCCCCTCAGCATTTCTCTCTCTAGGGAGGAAAAAGCAATGCATTCATGGTCATGATTAAGGTGAGGTGAGGTTTGTTGTCATGCTTGTTCTTTCCTACATAATTTCAATTTAATTGAGTCTAGAACTGAAAGAAACTTATTATAATAGGGATTCTAAAAATACTAACTCATGCCTAAGATTGCTTGCATTCTTATAAGTAAAAGAAAATTGTTGAAATAATTGGTTTGTTGCCAGTCAAATGCTTTCAATTTTTGTTACATCTCAGCACTGGCTTTGTAGAGTCATTGTTACACAGTTTGGCTGCAGTGCTAATCTGGCATTGGCTAAAAATATCCAGCATCAGGAAGGAATGATGTCCTGGGACAAACATAGTTGGCAACAATCTTTCCAGTGGTAACCAATGTTTGTTTGTTTTGTAAATCATTGGCTAAACAACGTAAAAGGCAAATGTATCTCCTCTTCCTTCTCTTTCCCAAGAATCTGAAAGGAACTGCTGGCAAATGCCGCTGAGAGGTAGGCCTGTGACCTCTGCCAGGCACTGGGTGTAGCCGGAATTCGCAGGGTGGGAGAGGTTAAAGGGCAAAGGGCTCACAGACCATCCTTCAGTAGCTGCAACCCTGCGGGAAGTCTATGTCCAAGGGTTTCACTCCTCCCTTCATCAGTAACACTCACAGACATCCTTGGCCATAATAGGGAGCCTGCTTTAGGGAAAAGAGAAAAACATTATTATTTAAAAGTGTAATAAGGAAAGCAAGGAGGAGGGCCTGGTGTCTAACCTCTGGGTCCCTGAGTCTGCATCCCTTCCGAGCACAGTGATCTCTGCCAGCCTCAAGGAGGCCGTCAGGAAGATGCTGACAACAGGGACCAAGCTCACTGCTACGAGAAGGACCAGGAAGGACCCTAGGACCACTGAGCCCTGCAGACAAGCTAGGGAGCCGCCTCTTCACTGATGAGGGCCAGCCGTTGAGAACCCTCTTCAGCCCCCTGCCCCAGACCTGCCCCTATTGCCAGATGGAGGGGCAGGGGGGAGGGGAGGCACTCCCTTCACCCCTCTTGCCAAAGCCCTCTCTCCCCGCAACCTTCCTTCTCCCTCCATCCCTAGTGGCTCTAAATACTCCAGTCCCTCTTGGGCTGAAGCAGACCACGTGCACCCCAGGAACCCCAGTTTGGGGTGGCCTTTACTTTATAAAGTATGCACTTATGCTGATACCTTTAAATAAAATCAATGGTAGGTACTAGGATGAACTTGAGCAGGGTGAAAATCATTTTTTTAATTCACTGAAAACTCACCAATTAAAAAATAGCTTTAATTCACTCATTCACTAAACATATATTATGTACTTATTATATGCCAGGTTCTGTGGTCCACAAGGCAAGTCTCTGTGCTCAGGAAACTTGCAGGTAAAACACTTAAGGAAAATTTTACCCCTTAAGTATTAATTTTTTAAAGTAAAAAGAGATTAATTTGTGGGGGTTGAAATTTTTTAATGTGTGTTTTTATTGTGAAAGACAGATTTGTTTAAATGATGAAAATGCCAAGAATATAATTAAAAAAATTTTTTTTTACAAATTACAAGTGATACAATTCTTGAAGACCCTTTAACAATTGTCTGGAAAAATATACTAATAATGTTTTTTCTAAATCATTTTTCTAGTATTTTCATTTGTATTGTAATTTACTTTGCCACTCTACAAAGAGTGTTAAAAATCAAACATGTATTTCCAGGGATCTGCACGGTCAATAGATTAGAATATTGCTGTTTTGCAGAAAATATTTTTATTTCCTGCTGTGACATCCAGCCCGCTTCACGTTTTAAAGATTCAGACACGCAGCTGATTTTCACAACGCTGTTAATCTTCCTACAGAGACATTCAGGGGAAATTACCAAGTCAGGGTAGGAAAAAGTTAGCGCCATTTAAAAAATGACTTCTATTCAAACAATATTGTCATTGTCTAAAGGCCAAGGTCTTCTTGGAACTGTAAAAGTCTTCATGATATCAGGCCCTACTGTTCGTTAAAGCAATAAGCAGTTCTTGCTTTCCAAAATACGCTCTATGTGTTTCTTCCCAAGAAATGCTATCCTTGAGGGAGAAGATGGCATTGTTTTAAAAGTACTGCTTAATGAAATCATTTTGCTATGATTGATTTTTAAATAAATGTAAAACGATACTGATACTTTTATATAAAAATCAATGTTATCCATTAGGTTGAAGCAGAACAGCCTCTACATTAAGAGTGGAAATCATTTTTTTTAAGTCAGCTAAAACTCACCAGCTAAAAAATAGCTTTAGGGAAGCCACCCTCATTAATTTTTTTTAAAAAGTCTAACTCAACCATAAAATGACAACCCAATTAAAAACCAGGCAAAGAATCCAAATTGGTATTTCTCCAAAACAAGTTATACAAACAGTTAAGAAATACATGAAAAACTGGTCACCTCACCAGCCATCAGGGAAATACAAGTCAAAACAGGAAAATCCCCTCCCACGCCTCCACCAGGATGACTACAGTTTTCACAGAGTGTAGCCTGTATGGCCAGAGCTCTGTGGAAATACATTTTTTGTTTGTTTGTTTTGTTTTTTGTTTTTTGCGGTACGCAGGCCTTTCACTGTTGTGGCCTACTCCCGTTGCGGAGCACAGGCTCCGGATGCGCAGGCTCAGCGGCCATGGCTCACGGGCCCAGCCGCTCCGCGGCATGTGGGATCTTCCCGGACCGGGGCACGAACCCGCGTCCCCTGCATCGGCAGGCGGGCTCTCAACCACTGCGCCACCAGGGAAGCCCGGAAATACATTTTTTAAAGTTTATTTAAATATTAAGTTATTAGGGCTAGTATTCTCTAATACTGGTGTTAAAGTACAGCAATTAGAATGCTATTACCAAAAACATTGGAATACCTCTGTATTCCTGGGTAAAATTCTAAATATATAGGCTAATAACAGTATAAGTTTAAAATATTCTGATAAAAATGAGTAGTATGAATTTGAGAAATTAATATTTTAAATGCTTGAGGGAAATACTTTGGCTTTGCCTCCTAAATAAGAATGTCTGTCTGCTTAGCGTCATTACAATTGTGCTATAAAGAAAATGGAAGGAAAATTAATTCTGTTCCAAGAATGATTTAAGAAATAGGGAAGCATCTTAGCCAGATGTGATACTGAAAGCATGGTTGTCTATTTGCAACTCTGCACTGAATAAAATGTCAGAAAGAGAACAGTCACTTCTGAGACAGGACCTGGCAGCCTTTCACTACCACCACAGAACTGTTTGAAAGCAGAAACAGAGGAATCTGCAAAAAGCAAGTGCAATAGATAAAACAAAAATTAGAAGCACACTGGTAACTAAACTGAACGAACTAAAACCAGCAAAAGTAAATTGGGCACTGAATCTTAGAGGGAAAGATTCTGAAATTTTCACACACACACAAATGGCTCGTGAAGGCATTTGTTTCACAGAAAGTTTGCTTCATCAAGGACCACGAATCATTCATAAACACTTAACTCATGGAGAGTTTCCATGGAGACACAGAAAGCCCAACATGGAAACAATTTTTATAGGTTCTTCACCCACATAATGGCCAAAACTGTCTAGAATTGTGGTTACAGCTCAAGCTATAATGGCCACAAGCAATTCCATAGAAAAATCATTTTATTAACAATAAGGAAATAATAAATCACAAAATTCTAAAGCAATAGACCACAAACATTCATGAGTTGCTATGCAAAATGACATGTCCATATTTCTTAAAGTGTAGACTATTGATAAAACTATTGATTCTGTTTCTTTCCTTTAATATATTTTGTACGATTCACTGTGGTTGAATAAAACCAACATTAGCTGTTGCTATGGTACTTATGTCTTCAGGACACATTTCCTACAAAATAGTTTATGAAACTAAACTTATGTGAAGACATTTTTATTTATATGTATGGTGATACATACAAGGAACAAAAGGTATTATTACAGGGCACGGATGAAATGCTATTTGATGCTAGTTACTCTTAACCTGTATTAAATAATCACTGCTGGTCTCTACACTTCCCTCCTCTTTCATTTAGTGGAAAGAAAATTGCAGGACTATTTTGTGCCACCACCATAGTGCTTCCTAGATGAGAGGATTACTACAACTATTTTGCTTCACCTTTAGATTTCTCTAGCCTATATCCCCTTTCTATTTTGGAAAGAAAAGACATTCTTAAGAATGGATCATTTGAGTTGACACACTGCAATTCTCTTTACTCCCCATCCCACCTCTAATATTCCTGAATAAATTGAGAACTAAAATGCTGTTTTATTTCCTTATAAGAGTCCCAGTTATGCTATCTATGAACAGGTAGGATCTGGTGATTTATTCCACTGTTTCTTGCATTAACTCCAGAGGACTAGAATTATGAAAAAGCTTACCTTTTCCCCTTCATTAGATCCATTGCTTTCACTGACAAAGAAATCTAGTGGTAGCAAGAGAAGCAGTACGGCTGCATTTTTAGAATAAGAATAAAGAGAGAAGTAAAAAAAAAAAGAGTAACCAAAGGGGGGGGGAAAAACTCTTGAAAGGAAGAGGATGAAAAAAAAAAAAAACAGAAGATGAGAAGAAAGGTTCTAATTATAAGAAACTGAGTTGAAAATGATAAAACTCTGATACAGGAAATACTTTAATTTAGACACTATGTTAATATTTAAGAATTGCAAGCATCTACTTTTTTAACACACTTTTTAGGACTTTGCAGGTCCAAATGCATTTAATCCGCACAGCCCATACTGAGTAACACATGTCCACGTGGTGAAGCCCATCACCACAACCAAAATGACGCATAGATCCAGCTCCCAAACTTGCCATCCCTTTCTTCCCCCTGCTCAGGTAAACACTGATCTGCTTTATGTTACTATAGACTAGTACAGATTAGATTACTATAAATTAGTGTGTACTGTGAATATAGCTAGAGTTATATATAAGTCGAATTACAACGTACATGTTCCTTTTCTGTCTGGCTTCTTTCCCTCAGCAGAGTTATTTTGAAATCATCCATTCTGATACATGTATGAATAGGTCGTCACTTTTTCTTACTTACTCATGTTCTATTGTATGGATGTACCACTGCTTGTTTATCTATTCACATGTGATACACATTTGGATGGTTTCCTGTCCCTGGTTATTACAAATCAAGCTGGTATGAACACTTGTGTACAAGTATTTGGGTAATTTTCTCGAATAAATGGCTAGGAACAGAACGACTAGGTCATGTGATAGCTATATGTTTTACTATTACAGATATCGCCAGATTGTTCTGTAAAGTGGTTGTATCATTTTACATTTTCACCATCAGTGTATGTGTGCTGTATTCCTCTACATCCTTGCCCACATTTGGTGTGGTCAGTCTTTTACATTTTTGTCCTTTTTGCACAGTCTGTAGTGACATCCTATTGTGGTTTTAATTTTCATTTGCCTAATAATTAATGAGTGAGCATTTGTGTGTGTACTTATTCGCCATTTTTAAATCTCCTTTTGTGAATTGACTCCAGATCTTTTGCCTATTTTTGATGGCTTGGTTCTTTGTACTTATTGAGTTTTGAGGGTTCTTTATATATTCTGGATACAAGTCCTGGTATATGGCTTGGCTTTTCTTTCTCTTAAGAGTGTTTTTGGAAGAGCAGATTTTTAAAAATTTTGATGAAGTCCAATTTGTCAATTTACTCCTTGTGGATTATGCTTTTGGTAATGTATCTAAGATACCTTTGCCTAACACAAGGTCACAAAGATTTTCTCCTATGTTTACATCTAGAATTATTACCATGTTAGGTTTGACATTTAGGCCTATAATCCATTTTAAGTTAATTTTGTATACGGTGAGATATAGTATGGACCAATGTATTTTGTTTTTTGTTTTTGTATATACATATTCAATTGTTCCAGCATCAATTATTGAAAGGACTATCCTTTTTCCATGGAATTACTTTCACCTTTGTCAAAAATCCATTGTCCCTATACGTGTGAGCCTATGTCTGGACCTCTATCCTTTTAATAGATCTATTTGTCTATCTTAAAGGCAATACCACATTACTTGATTGCTGTGGCAAAGTTCTTGATATCTGTTAGGATTAGTCCTTTAAATTTGTTCTTTTAAAAAATGTTTTGGCTATTCTAAATCCTTTGTACCTCTGTATGAATTTTAGAATCAGCCTGCCAATTTTTACAAATCACCTGCTGAGGTTTTGATTGGGACTTCTTTTATGACTGAGAATGTGAGTTATCTTGGTACATATTCCACATGCAATTGAAAAAACTGCATATTATTCTTTTGTTGGGTAGAGTATTCTATAAATGTCCAATAGACCAGGTTGGAAATAGTGCGGTTAAGTTTTATTACATTCTTGTTAATATTTTCTCTTCTTGTTCTGTCATTTACTGAGAGAGGGGTATTGAAATTTCTGACCATAGTTGAGGACACTTCTACTTTCCCTTGCAGTTCTATCTGTTTAGCCTCATGTGTCTGTTACTAGAGGCATAAACGTTTAGAATTCTTAAATGCTTTGGATGAACTGATCCTATAGTATTAAAATTGTCATCAAGTTTGGAAACATTTTGGCCATCATTTCTTCAGATGTTTTTCCTGCCCCTACACTTCTCTCCATCAGGGACCTGAATTACATGAGCCTGCTTGAAATTTTCCTACAACCCACTGATGCTTTTCATTTAATTTTTCCTCTCTGCTTTTCATTATGTATAGTTTCTGCTACTATGGCTTTAAGTTCACTGGTTTTTTCTTCTGTGATGAAAATTGTTAATTCCATCCAATGTCATACATTGTAGCTTTAGCCTCTAAAATTTTGAATGTAGTCTTTCTCTACTGAACACATTGAACATATGGAAAACAGTTATAACTATTTGAATGTCCTTTTTTGCTAATTATTACATCTGTGGCAGCTCTAGGTCATTTTTGATTTTCTGATTATTCTCTTCACTCTGCATTATGTTTTCTTACTTCTTTGCATGCCTGGTAAGATTCACTTTAATAAAAATGTTTAAAAAGTGAAATTTTGCCTTGTTTGGGGCTTTATTCTAGGATTCAGTTAAGGACTTGGAAATAATTTAAGCTTTTTGAGCTTGCTTTCTGATTGTTTAGGCAGATCCAGAGAGGTACTCAGTCTAGGACTAATAATTTCCTGGTACTTGGGCAGGAGCTATCTTGAATTATGAGTTTTTCCAGCATGGCTACTGGAAAAGGGAACTATTCCCAGGCTGTGTAAGTGCCAATCACTGTTCCTGCTGACACTTTTGGTTGGTTGTTTCCTTAGGCTTGGATGGTTATTTCTTCCCCTGCACTGACCAGTGCTCTGATGACGACTCCAAGGAAAATCTACTCTTTAGATCTCCAGGGAGCGAACTCTGTGCAGCTCTGTAGTCTCCAGGGCTCTGTCCTGAGAACTCCAGCCTCCTTGGTCTCCCCAGATCAACCCTCACATCCAACCCTTCAACTCAGTAATCCACTGGGCTGCACCTGGGTCTCCCCCCTCTCCCTGCTGTGACCTGGGGCAGTAAACTGGGGAAATGATAGGACTTGCTTTCTTTTCGGGGATCGTTATGCTTTGAGTCTGATGCCCAGTGTCTTGAAAACACTTTTTACGTACTGTCTGTTTTTTGGGTGGTTGTTTTTGGTTTTTGGTTTTATCAAGCAGGAGGGTAATATTCAGTCACTGATACTATATCTTGTGCAGAAGACGAAGTTATCCCTCACCTTTTAAAAACAACTAAAGGGAGAAAGTGTTGAGCGGTGTAATTCTGTTGACCATATCGTCACTAGAGTTTTATCAATAAAAATAAATATTAACAATTAAAAACAACAACAACAACTAAAGGAACAAAGGAAAAAGCAACAGACAGTTAAAGAGACAGCAGGGAAAGGCTGAAAATGTCCTCTTCCTAGCTTGTTTTGATAGGGTACCGTACCTGATAGCTCAGATCTCTGTTGCCGTTGTTAAAAATTATCTTAAACTTAGTGGCTTAAAACAACATAATTTTATTATGTATAATTCTACAGGTTAAAAGTCTGACACAGGTCTCAGTGAGCAAAAGTCAAGATGTCGGCATTTCATCCTGGAGGCTTTAGGAGAGCATCCATTGTCTTGCCTTTTCCAGCTTCCAAAGACCACCCACATGCCTCAGCTCACGGCTTCCTTGCTCCGTCTTCCAGTCTTCCAAGACAGCAACCTCTCTGACTGTTGTTCTGGAGTCCTGTCTCCCTCTGACCACAGTAGGGAAAGATCCTCTGCCCTTAATGACCCATTGTGAGACTGTGCCCATGTGGAAAATCCAGCATTCTCTCGACAACCTCAAGATTCTTAACATAATCATCTCTGCAAAGTCCCTTTTGCCCTGGAAGGTAAAATATTCATAGGACTTAAGGGTTAGGAGATGGCTATCTTTAGGGGATCATTATTCTGCTACCACAACTAAGATTTGGTGACGTAAGCTT
This sequence comes from Delphinapterus leucas, assembly GCF_059928025.1. Taxonomy (NCBI): domain Eukaryota; kingdom Metazoa; phylum Chordata; class Mammalia; order Artiodactyla; family Monodontidae; genus Delphinapterus; species Delphinapterus leucas. Next base: position 134,980,480 of record NC_143133.1, on the reverse strand, counting down.
TAGTATTCTATTCATTTTAAGCGATGAGAATGACATTCACAGAAATCCTTTTAAAAACATTCAGTCAAATACAAAGTTCTCAGAAAAGAAATTTGCTAGTTTTTCCTTTCCACCCAGTTGATGAAAAAAATTACTTGGTCTGACTGTTTTCTCTACCCAACCTACTGCTAAGCCCTCCTTTATTGGCCCGTAATACTGGTTCTTTCTCAGTCACCAAGATTAAAATAGTGAAGTCTAACATGCAATGAATTCTGTATATATATTTATATATCGTTTTCTATACATTTATATTATAGATATAGATACAGATACAGATATATTTCACGGTTGAGTTTTGCTTCTTAGCACTTATTCCTAAGAGTCTTCTCTAAAATTGTTGTGTTCGTTAATGTTACTTCTCAAACTAATTTCAAAAGTAATGTCAGTAATATAACAATAGTATTTATTAAGCACTTACTATTATATAAGGATTTAACCTAAATAACTCTTTTGGCATATGTAGTAGCTGCTATCATTTGATGAGCGAAGAAATGAAGCAGAGAGAGGGTAATTTGCCCAACGTTTCTGAAACAGTTTGCATGGAGGTCAGACCAAAGCCACGACACCCTGACTCCTGGGTCTGTACTCTTTTTTTTTTTGCAGTATGCGGGCCTCTCACTGTTGTGGCCTCTCCCGTTGCGGAGCACAGGCTCCGGACGCGCAGGCTCAGCGGCCATGGCTCACGGGCCCAGCCGCTCCGCGGCATGTGGGATCTTCACGGACCGGGGCACGAACCCGCGTCCCCTGCATCGGCAGGCGGACTCTCAACCACTGCGTCACCAGGGAAGCCCTGGGTCTGTACTCTTGATCCCTATTTTCACCGCATTTTAAGTTCCTGGAAGGCAGGGATCATGCCTTAATATTTTGTTTAAAGCAGCTGGCACAGTGCTTCAAACACCTGGCACAGTGCTAGCTAGCACTTAAGCGTATAACATTTACCTGATCAATTAATATGTACTCCTTTCATGTCTTTAACTATTAAGCAATTTAGATAGATTTGGTGTCCCCAAGGTGCTCCCCTGATTTCCTTGGGAGGAGGTGGGTGAGGAAGAGGTGACAGAGAGCACAGCATATAACTACCGTTAGTTTACATGTTGGTACAATAGACAAATAATATTATATGGTTGCTGTGAGAGCTAGTCAGCCACGCGAAGAGCCTCATGATAGCTCACTGAGATCTGCTGTTCTTTGTCTTCATAAACACACGTATATACACCAGAATCTGGAATATGAGGCGTGATCCCTACCTTTTCATCTTAAAGCAGTTCAACTTTGAAATTGTTTTCACTAGAATGGTAGAAAGCAGAGTCGCAAAGTTCACAAACTGTTGATCCTGTGGGCAGTTGTGAACAGCTTCTAAACCTAGGAGGAAAAAAGGCTCCCTTTCTGCTGACTAGTGAGAACATTTATCTCAAGGCCAGAATCCTCAGGTTTCTCAAAGCTTGGTTTCCGTCAGTGAGAAAGGAAATAGCTGACTACCTAAACTTTTTTTCTATAACTTGGATTTATTTTAGTCTCATCATCCAGGACTAAATGGCTTGGAAGAAGTTTCCTACCTCTACTGGTTTCCTAGAGCTGCCAAAACAAATTATCACACACTGGGTAGATTAATGCAACAGAAATGTATTGTCTTGCAAATCTGGAGGCCCTAAGTCTGAGATCAAGTTGTCGGCAGGGCTGGCTCCTTCTGAAGGCTCTGAGGAGACATCTGCCCTGTGCCCCCTCCCAGCTTCTGGTCACAGCCGAGCATCCTCAGTTCCTTGGCTTGTAGATGTTTCCTTCCAACCTCTGCTTCCATTCTCATAGCGTTTTCCTATGTATCTGCATCTGTGCCCAAGGTCCCTCATCATGACCTTAACTTGACTAAATCTACAAAGACTCTATTTTCAAGTAGGATCAAATTCACAGGCGATGGAGAGTCAGATTCTGACAGACGTTTTTGGGAGGACACAATCCATGCCACAGCACTGCCCTACCTGTTGAAGAACTTACATGTTAAGAATCACTTAAGCCAAGATTCCACTTAGACCTAATTATATGGATACGTTACAGAAGTCAGTGATTTGATCATATGACATCGGTTATATGTGGAAACTAAAAAACAAATGATACAAATGTACTTATATACAAAAGAGAAACAGCCCCACAGACATAGAAAACAAACTTATGGTTACCAAGGGGAGAGGGGGGAGGGATAAATTAGGAGTTTGGGATTAACATGCACACACTACTGTATATGAAATAGATAACCAACAGGGACCTGCTGTAGAGCGCAGGGAACTATTGTAATAACCATAATGGAAAAGAATCTGAAAAAGAATATATGTATATTCTTTTATAGTATATATTTATATATTATATTCTTTTATATATATCCCCATATATATATATATATATATCTGAAATTAACAGTGTTTTCAATCAACTATACTTCAATAAAAATTTGATTTAATTTAATTTAAAAATTATTATTAAAGAAAAGAATTTGGTTTCACTCTGAAGACCATCACCTCAGGCATCAAAGTCCTCATGGAAATCAAGGAAAATGTTCAGTTCAAACACCGTCCATTAAAATATGAAATGTATAATGTATAACCCTCCCTTCCTCAGTACCACTTATGCGTTATTCATCAGAGTCATGTGAAGCTTGTATTCCTCTTTGTCCTGTGTTACGTGGTCACCCCCAGGTTCACCTACATCTGATTCGAGAGCCACTTAATCAGAAGCTACGTGATGGCTTCCTATGTGCTCAACACCAGCTAAGAATCATGAGGCTACTGAAATTGCAAAGAATGTGATAAGAGAAGGGGTCAGCCAGTCCAATCTTTTCATGGTGCTCAAAGGAGAAAACTAAGACCCAGAGAGGTTAGTTGTCTCTTAAGTTAACCCTCTAGTTAGTGACAGAGACAGACATCTCCAGGTATCCATGGTACCTAATCTATTCTTTCTTCTTCCTTTTTTTAAAAGAAATTTTTATTGAAATATAGTTAATTTACAATGTTGTGTTAATTTCAGGTGTACAGCAAAGTGATTCAGTTATACCTATACATATACATGTATCCATTCTTTTTCAGACTCTTTTCCCTTATAGGTTATTACAAAATATTGAGTAGAGTTCCCTGTGCTCTACCTTAGGCTCTTGTTGATTACCTATTTTATACAGAGTAGTGTGTATATGTCAATCCCAGACTCACAATTTATTCTTCCCTCCTCCTTTCCCCTTTGGTAACCATAAGTTTGTTTTCTATGTTTGTGAGTCTATTTCTGTTTTGTAAATAAATCCACTTGTATCATATTTTAGATTCCACATATAAGCGATATCATATGGTATTTGTCTTGCTCTGCCTGAGCTACTTCACTTAGTATGATCATCTCCAGGTCCATCCATGTCGCTGCAAATGGCATTATTTCATTCTTTTTATGGCTGAGTAATATTCCATTGTATAAATATACCACATCTTCTTTATCCATTCATCTGTCAATGGACATTTAGGTTGCTTCCATGTCTTGCCTATTGTAAATGGTGCTGGTTTCAATTCACTACTACCCCACGATGCCTGTATAACTCACAAGAATACATGTGGGGTAGTGTTGTCCCAATTTTTGCTCTCCTTTGCTCTCCATCCCTGATTACAGACAGTGTGGAGGAGAGGGCTCCTGATTTTGTCTCCAGGAGAGGAATTCTCCCCTCTGCGTTTCACTCTGAGGACCTAGAGTACATTATGATATGTGAATATGGCAAGCCCTTGCTATTATCACTCTTTACCTAATAAATAATCTGGTAGGAAAAGCCGAAACCTCATTCAGACTCTATACAGCTACTTAAACCATCTCAAAGTCGTCTTTCTTCCCCAAACTCTCCTGATTCTCAGCATTTCAATTCGCTCAGAAGAGCAGGGAAGGGTTTGCCTGGGCAGCTGCTAATGCTGGATCAGCTCTGGATAGAAAAAAGACAGTTACACAAGCAACAATCACATCCTTCATCAAGGGCGTGATTTACGCCCTTGAAACTGGGCAATAAAAATTCAGACTGATTTTTTGTAAGTTATGCCTTCCTGCCTGCAATTCACTCATCCTTTCTCCAAGTTTCATTTTCTATACAATCCGAAATCTCAAGCACCATTGTGGCTTTGCACTTGCAGAAATAAATTTTAAAAGGAAGCGTGATTGATTTTGCCTTGATCCCTTTTTAAAGCCAAAGAGTAAATACGAATTTCAGTGTGCAAGTGTCTTTGCAGCACTAAACGTATTCACTGATTAAGTAAGGTAACCACAGTCCAGAAAAAAGAAAAAAAAAACAAAAACAAAAAGAGAAAAGGGAAGGATTGAGAACCTACAGGGGAGGAAGGAAAAGTCAGTCAAAATTAAAGGTAATTCAGTTAGTTACTGAGCCAAATATCCCTTAAAGTTATTGCCAACCATAATTTTGATAAGAAAAATTAGGCCAATAAATTTGAACAATATAATCAATCTACAAAATTAGCTTGGAGCCCATTACTTGTATCTTTAACAGAGAAACATGGTAAAATTTTTTTCTGGCAATAGTCAGATAATTTTATTTTCAATCTACATAAATTCCACCAAAAGCAACTTTGTAGAGACACAATATAGCATAACATTTAAATCAAGAGCTCTAAAGTTAGGCGCTTCCTTGAGTTGAGGCCAGACATAGCAATTTACTAGCCGTATGACCTGGACAAATTAATTAACCTTCATAAGCCTTCCTCAATTTTCTTTTGTCTGTGAAACAGAGGTAATAAATAGTCCCTGCCTCACAGGAATGTTGTATAGACGTAACGGGATAATGTATGTAAAGTACTTGTAGTAAGTTCTCCATAGATAATTCAGTATTATCTGCCCGAAAAAGCTGTGTCAAATAAGGAATTTGGAGCATAAAATATGGAAAATGACAAATAATGGGTAAACTGCAGCAAGATGTTAACAGTGGTTAACATCAGAGCAGTGCAGCTATGACTGATTTTTTCTTTTTCCACTTCCCCAAAGTTTAAATGCAATTATATTATATTTAAAACGGAATATGATTTTATAAAAGTCATTAGGGCAAATATGTTACAATGGAAAACTTTAAGTTATTCTTTTTTTTTTTTTTTTTTTTTTTTGCCATACACGGGCCTCTCACTGTTGTGGCCTCTCCCGTTGCGGAGCACAGGCTCCGGACGCGCAGGCTCAGTGGCCATGGCTCACGGGCCCAGCCGCTCCGCGGCATCTGGGATCTTCCCGGACCGGGGCATGAACCTGCGTCCCCTGCATCGGCAGGCAGACTCTCAACCACTGCGCCGCCAGGGAAGCCCTAAGTTATTCTTAATATTTTTTCTATGGAAACTTTCAGTCTCTAGAAACCAGAATCTTCCTTACCCCCAAGCCCGTGCAACACACACTTCTCACCCCAAGATGAGGCTTTACCAAAGTCTACACCCCACAGGGCACATGCAGAGAACTCACAGCATGGCATTGATTCAGCAGCCCTTTACCACTGAGTTCAGCTTTAAAACATCTCTAGAATTAGAAACTCATGTTCTTCAGAACTCAAGAAAAATAGAACTGATTCATTTGTATAAAATACATATTGATGTTATCATATCAAAATTCTAGATTTACATCAACCATTTCCTTGCAATATATTGTCCAAATGTGATTTTACTAAAATTAACTGCTATTGATTGAATATTGCATTAAGGAATTGAGAAAATAAATATTTAAGTTGGGGTTAGCTTTTTCAGTGTCAAGATTATTCATGTCAAGTTCAATATTTTGAAGTCTAACTAAAGAATACGTGGTTTTAGGTGGAGAGAAAGGGGGGAAACGTGCTCGTTTATTTTTTAGCAATAAGTAATTCAGAAATAATGTATGGCAGCTTGTAGAAATACATTTAGTACAGCAACTATGTCCACTTAAGAGAAACTTGTTTGGAAAGTCAATTTATAACTTACAGTTAGTGGATTTATGAATAGTTCATTTTAAAAGTACGTAAAAGCCATACATCTTTAATATGTCAAAGCTAGTCATTTGATTTCTTATCCTTTATGAATTTTGAAGCAATATTTTGTTAAAAAGGGGGAAAAGTTATACATAAAAGTGGCTAAGAGGCTTTTCATAAAATTTCCTAATAAAGTTACAAAAGATGAGAATTTGGCCATGACTGGTGAAATTTAATTTGGGTTTATTTTCTATTTTTTTTCTCCTGGTAGCATTCTAAGAAAGGGGCTTATTTGCTCCCCTGGAATTTAAAATCATGAAACATCAGCATGTTGTTTGCATAAGCTTCTCTGGAGATGGGTAAACAGAGAAGACACAGAGGATGCTAGCAAGCATTCAGTGTGTCCCCTGGCAACATTCTCTAGAGGTGAAACGAGGTAAACATAAGCATCCACAATGTCATGAAGCGACAAATAAGACATAAAAGAAATCGAACAACCTGCTGGGACTTTGCTCCAAGCCTCTTCAATCTTTCACAATCTGTGAGAAGAAGGCTTGGCCATAGACACCTCTTGAAAATGTAAGCGGAGTTTTAAGCATTGGCTGCACATGACGTCCTTTTTTTTTCACCTACAAACAGGAGCCACCTCCTTATCTATCTTCCTGAAACTCCCAACAGGACCACATGAGTACAAAGTGTGAGTAACCCTGAAGGCATGTGTACTCAAGAGGTGCATTAGTCATACAGAGTGAAGTAAGTCAGAAAGAGAAAAACAAATACCGTACGCTAACACATATATATGAAATCTAAGAGAAAAAAAAAGGTCATGGAGAACCTAGGGGCAGGACAGGAATAAAGACGCAGACCTACTAGAGAATGGACTTGAGGACACGGGGAGGGGGAAGGGTAAGCTGGGACTAAGTGAGAGAGTGGCATGGACATATATACACTACCAAACGTAAAATAGATAGCTAGTGGGAAGCAGCCACATAGCACAGGGAGATCAGCTCGGTGGTTTGTGACCACCTAGAGGGGTGGGATAGGGAGGGTGGGAGGGAGAAGCAAGAGGGAGGGGATACGGGGATATATGTATATGTATAACTGATTCACTTTGTTATAAAGCAGAAACTAACACACTATTGTAAAGCAATTATACTACAATAAAGATGTTAAAAATAAAATAAAATTAAAATTAAAAAAAATTTAAAAAAAATAAAGTGCTCTTCACTTCCTGCAGAGATTGGTGATAGCAAACTAAATGAAAAAGCATTCTTGAACTGTTATTGTTTTGGCCATCATTCTGAAATTTTTACGAGATCTAATGCAGATACCTCTGAGTAGGGAAGGTGAGACAGTCAGAGATTTATGCCCATCCAAGAAGCAAATGTATGATTTATGAATATTTTTCACCTCCAAAAATACTGAACAAGTTTTCCATTAATTTTTTAAGGGATACTTTCTTTTTTTATTGAAGTATAGTTGGTTTACAAAGTTGTGTTAGTTTTAGGTGTACAGCCAAGTGATCCAATTTTATATGTTTACACACACACATATATATTCTTTTTAAGATTCTTTCCCATTATAGTTATTACAAGATACTGAATATAGTTCCCTGTGCTATACTGCAGGTCCTTGTTGTTTATCTATTTTATACATAGTTGTCTGTATCTGTTAATCCCAAATTCTCAATTTATCCCTCCTCCCCCCTTTCCCCTTTGGTAACCATAAGATTGTTTTCTATGTCTATGAGTCTAAGCCTGTTTTGTAAATAAGTTCATTTGTATCATTTTTTAAGATTCCACATATAAGTGATATCATATGGTATTTAACTGCAAAATATTCTCATTCCCATGAAACCCTTTTCTTTTTTAAGGATTTATTTGCAAAATGTTGAGAAACCTGTCTTCTGTTCTTGGCAAATAACTTTGACGTTAGCAACTGCAGAAGCAGCTGCCTGTCCACCCTGCTGTCCAAAAAGAATAAAAAAGCACGCCAAGGTCAGAGCTATCTGAAAAAATCCAGTCATGACAGATGAAGAAAATTACAGAAAATGGGAGACATACAAGAACGGCAGGAACCAATGATTCTGTTTCTGGGTTACATTGACCTCAGTGGAGAAGGAAAGGCAGCCCACAGTGTTTATTAGGGTTCGTTTTACCATGAGTTCCTCACCTGGAATTGTAAAATTCTAGCAAGCTGATCTCTAATTAGCGCAAAATCACCCCACTTAATTCCAGCTTCGTGAAATGTTGCAGAAGTTTTCCCACTATTCGTTGAGATAAAATATTTTTTTTAACATGAGTAGATCCAAACTCTAATCTGCAAAACAGACTGTTCACCTTGAGTAACAAAAGCAACAGTAGAAATTCATCCAATATCAAACGGCTGGAATTAAATGAGAGACCTTTGCTAACAGACTGTTCACCTTGAGTAACAAGCAACAGTAGAAATTCATCCAATATCAAATGGCTGGAATTAAATGAGAGACCTTTGCTGTTACAAAAGGTATCCCTGAAAGGAAAGGTGACTTGTGTTTCTTCTGGCCACACACATCAAAGGAAATGCCACACAAAGGCTGCTTTTTTGCAAGTTTGTTTAGGTATGTCTTCAAAGGACTTGGATTCAGGCAGTGGGTTAATCCTTAGCAAAAGGAAAAACATGAACATGTGTCAAAGTTACGGAGGATCAAAGCTAAAATTACCAAGTGATTAATTTGTTCTAATGAAAAGTAATTCTGCAGAAGCATTTGGAAATCCAGTGGTCTATAAAAGTGGTAAATAAAATGGGATTTAACTGTGATTTTAGCACTTTACTAATGATCCCTTATGCTGATCTGATATTGCTCATGTCAGGCTGTGAAGTTCCAGGTTGCAGACCCAGCCTCTGTGTTTGGAGATGGGGGAGAGAAAAGCCCACACTGAGACAAGTGAACATGTGGATGAGCCACGACAGAAGCACAACTTGTATTTCCTGCTAGTAAGCTCAGACAGGCAAATATCCTGACCCAGATTTAAGGGTTCTAGGAGGTGGCTGTCACCACTGGTCCCCCAGGCAAGGAGAAGTTCTAGTTTGCACAGGTGGTCTTGTCCCTTCACCTCTGCTCCAGGGTGTGGGGATTGAGGCCGCTGTGAGCACATGCCCAGCAGCAGAGGCGGGAGGGGTGATTGCTTTACTTCTTCATACCCCTACCTCCTCCTCCCTGGACTGAAGGGGAACCTCATTTTCTCCAGTTTGGCTGAGAAATGACTGGAGATATTCCTAAAAACTTAAAGAAAATAAAATATTTAACAAGGAGGCATTTCATAAAGTAAAATTTTGACCCAAATGTAGCTAATATTTTGGCTCGTATGTAATACCTAGTCCCTAATTATGTTTATTAGGGAGTCACTTGATATTTTAGCTCTAGTTTTTAGAGAGACCACCTAGCACTAGATCCTAGACTTCTCAGTGGTGGAGACTTGACTTTATCCATTGCTGTAATCTCTGCAGTGTCCATCCAGAACAGGGCCATAAACAAGGCCTGTTCCTGTCCTCAGCTCTCAGCACCATACTACACTGACATTTCCTCACCTCTTATAATATGGAAAGCAGATCCCATATACATCAAGAGGACATAGTCTATTCCAAGGCTCCCTGTGCAGGATTTACTTATTTTCTTTTAGTCCCCACCTCCATCCATCTTCTCCAGCCCAATTCTTTTCCGGTTATGTTTTTTGTGGTTTTTGTCAATTCTACTGCCATTGAGTGATTAGGTGGGTAACAGAGAAGATGCAGGCATGAAGGGCAGCAATAAATACGTGTCTTTGGGTTGATTGAAAGTCATCAGAGGTGGCAGAACAAGAAAAGTCAAGGAAGGTATGGCATATAGAACATAAACCAAAGTGGTGCCTCAGGGATGTTTGATCATCCACTAAACACAGAACAAGAACCCCTAATATGAAACACAAAAATCTAAAACTTACTGTACAGTTTGGTCTTTATTTTTCTGAGGGCCAGAAACCTACCATCATGTGAGATATTTACAGGCACTAGTTAGAGAGCAGAGCACAGCCTGAGGCTTTCTGCTGGGAACTTCTCTAAAATATCCCCACTAACGTTAAAGGAGCTTTCTCATTAAAACCCCAGGAGTTTCTGTTTTTAAGGCCAGAAATAAAAAAGAAAATTATTTTTCAAGTTTGACTCTTCTCTTTGCCAAATAAGGATATTCTTTCATAGAATACACTGGAAGATTGGTATGTGAGGCTCTGAGGTTCATGAAATCTTCAGTCAAATTCCAGCTAGGAAGGGTCATTAGGAAAATTGCAAATCAATATTGTTTATATTTGAGTTGTTAAATACAACTTCACAGCATTAAAATCTGTACCATGGTGATAGGTATCATCTGAAAATGCATAACTTACCTAATGGATCATTCCATTAACTACGATAGGAGAAGAATTCAAGGCACTCTTGACTTTCCTATTGGTTTGGTCATATACTGCTCAAACAAGTCCAAACGTATTAGTTATTCTTCCTCGTCATGTATAGATCTTACCCCAGGGCTGGGGTGGGGAGAAAAAGAGGGAAAAAAAATCCAAAAGATAAGGTAAGAAAATTAGATTTTCTAGGTAAATTTCAAAATGAATTCATTATGTTAGACCATGTTTCAGTATATACTTGCCATCTCTAAGTTATCTCCACACATTTTTTTAAAACCACTCCAATTGGACTTTTACCCCCACTACTCCAGTGACACTTTGCTTGAAGGTCATTAATAAGTGGTCATTTCTCAGTTCTCAGACACAATTTCTCACCCATTTGCAATGTCTTGTTTTTTTATATTTTTTAATTAAAAATTTTTTTTAATTTTCATTTTTTAACATCTTTATTAGAGTATAATTGCTTTAAAATGGTATGTTAGTTTCTGCTTTCTAACAAAGTGAATCAGCTACACGTATACATATATCCTCATATCCCCTCCCTCTTGTGTCTCCCTCCCACCCTCCCTATCCCACCCCTTAAGGTGGTCACAAAGCACCGAGCTGATCTCCCTGTGCTATGCAGCTGCTTCCCACTAGCTATCCATTTTACAATTGGTAGTGTATATACGTCCATGCCACTCTCTCAGTTCATCCCAGCTTACCCTTCCCCCTCCCCATGTCCTCAAGTCCATTTTCTACATCTGCGCCTTTACTCCTGTCCCATCCATAGGTTCTTCAGAACCAATTTTTTTTTTGATTCCATATATATGTATTAGCATACGGTATTTGTTTTTCTCTTTCTGACTTACTTCACTCTGTATGACAGTCTCTAAGTCTATCCACCTCACTACAAATAACTCAATTTCATTTCTTATCATGGCTGAGTAATATTCCATTGTATATATGTGCTACATCTTCTCTATCCATTCATGTGTCAAAGGACACTTAGGTTGCTTCCATGTCCTGGCTATTGGAAATAGTGCTGCAATGAACATTGTGGTACATGACTCTTTTTGAATTATGGTTTTCTCAGGGTATATGCCCAGTAGTGGGATTGCCGGGTCATATGCCAGTTCTATTTTTAATTTTTTAAGGAACCTCCATGCTGTTCTCCATACTGACTGTATCAATTTACATTCCCACCAAGAGTGCAGGAGGGTTCCCTTTTCTCCACACCCTCTCCAGCATTTATTGTTTGTAGATTTTTTGACAATAGCCATTCTGACTGGTGTGAGGTGATATCTCATTGTAGTTTTGATTTGCACTTCTCTAATGATTAGTGATGCTGAGCACCTTTTAATGTGTTTGTTAGCAATCTGTATACTTTCTTAGGAGAAATGTCGATTTAGATCTCATTTTTGGATCGGGTTGTTTGTATTTTTGATATTGAGCTGCATGAGTTGCTTGTATATTTTGGAGATTAATCCTTTGTCAGTTGCTTCATTTGCAAATATTTTCTCCCATTCTGAGGGTTTCCTTTTCGTCTTGTTTATAGTTTCCTTTGCTGTGCAAGAGCTTTTAAGTTTCATTACGTCCCATTTGTTTATTTTTATTTTATTTCCATTTCTCTAGGAGGTGGGTCAAAAAGTATCTTCCTGTGATGTATGTCATAGAGTGTTGTGCCTATGTTTTCCTCTAAGAGTTTTATAGGGTCTGGCCTTACATTTATTTCTCTAATCCATTTTGAGGTTATTGTTGTGTATGGTGTTAGGGAGTGTTCTAATTTCATTCTTTTACATGTAGCTGTCCACTTGTCCCAGCACCACTTATTGAAGAGGTTGTCTTTTCTCCATTGTATATTCTTGCCTCCTTTATCAAAGATAAGGTGACCATATTTGCATGGGTTTACCTCTCGGCTTTCTATCCTGTTCCATTGACCTATCTTTCTGTTTTTGTGCCAGTACCATACTGTCTTGATTAATGTAGCTTTGTAGTATAGTCTGAAGTCAGGGAGCCTGATTCCTCCAGCTCCATTTTTCTTTCTCAAGATTGCTTTGGCTATTTGGGGTCTTTTGTGATTCCATACAAATTGTGAAATTTTTTGTTCTAGCTCTGTGAAAAATGCCATTGGAAGTTTGATAGAGATTGCATTGAATCTGTAGATTGCTTTGGGTAGTAGAGTCATTTTCACAATGTTGATTCTTCCAATCCAAGAACATGGTATGTCTCTCCATCTGTTTGTATCATCTTTAATTTATTTCATCAATGTCTTATATTTTTCTGCATACAGGTCTTTTGTCTCCTTAGGTAGGTTTACTCCTAGGTATTTTATTCTTTTTGTTGCAATGGTGAATGGGAGTGTTTCCTTAATTTCTCTTTCAGATTTTTCATCATTAGTGTATCAGAATGCAAGAGATTTCTGTGCATTAATTTTGTATCCTGCTACTTTACCAAATTTATTGATTAGCTCTAGTAGTTTCTGGTAGCATCTTTAGGATTCTCTATTTATAGTATCATGTCATCTGCAAACAGTGACAGCCTTACTTCTCTTTTCCAATTTGCATTCCTTTTATTTCTTTTTCTTCTCTGATTGCTGTGGCTAAAACTTCCAAAACTATGTTGAATAATAGTGGTGAGAGTGGACATCCTTGTCTTGTTCCTGATCTTAGTGGAAATGGTTTCAGTTTTTCAGCATTGAGAATGATGTTGGCTGTGGATTTGTTATATATGGCCTTTATTAAGTGTGGGTGGGGTTTGGGCCCAGCACATTGAAGGGTGTCTCCGAGCAGGTCTCTGAGTGTAGAGGTGGGGCCCTTGGTAGGGTGTAGGGGCAGAGCTTGGGCTCTGTGCAGCAGGAGGGAGGCTCCAAGAGCAGAGGATTAGGCTGGGAGCCCAACAGGCTCACCAGTGCCTAAGTGGACAGGGAAAGTGCTGGCCCTGTTCCCTTCCATTTCTTTGAAACCCTCCCCCACCGTCTCCCCCATCTCCCCTGTCCCCACTGGACCCCTAACAGTGGGTGGGTCCCTCTGGGTGTAAGAACTTCTCTTCTCCCCCAGCCGCCCCTCAGGGATGCCAGTCCCATCCCGCCTCCCCTTCTCCTGCCCCCCACTTCCCACCACGCCCCACGCCCCACATCCTACCCGGTTGCTGGGGGTTCCTCCCGTCCCCTTAGGAGTCTGTGGTCACCCACCAGTGCCTGGTTGGTGCCCTAGTTGTGTAGAGGCACAAATTCTGTGTCATCCTAGTCCCCCATCTTGACTCCACCCCTCAAGAGCAGTGATCTTGACAATAAAATTAAATGACCTACATCGGCTTACTTGAAAATAAAGGTTCTCAAACTGAATTATAAAACCATAGTTATTTGCTACTTAGAAAGATTCATCTAAAGTCATATAATATAGAAATGTTAAAAATAAGTATATAGTAAAATAGAACAATGATATTTATGTTACAAACACCAGGGCATAATAAAAAGTACACAAAATAAAGTCTTTGTGAGACTAAAAGAAAAATCAATAATAATATGAAGAGGAAATTTCTAACAAAACACTATTAGCTGATGGTGGGAAACAAAACAAAATTCTGAAAGTCTTTGGTTTTTTTAACTTTAAAAGGTGACATTAAGAGACACATATGAAATTTTCTAGGATTCAGAGAATATACCCATTTCAACTACTCATGCAATATTTACCAAATATTTTGGGATACAAAGAACATTTCAAATAAAAAATAAATGTAAAGGTTATGTTCGATTGTCATAATTTGATAAAATCTGAAAAAAAAATGTTTTCATGCAACAGAGTTGATGCCTTATCAATAAAATAAAAGGGAACTTAAAAAGTCAGACAAGTTACATGTCTTAACACCAAGTGAAAGATTTTGGGTGGAGGCTGAGGATCTTTGATTTGATTTGATTTGAAATAGAGAGAAGGCCCCAAGATCAAATTATATATACGGAAGCAGAAGAGCTTTAGTCCTGGTGTTAGGTGCTCTATGCGCCCAGAAGAAAAATGTTATATTTAGGTGGGTTGCTTTTCCTCTCTTTCCACTTGCAGGTGGTAAATAGCAAAACCACACAGGAACAAATTTATTCAGATATTAATCTCCAAAATATTCTTTTTTATTGAAGTATAGTTGATTTACAATATTGTGCTAGTTTCAGGGGGTACATCCTAGTGATTCGGTTTTTTGCAGATTATATTTCATTAAACGTTATTACAAGATATTGGGTATAATTCCCTGTGCTCTACAGTAAATCTTTGTTGCTTATCTATTTTATGGACTGCAGTTTGAATCTGTTAATCCCAAACTCCTAATTTGTACCTCCCCCTCCCTCTCCCCTTTGGTAGCCATAAATTTGTTTTCTGTGTCTGTGAGTCTGTTTTGCTATATACATTAATTTGTGCCATATTTTAGATTCCACATATCAGTGATATCATATGGAATTTGTCTTTCTCTGTCTGAATTACTTCGCTTAGTATGATAATCTCTAGGTCCATCCATGTTGCTGCAAATGGCATTATTTCACTCTTCTTTATGGCTGAGTAGTATTCCATTGTGCTTGTATATCTCACACCTTCTGAAGCCCATTTTCTGTTACTGGGCACTGGGGTGCTCCCGTGCCTTGGCTGTTCTGATGCCCTTGATCCGCCTTCTCTCACTGTTGGCGCTCACCCAGGATGGGTCTTACTGCCTCTTGCCATCTGTCCCTCTTCCCTTTACTAGATGATATCTCTTTTTAAGATACTTTGTTCATTTCAGCGTTCTGCAGTTTCCCTGCAGAACGCTGTGTGCCTGTGCTGAATGTATTATTTATCTTGCTTGAGATTTATGTTTCGGTTTTTCCCCACTTTGAGAATTTGTGTCTTGAATCGATTTTGGAAATTTGTGAGCATTGCTTCTTCAGTTATTGCCACTTCTCTCTTCTCTCTGTCCTGTCTTTTCGGAATGCCTCACGGATACGTGTGGGTCCTTTCTGTGCTATCTTCCATAAAGATGTCATCTTTCAGCTGTAATCTGTGATATTTCCTCAGCTGTATCTTCCAGTTTCTTCAGTTTCTGTAGAGCAAGAGCCTACTGTCTGATTTCCATTGCGTTTGCAGTCACTTATTATAACTGTCATTTCAAGAATTCCACCCTGTCCTTTTTTTTCCCTGGCCTCTTGTTCTTCTTACATACATGTATGTATATATTTAATATTTTTAATCATTTTCCACATTATTAATTGGCTTCAGGTTATTTATTGTTTCAACTGATTAAAGCAATGATTCTCCTATTTGTTATTCCTGTAAACTTTTCTTTCATGGTAAATAAGTTCTTCATATTTTAATTTAAAATTTTGCACTTCTTTGAGAGGGGCTTGGTTTTGCCCAGGGTCTCATGTGCTGACTTGTTCTGAGAATGACCCTCCAAGGAAGTTTTGCATTACTTCTTCTGTACATCTTAAGAGTACCCCAAGGACCACCTTTTATATTAATTTCTCAGCCCGGCAATTCTGGCCTTCTCCGATGCTGCAAAGTTAGCCTCCATACCAGAAGGGGACGTAGGTTCAAGCTTCAGATTGCTAAAGGGAGACTTTTTCCTGACACCAGACATTAAGAGCTTCCTTGTCAAATGCTGGATGATGGGTAGATATTTCATGTCCACCTTTCACTAAAACTTCAGGTTTCTACAGCCCAGACTTTATGAAAGAATGTTTTTCAAGCAGAATTCTGAATCTTTTCCTTGTACAGCACCTACATATTTGTTAAAATTCAAGTTCCATGTTCTCTTCATGTAGTAACTAACCCCTCCACCTCCAGGGTCAAGGCCATGGCATCAGCAGCTCCATGTTTATTAAGTTCCATCCCTTCTTATTTTCATTATCATATAATAGTCCTATTATATCCTAATAATATAATGAATTATATTATTATAATACTGTTGCCTGGGCATTTTCTTTTTATGTTCTCAGTGACACATTTTGATAGTTAGATCTTATCAAGCATTTCAAACATAGTGGGAGAGTTTCTGCATTTTTTTGATAATTAAAGAAATTTTTTTTCAATTTGCAGGAACTGAAAGCCCCTAGGTGATTTCTTCTGCTTTCTTTGATTTTGAATTTCATCTACACTTCAACAATTCCTGAATTAAATTTCTAAGCCTGTTGTTCTCAATCGGTGGCGGTTTTACCCCCGAGGACATTTGGCAATGTCTGGAGACAGGTTGATTGTCACAGCAAGAAAGAGTGCCACTGGCATCTGGTGGGAAGAGGCCAAAGATGCTGCTAGACATTCTACAGCCTCCAGGACATTACCTTGGTCCAAAATGTCAACGGCACCAGTGTTGAAGGACCTTGCCCATCTCACACCTCTCACCTGTGTTTGATGTCTCCACCTGAATGCACAGTGACTTCTGTCAAACAGAATATTCTTTTTGTCTTCATTCATCAAAGTTGTTTCTCACTTTATCTTTCCCATTTGAGTTAAGGGCACCATAATTAGCCTGATGGCTCAACTTAGAAACCCTGTGGTCATGCCTGAAATCTTTACAGTCAATTAGGTGTATTTCACCCTCTAAATACACTTGAATTGCCATATCCACTCACCGCATCACATCCGTCACCTCTCACTGGAGCTACTTGGTGGCCTTCTGTCCTATCCCCCTCCCTCCAAACTGCCTGTCTCCTGCTTGTATTCCACAGGGACCCCAGGGCGACCTCACTGCATGTGTGATGAAATCCAAACTCCCTAGCAGGCCTTAGGTCCGGTGTGGTGGTCTCACCAATCACCTTCTGTACCTCCCCCTCATTCACTACCTTCTAGACAAATTAGCTTTCCCTTGTTTCCTGGAGGACGCTGTGCACTTCTCCAGCTCCGAGTGGAAATGCTGCACTCCACGTGCTGATGCTTCTGCCTGAGATGCTCTTTCTCCAGTTCGCAGGGTAAGTGCCCCTCAATCCTCTGATCCCACCCACATCCCTCCTATGGGGGCCCTCGTTTCTGCCCTAATCTGTAACATAGCTCCCCTCTCACAACTTTCACTGCAATTGTCATTGTTATTGTATATATTCTGCCCTAAATATAAGCTTCAGAAAATCAAGAACCGTGTCTGTTTAGTTCACTACTTCTTATTGGGCCTGGGATATGGCAGGTATTCAGGAAACATTTATTAAAGGAATTAGTTAATATGTAACAGAAATTACCAGGAGTGATCGCTCACTAACACTGACTGAAGAGCTTCTGCAGATCTTGAATTTCGAAGGACTTCAAGCTTTAGGTGTATGTGACTGAACATATACTATGAAACAAGTTATACACAGTTACTAAATGGTTAATGCATTATGTAATGTAAATACATGTATGCACACTATACATTATACATGCATGTGTGTATACATTATATAAATATTTATGTGTATGCACATATATATTTTTATAATGTATATATTTTATGCACATATGTGTATTAAATATATACATATCTATGTATATAATATATGTAGACAGAAAATATACGTTATATGTATGTATAACCATATATCACATAATGCATTAAGTCTGTATGTGATACAAGGTAAACATATTTTATAATTTGGTTTTAATCTCCAAAGCTAATATGAACATTGGTGAAGATTTTGTGTAGCTGTGACATTGAAGACATTTCTCTCTCACACATTCATCCATCCCCTTACACTTCGACTGTCTTGGTCCTGAATAGCTCACTGATTTTTTTCTGTTTCATGAGGTCCTATATCCAATACCAAACTTTCAGAAGAATCACCTTATTTCTTACTCTCTTGTTTTCTGTGGATCAAAATTCAGCTTCCAAGAGTTCATCATTTGCATTTTTATATCTTGAAATACAGGAGTAGCATTTTGCTACTCCTAGCTTCAACTGGGAGCAAGTGAAACCAGGTGCTTCAAGTCCTTTTTGGAATGTCATAGGGAAAGACATAGGGAAAAATAAATCAATGCTGTACAAATGCATGTCTTTTTTTTTTAAACATCTTTATTGGAGTCTAATTGCTTTACAATATTCTGTTAGTTTCTGCTGTATAACAAAGTGAATCAGCTATACGTATACATATACCCCCATATCTCCCCCCTCTTGTGTCTCCCTCCCACCCTCCCTATCCCACCCCTCTAGGTGGTCACAAAGCACCAAGCTGATCTCCCTGTGCGATGCAGCAGTCTTGATAGAAGGAATTTAAGGAGCTTTACTTTTCAACAGTAGCTTCTTGTAAAATGGGTCCTGTACTAACCAGTTCTTTGGGAATGGCTTCTCATTTTTACATATGGTGATGGAACAGATTTGATAGTCTATCAGCTTCATGAGAAAGAATGTGGTATTCTAAAAAAGCACCTCATCTCCCCCTGAAATACTGGACTGAGCCATGAATTTCATAATACTCTGTGCATCATGCGCTCAGATATCCCACTGGCCATGAGCTTTGATGTTGTTTCATGGTCACAATGACATACATGGCTGCCTGGAGAGTCCAGGTTCTTAAAACACTGTTCATGATGATAAAGGGAGAGACATCTATGTTTACCTCTCAATCTTCCACAATCTAAAGGGAAAGATGTCTATTTTTACCTCTCAATCTTCCACAATCCTCAATGACTTCATATAAGCCAACCAGATAGATACTGGATTGTTGAGTATATATTGGGGACTTAACACCATTTTTAAGAGTGTTGCCACTCATACAACTGGCAACAGGAATGCAAAAAAAAAAATGTTTCAATCAAAGCAATGGTAACAAAAATTTTACAAAGGATCACTTTTTGGTCATGAAAATAAATATTTTTATATGACTCTCAGTGAAAGTAAAAATTCTTTCCCAGCACAGAGCTGATTTTATATGAGTTCAAATCTGTTCATTGTTTTTTCAATCTCTTGCTTCAAAACACACTAACTAATCAGTTGAACAAAGCCCTAAATGGCTATTATATGCACTTGCAAACTAGCAAATTCAATTTTCGACATAACAACACAAAGTAAAATGAAGTGGAAGGCTGTGATTTTAAGGGGGCTTAATCCTCCTTTGTTCTGTGAACTTCAGCAGCTTTCACGCCATAGCGGTCTCACAGCCCTTTGTTCAAGCTCACAACATCGAATGTAAAGAATGGCTTTACATTGTGATTTTCTTACCCGAGGAATCCAAATGCATCAAGAAAAATGTTCATCAAGGCTTGGAACAGAAAGAGGTATTTATTTTACATGTGCCCGAGTTCTGTGTAACTCAGCATCACGGCAAATAGATTGAGATTGCAGTTCTGAGTTGAAATTCTCTTTGTCTCCTATGAATCAGGAAGCCCAAACACATGGCCCCAGATGATAACACTTTTAAAGAGTAGGTAGCCATCTTGGGGAACACTGACAATGACCATTTCACACACATGAGTAGAACCAGACATGTGAGGGCTATTGCAAACTTGAGCGGCTGACGCTCTTCTCGATTAGATGGCTCTTAGTCAATGCTTCCACTTAAACACGTGGCCGTGGTTTCTGCAATTTATCTCGGTGTGTATAAGAGATACGAATTCTCTCAAGGAAGTGAGTCACTGCGACAGAGTGGTGAGAGGCCTTGGATGAACTTGGGAAGGCTGTGTGGCCCGATTGTCTGTCATAAGCACAAGCTGTGAAGTTGGGTGGATTTGGATATGAATACTAGGTTGTCACTTCCTGGTTGTTCTTAGACAAATTATTAACTTCTCCATTCTTTCTTTATCTCATGTGACAGAGTCTAGAGGACTAAAGTGTTTACTATTTTTGAAGCGTATCACACCATGCCATCCTCATAGTGTGAACCTGATATGGGTAGCTATCTTTTTTTTATTTTTTATTTTATACTGGAGTATAGTTGATTTACAATGTTGTGTTAGTTTCAGGTGTAGAGCAAAGTGATTCAGTTATACATATACATATATCCATTCTTTTTCAGGTTCTTTTCCATATAGGTTATTACAGAATATTGAGTAGAGTTCCCTGTGCTATACACTAGGTTCTTGTTAGTTATCTGTTTTATATATAGTAGTGTGTCTATGTTAATCCCAAACTCCTAATTTATCCCCCCACCTCCATTTTCCCTTTGGTAATCATGAGTTTGTTTTCTATGTCTGTGAGTTTGTTT
Organism: Delphinapterus leucas; assembly: GCF_059928025.1. Classification (NCBI taxonomy): domain Eukaryota; kingdom Metazoa; phylum Chordata; class Mammalia; order Artiodactyla; family Monodontidae; genus Delphinapterus; species Delphinapterus leucas. Next base: position 134,959,986 of record NC_143133.1, on the reverse strand, counting down.
CTGTTTTGTAAATAAGTTTATTTGTATCATTTTTTAGATTCCACATATAAGTGATATATTATGATATTTATCTTTCTCTGTCTGACTTACTTCACTTAGTATGATAATCTCTAGGTCCATCCATGTTGCCACAAATGGCATTATTTCATTCTATTTTATGGATGAGTAATATTCCATTGTATATATGTACCACATCTTCTTTACCCATTCATCTGTCAATGGACACTTAGGTTGCTTCCACATCTTGGCTATTGTAAATAGTACTACTGTGAACATTAGGGTGCATGTATCTTTTTGAATTATAGTTTTGTCTGGGTATATGCCCAGGTATGGGATTCCTAGATCATATGGTAGCTCTATTTTTAGTTTTTTAAGGAACCTCCATACTGTTCTCCATAGTGGCTGCACTGATTTACATTCCCACCAACAGTGTAGGAGGGTTCCTTTTTCTCCACACCCTTTCGAGCATTTACTGTTTGTAGACTTTTTAATGATGGCCATGGTGGGTAGCTATTGTGATTAAATTAGGAGATCTACCATACTGTTTCATGCCACAACCCTCTAGAACTCACAAAATATAAATGAAAAATTTGTACCAAATGAGCCTACATGATGACCAGATCTCCAACTGTATCATTCTCCCATTATTTGTCTTTTGCTTTATCTCATGCTCTTTTCAGTTGATTTAAATGGTGTCCAGTACTTATTCAAGAAACTTTTAAAGAGCTGAAAGATAAGACAACAAACGGTTTGTGGAAGTATTCATAAGGCAAAGCTGATTTAGCTGTCATCAGCCCAGGCAGTAGAAACAAAGTTATAAATTTCTTAAGAGCAACAACGTAGGGGGAGAAAGGATAGAGCTTTGAGGGAAGCAGGAGAATGGACAGAATATCAAAGGCTGTGTCTCTCCATCTCAGAGAAGGAGGATAAATCAATGTTAGTGAGAAAGGGGAAGAACCAATGGAGATTTTACAAAGATGAAATGGCGGTATATGGCAGAAAAGTATTCTGATAGTCAGATATTGCACTGAAGAGGCTTTTAGACAAAATAAAATAGAAGGTTGCAATTCTGCAATTCACTGAAAACAAAATAGAAAGAGAAGAAGACGGCTGATAGTGGAGAAAGAGATCTGAGATGTTGAAGGGAGCTGAAGGGGATTATGCTGCAACAAAGGGAAGTAGGCTTACGGGACTGGCTTCTTGAACTTCACTGTCTGGTTCCCATCACGCTTCCTCTTCAAAAAAAAAAAGTTATCCATTCCTTTCAGGGCAGAACATTTTGCCAAGTATGCTATTTAAATACTGATTTTAGAACATTTCCTTGATCTGAAAGCACACTACCAAGATTGGCAAAAATCCAAGCTCTTTCTTCCTGGAGTCCTTGTCAGGATTTATAGGAGGAGTGTTTTTCTACCAAAGATAAAATTGAAGAAGAACAGAACGTTAAGTGCACAAAACACAATTCCTGATAATAAAATGCATTGGCTGGAGCTATCATGAAGGATATTTGAGAAATTATGTAAGAGATTCTGATTCATAAATATATCTGAAAAAATAATATTTCTTTTTTTAGTAGGAACATTTGAAGAACAGAAAGGAAAGGCTTAAAAAACTCTATATAAAATTAGTTTTTCTTATGTATGAAAAAAATTAGCTAATGCCTCTGATTTCCATTATACCACATATAGACACATATTCACTTTTACAGTTTCATGATCAAAGATTTGAAAATGGAAGCTGCTGAAGAAAAATGTGTTCCCTTATTTTCCTCTGCTGGATCCCAAGATCTAAGGCAGTGCCTGACACACAGTTGGCACTCAAGAAATATTTATTACATGAATAAAACAATAAAACTTTAAAGAAATCAAGTTAAAATAAATTCTGTAGTCACCACCAGCTCAGAGATAATTGGTCCAGAAAGTTCTGAGATGTGGGTTTAATCTCATGGTTTGGGGCATCCCAACCTGAGTTCAAAGTCTCAATTCTGATAATAGTAAATCACTCAGTTTAAAATCAACTGTGAAAAGAAATCAACCTGTTCATTAAGAAACAAAAGAAAGAAAACAATCTAGCTCTTTAACTGGATTTATTGTCCCATGTGTGTGGTGTGTGTGGGGTGTGTGTGTGTGTGTGTGTGTGTGTGTGTGTGTGTGACTGTCAATTGCTCTGAATCTTTCTCAGTGATACAAACACAGGTAACCTTCTCTGGTTGACATAGTTCCCTTTAAAGACTACTACTGGTGTGATGACTACAGGTGCAGAAAACGCATCTAAACCCACAGCAGCCTGTTTTACATACTGTTTCTGGAATATCTTTTCAAGTTATCTCCCATAGTCATGAGTTTTCTCAGAATGGTTAGTCAATACACTTTGAACCTTAAAATATATAATGACCCACAATTATGTATGAAAAACACTTCAAAATTAGACACATCCTGCCTCACTCCTTGATTCCCTTGTGCCTAAGTAACTTCCGGAGCTTTTAGATCACTTCTCCACTTCCTCCCTGACACACTCGCCAGTCTGCCCCAACAGTCTCTTTTCTCACATGGTTCTCCTTCTGAAGAACGAGAAATGGGAGAAAGGCATACAATTATTCTTTGGAAACCACTAAAATGAATAAAGAAGATGGCAAATGAGAAAGAATGACGTCTCTAGTATAAAGCTATAAGATGACCATCACCGAAAGCAGAAAGCAGTGCGTTGATTTCTTTGAAAATAAACAATAGGGCTCTAAGAAACCTAAGAAGGAGAAGATGGGATTATGCCAGCAAAGACACTGCTGTTTTGAAATGAAAGAGACAGAGAAAGCAGGACAGAATGAAGAAATGCTGTCAAACTCACTAACTGCAGATCATGGGATTTCTCAGCCTGCATGATTCTACAAGACAGGACCATAGATCTCTTCAGTTATGAATGTGCACTACTCCTCAAGAAAACAGAAGGATGATGCTGAGGGTGATTCAGAGATCATCAGGGCTGATACTCTCACCACAGTCCCAAGGGACCGAACTAGTTCCTTCAGTTCTCACTTGGCCAGGATACCCCAAACCTGCTGCCATCCCAGACGTCATGTGGGCAGGACCTTTCAGAGAGCCGCAGGGGCAGAGCTGTGGGGATGACGCTGCCACTGTTATGACCCTGAAAGGTGGGACACTGAGCCAGAGAGGATTATTCTCAAGACTTTAGAGCCAATGAGAGTTGCCTTTCTAGGTTTTGGACTTACTTGGGACCTTGTCTCCCCTCCTTTCTTTCCTATTTTTCCCTTTCTGAATGGGGCTGTTTATCCTTGACCTGCCGCATCACAGTATATTGGAAGCCCACAACTTGTGTGGTTTCCCAGGTTCAGAGCTGGAGAGGAATCTTGTTTCAGGATGAATCATACCTCAAGTCTCCTGCATATGTGACTTAGATGGTATTTAAATGAGACTTTGAACTTTAGAGATGATGCTGAAACAGTTTAAGAATTTTGGGGCTGTTTGCATGGAATTTATGTATTTTATATGCAAGAAGGATGTGAACTTTGAAGGGCTAGTGCTATAGGCTGAATTGTGTCACCCCAAAATTCATATGTTGAAGCCCTAACCTCAATGTGATGGTATTTGGAGATGGGGTCTTTGGGAGGTTTAGACAAGGTCGTGAGGGTGGAGCCCTCATGATGGGATTAGTGCCCTTATAAGAAGACACATCCGAGAGCTTGCTTCCTTTCTCTCCACCTGCACACCCCAAAAAGGCCATGTGAAGACACAGTAAGGAGGTAGCTGTCTGGAACCCAAGAAGAGAGCCCTCCCCAGACACTGGCCCTGCTGGCACCTTGGTCTTGAACTTCCCGTCTCCAGTACTGTAAAAGGTAAATTCCTGTTGTTGAAGCCACCTCGTCTGTGACGTTTTGTTACAGCAGCCCAACCTGACTAAGACAGAGACCAAAACCCTAACCTAGATGTGCTGCCTGACAGATGAGGTAGAGGGGGAGAAATCGGGAAACAGCAGCCACTGCTGAGGATGGCACATGAAAATACACAGAGGCGGCCTGTGCTCTACAGCAGCACTGGCCAACAGACCTTCCACAATGATGCAAATGCACTCCATCCGAGCTGATATGATAATAGAGCATCCATTAAACACCTGTGACTACAGAGCATTTGAAATGTTGCTAGTGTGACGAGGAAATAAGCTTTTAACTTTATTTCATTTGAATTTAATTTGAATAGTTTCAGAAACTATTTCCTACAGTCTTGAAGGATATTTTTAAAACCCTTTGAAGAACTAGTTCGACTAAAAAGAATGAAAAAATTAAAAGTCAATAAAGAGTTAATAAAAGCAGCAAAAGATGAAAGCTGAGTTTTCTAAAAAGGAAATTTGAAGATAAATTCGTTAGTGGAATTAACACTGAGAAGTAGTAAGAAGTAGAATAGATGCCCCTGAAATAAAGTCAGAGACGTAAAGAAAACCCTTGAGAAAATAGTATCTTTTTTTTTTTTTTTTTTTTTTTTTGCGGTACGCGGGCCTCATCACTGCTGCGGCCTCTCCCGTTGCGGAGCACAGGCTCCGGACGCGCAGGCTCAGCAGCTATGGCTCATGGGCCCAGCCGCTCCGCGGCATGTGGGATCCTCCCGGACCGGGGCACGAACCCGTGTCCCCTGCATCGGCAGGCGGACTCTCAACCACTGCGCCACCAGGGAAGCCCGAGAAAATAGTATCTTTTGTGAAGGAAAAAAATATAGAAAAGTAAGCAAATAAGGAAAATACAATTGATTCAGAGGCAGATTCCATACACACATCATAAATATCTCCGTACCTGAAAACAGAACAAATAGAACTAAAAGAATATTCAAATATATATTGTAAAAGTATTTCTGAGATGAGGAAAAATATAAATATGTGGATTTCTTGTTGTGTTCCAGGAAAATTTGATATAGAATGACCAACTTTAAGACATGTCCTGAGAATTTATTAAAATTAAAGAATAAAGAAAGAATTCAGTGTGCATCAAAACTGGAAATGCAAATCACCTACAAGTTAGACTGAAAAAAAAAACAAAAACTGCAGGCTGGCCTCTGAAATCTTATCTGTAATGTTCAATGCCAAATGATAGGGTTGCAATGTCTACAGACCTCCAGCGACATTTTGTTTTGGAAAAAAATATATGAAATCCAAATTTCCTAACACCAGGCTGTTGTTTAAACACATCAATAAAACAGAGTGTTATTCACAAATGAGCAGGTCTCTGTGAATATAGAACTCATGAGTAAGTCTGTAAACATCATCTGATGAAGAAACCTGTCAGCAAAGAGAGGAAGGAGGAAAAACAAAGACGTCAGGAATGAGGAAGCTGTAACTGATGGTGGACAGGGGATCCATGCACACAAAGCAATAAAGCACCTGTGACAGATGGAAGCCGGAAGGTAAATAGTAAGAAGATCAACAATGTGAGCACGATGATACATATTTCAGAAGTTGGTTTGGGAAGGAAAGAAGTGGGGGAAGAACACTTGAGAGCACGGACATCTTCATCTGTCATAGGAAGAAATCACGACGTGCTTTCTAAACTTTGTATTAGAAGAAGACCTAACTACCTTAGAAACCAATCGGAGGTTTTCTGTTGGTTGCAAGTATCAGAAAAACAACCAACCCAGATTAAGTTGAAGCAAAAAGGTGAATTAATAAAGGACACTGAGCCATTTCAAGGAGACCAAGAACTGGAAGGCATCTCCATGGCAACTAAGGCAACGGCAGCAACAGGACCACAGGCACCAGCCGCCCCTCCTGTCAGCTGTCAGCTCCTCTGCGGGTTCCCTTCCATCTTTCCTCCTTTCTCTGTAATCAGCTTTCTCCAAGTCATGTAAAGTCTGAGTAAGATCTCCAGAATATTGCCCATTATCACTTTAGTCCTGGTCTTCCTCCTTTTCAGGTCTAAAATTCTGAGGCACGTTTTCTGATTGACCCAGTCGGTCAGGTGTTCAATTCTGAACCAATCAATGATGATAGCAAAGAGAGCTGAATAAAGAGACTGTGTTTGCCCAGTGGAAGTCACACATACATCCCTTAACCTCTCGACTATGGCCTGGGGGCCCAGGCAGAGGGGAAGTGAAATGGGGATGGGAGGGGTCCCCAGCAGAAGAGGGTTATTGAATGGACAATAGTAGACATAGGTTGTATTTGCCTCAAATATAATCTGAGCCACCACTTGTACCTTTCGCCATCCACTCATTCACCAAATAGTTCAAGTTATCACTTTCCAGACTGCTTTTGTCCAATGACTTGTAACTGCATATACCAGCCCTTCAGAACGTCCCTTCATTCGGGCACAGCGATGGATACATCCAGGCTGCTCACCTGCTTGGGTCCCAGGGTTTAGGAAACACAAAGCCTTCCTGCCAAGCCGGGAAGGGCATTTGAAGGAGAAATCGGCCTTTGTGGTTTCAAGCCACGGAGATTCGATGGCACTTTGTTTCTGTGACATTACTTAGTCTATTTTATTGATATTCCATCCTTTTCTCGGATTTCCCATGTGATTCTGCTCTGCCCATTGGCTGCTAACTGCATGCTGGTCCAACAATTCCCTCTAAGGCACTTCATTACTCTTCCCTCCTGCTGTAAGGAAACACCCTCCGCAATACTTGACTTTCTGTCGGGGCAGGGGGGGGGGTGGTCCCCTGGGCTGTTAGAGTCCTGATGAGAGCATGCCTTCTTTACAGACCTGTCTTCTTCTCAAAGGATACAGATACTGGCCTCGGGGGCAGAGGAAGGTAAAGCAATTTTACCACCACTCATTCCAAAATGTTTGCGCTGACGTTTAATTTGTCGTGTGCTCCTAGATTTATTCCTCACCTAAAGTCTGTATTTCAGAGCCCAAGATATCTCTTCCTCCTGACTCTCCTGTGGCTTATTTCAAGATCCCTTCCCCCAAACCATCAAACCTCTTGGGGCTCTGATTGATGTCATACAACATGGCAATCCATTCTAATATGAGGAATTTGACAGATAACATCTTCATGAACTGAACGTAAGAAGACAAAAGAAAATTAAAGGTTTACCTTCTATGGGGGGGCCTTTTAGCAACGGACTAAAGCAGTGGTTTTGAACCAGGGGATGATTTTGCCTTTCAGGGGATAGTTGACAATATCCGGAGACATTTTTGGTTGTCACGACTTGAAGGCATGTTACTACTGGCAACTGGTAGGGACAAAGTCAAGATTTAATTAGGAATCTATGTCCTTAATCAGGAAGTTCCTGCTCTGGATGCTGCCATGTCACTCCTCTTTAAACATAGTTCATCTCTACTTGCAATTAACAATAAAGTAAGGAAATGACACAAATGGTACTGCCACAATTGTCACCAGAAGTCTTGGGAAAGTCTTATATTTTAACTGTCACTTGTTACCTGATGAAGAGAGAGGAAGATTGACTCTCTCCTAGGAGATGCTATAAATTATTTCAAAATTCTCTTATGAAAGACCTGAATCTCGCAAGTTTCATTGTAATGTATTCTCACCAAGTTAGAGCAGATATCTGACTCACAGTTTAATTTTTTAAGTACTAAAAGGCAAAATAATAATGTTGACCTCAATTTGTAATACTCCTGAGGACCTGAAATGAGGATACAGAACAAGATCTCTTGTTCTCCTAAACAGAAGTTGAGCCAATAACATAGAGTACTTTATGAGCCAGATAATGTCTCGTGTCCTGGAGCTAAAGAAAACGTTGGCACGTTTTGCAAAATCACAGCTGTTTCAGTCTCATTTAGTTACTGGTCCACTCCCTGCAGCCCAGTTTGCCTTTTGAAATATAGCTCAGCTAGCTATTCTGCAGCATGTGATAAAAGCCCGTGAAAAGGGAGGGTTTTTCTGTTTGTTTTGTTTTTAGCTCTTTGTCTCAAAAGCCTTAGAAATCTTGACAAGTGCTGCTAAGAAATACACATTACTTCTTTTAGAAAGAAGATGCATAGAGATTTCTGAATGTGTGCAAAATTGTGCATATTTTTATCAACAAATTAAATGCACTTTGGAAACATGAGTGTAAAAGGATACCTTTCTAAGGTGAAAAAAAATGTTGAACCAGTTTAACCATATGAAACGCTGATGTAAGAAAGGATTTCTGTGACTTCATTCACATACCATGTGAATTTTTAGGCTACAAAACAAAGTCTGCCAGTAACCCGACTGAGTCAGACCTTTCAAGTAGATGATCAAGTAATAACTTTTAATAAATTAAAGGATTAAATGAAAATAAACTTAAGCTGTTGATCAAATGGTAGCGTTCAGTTCGTAAAATTATGTGACTCTGTTTTGAAAGTGGTTAAAGTTTCAAAATTTTAAAATCATGACTCTCAAGAAACTACAAATATTTGGTTCTGCAGTCAAAAATTTATTAAAGCAAAATTTTCAAAAAGGTAGAACTGCAACTCCTATGCAGATGTAAAATGAACATATGTCAAAGATTTTATTCAAATAATTAACTAACAAGGGAACCAGTAAGATGGTAAGATCATTTCAAAGAGTATTTCAAAGCTAAATATTTACAGGCTATGTTAGGATAAGATTGTTGGACTAGATAAAAAAACTGGTTAATGTCCAACAGGGTAGTAAACTGTAAAACCATTAGGGTTGTCTCTTCCACCAGACAGAAATGATCTGCATCTCCCTGGGATAAAAATTGACAAGTTAACCTCTGCTTTAGAGCACTGTTAAATAGTCCATTCAATAAAAAATCAAGCCCAGCCTTGCACTGAAAGAACACTTCTGGCTATTTCCAAGTGTCCGGAAACTTCTCTGACAAGTCGAATCATCTTTCATTCATGAAAGTTCTTAATTCTTGATGACACTATTTAGTTTTTAGAGAAAGGTCTTCATCATCTTTATTTGACCCATGTACAATTCCCATATCATATTTTCAGACTAGTGCCCTAAATGGGCATTAGTTGTTCTGTGCTAAGATAAACATTAGAATTTCATAAGACAGTGTGTAGATGAATCTACGACTAAGTTATTTTAGTCATTAGCTGTAATTTAATGTCTATTTAAAAGTACAATGGTATAAACAGGCTATTACACAAGTTCAGGGATTATAAATATTTTGAGCATAAGTCTAAAACACCTTATATTTCAATAAGCTCCCCAGGTGCCTAATAAGCTTAATAAATATGAATACTATAAAGAAAACTTTAAACATAATGGTAAGACTCACCCAAAGCAAAGAAAACCCTAAATTAGTGTTTTCTTCTAGTTTATGATACCTGTTACCTAATTTTCATACCACCTAAAACAATGCTAAATGTACACCAAGAGAAGTCATGAAATCACTGTTAATGATACCAAATACATGCGTACACAAACACAATCCAGTATAATTTTTGACTATTCAGTCGTTTCTTTTATCATGAATGAAGGCAGCAAACATTCTCCTAGACTTCACTTCTGAAAAGCAGCCCATCTACAAAAAAACAAAAACAAAAACAAAACAAAACAACAACAGGAAAACCACCTACAGAATGAAAAGCACACATCTTTCATCTCTAATATTTTTATTATACATTTTTTAGATATTCATTTTCATAATATCAGCTAAAAAAATAATCACAGAAGAATAAGCTTTTGTGTGTCTGCCCAGGCAAACTGCTCTATTCCAAATTTGTCAAGTTACAAATGAAGCCCATAACGTGCGACGCGAAGCAAACCACAGCATAGTGAGCACAACTGAAAGGCACGGAGTGTTCCCTTAGTTCCAGTAAGAGCAGAGTAGTACTTATTAGAATGAAAAGCCTGGCCCTCAGTCATCCGTTATTCAAAAATAATACAGCATGAATTATTCACTGATTCCAAAACAAAATACATTGTTGAAAAGCAAAGGTGCCTAAGATAAACACGTGTTCCTGGACCTTACAATCAGACCCACTAGTGGGAGGACCAAGCTACCCCAATATGGTGTAGCTTGAGATGCAAAATTAAAGCCGCTTCTGAGGACCATGGAATTCCCAGCATCAATTTCACAAATTTGGATAAGATGGTATATTCCATAAAAAGCATTTTAAAATGCAAATATGCCACATGGATAAGACAAGGTATAAGGCAACTTGACAAAGAGTTATTTTAAAGTAGAGTCTGGATCTCCAGACTTCTGTTAGGCCAATTTTTCATTAATGTGCTGATTATTGAGACATAAAGCAATCTTAAAAAGCCCAAATCCAGCAGGCAGAAGTGGAGACTCATGAGGGTCCAAGCGTACACTGAATGTGTAGGACCAGGGGAGGCGCTCAGGGCTACAGAGGGGACACTGAAGAGATAGATCGTCTGAAGACCAGCTCTCCAACGGTCAGCCAGCAAGGGAAGGTGCTGAGAATAGGGCTTGAATGCGACCCTAGAAAAGTTATAATTAGATGATTGAATGATTCCTTTTCCCTTGGTCTGTCTTCTCTTGTGTTCAACATGCTATTTTGACATTCTGCCCCATTCATTGGTGTAAATTATAATCTATAGATATATTAGCCTTTATCAAAATGTCTTCAATAGTTCTAATTTACAGTGATATTGAGTGACCCTCGATCAGAACACAGAAAATGGGGTGCACTTTAGGAATAACACGCAGAACTGAGAAAACAGAGGATAGAATGCATTATAAACATTCTTAAATTGTATTTTTAAACTGAAAGGAGAAGTCAGTAGAGTAGCTTCTTAATAAGGGATGGGGGGAGGGTAATAATGATTTGTTCAGGATTTGAAATCTGTATGTGACCATCTATCAAACACCATTATGTGGACACCTTCAAGGACATGAGGACTCAACACAGGAGTACTATGTGTTCACGTCCTTCTACCTCATTAAAAAGTTGGTAGAGTTTGGAGAGAATTATTTGAGCCTAAATAATTTTGGCTGTTTCAGTTCTAGTCATGTGCTTTCATTGAGGAGAATTGATCAGCGTTGGGTTTTAATTGATGTTGTTCATATTTTTCATATTAGAATAAGCCAAACAATATATTTAAACGCATTCAGTATCCGGTCCTATGGTCAATATCTGGACAATATCAATTAATTCAGCTTAAATATAATTACACAGAACAAATTAGAAGAAACCCACTGTTATTAATGAAATATACAGAAATTATAGTATATCCTCGGTAAAGATGACAAAAGTGTAAAAAAGAGCATCCACTTAACAAAAAGATACTCTATAAGTATAGTTTCACACGTGTAAATACCTTATAACTGCTGAATGTCTAAGCCACTAGACGTAAGTTGGAGCGAAACTGAGAGAGCAAAACTACTTAACGTATAAATCTTCGGATATGGATGGTTTCTATACTGGCAACAAATACCTTTCTAAAAAGGAATGGAAAATGTGATTCTTGAGCTCAGGATCACAGAGCTGGCTGATCATTTGTAGGTACAATAGAATATACACTGGGGGTTTTACAAATAAACCACCATTTCTCCTAAGAATTACTGTAAGCTCTGAGGTTTCTGCAGATCATACGCCTCCAATCTCCAACACAGTGTTGCCCGTGCATAGTGTTGAGACTGCTCTATGTTCTAACACTTAGCAACAGAAGGACACCCAGAACCGTTCCCGTCAGAGCAGCAAATTATTAAAGGAGTCACTACGCCTGATTCACACTAACCGACACGACAGACATTTTAACACGACTAGCTGGGATAATAATTGCAACCACTGTGTGCTCAGATGTTGCGACTCACAGGTCATGGTGTTGAAGGAAAAGGTACACCTTTTGTAGCAGTATAATTGTAAAAGCTTTTAGAGTCTGCTTATAGTGTTCAGGCTCATCATATATACTTGATTAGATTCATTTATTTTGTGTATTCGTCGCTACTGCCTCATCCCTAAAAGGACTTGAGGTTTGTGTACTTGACCCCAAAACAAAAATGCATAAATATATGTAGAACTCTAGCCACAAGACCTTTTGCTACTCATTTGCTACTCATTCATTCATAGGTAACACTTTGGCCCCATGTGCAGTGATGTAGGTGAGCAGGACTTTGGCTCTCTGTTCAACTACATCGATAAGCTTCTCAATTCCTTGTCTACCTCCCTGACTCTCCCAGTAAACTTTATCAAGAAACAGAGACTGAAGGAGTTTCTGCCGTAAGTGCTGGCTCTTCAAAACAGAAACTGCAGATTCAGGAAACCTAAAAAGAGAGAATGATATTTCATTCTTCGTAATTGCTTGGAAATATTATGCCTTACCCAATGGCTCTGCCCTTCATTAATCTGGCAGAAATCACACTATCAGATAATACCTTGAGAATCAAAACGTTTTTTGTCACTGTCAAGCTGACACATCTGTTAATAATTACATACTAGAAGAATAGGTTTCAAGGGAACTGAATTTTCTATATCATTGAGAACTTGACATAAATACCAATGTCTAACTTAAGGTTATAATATGTAGGCAAAGAGAGGCATGGAATGAGAATGGATTCTGATAACCTGGAAAAATACTTTCCTCAATCTTAAGCTCCATTGCACCCATAGAAACCACTTTAATCAGTCAAGTAGAATTGTAACCTTGTAAGTGTCAACATGGGGTTTTATGCAAGGAAATATGAGAAGAAAAATGCTGACAATTTCAGTAGAGTACTCTTCTAGAGGAGAAGATGCATGACTGAACTTAATGAGAAATAATCCAAAATGTATGTAGTAAAAAGAAAGAAATCATTCCAAAATGCCCAATTAAATAAAGAACTGCCTTTGGTTCAGATAATACTTCAGGATTTCTAAGAATCTGGGAACATTCTATTAAACCGGAATACTAAATTGTTTTCAAATAAATTTAGCAAAACTCAAGTTTGAGACCCAGGGCATTCCACAATGAAGCATCTCTCTGGAAAACCTGAGGTCAATTTAGAAGGATCCTTGCTGAATTACCTAAAGAGAGTGCATTGTGATTTCCGCTCTTCATTTAGGAAGAATAAAGCCAGGGGTCTAGCATATACATTATCTGAAGGACTTAGTAAAATTTCTGGTTCAAAATTACCTGCAATGTTTTGCTGAATCTCCAATTTGGCCTCTCTCCAAGCTTTCATTAAAATTCTGATGAAAGCACAGTACAAATTTTGGGGTGTAATAGTAAACTTAGTTGTTCCTTAAAAGCTAAAACAGAACATATAAAAACTAAAACAGAACATATACTTGTTTCAAGAGTACAGTCTGCCAGGAGTTTCAGGCCTCTAAGCACCTTCTCCAAAAGTCAGTGGAGCAAGCTGGGGATAGCACTGAGGGAGCATGAATACAGCAATCCACGCGCTCCAGCATGTCTGATGCTGCAGAGAGACCAAAGGCCACAGAGGTGGACGTGCTTCAAGGATGCTAATTAGATGCTCGGAGCTCCCCGAAGACATGTCCTATATAATTTAGTGACCAGAGTACTAATTAAGTAAGAATTTGTGCTCTATGAAGTACTAATAATCCACGATTTATAAATTCTATGGCCCTTGAACTAATTTAGCTGTGGCAGAATGTACGAGATGAAACTGCTAAAACCACGGATCTCTTTAGCGACTAATCCTTTTCATAAAGGAAAATCAAAAAAATTACCTGACTTTGCATTACACTGATTAATAGAAATATTCTATGCATAAATCTGGCTTAGCAAAATCTTCATTTTTGCTGTTGAATGGGTAAATTACATATTCAAAGAAGATTTAACTTTAAACTCATTACTCCTCATAATGCATTTAAGGTTAAATCCTCTTTGAAAGCATAAATAAAACGTTATTCATATTTTTATGAATGTATAGGATAGATGGATTCTCCAGGCATACACTTAATTCTAAGAGGAAATGCAGGGATTTAAAGAAGACCCCATAATACCAACTCAGTAAGTGATGTCTCTAGTGTGTAAATTTTCCTACACATAAAATTTCCTGAACTTAGACACTTAGAAGAGAGAATCTAAGAGAATCCACTCCACAAAGAGATGTGAAGAATGAATATTAACAGGGAAAGACACAACAAAAACTCATGAAAGTGGGGTTCCTGAAACTCTCATTGTCTCTAGTGTCAAAAGACCATAAAATCCACATTACCTAATTCATGGAGCTAGGAAGAATTGTTGAAATATGCTTCAGAGTTTTATTAACAAGAGAAATAGGAACAGCAGAAACACCAAGAGTCACTGCAGAAAAATTACTGGACTTGGACGTGGAAGACCTGGCTTCTTTTAGGCTCGCTCTTGTGTCCCCAGCAGTCACTCAGTTTCACAAAAGGCCGGTTGACTGTTTCACTGAAGCACCCTTCTATCTTCAAGTTCAGACACACACCCCAGTTTCTTAGTGACCCTGATTTCTCACTAAGGTACAAAGACTATGAAGTGTGCTTTTTGGGGGGAAGCACTGAAATGTAGCCTCAACCTCCATGGTTGGGGGCGAATAGCTCAGACTCTGCAGTGAGGTTCCTGCGACTATGGAGTGTCTTCGTTTCCTATATTTCCAAATACTTCTTGAGTGTAAGCTCAAGATACTTTTCCCCATAATCTATGTCTATGGAAGGATTTTCAAATGCTCCGAGACCCTCCTACTTGAATTAAACAGCCATTGTCTTTGGCTACCATGTCCTACTCAGCCGACTGGCTCTGACTTCCCATGCGCTGATCAAAGTCACTGAGTTTATTCTGCCTTTGGACATCCTGCCTTGTCAATATCAGCTCGTCTGTTAGTTCTCCGGTCCTGTGCCCTGGTAATGGAGCCCCTGTCACCTGCTCACCCCTGCTGTGCTGCTTCCTATTCCACAGACCTCCACATGACTCCAGCCTCACCCACATGGATTTTCACAGTGAGGGTCAAGCCACATGATGGAGGTGAAACTCAGTAGGACCTTTGTAGGTTGCACGGGTCAGTGATGGTAAAACCTGGCGGCACCCTTATTCTGTTCCCCTTGGGTTTGGTTCCCTTCTCTGGGCTTCCATTCCCAGATTCTCTTTAAGGGCTAAATTGATCAGACACAGGATGTGGGTCTTCTCCAGACCTTACTACTTATTCAAGAGAAATGTAATGTCCTGCAGATGTTACTACCTCAAGAAACTTACTCTTTGATGCCTTCTAACAGTTTGAAGTTCAAGTTATCTTCGCTTCTGTCAAAGAAACCCTTGTTGTCTATAAAGACCAAGTGCCTTGGGTCCTGCTTTCGCTGGACAATGTGGGCTAGAGCCACAGCATCCTGGTTGTCGCACTTCGGCCTCCGTCCACTCTGTACACAGGCATCTTCCTTCCGAGGTCGGAACCCACAGCAGTTTATATCCAAGCGATTATAAATCTTAAAAGGGAAAACAAAAACAATTCTGAGATGCTGAGTAAAAACAAAACTTGGGAAAGTCAGAAGATTTCCAAAGAATGAGCGCTTTCTAAATAGCTGACTTGCCAGAATCTAATTGGAGCCAGGCTCATTTAATTAAAGGCAACACTTAAAGTCCAAGGTTCATATCCTTCTGACTCAGCGATGGGTCTAAGCATTGCCAGATCTGCTAACAGCTCCAAAGGCAGGTCATCCAAGCTAAGCATCTCCACCCTTAATATTCAGAGTTCCCACTGACATCGTACACCGACGCGTGGCCAGAAGAATCTCTGCTCTGATGCTACTCGGGACAGAAGATAGAAACCATTGTACTTCGACACATCCAGAAAACCTGAGTGATCTCAGAGGCTCTAAAAAGTTTACTGCATCCCCTAACCTCTCTGGATTTCAGCATTGCAGTGTCTAACGCGAAATAACAGAGAAGAAATCTATTGAAAAGATGCGCGGTCCAGTAATGATAGCCAAGGACACTCTATGTGTGGAGCCCAGAGTTAGATTTTAAATAAGTAAGCAGAGTAAGCAGAACAGTCGGGCCTATCGGCGTTTATTGTGGGTAATAGGGCTCCCACCCTTTAGAAGAGGGCAAGCAGATTAACTAGGAGAGGGAGAGTTGGGTTACTTCCATTTCTTTGGGGCAAGGGAAGAAATAATATTTATTAGTCAGGTTAAAGAAAAGCCTAGGCTCGGGGTTAGATCAATTTAAACTCAAGTCTCTTCTCTCACACTTTTCAGCCCCGCGACCTTGTATAGATCCCTTTACGTTACTGACTGTCAGTTTCGTTATCTGCATAACGGGAATGAAACCATTCACCTTGCGCATTTAGTGGGAAGATTAATGAGAGTGTCTGGATACACACCAGCCCTGACCCAGGCATCTAGAAGATACTCAGAAAAAAAAGAAAACTGTCATTACTCTTGTTGAGACACAACGCACACACTATATGAAGTGATTTACCTCGGAAAAAGCTTCCAAGGCAAAAGGTAATTTCTGCATTTCAGTGAAGGAAAACTGAGCCTCAGAGAGTTTAAATAATCTGCTCTGCTACTTAAATATTAGTAAGTAGCAAATTTAAGATTCAGACACAGTTGTGTTTGTCTTCAAAATGCCACGATTTTCCCCCAATACGTCACGTTGAAGAGTTTAAGGCTAGTCGAAGATGGTACATACGCTCAAAATTCAAAAGATGGCTCAACACAGAGTGTCATTTTTATTCTTTTGTCACTAAACTCCCATCCTTTCTCTTCTTCCTGGGTTTTTGCAGATCCTGTGGGGCTGCGGCCACTTGCTAAGGAACGGATGCAGAAAGAGTAGTACCAAAATTGAGCCCACTTTGAAACAACTCTTCATTCATTCACGCAACAGATGTTTATGTAACATCTTCTACCCTCTAGCAGTGGGCCAGGCACCAAGGCAAATGTCACGCATGGCCAGCACCCCTCCACCAGCACTACTTCCTGAGGAAAATGAAGTGGTTTAATCTTGTCTCACTACCACAGCAAACTTTGAGAACTGGACAAAGGACCCTCCTCTCTGTTTTCTGCAGATAAGTAGACTTGGTATCAAATAGCACACTTTGGGAAGCAGGAATTATAAGAGAAGTTAGCATAGGCCAATTTTCTACGAGGTTTATATAAAAGCAGTTACATGGGATGGGGTGGCCCATGAACCACAAGCACTTGGACAGTTCGGAGGGTACAGTGCTGGTCGAGAAACAGTCTACAGATCAGGGAGGGCTCTGGCAGAACTGGCTCCAGGCAGCCGATCCATAGGGTCATGAACCTAACCAGTGGTTTATCCAAAAACGTCACATCGGCTGACTCCAGGGCATGGTGAGTTCCCGGGGCTGGTTCAAAGTTTCCCAAAGGTGGGCAAGAATGCCCAACCACAGGACTGCAGGTTAAATGAAAAAAAGCATAAGTTGGAAACTATTAGAAAAATGTACTGAGCCCTTTCTTCTCAATTTGATTTATTTTATGTCGCACCCTGACTGCCTTTGACTATAAGAGAAACCAAATGATACAGAGAGATTGTATACGCTCACCAGTTTTTGAGTTACCATTGGGGGGTCAGGGAGAAGGTAAAATTAACTCTTCTAGAGAATGCTTCTCACCCGATGTCCCCCCTTTGGGGGTGGGGTTTTAAAATTTGCTTATTGAACTCGAGAGGATTTTTGAGAGTGGGCTGACTATTTTTGAGGGCTTGTCTATAAAATTATATTGCCAGTCACTTTCCAATGTCTCTTTTTTATATACATTAGCTAATAATTCTCAAAGAATCCTTTTCCCATCATCTTCATATGTTTTTATCCAATTATAACGACATTATATACAGGGGGAAAAACTTAATCCTCTTTCATTTTGGCTACAAAATCAAGGCGTGTTGTGTTGGATATGTGTGTTTAGAACTTAAATTTTAACGACAGATCTACCAGCCAGTTCTTAAATGGTGCTCTGAACCCTAAGCTCTTTCTTCATTTTTGATTTCTAGTAGCAGGAAAGGACCAAGACATATAGCAATATTTCTGTTGTTTCTACAACAAGGGCACGAGTATCATATATGCTATTGCTAAATAACAAGCACTTTAATGTTCAGGCCTAACTTTTAGTACTTCTGTAAATATTACACTTTTCTATTTTTAAGCTAAAAGAAAGCATTAAAAGTTAGAAGTGGGACAGACCGACTTAGGGCACCTTTTTACTATCTTCTAACATTGGACTGTTTCGAACAGTGCACTTTTAAAGTGTTTTGTCTGATCTCATTTTGAATCACTCAACAGTCTGTGATGATTTCACACTTCCCTGTCAGACTGTTGTGCTCTTCAAGTCTCACAGACCTTGTTATTGAAACTGGGTGTGTGCGTTCAGCTTAACTTCTCTTCCAAAAATGTTTATCGTTCCTTTTTTTCAGATCTATGCATGTACCTGGTGGGTATGTTAACACATGTTGAGTGTGTGTGGCGTGTGTGTGTGTACACCTACAGATAGAGAATCAGATTGCAAGGCTTTAAATACTCTGAGCTTTACTTTGTTTTTCTTAGCATCCAACTATAGTAAATTATGTCTTTGTATTAATAACCTTGTCTAGCAAGGGCTTAAGCAGCTCTTAGATCTTGTTCCTAGCTCTTCCCAGAATTCTGTTTATAGTCTCCCTTTCAAATTGACATTCAATATACCCAAAATAATTTGACCACAAAACCATAATCCACTCCCTTAAATTCAGCACCGTTTTGCTTGGCATTTAATTTAGTTATATATTGAATATATTTCCACTTACACTGAGCAGAGTTTACCCACTTTTTAAGGCCCAATAAAGCACATCCTAGACATCTATATATCCATAAATATGGTTTTAATATATGTACTTGTTTAGTCCACACATTAAAACAATCATTTCATTTAAGTGTCGCATGATCAGGCACCATAGTTACCATCTACATGTCTATGTTCTTAGATAATAGTCCTACAGAGAAGCCTGTTTGAGGGTAAATCTTGTCAGTTAAGCAGTTAGGTGTTGATCACCGTTATTGCAACTTGTTCAAATTCACATCTTCTTACTCTTTAAAACAAGGAAAATCTTTTGCAAAATTGATCTTCCGGACATGAAGATTCCTGCCAATGATGAGTTTCTATAAAATGACTCTTTCTTCTTTTAGGAAAATATATCTTTTCAATGTTTACCTAACTAAAATTATACTCAGAAAATTCAGGTGTTCCTGCCAAATATTTTGTTGTTGGGGATATTTTTAGATATCTTGCCTTCTTCTCAAGTTTCTTTTTTTAATCCCATTTTCCTTTTGGTAGTGTGAGTTTTGTCTGTAAGAAAAAGTATCATAAGAGTGACTCAAGTTATGTGCACAGAGCCCAAACCAGGATGTCTCAGCTGCCCTGACTAGCTCTCTAAGGCCCAGTAGAAACCTGCAGAAATCCAATCACTCTCCATACTTCTGCACCCCACCGTTTCTACATGTGTCTTCAAAAAGTGGATCTGTGGGAGTGTCTTCTTATCTCTTTTTCCTCAAAGCAAAGCAATTAAATGATTAATTTTATTGCCTGAACAAAGGCAATAAAAATATTCTAAACATGCTGCTAATATTAATAATGAAAAACATAATAGCAGTCATTTACTGAGTGTTTGGTATGCGCCAGAAATTGTCCACTTAATTCTTTACGTGGATTATTTGATCCTCATAGCAACCCTAAGAGCTAAGTGCTAACAAGAGTCCCATTTGATGAATGAGGACTGACTCAAGGTCCCTCAGCTGACACATGACAAAAGTCAGGCTTCCAACCCAGATGTCCATCACCCTGTGTTTCTCAGGGGCATCCTCCAACACGGTGCTGCAGAGACATGAGTACGTTTGTGCAGAATGTTAACTGACCCTACTTGCACTAAGTACTGGTCACAGGTTTCAGCAGAAACACAAAGAACTTCAGTGCAAGAGTTCAGGGAAAATTCATGAAGGAGAGGATATTATAGTTGGGTTTTAAAAGACAGACAGTATTAGCTAAAAAACATGCAAAGGCATGAAGGTAGCAAATCCAAAGGCATCTTTAGAGAACCTGAGGGTACGTTAGACCAATGCTTCTCAAATGGTCTGCCATGAAAAACCTAGTGGTTTTGCCTTTTCTCTCCCCGGGCCCCATATTCCATGTGGCCTGTTGCTTTGTTAAAAGATGATAAAATAGAGATTATCGTATTAAGCGAAGTAAGACAGAGAAAAACAAATATCAAATGATGCCACTTATATGTGGAATCTAAAAAAAACGATACAAATGAACTTATTTACAAAACAGAAACAGGCTCACAGACACAGAGGACAATCTTATGGTTACCAAAGGGGAAAGGAAGGGAGGGATACATTGGGAATTTGGGATTAAAATATATTATGTTATTATGTATATTATGTATAAAATAGATAAACAACAAGAACCTATTGTAGAGCACCAGGATCTATACTCAATATTTTGTAATAACCTAAATGGGAAAAGAACCTGAAAAAGAACATATATACGTAAAACTGAAGAACCTAGGGGTAAGACAGGACTAAAGACACAGCCCTACTAGAGAATGGACTTGAGGGTATGGGGAGGGGGAAGGGTAAGCTATGACAAAGCGAGAGAGTGGCATGGACATATATACACTACCAAACGTAAAACAGATAGCTAGTGGGAAGCAGCCACATAGCACAGGGAGATCAGCTCGGTGCTTTGTGACCGCCTGGAGGGGTGGGATAGGGAGGATGGGAGGGAGATGCAAGAGGGAAGAGATATGGGAACAGATGTATATGTATAACTGATTCACTTTGTTGTAAAGCAGAAACTAACACACCATTGTAAAGCAATTACACTCCAATAAAGATGTTAAAAAAAAATACTGAATCACTTTGCTGTATACCTGAGTCATTGCAAATCAACTATACTTCAAATAAAAAATAAAGAAAATGTAAAAATGTAAATAAAATTTAAAACATTAAAACTGCCCCTTTACAAAGAAAACTGCGTTTTATAAAGAAAGTTGAAATTACACAATAAAACATGTAATGAGTGGAATTGAACAATTCACTGTAGTAACTCATCCGACGCCTGGTACAGAGCAGGCACTTGACATACGTGTACCATTGACAGAATTCTCCCGAGAGCGTCCACTTTGCATTTGGCTATTTACAAAGCTCCTCCAAAACATTGTCTTCTTTGGGAAGACTCAAATAAACAAAATGATTCCGGCAGAGTAAGACGTGGGTCTTTTTAGAACAGCATCCAGTGGATGGAGTGGGAAAGATGGGCAGGGAGCAAAGAACAGGGCTGCCTGTCCTCCTCGTTTGCTTCTGGTTGGCGTCTTTACGTGGTTCAGTTTCACTAACTGTGGACCATGGAGTCTCACAGCCCACGGGGAGTCCATGGAACACCCTGCATGCAAGAGGCATTTGAAAAACAACACGCACATGTGACAGAAATAACAATAGCATTGTCATTTGCAGTTTTCTGGAAGATTCCTTTGAATTCCAGTGGTCTCACCTGACACCTCATTTGTTTTTAGAAAATGCACGGAGAGAAAACTTTCAGTACATATTTTACCTCAAAAAGGCAAAAAAACAGTGAGAATTGTCAGCCCCACCCTAGGAAGAGAAACACAAGCATATGGACTTACTTACTTGCCAGCTAATAACTCACGTTGGAAAATCCTCGTACTTGGATTTGTCTTGATGTCAATCAACGCACTGTTGCCATGTTATCAGTGGAACCAGATTTGGATCCCTGTGGTCTAGTGGTGTGTGGATCTCTACTAGATCACAGAGAAGGGCGACCTCAGACAAGCACCCTGGCCCCTATGGTACTTGTGATCACAGACGTAGGCCCATACCTTGGGAGCTCAACAAAGCAAAAGTAAAAGCATCCTTCTCACCAGTCTGCACCTGTATAGCTAGGGAACTCTCATCTCATGAAATAATAGGTTTCATTTTTCTTCTGTGCTACCATGGCAGCAGCTAGCCTGTTAGATGAGTATGCATGCAAATGTGACCAGCAGAGTAGCTGGTGAACGGTGAGAAAAATAAAAATCGTTTGCGGTACATATATCTAACTATGGGCATCGGTTCCCCTGTGCCTCGGCCTCTGTAAACAGCAGTCATGGCTCTACACCGCCTATCCTCCAGAATTCCACACTTAAAAATAACTATCCAAGTGTATACCAATTCCATGCAGACTCTCCAGTTTCTGTCCCATTACTGAATCATAAGTAAAGAGTAACAAGTGTTTTTTTCTATATAAGTAAAACTTTTTAATGCTACAATACATTTGGATCTATTTCTACAGATGCAGTATTTGAATTCATGTACCTCTGAATAAATACCAGAAGTCAAACATCATTCTGCCACAGAAAGACTCTGGAAAGAGTCACTTGTCACCAGGCAAGTGACAATCTATTTTTAGAGAAAGAAAATTCACGTTATGTAATTTGCACAAGCAGAGCTGCGTGAAAATAGCCTGTCAAAGGCACACCCACCTTCCTGTAAAGATTTACAAAGAGCACTTGACTAAGAAAAACAGTAAATATTTTATGGAATTCTGATTTATAGAATGGATTTATATGAAGCAAATATTTAAAACAGCAATAAAATAACCTTGATATAAGTACACTTTCTTAAAAATACTTTCAATGAAATGAAACAGCATTTTTAACGATTTAACATTAAACAGGGTTGCCAATAATTTTTAAATGATGCACATTTACATCTCAGGGAACAGTTCATTCAAAGGTTTCCCCTTGTGTGACTCGATGTGTATTCATTTTTAGCATTCTTATGGAATTTCTGTTTTATTTTCCTCTATTATGTAGTATTTTATTATAAGGATAGTGACAAAAATGAGTAAAGATAAACTAAATGACTATAGTAAAACACAATGCTGATTTTGCTGACAAAGATTCTGTGCTTGTCCAAAGTCAGGCTCCTGGACTTTCTCCGAGGCTTTTCACGCCCTTCCTTATAAAATCAAGTTTTAGCAAGAACCCTGCAAAGTCAGTTTAACCAGGAGCCCTCACCCTTACAGCTACCTGATCACGCTCAATACCTAACCTGGGTCCTCAGCTTCTACCATCCCAAAGGTGATGTCTGAGCACCTGTCTTTAGCAAGAATCTGGTTAGGTCACTTTACCTGGAACTCCCCTTCCCCCGGATGTTTGCTCTTAGCCATTTTTCACCCCATGACCCCTACTCGGTCCCCCCGCCCAGCTATACGTTCCCACCTGCACTGCTGTATTCTGAGTTCAGCCCCATCTCTCTCCCCACTGTAAAATCCCACTGCAGTGATCCCTACACCTATTTCGATGATCCTGAACAAAGGCTGATTTACCATCTTTAACAAGCACCATGGAATAGTTTTTCTTTAACAATGATTAACACAACCTAATGTAACATACCCCAAAGTTATTGAAACTTATTTTTTATGGAAATCAGCTCTCTTTATAAGAAAGATAGACTGATTATTTTCTGGTTCTTTAAAAATAAATGCTGCTTGAGAGTAGAATGGAGATTGCCAGGAGCTGGGGAGTCGGGAAGATGGAAGATGCTGGTCAAGGAGAACAAACTTTCAGTTAGAAGATGAATAAGTTCTGAGGATCAGACTGTATTTAATAATACTGTATTGTACACTTGAAATTTGCTAACAGAGTAGATCTTACACATTCTCACCACACACACACACACACACACACACACACACACAGACAGTAACTTTGTGAGGTGACGGAGGTGTTAATTAGCTTGACTGCAGTAAAGATTTCACAACGTATATGTAAATCAAATCATCCCATTGTACACTTTAAGTATATGCATTATATTTGTCAATTATACCTCAATAAAACTAGAAGGGAAAAAAAAGAGAAAATAAATAAATTCTGCTTTAAGTTAGACTTTAAAAACAAAGATTATTTTTACACATATGTATAGAATTTCCTGTTTGAAAATGTATTTGTTTCTATGCTCCCTGGGTTGGCAAATAGCTATAAAGTAAAGCCGTTTATGTAGTTTAGATATGAAATCCCAGGATACTGCAAAAGTATTTTATATCATGCAGTTACTAATTATCAGAATAAACCAAAAGGTTAGGTATCACATTACAAATAAAGAAAAAGCTCAGAGAGGCTAAGTAACCTGCCCAAGG
The DNA here is from genome assembly GCF_059928025.1 of Delphinapterus leucas. Taxonomy (NCBI): domain Eukaryota; kingdom Metazoa; phylum Chordata; class Mammalia; order Artiodactyla; family Monodontidae; genus Delphinapterus; species Delphinapterus leucas. The sequence continues at coordinate 134,936,021 of NC_143133.1, read as the reverse complement.
AGACACAGCTAGAGAATGATGTGGATTTCTACCAACTTCCACCTTTTCCACACTGCCTCCCAACATGGAGAAGACAAGATTCCTGCTTTCACAGAGATTCCAATCGAATGCCTCTAAGTATGATTCACTGTGTATCCTCCACATCAACCAACACCACGATTTGCACAATGCAAATACTCAATAAATGTCTGTTGGAAAAAATGAAGGAATGAACGCCAGTTCCTACTGAAATCTGTCTAATGCAGATAGCTAACTACTAAGATACCTCTCTCTAATCAGGCCAGACCTCCACGTTTTCCTGATCCAGTATCTTGTAAAAAGCTCAGAGTGTTAAAATCAAAATCAAAGAATCTTAGAATTACAGAAATGTCATAACGCTGAAGTTACCAGAGACTATACAGGCAAAAATGAGTTTATTTCAGAAAAATTACCCTAGAGCCATAGTTCTCAAACTTTTTTATTTCAGAACATTTTGGCACTCTTAAAAGTATTGAAGCCCCCCAAAATCCTCCTTTATGTGGGTTATTTATCATATAGAAATTAAAATTGAAAAAACTTGAATAGTTACATATTAACTCATTTAAAAATAACACTGATACACCCATTACATGTTAACATAACATATTTTTACAAGAAATTGCTGTATCTCTAAAAAAACAATAAGAGAAATGGAATTGTTCTTGCAAGTTAAAATGGTGTTAAAGGAAAAAACAGCAATGAGTTGAGCTCCTGATTCAAACAATTGTATAAGTGGTTTTCCTCAAGACAACCACTGCACTGTGGGAAGCAATAGAAGTGCTTTATATACTCTTTCCACTTGCTCACCCAAAATATTAAAAAGATGTACACTTACAGGTAGAGACTTAAGAACATTAACAGTTTTTATTGCTTCATCAAGGATTTTCTTAAGTGCATCAGGCATTCATTCCATGGGTCTTTTCACATGAGTCCATTGGCCACGAAAGGAGAACAACTCTTGGTAGAGTCTGGTGCCAGCTTCGATTCATCCCAAGGCACCAACAGATTCACCCATGATTGCAAATTTTGTAAATATTGTAAAAAAAAGAAAAAAGCAAAAACTCTGAGTTTTGTGACCTCACAGACTCCCCTGAAAGGGCCACAGAAAAGCCATCACCCCAAACAGTCCCATTCAATGTGACCATAATCAGTAACAAATGTGAAAAGTCCCGTTTATCTCTTAGTTATCTGTGTCCATAAACATTTTGAATATGGTTGGAAAGAGCTTGTCACTAATAGAATCCTCATGGACCAGCTCTCCCTTAAATCTCGCTGAGTCTACTTCCTTGGGCAAAACAAACCTTGAATCTTTAAAAAAAAATTACATACAAAACATATATATATTGAGCCAGATAAATAGTTGCTTATCCTCTCATTGTTGCTATGGCAATACTGTTGGGTTGCTTTTTCCACGGTTTCCTTATTTACCTCCTGGCAGATTTATCTACATTCAACGCTTAGACCTCCTGTTTTCCCGGAAAACAGCAGAGTCAAGGATGGTTTCAAACTGTCTGTGTTTCCATGGCATACGATCAGTGGCAAAGCCAATCCCAAAAGCTAGCTCAAACAGTGCATTAAACAATCTTTGAGTCTCAAAAGATTATTTATGGAATTACACAGGCTTCCTCTAATCCCTGATCTCTCCAGCCCAGCTATGGATACAACAAGATTTAGGATTGATGTGTACTGACCAGGCACTAATCAATTTCAGCACAGCCTAAAAATTCCATGGCAAGGGTTGACATAAGCAAAGATGACCTGTAATTAAGGAAAATAGACTGTGCTTTGATTAACAATTACATTAGAATTGACCCAGAAATGCTCAGTCGGTTGTCACTTGGCAATGAGGTTTATGAATATAATGTATTTGACCAGACATTTCTCCTTTGATTCCGACAGATACAAGAGCAAAGACCTATGTCAACCCGCCCACATTTTACACAAATGAGGCTTTAGCATAATCCATGCCAGAAAGCTCTGAGAATAAATGCTAGACAGTAGGTGGAAAGGATACATAAAATTCTAAAGGCTTTGAAGTTGGAAGCAGATGTCTGAGCAACTCTGTGCTTCTTCACAGGAAGGAGATGCTTTGAGACACAGAGAACCCTTAACAGGAAGTGGGCCAGGATCCAGAGAAATACCTTCCTGCTGTAGAGGCCAGGTTGCCAGTAAGCTACACCTCTGTCACGGACTAGGGTTGGTGTGGCAGCTCTTTATCTTCAAAGTTGCATCCTTGAAAAATCAAATAAATAGCTTAAATTCTGTGGAGTGAGAGAATGTGGTCTCTAAAAGGTCTCCACCCGAGAAAAGATTTCGAAGCCCAAAAGACAGACTGACAAAGGTCAGGGCCTTTGTATTTACTTTCTCCATCCCGTCATGTTCTTGTAGAGAACTTTTAGCAGCAGAAGTACATTCCATGTAAGGGCCATAAAACGTGAAACTATTTGCCTTTTGAAATAGTGCTGGTTTCCTAATCTCCACGAGGTTTTGAGTTGGCCTAACTTCTTAGTAGGAGGGATGATCTAACGGGTCAATTTCTGCAGGAGAAGACTTTACCAACTTCCTAGATGGAGCTGGGTGTGTGAGTCAACCAAGGGGCCATCTTTTCTGGGAAAGAATCACACTGAGAAATGAGATAACAATAGTTCCCAGGCCTGGAGATGACATTGTGTCAGGTTCGAGAGCCAAGACACAAGATCTGAAATGATACCTGAGGCCCACAGATTGGGTGGGAATTATCTACTAGAACACAGAAATCCCTCAGTCCAAGTTGGTTGAATTTAATCGAACCCTGTAAGCAGTATCCTGTATGCTTATAATTCCTAGTTTTGTTTATAAAGTAAAATGAAAAGTACTAACATATGCTCATAGGAAAAATAGAACAAATGGCTGTGAAGCAAATTATTTAAATACAACACCTATGAAGCCAAACATAGCCTTTCATATAATGTTAAAGAGTCCAAAAGCACTAATGTGGTATCTGTCGCATTAAGTTCAGATGAGGAAACCAAGGCAAAGAGAGGTTAAGTAGCTTCTCAATGTTCAGAAATTAGTTATTGGCAATTGGAATTCAAACTTAGCAGACTGGTTCCAGAATCTCAGTTTCTAACTGTTAAACAGACTATATCTGAGGTCAAAAAGCAAGTTTTATACCTCCTAAATCTTCTTCTGTTATTTTATTTAATCTTTTGAAAGGAATTTGACCAAATCTTGGAAACTCAAATGCTCTCTAGAATACTACCCTTTGTCATCCTAATGGGGGAGAATTTTTATCCACTCAGTTCAGATACCCACGCTTCAAGAATAAAAGGTTACTTGTGCCTCTATCATATTTAACAGACCCAGTAAAATGCCATAGCCTTTGGGAATGTAGATTTTTTAACTGAGTGAAACAGAAAGAATGTTGTGTACAGAAAATTAACAACTGTGTTCTGTATTCCCTTGCCCTTGCCATAGCATCAGAGCAAGTGATTTCAGTTTGCTTCAGGCATAACTTTTCTAAGACTGCTCACAAAATCCACCCAGTATAATCCAACATATTCCCAAACACCATTTAAATAAGGCATATATTTGACTTTAAAATAAAAATTTCAGTGTAATTGATGAGAAGCATTATTGTATAAAAAATAACCACTTATTATGGTACTCATGAAAAATGGCCTAAGCTTGTTCATTTATTCATTTATTTGCTCAGTAAACATTTTCAATAAACATCTCTCTATAAACATTGTATGATGCTAAATATAAGAAGCAAAAAATAAATAAAATAAGATCTTACAAAAAATGTAAAATTTCTCTGGAGTAAAATCTATTAGAAAAGTCAAAAGAGGACTTCCCTGGTGGCGCAGTAGTTAAGAATCCACCTGCCAATGCAGGGGACACGGGTTTGAGCCCTGGTCCGGGAAGATCCCACATGCCGCGGAGCAACTAAACCCATGTGCCATAACTACTGAGCCTGCACTCTAGAGCCCACGAGCCACAACTACTGAGCCTGCATGCCACAACTACTGAATCCCGTGCACCTAGAGCCCATGCTCTGCAACAACAGAAGCCACTGCAATGAGAATCCCACGCACTGCAAGGTAGAGTAGCCCCCGCTCTCCGCAACTAGAGAAAAAGCCCGTGCGCAGCAATGAAGACCCGATGCGGCCAAAAATAAATAAATATTTTAAAAAGTCAAAAGAAAAACAACAAAGTAAGAAAAATTATTCGAGACATTTAGGGTTGGATAATAGCTAACTTTCATCACATAAAAATGTTTTTATAAATCAATAAGAAAAAAGTTATGGAATGCAATAAAAACATCAATGATTTGAACAAGCAATTCACAGGAAAAAACAAATAATCAATGTATGAAAATATGTTATCCTCAACCTCACTTGTAATGAAGGACCCGGAAATATATACAAGACCCCATCATCCTCCATAAAATCAGCAAAAACATTTATTAGTTTTCCACTTCCCAAAGTTGGTAAGAGAGAAGGAAGCAGACACTCTCGCACATTACTTGTAGAATTGTGAAACACTGCAACATCTAGAGAAAAATAGCCTTTGTCTGTGACTTTGGGACAAATAAATTCTGGATGAGTCAAAAATGTAAATCCATTCTCACAGATGCCACCCTTGTATATATAGTTTGATCTACTTTTGTAAATAGTGACCAAATGAACTCTTAACAGTCAGACTAACTTCTGATTTTTACATTCAGTGCTTTAACCAGAGCCAAAACTGGGAACTCCAGTCTTGGTGTCTTACCTTGGACGGTTCCAGGTTAAAGCCTTGCAAAGTTCTCATCCTCATGAATTATGGGGGATGAGAAAGACTCCTCCCTCTATTGCACCCTTACGAGATTATAATATACTATAAACATAATTTTTATATGCACTGGGAGACCTAAAAATTTGTGTGATTCACTTTATTGTGACATTGGCTTTGTTGTAGTGGTCTGACACCAAACCCAAAATCTCTCTGAGGTATGCCTGTATTTAGGATGCACTAAGTATCATAGGAACATTGCCAATCCATGTTCTTTTTCTCATGGTTTCCCCAACCTCTTTATCATTCCCAGCCTACGATCCCACTGGAACTTTCTCCTTCACTATTTTACGGCAAAAGGTTCTTCTTCTTTTGACTGCATAACAGCAAGAACTTATATTATTTTCGGCCAGCCATCCTTACATGGATCTATCTTTTTGTTTTATACAGTATAGTTTCCTACCTAAGTAATGTTTTAAAAATGAAACTTGGCGCGCAGCATTGGGATAACCATCTCATACTACTTCACTGCCCCTGCGGTGGTTTTCTATGGTTTAATGCACAGCAGATGTCGCACAAACACATCTTCATTGGTTGAATGATAGTTGGAGCTTCCCTTAACAGAAAGGAGAACGATAAAGACAGATGGTAGGTTGAGATTTAGTTGAAGGTTCCAAAATTAAAACAAATGTCACCAGAGACAACTTCTAACAGGGTTTGCCATCTAATCATTATAGGTTAGCTCTTCCGTTCATCAGCTACAAACCTCAAGGTCTATCCCTTCTCGTGGCTTCACCACAAGGTTCGTGAATCTCCTCTCCATCCCCCACCCCCACCACGGCCATCATCCTCAGGACCTTCAGCATCTCTGCTGACCACTCCCCATAGTGAATACCCTTACCTATTTCACCCTAGCAATCTTCTTCCATTCTCCACTGTATTGCTACTACATGTTATCATACCAACATCTTCCATTAAACTAAGAAAAACTTGGTAGTTGTTATGTAATAATAGTTAAAAATATGAAAAATACAGTTAGCCAAACTTGCTAAAATCTCTATTTGGGAACTTACTAGCTAAGTAACACCAAACAAGAGAGGTAACTCTTGAGAAACAGCTCTCCATGGCATTTCTGCACATCTTATATCAAGTTTTCTTCTGCACTATCTCCTCAAGGATGTCAGTATAGCAAACAGCCTTGGAAGATACAAAGGGTGTCTCCCTCTGGGGTGGAAGACAGATTTGTCTCCTGACCAGGATAATAAAGATAATGTCTCCTTCTGGGGCAAAGGCTGGACAGTTGTGTCAGCAGCCTCTTATAAGACTGCAGGTTTCCTCAGAAGGTACAAAACCCCACTGGGTGCAGCGTTCAGTGGGGCGACTCCGCATCGCCCCAGTGGGACCTGAGGGCAGAGGAACGTGAGTGATGAAGTCATTTGTCGCTGACCTGGGAGGCTCTTGTCTTCTGCTATAGCATCTATGGCTGGCTAACTTGTTAACTTGCAAGCAGGGTAAGACCTCAGACCCTTCACAGTTCTTGACAGGAACTTCTTTATGCCTTAGTTTCCCTACCTGTGCAATGGAAGAAGGCACGTACCTCAGAGAGATAGTGTGCTAATTAAATGGAATAATGAGCCTATACATATACGGAACCCAGCCTGAGTCTCACATCTGCCCTTTTCATCAGTATTTGGCGACTCCTTGCCAAACCAAGTGGCCTGCTCTCGGCTCAGTTCTCACTGGTGGCTCTGAGGCACAGACACCAGAGATCATCTCTTCTTCTCAAAGTTCCTAAACCCCAACCTTCACTAAACTGGTTTTCTTCCCATGTTTTTGTAGAAAGGCAGTCCTAAATTGCCACAAATATACTAATTAACAATACAAAAACAGAAAACCAGTTTTTCTAAGGTGGAAGAAGGGGAAGGCAGTAATTGGAATGAGGGGGTAGGGAGAGTCATGAGATCTTCATCACAAGGAGGTAAGAGTTATTAAAAAACCTATAAAACATCAAGTCACTCAGTTATGTAGATGGCCAATATTTATTATTCTCCAATGTCTAATCTTAATGACATATTTGCAAAGAATTACTGGAAAAAAAAACAGGGGAAATGGTGGCTGTAAGGTATGTGGCCAAGTGACCACTGAAACAGTGTGGAATAATAGATAAAAAGGCACTTTTACTGTCAACAGATCCCAGGATTTCAAGTCCCAGATTTTAGTAGTTGTGAGAACTTGGGTGAGTTACTTAACCTCAAAAAACTTTGGTTTACTTACCTCCCAAGTGGGGTAAGACTCTCTACCTTGAAGAGCTGTTGATGGGTTATCTCAGTAAATTGTATCTATGATGGGTATGACTATTCCATGAGTAAAATACTGAAGAATTACTTATTCAGAAATTAATATGAGGGCCAAGGGACATTTCTGAATATTTCCCAAAAAGATATAGCATCTTGTGATGTGGTACCAGGCTTGCCAAATACAACCTTATAGAACACCGGGCTTGCCAAATACAGCTTTTATAGAACTTAAACTCTGGCTTCATAAAAACCCAAGGTACAGGAAATCCCTTAGTGGCAGGCTTCTGTAAGTCTGCGTCAGTCTCAGATAACCACTTACTTGATTGAACTTACCTGTAACAAGAAATCAAAGAGAGCCATCTTGGACCATTCATGGTGATGTATTTCGGTACAGCCCCATTCAGGTTTGGGTACGCGGCCATTCTGCCAGCACTTCTGTTTCAGCAACTGTTGATAAGTTCCCCAGGTGAGCTTAACAGAAGAGTGGGTCTCATTACTCGTTGGAGACAAGGATGAGTCCCAGAGAATGAAAGGACATGGGCGGCCATCTATAGAATCCAAAAACACAAAAAAAAACACTTTTAGAATGTTACTGACTCAGTGTGTACTCTTGGATGTCATTCAGTCTTTCACAGCTTCACACTCTCATCTGTCACATGTGAGAGTTTGATTAGATGACATTTATGATCACTTTCCCTTCTGAATATTTACTATTTTTATACCTCAGTGATGCTTCCTGATAGCAGTCTTATAAGATGGAAAGTTATCGTTAGACAAGGAAAGAAAAGTTTTTTTTAAACGAGATACTTTATAGATGTGGCAGGAACAGGCCACTAACCACCAATAACTACGTCCTCTGGTTAATGTGGTTTTATTCCACATCTAAAAGCAGTCACCATGAAAAAAGAAATAATCCAGACATTTATAATTATCTATTCAGTGTCTGAGTGGAGTGGCTCTCTATTTGTAATAACAACCGTCTGATTTTCTGAGGCCATATTATGATGTCAGGAAGAAAAAGAATTTTTAGAAGTTGCAAATTTAAAAGTGAAATTGTATGTTTCGCACCAGTCACTATAATCTCCAAAGAAAGAAAAAGGAAGCAAGAGGGGTTTTTTTTGTTTGTTTTTCTGATAGAAACAACAGCACTTCTGGTAATGGGTCATTTATTCACATAAAACCTCACAAAGTGTATTTAAGCAAATGTCATTTCTTCAACTTCCTGTGCATAGAATATTTTTTCAAAAGAAATCTGTCACTCGAATGTTTTTGTCTCATTCTTGATAGTTTAGAAATTTCATTGGTCAACTGTACATTAAATGACACTGTAAGCTTAAAGCCAAAGCATCCCTCTCAAGCTCCCATGTCTGTCAAATAAAGTCACTGAAAGATGATGAAGAGCAGCTTTGCTTGTAACTTAAAAATCAGAATGATCTCTTGGGGAAAAAAAAAAATGACTAAGTCACAAAGGTCTGAAAAATCCCATTTAACTCATTCTTAACAGGCCTGGGCATTCGAATCCTCTGAAACTATTGCTGGAATGTCAAGACACATCACAGCGATTTTTAAAGCTCTTTCAAATGACCTGAGAGGTTCTCAATCTATAACTGTTTTTTGTTAAAGACTTTTATTTTCCCACCTTGCTTATTTGCCTTCATGTAGAGCTCTAATCTCTGGTCTTTAATGCAAGGACAGTCACTCCTCTAACCGCTCCTGAATGTGGTGTTACAATGACCTTAATAATATTAATAACATTCACTTACTCATTCTAATCACCTACATTCCAGTTTTGTTCAAAAGAAAAATCTTTCTCCTTTTAGCCTTGCAATTTAGGCCAGGGCCAGTAGCAAGTCGTTTAGATTGTGGAAAATAGGCCACAGTCACTGATGTACAATTGAAAGAAAAATAGACAAAGAAACATGAACCATATATAAAGAACTTAATTGTTATCTCTCTCCTTTTTACTTCCTTTTACTGTACTAAATGATTTGGGGCTGCTGGGACCCAATAATCTTCTTAGGTATTAGATAAATATAATGTTAAATGTATATGCTCCAAATACTATGCCAATTTAAAAAATAATAATAATAAATTCTAGGTAAAAACAGGCCATTATGTAGTGGGAGACACACATAAACCAGTGTAACCAAATACATGTAAGAGACACAACACAGTTTTCAAAGATATGGGCACTTCAGACTTCTAAATATCAACACCAAGAGGCTCTATCACTCAGTGTCTTTGGAACAAACTGATACACAGCTAGCACTTTGCATTCTCAGGGCTGGGAAGTATTCAAAGGGAGTTGAAAAACACTGAAGTTCAACAACACAAATCAATACACAAGACAGACAAAGCACCAGTTTCCTCAGTACACAAGGCCCTCAGAGAAATGAGGAAATTATGCACATAAACAATTGAAACAGTTAACTTCTGTGATGTTTTTCCTTCCCTTTAGAAACATTTGTTTCATATTTTAAAAGTAATTAAGAGTAAATCTACTCATTTTAGGAAATATAACATTAAAATGTATAGCTAAAAGATGACATGATAATATATATAGGAAACACTAAAGTCTCCACCAAAAAAACTATTGGACCTAATAAATGAATTCAGTAAAGTTTCAGGATATAAGATTAATATACAGATATCTGTTGCTTTTCTATACACTGAAAATGAACTCTCAGAAAGAAAAATTAAGGAAACAATCACATTTACAATCATATAAAAAAGAATAAAATATCTAGGAATAAACTTAACAAAGGAGGTAAAAGACCTATTTGCTGAAAACTATAAAACATTGATGAAGGAATTTGGAAATTATACAAAGAAATGGAAAGATATCCCATGCTCTTGGATTGGAAGAATTAATATTGTTAAAATGGCCATACTACCCAAAGTCATCTACAGAGTTAATGCAATCTCTATCAAAATACCCATGACACTTTTCACCGAACTAGAACAAATAATCCTAAAATTTATATGAAACCACGAAAGACGCCAAATTGCCAAAGCAATCCTGAGAAAAAAAGAAGGGAGCTGAAGGAATCACACCCCCTGACTTCAAACAATGCTGCAAAGCTACAGTGATCAAAACAGCATGGTACTGGCACAAAAACAGACACATATATCAATGGGAACAGAATAGAGAGCCCAGAAATAAACCCACACACCTTTGGTCAATTAATCTACAGCAAAGGAGGCAAGAAAATACAATGGAGAAAAGACAGTCTCTTCAATAACTGGTGCTGGGAAAACTAGACAGCTACATGTAAAAGAATGAGATTAGACATTTCCTTACATCATGTACAAAAATAAACTCAAAATGCATTAAAGACCTAAATGTAAGACCTGAAACCATAGAACTCCTAGAAGAGAACAAAGGCAGAACACTCTTTGACATAAATTGTAGCAATATTTTTTAAATCTGTCTTCTAAGGCAAAAGAAATAAAAGCAAAAATAAACAAATGGGACCTAATTAAACTTAAAAGATTTTACACAGCAAAGGAAACCATAAAGTAAATGGAAAGACAACCTACTACATGGAAGAAAATACTTGCCAATTATATGTTTGACAAGGGGTAAATATCCAACATATATAAATAGCTCATACAACTCAATATCAAAAAAAAAAACACAGATCGCTTAAAAAATGGGCAGAAGACCTGAATAGACATTTTTCAAAAGAAGACTTACACACAGCCAACAGGTCATGAAATGATGCTCAACCTTGCTAATTTTCAGAGAAATGCAAATCAAACCACAGTGAGATATCAACTCACACCTGTCAGAATGGCCAACATCAAAAAGACTACAAATAACAAATGTTGGTGAGGCTGTAGAGAAAAGGGAACCCTCCTCCACAGTTGGTGGGACTGTAAATCAGTGCAGCCACTATGGAGAACAGTACGGAGTTTCCTTAAGAAGCTAAAAACAGAGCTACTATATGACCCAGCAACTCCACTTCTGGGTATATTCCAAAGAAAACAAAAACACTAATTCTAAAAGATACATGCACCCCAATGTTCATTGTAGCACTATTTACAATAGCCAAGATATGGAAGCAATCTATGTGTTCATCAACAGATGAATGGATAAAGAAGATGTGGTATATGTACACAATGGAATATTACTCAGCCATAAAAAAGAAGGAAATTTTGCCATTTGCAACAACATGGATGGACCTAGAGAGTATGACGCTTAGTGAAATAAGGCAGACAGAGAAAGGCAAATATTCTATGTTACATCACTTATATGTGGAATCTAAAAATATAAAACAAACCAATGTATATAACAAAACAGAAACAGATTCACAGATACAGGTAAAAAAAACTAGTGGTTACCAGTGGGGAGAGGGAAGTGGGGAGGGGTGAGATACCGGCTATTAAGAGTCACAAACTACTGTGTATAAAACAAATAAACAACAAAGATATACAGTACAGGAAAATATATCTGTGATTTTTAATAACTTTAAATGGAATGTAAAACTACAGAAATATTGAATCACTATGTTGTACCTGAAGCTAATAAAATATTGTAATCCACTCTACTTCAATACAAAAAACAAATAAACAAACATAAAAAAATGTCTAGCCTAGAAAACAGCAATCATCTACAATCTCTTACCCTAGTAACCAGTTCTGTTATTCGTATATTTACATCTGGTATTTTCCCATCCCTTTCTTTCACGCATGAAAAAGTAAATTGTTTTTAGAAATTTAAGGAGTAGAGCTTATGGTTAGAGTTGACTCTAGAACCCAACAGACCTTTTGAATTCTGATCCTACTACTTCTTAGCTTTGTAACACTGGACAAGTTATATAACTTTTTCAAACCTCACTTTCATCCTCTGTAAAGTGTGGGCAATACTGTACCTTCCAAAACAAACTTTGTTAAACAGGATCATACGTTTAAAGTTCTCAGCCTGGTGCCTAACATATATGCATATCCTGGAAAGGTTTTGCTATGACTATTTTTATATGCATGCATTATACAATCACATAATTCATCAGCCTTCTAGCCCTTATTTGTTTATTGAACATCTACTATGTCTCAAGCACTATTCTAGGCCTAAAGCATACAGACATACATGCCAGGTTTTCAGTTGTTTGTTGTTCTGTGGGATTTTTTGCTTTCATAGAGTTTACATTTCCAGCAGGGAAAAGAGGCAAAAATTACACAAGGGAAATAAACTATTTGGAATCACCTTATGTATATAGTTTATCATAATTGTTTCACTAAATGTTACATTGCAAACATTTCTCTTACACTTAAATATTCTTAAACAGTCTCACTTTAACTGTGATACAATAATGTAGCCCAGTGGTCAGCAAACTTGGTCAAGGGCAGACGGTGTTTCAGGCTTTGAGGGCCATACAATGTCAACTAGCAAGCACTCAACCCCATTGTGATACGAAAGCTCCAATAAAACTGTGTTACACACCCTGAAATTTACATTTTTTGTAATTTTCAAGTGTCATAGTAGTATTATTGTTATTTGGATATTTTTTTCAACCATTTAAAATTGTGGAAGCCATTGGTAGCTCAGGGACCACACAAAACAGGCTGTGGGCTATCCCTCACCCACAGACTGTAGTGAATCAATCCCTAATCTAGTGTATGGGTTTATTGTGTTTCATTTACCATTTCTCTCCTTTAAATCTTAAATTTTTTTTTGAATGATACATTTTCTATTAAATGGTTCTCAAACTGCCACAGGGAGCTTTCAACGGATAGGAATAATTGGTTTTCAGTTAACATCCTCTGTTTTCCTCCACATGCATCTCCCCTCAGCAAAATATTCTGACTGCCACAGAAACACATTCTGTCCCGCCATGCCTGGCGTCAGTCACCGCAGGGAAAGGGGCTTCCAGAGAGCAGGGTAAGAGGCAGTTCTCAGGCTGAGCCAGGCTGGATGCCCTTCCTTCCAGCCAGCAGGTCTTGCAGAGTATTTGTGCACGTTGCCCAGGCTGGTTCCAGAGCTCAGAGCTGTGAGCAACTACTGTGAGGTGCATTCCACTTTGTATAAAATACGGCTGATAAGAGAATCAAATGAACCTTGATAGATCTGATGGGATGACAGAAAAATACCCTTTGAAAGCAGCAAACAGGTTAAAGCAACTTACCTGAAGTGTTTCAGAGATGAAGGGCGTTCATCTCTTCGCATTTGGATTTGTCAGAATGAGGCAGTACTGGGCTCTCTAGAGAAATCTTAACGGTGAAGAGAGAAAATTCTACCTGTCAGAATGGGGAGGAAGTGGGGTTTTAAAAGAAATGTGGGTGTTCATGTGAATTAACAGTTATATAACTGTCTTTTAAAAAATTGAGACTTGCCAGTAAAACTTATTTTTTCCAAAATCTGAATATCTCCCCTGAATTTTGATGTTCTCCCAAGTCGTTCTTTATTCAAAAGCACAAAGAAGACATTCTTGTGAGAAGACGAACGTGAAAATCCACTAAGAATGAATGCTCTACACAACCTCCTCTGCTCTGGTTTATCAGGTGCCCTTCACCTTGAACCAGTGACCCGTTTTGTTGAACTACAGGGGGAGTTATCAGTGAATGTCTGCATCTATCACTGGGCAAAACCAAGTAGAAACATCCTGAGCTCTGAAATCACAAGCCTATTTTATCACATGGGCCAAGTTCCAAGCTTCTCGTGAACAAGACAAAAAAGAAAGTGACAGTTCAGCTCAGAGCCCTTCATTAAAAATAACTCCAAAACCCTCTAAAGAAAACAAAGACCGGCCAAACCTTGAGGCTCACCTTTGTTATGGGAAACAAATTCTGTCATGTTCCATTGCAACTTCCAATGCATTGAAGGAAAACTTGAATGCTGCAGCTCTCTAATCTAAAAGCAAGTGTTGATGTGGGCGTACCTCCACGGAGAAGGTAGCAGGTGTCTGGTTGTTAATGATCCCTTAAGTTCTATCTGCTCTATTTTTCTACGGTGCCTCTCACAGTAGGGTTCTGGCGATTCAAAGTGGAAAAAGCAGGTAAGATCTCTTGGCTTAGGGATGGCGAATGTGGACAAGTCAGTCAATGTGAGGGCGGGTGAAATAGGATTCTGTGACAGTCTGGCCGGGGAGGAAATGTGGAGGATAAGATGCTCAGGCTTTCAAACATTGTTAATTCACTTATTCCCAAAGCACATATTTACCATTGTCCCCCAATATCTGGACGCATTTGGTTCCTGTGTTTGGGATAGAAAGAATTCAGAGTGAGGCATACCAGAAACAGAGGCCCTGCAAAATCCCAGTCCCAGGCAAGGCCTGGGCCACAGCTGGGAGTTTAGTGGAAACAGACAAGCACGCGTGTAATGACGATCAGGTTGCGTGTCTGCCAGTTGAAGAGTGTTTTAAAGGCACCAAGTGAAGGAAGGACTAAAATAAAGGCTGAGCTCTCAGAGCCAAGCCAAGCAATGAAGAACTGCCGGGCCCCAGCATAGCGAAATGAGCAGCTATGGCCATGAACAAGAAGAGCCATGTCTGAAGAGGAGCTGAGTGCGTGGGTGGAAAACCAAGTCACCAGTGTTGATTCTACACTTGACGCTGCATCTCTGGTCTCCACAGGACTCAAGACCAGTCCTCCAGCCACCCTGACTGAGGCAACGGGCTCCCCAAGGCGTGAAAAGTGTGAGATCCAGAGACACTGAAAATACGGCACTGTCAGATATTAAAAAGAATCAACCTATATTAGGTTTTAAAAGGGGAAGGTGGCAGAGAAGCAGAATTCCATAGATTTTACACGTGTAGATTCCATGCAGCCAACCAAATCCTCAATACAAGGGCTTGTCTTAGGAATCCAATTTCTGGGTGATTTAGGAAACCGTTCTTCCAACAAAAATAGAAATGTATTTAGTTACTTTCTTAACTGTTTCACTAACTGGTTTTCTTGAGGTTGGACTGAGTTAAAATAATCTCCACGTTTCCTCAAGCATTAGCTAAGCATGAAGCACTTGTGACTTCCCTCTGCCACAGAGGATTGAAACAACCCAAACCATCAGCTCTACTTTAAAAGCATACGACCCAGCAATCCCTCTACTGGGCTTACACCATGAGAAAACCATAATTCAGAAAGAGACATGTACCACAATGTTCATTGCAGCACTATTTACAATAGCCAGGACATGGAAGCAACCTAAGTATCCATCAACAAATGAATGGATAAAGATGTGGCACATATATACAATGGAATATTACTCAGCCATAAAAAGAAATGAAATTGAGTTATTTGTAGTGAGGTGGATGGACCTAGAGACTGTCATACAGAGTGAAATAAGTCAGAAAGAGAAAAACAAATACTATATGCTAACACATATATGTGAAATCTAAAAAAAAAAGGTTCTAATGAACCTAGGGGCAAGACAGGAATAAAGACACAGACGTAGAGAATGGACTTGAGGAACGGGGAGGGGGAAGGGTAAGCTGGGACGAAGTGAGAGTGGCATGGACATACATATATACACTATCAAACGTAAAATAGATAGCTAGTGGGAAGCAGCCGCATAGCACAGGGAGGTCAGCTCGGTGCTTTGTGACCATCTAGAAGGGTGGGATAGGGAGGGTGGGGGGAGATGCAAGAGGGAGGCGATATGGAGATATATGTATATGTATAGCTGATTCACTTTGTTATAAAGCAGAAACTAACACACCATTGTAAACCAATTATACTCCAATAAACATGTTAAAAATAAATAAATAAAAACAAAGCGTCCTTCTTTGTTCTGAACCTTTGACTAATGGATGGGAACTTCTGCTTTCTAGGTCTGCCCTGGACTTCCGCTATAAAAATGGGAGCTCCCAGACACTTCCTGTCTCAATATTCCCTTTAGAAAAACAGGAACCGACCTTGACTTCAGAGGGTCGTGATGGTGGAGTCACTGCCAAACTCCACAAACATTTTGCCAGTAAAGTCTTGGTTACATCAGGGGGACCTGGTCCTGGGCCATTTAATGTTGATTAAGGTAGATGAAGAAGCCATGAATTCCTGACTGGAGTGAGCTTCCTACAGTCGAAAGCTCATCACATCACCTCTCTTCTTCAGACCCTTCAATGATTTCTCATTATCTGCGGGATGAAGTCCATGTCCTTCCATAACATAAACCCACCCACTCTCCACTCACCACCGCCAGCCCCTATTCTCCTTTTTCCAGAACGGTTTGCAGTTTCCACGCACACACTCCCTTCACAAACTTCTCACACATGGGTTCTCTCCACCCTTCTGTACCCACCCACAGTGACTTTGAAGAGCTAGTCTGACATTACTGCTTCTAGCACCTTCTGCAGTCCCCCTACCCACCCCCCCTACACACACATCACTCTCTATGCCTGCAGGCTTCCCTAAACATACCTCCTGGAGGTCTTTACCCTACCCGTCTTTGTTGTTTTTTTTTAACATCTTTATTGGAGTATAATTGCTTTACAATCGTGTGTTAGTTTCTGCTGTATAACAAAGTGAATCAGCTATACATACACATATATCCCCATATCCCCTCCCTCTTGTGTCTCCCTCCCACCCTCCCTATCCCACCCCTCTAGGTGGTCACAGAGCACCGAGCTGATCTCCCTGTGCTATGCGGCTGCTCCCCACTAGCTATCTAGTTTACATTTGGTAGTGTATATATGTCCATGCCACTCTCTCACTTCGTCCCAGCTTCCCCTTCCCCCTCCCCGTGTCCTCAAGTCCATTCTCTACATCTGTGTCTTTATTCCTGTCCTGCCCCTAGGTTCTTCAGAACCATTTTTTTTGTTTCTGTTTTAGATTCCATATATATGTTTTAGCATATGGTATTTGTTTCTCTCTTTCTGACTTACTTCACTCTGTATGACAGTCTCTAGGTCCATCCACCTCACTACAAATAACTCAATTTCATTTCTTTTTATGGCTGAGTAATATTCCATTGTATATATGTGCCACATCTTCTTTATCCATTCATCTGTCGATGGACACTTAGCTTGCTTCCATGTCCTGACTATTGTAAATAGAGCTGCAATGAACATTGTGGTACATGACTCTTTTTGAATTATAGTTTTCTCAGGGTATATGCCCAGTAGTGAGATTGCTGGGTCATATGGTAATTCTATTTTTAGTTTTTTAAGGAACCTCCCTACTGTTCCCCATAGTGGCTGTATCAATTTACATTCCCACAAACAGTGCAGCAGAGTTCCCTTTTCTCCATACCCTCTCCAGCATTTACTGTTTGTAGATTTTTCTGATGGCCATTCTGACCAGTGTGAGGTGATACCTCATTGTAGTTTTGACTTGCATTTCTCAAATAATTAGTGATGTCAAGCATCTTTTCATGTGACTCTTGGCCACCTGTATGTCTTCTTTGGAGAAATGTCTATTTAGGTCTTCTGCCCATTTTTTGATTGGGTTGCTTGTTCTTTTTGATACTGAGCTGCATGAGCTGTTTGTATATTTTTGAGATTAATCCTTTGTTAGTTGCTTCATTTGCAAATATTTTCTCCCATTCTGAGGGCTGCGCTTTTGTCTCATTTATGGTTTCCTTTGCTGTGCAAAAGCTTTTAAGTTTAATTAGGTCCCATTTGTTTATTTTTGTTTTTATTTTCATTACCCTAGGAGGCGGGTCAAAAAAGATCTTACTGTGATTTATGTCAAAGAGTGTTCTGCCTATGTTTTCCTCTAAGAGTTTTATAGTGTCTGGCCTTACATTTAGGTCTTTAATCCATTTTCAGTTTATTTTCATCTGTGGTGTTAGGGAGTGTTCTAATTTCATTCTTTTATATGTAGCTGTCCAGTTTTTCCAGCACCACTTATTGGAGAGACTGTCTTTTCTCCATTGTATATTCTTGCCTCCTTTACCAAAGATAAGCTGACCATATGTGCGTGGGTTTATGTCTGGGCTTTCTATATTGTTCCATTGATCTATATTTCTATTTTTGTGCCAATACCATACTGTCTTGATTACTGTTGCTTTGTAATATAGTCTGAAGTCCTGGAGCCTAATTCCTCCATCTCTGTTTTTCTTTCTCAAGATTGCTTTGGCTATTCGGGGTCTTTTGGGTTTCCATACAAATTGTGAAATTTTTTGTTCTAGTTCTGTGAAAAATGCCATTGATTGTTTGATAGGGATTGCATTGAATCTGTAGATTGCTTTGGGTAGTACAGTCATTTTCACAAGGTTGCTTCTTGCAATCCAAGAACATGGTATATCTCTCCATCTGTTGGTATCATCTTTAATTTCTTTTATCAGTGTCTTATAGTTTTCTGCATACAGGTCTTTTGTCTCCTTAGGTACGTTTATTCTAGGTATTTTATTCTTTTTGTTGCAATGGTAAATGGGAGTGTGTCCTTAATTTCTCTTTCAGATCCTACCCTTCTTGTAGGACAGGCTTGGTTAGCTGTCTCTTGCCCTCAAGCTGGGAGCCCTGTGAGAGCAGGGACTGGTTCCCAATCATCTTTCGTTCTCCAGCTCCTGCCATAAGTCCCGATCAAAGGAAGCATTCAACAATGTTGAGGAATGAATGAGTGAATTTTTCAGAACCCCCCAGTTTTCACCTCCAGCCCTTAGGTTCTAAGCAACGGTCAATGGGCCCTGAACAAACGTTTGGTTGGTGTGACCTCCTCGTAAGCGGTGACGCCACTGCCAGTCCTCACTCTAAGTGGTTAAGAAGGGTCGAGACACTTGAGAAGTAGAGGTGGGGGCAGGGGGGCTTCCAGGCCCTCCTTCTGCCATCCACCACCATGTCTCCATAATCCTCTGAGACTCGGGAATGATGAACACGGGGGTGGTGGAGACACCCCTGCCTCACTCCTCCTGACGCCAAATCACCATCATGAGAAGGCGGACATTTAAGGCGTCGTGGCTGCACTCGGGAATCAGACCGAGAGGCTGCGGAGGCAGCGGGTTTCCATGGGGACGCATGATTACGCCGCCACATCCACCGAGGGTCCAGGTGATGTGAGAGAATAATGGTGATGGCACAGACAGTGATGAGGGGAGCCTGGCGGGCCCTGCCACCCACGTATGCATCCCAGCCCCACTGCATACGACCTGGACATATGCTAGTCTCTGAGCCTCACTTTCCCCACAGGAAAGCTGTCCGAGAACAGCTGATGTGCGGGACTGTTGCGCGGTTTGGTGAGATGCTGAATGTAAAGCGATTCGCCCTCCACAAACGGGAGAGACTGGGACCCTCCACCACCCACTCCAGGCACTTTCTTTACATGGCAATTTGAGGTGCCTGTGATTTAGCTCACGTGAACATCAATCTAGAGAAACAAACTAAGGAAATCTAAGGCGATAGATCACCAAGAGCTGAGTCAGCTTAGAAACTGAATGAAAATAACACACAGCAATCACTGCGTGTTCCTGTGCAGGGGGGACTGTTAGGGATATTTTATCTGTATCGGCTCACTGCATTCTCACAAGTCGATGAGGTCAGTACTGTTATCAATACCGTTACACTCGAAGAAATAAGGTAGAAAGAGATTAAGTGAATTCACCCACGTCACACAGTAGAACCAGGATTCAAATTCAGGGCGTCTAGACTGACAGTCATTGTGAAGCTAAACTATATTCCCCCAAATTTATACGTTGAAACCCCACGCCCAGCACCTCAGAACGTGACTGCATTTGGAGAAAGAGCCTTTGAAGGGGCAACTAAGTTAAAATGAGGCTGTTATGGTGGCCCTAATCCAATCTGACTGGTATCCTAATGAGAAGAAGTTTGGACACACTGAGAGACAGGAGGGGGATGGACCACAGAGGAAGGAGTCTATGAGGACACAGTGAGAAGGCGGCCATCGTCAAACCAAGGAGAGAGACCTGGGAAGAGACCAAACCAGCCGACACCTTGACCTTGGACTTCCAGCCTCCAGAACTGTGAGAAATAAATGTCTTCTGTTTAAGCCGCCCATCTGTAGTATTTTGTGATAGCAGCCCTAGCAAGCAGATATGCCAGTCCACAATCTGAACTGCAAAGCTCTTTGAATTAGAAACTATACAGCTCTTTCCCCATGTTTAGAGTCACAAATAGAAACTAAATGCTGTCAGTGACAACCAAATTCGACCGAAACGTCAATATTTGCCCATTAACTGAGGTCAGCACCTGTGTTGTCCTTAAACCCACCCAGAGATGGCAGCAGATTCAGTCCCAATGGAAAGGTCATGACCTTGGGCTCAGGCTGGTGCTGAGTGAATCTTGAAATCAGTGGCTATAAGAAGAGTCCCTCCAGGCCACTGAGCTGTCACACGGTCCAATGGTGCCAGCTCCAAGGGGGACAGGGATTCTTGACTCTTTTGTCCACTGATGTAGCCCCTAATGACTAGAAGAGTGGCTGGCACATAGCAGGTGCTCAACAACTATTTCTTAAAAGAAGAAAAGATAAATATGATGCTGTAGAAGGGAATAGATTGCATGGAGCTGAGGAACATGCATCTTTCAGGCTGTGAGCACCGTGGCAACTACTAGCCACTGTCCCTTCTATCCCAGCCTCGTGTGAGATCTGGGGACACCTTCCAGAGACACAGCAGAGAAGGTTCCCCAGTTCCTCCAGTTTACCGAAGAAGGTATGTAGTGAGCAAACAAGACAACAGTGAAGCCCAGCACTGCTTGCAGCCCATGCTCAGTAAACTTTTGTTCACTTATGAATGTATTTAGTTGACCAGCTCAACTTGATCGCTAAAGAATAATACCCTTAGGGCTTTTCTGATAAAGAACACAATGTGCTCTCCATCCATATTTTCAGAAACAAGACATGATTCCTATACTCCTGAGTCAATATTTTAAGAAAGTTTGCACCCGTGTCCAGGACTTCTAGGATTTTGAAGTCAGTGTGTTTCCAAGTTGTGAGGGCATCTGGGTTATTCTCGTAACTCCCTGCAAAATGCCTCTGTCCTTATCTGAGAGCCTGGGACAACATGAATTGTGCAGCTGCCACTCCCCTGCTCCGGCAGCCATACCGCCAGCGTGCAGCTCACAGCACTGCTCGCATGGACTCGAGAGGAGAGAGGAAAGTACCCGCTGTATTTCTCCTGCTCTATGATGAGACGAGGCAGTACAAGTCAGAGAGCAGTAAGCACATTGGAATCTACACTGAATTTAAATGGAAGTGGGTGAGGGGCCTGCAGTTTGTCATCCAGGCAGCCCTGACACACAGCGTTCCTGGAACGAGGCTACCTGATCCAGTTTGACAGCTCTATGGCCGTAAAGCGGCATCCTAAAAATAAAGCACACATAATGCATCTCCCACGCTGGGCATGAAAAACAGCCCGATGTTTAAGTGCTACCAAAATGGTAGTCCTTGGGGTTCATGTGCATCTCTGTGCAGACTGCTGGGGAGCTTGGCCAAAGTGCTCAGTGGAAGATCACAGGGGGGCTGGGGTTCTTCTGCTCTCTACATAGACAGAGTCTGCTTTGTCTTGTCTTAGATACATATTTTTAAATATTTTGTTTAAAAAAGTATTTAAATGTATCAGTATCACATGGTGACCTCTATCATGACTGATGATTTTTGCAAGGACGGTTTGGCAGAAAACATACTAATACATTCAGTCATATTTGCATATACACGATTGTTTACGGTAAAACAAGAAAATCTGGGAAGCGTTGGCTTGTATTTAAACAACCACAACAGCCCTTGTAGCTGTGCTCAGGGTAGTATGGCCATACTTCCTTTGAGTGAAAATATTAACAATGTTAAGTGGTTGAGTTGAAAAAAGAAGTTAAATAGAAAGATTGGCATAATGGTAAATCAGAAATCACCATGTTAAAATTTGCACATTGTTGTCACTATCCCATGATTATATCAAGTTATATTTGAGAGGTAATGTAGGTTAAGAGAAGCAACATGAGGATACTTTAGTATCAGACAGAACTGGGTACAAATTCCACTTCACTGCTCACTAGCTATGCGTCCTTGAGCAAATTTCACACCTCACCAAGCCTCAGGATTCCCATATATAAAGTATCAATACTATTTGCTGTGTGGAATTGTTAAGTAATGCAAGAGTCAAATGACAACAAATGCAGCATAGACACGCTGTGAGGCATAACACTAGGTTCTTTGTAAGTTTACAACTGAAAAATACATCATTATTGCAAACATGGATTTCTTTACAGGGCCTCTGATGCTATATTTCAATTCACTTCTTTTTTTTTTTTTAAACATCTTTATTGGGGTATAATTGCTTTACAGTGGTGTAAAAATATGGAACGCTTCACGAATTTGCGTGTCATCCTTGCGCAGGGGCCATGCTAATCTTCTCTGTATCGTTCCAATTTTAGTATATGTGCTACCGAAGCGAGCACTCAATTCACTTTTGTATTTCCCACACAGATACGCATAGGATGAGACTCTGGTCTAGTGGTCATGGCTGGATTTTGTAGGGTGGTACCCTCCTGGCCCTCCCTACCTAATTACAACCTTGTCCTTCTCCAAGTACAACCTTCCCATTTTCTGGGATATCTTTGGAGTGACACCTGTCAGAAAATGGTCCAGTATACAGTTCAGGGCCAGTAAACCTGCTAATTTCATATATATATTTTTGGATTCAAGGGGAGTCATCTAGAATTCAAGTTATACAACCAAGAACCTGTCCCAGAGGAACCTGAGCTAGTGGCTCTGGGCCGATAGGATCACCTGTGTCAGTTTTACAAACAAACAAACAAACAAACAAATAAATACCTGAAGATGAGCTTTATCATTGGGACCTTTTGTCTTTGGACTGGATGAACAGAAAGTTCATCTGAGAGGCTGGGGCAGACATATCATTCAGTCTCAGCCTCTGACACTCTTTTACATCTCCCTTTGCATCATATGTCTCCTTTTTACAGCCAGGTAATTCACATGACTTTCAGCAAAGGTATTTAATTACACTGGGCCTCTACTTACACATCCACAAAAGGCCTCTCGTAGAGTACCCACCTTATAAAAGTTTAGGAGGATTTATTGAGATAATAGGTGCATGGTACTTAAAACAGTGCCAGTATATGGTAACATTCAATATTACTCTTGCTATGGTTACAGTTGTTGTCTCCTTGAGACATAAGAGGTCCCCATAGCCCATATCTGTGCAGCAGTACACAAGTCATCAATGTCTAGTTGTGTTAGATAATCAGGTATACAAATAGGTCGTGGTGATAGAGAATGAAGACACACCTTAAGGACCCCCAAAAGGATTTGGTGAGGAAAGCAGATTGATAAAGAGGAAAGTCTTGGAAGTTACAAGACAAGGGCTTGAATTCTTTCTGGACAATTAACTCATTGTATGACCTTGAGCTGCCTTCTTCTTATCTTTCTTTCTTCTCAAAATTGAGGTAAGAAAGTATCTCCTGCATAGGTTTCTTTGAAAGATTAACTGCGATAAGCCAAATATCCATATTCGACTCACAAGAGACTAGCGATGTTCTTGGTACTGAGCATGAATTTATTTTCACAAACATTCATCAAAAGTCAGAGAACAGAAACAACACTTAAGGCAGATTATTTACAGGACTGGCTGACTATCCACTCTCCCAGATATGAAAAGATCTCCTCCCAGACCAAGCCAGATCATCAGAGAAATGCATACCTAAGCTGAGTTCTGTTTTTCCTCCTATAGAAAACTCATTATCAAATTACATTACAGAGTGAAGCCACAGACCATATTATATTGATGGTCCTCACAAGAACAAGCTCCATAAACCTTATTATTTGCATAATACAGAGGCTGCCAAGGATATTTTTCTTTACCTTTTCAATGAGTTATTTATAAGAATCTCAAGGAGAAATCCCAGCCTGGATTTGGGACTAAAATGGTAGCACTTGTCCTGAGTTTTTGAAGCCAGAAGCAAGTACAGATTTACTGTTTGGAGTCAGTGAAACAGACCAAAAATGCATTCTTGCATTCATTCAAAAATATTTATTGAGCAACTACTATGTGCCAGACTCTCCACTGGGATCTGGACATTCAATGATGAACACGACAGGAAACGTCTCTGCCTTCACAGATCTAGAGCGTAGTGGGAAAGAAGAGATGATTAAATAAGCAATTATAATTATACAGCAATGATATAGAATGAGCCAGAAACAGATGCTGAGTAACAAGATAAGATCTATCACCCCCTTAGGTACCTAGGGAGGCGCAAATAAAGCTAAGCTTGGACCAAGAGAAGACTAGGAGGACCCTAGAGGGAAGATCCACACATCTGTGGAAATCAAGGGAAGAAAGACACAAGTCAGGAAAAGACTAGAGGTAGGTGAGTGAAGAGAGATACTGAGAACCTAAGACTGTTAATCCCCTACCATGACCAGAACTGATCTATTTATGTACTTTGCATCAGTACAATGTCTCCATGAGTAGAATTATATTGTGTAGGGTGCTCATAACTATAAATCATGTCCTAGCCTCCTGAGGAAACTGGTCTGATTTTATGACTCTCAATAACTACATTCTAGTAGAAAGTATCAAAGAGAGAATAAAGAAAGTTCTGGTATTACTTGAGATACAGTCTTAGGTATTTAACTCATCATATTGAGAGTCATGTCAATACAACCTTGTTGGTTTCTTTCCATTATCACTTACTTCTGCAAAGAGAGAGGAACACCAATCTACATTGGAATTATAAATGTCTCCTTCAAATTTAATGCAACTGCCTTCTTCATTCCCAAAGATGCTGGATATTCAGAGAACAGAATTAAACACCTAAGAGGTACCCTGACACCAAAACGTTTAAGCCAGCAGGAGAGCTAGGTTTTAGTCCTAGCCCTGTCACATGAAGAAATGGTATGTATCCAGAGAAAATTCTAATTCGAAAAGATACATGCACCCCAGTGTTAATTGCAGCATTATTTACAATAGCCAAGACATGGAAGCAACCTGAATGTCCACTGACAGACGAATGGATAAAGAAGATGTGATACATACACAATGGAATATTAGTCAGCCAAAAAAAGAAGGAAATGATGCCATTTGCAGCAACATGGATGGACCTAGAGATTATTACACTAAGTGAAGTAAGTCAGACAGAGAAAGACAAATACCATATGATGTCACTTACATGTGGAATCTAAAAAAATGGTACAAATGAACTTATTTACAAAACAGAAACAGACTCACAGACATAGAGAACAAACTTGGTTACCAAAGGGGAAGGGGAAGAATTAGGAGTTTGGGGTTAATAGATACACACTACTATATATAAAATAGATAAACAACAAGGACCTACTGTACAGCACAGGGAACCATATTCAATATCTTGTAATAAACCATAATGGAAAAGAATCTGTAAAAGAATATATATATGTATAACTGAATCACTTTGCTGTACACCTGAAACAACACAGCATTGTAAATCAACTAGACTTCAATTTAAAAAAAGAAGTGATAGGTGAGGCTTGGAGGCTATACGAGTAACTCAGTGAACATGGAACCTCATGTGCTTCGTGTAGTAACACCAATAGCAGTATTTATTGAAGATTTACTGTGTGTCAAGCACCAGGTCTACGTGTGTTCCCTGTATTAACTAGCGACAAACTCATGAGGTGGGTACTGTTGTCACTTAGAGCTGAGAACATGAGCGTTTCTGGGTCACAGGTTGGTAAATTCAAACCCAGGGGTCCAGCTCCAGAGCCCAGGCTCCTAACCACTACTTTCCTCTCTCAACTTCCGTCCAGGAGCTCCCAGGGAAGCTGGAAGGACAGATCAGAGTACCATGCCTCAGGATACATTCAAGCACGCATCACCTCTTCTCAGGGCCTTTATGACGTGAATGAACGGCAAGGGAGCCTTCCAGGGGGACCCTCTGCCCTGCTTGGTCCAGGAGAGGCTCCGTGTGTGCCTGCTTCTCCATGCCCACCCGCATACTCCCTCTCTCCAGGGTGCACCTGTCTGGACAGAAGTGGTAGCGTCACCTAAGCCCAATGGCTAAGAGCTGACGTTTTGAAGTTTGCTGGGCCTGGGCGCAAAACCCAGCTTAACTATTAACATGAGGCCAGTTACTTTGCCTAAATAAGCCTCAGCTTTCTCATCTCCCAAGTGGAGATAAGAATCGCACCTACCTCCTAGTACTGCTGCGAGAAACACAGGAGTCAAGATGTATAGAGACTCTATGTCTCAGGCAGCATAGCGCTTAGCAAATAGTGAGCACCCTCTAGAAATGAACTTGTATCACCATTTGATAGCATGCCTGAGAGGCTTTCTCACATCAGCATCATACTGGTGGAAGACTTTGTGAATTTGAGGCATCGAAACACAGCTGTGAATCTGCAGCACTTAGCCACGAACCAAGATGAGTAGGGAATGCCAAGTCTTTCTAAACAAACCAGTAGTACTTCAAGAAGTACCCATTCTAAGACTAAATTATACCCCTGAAGCCATTGAAATGCAGTTTGGCTTTTGGCCACTCCCAAGGCTTTAATCCATTCCAGTCCAGACTCCATGGGAACTGGGCTGAAATGCTACGTTTTGTAAGGAAATAGCCTTTGAGCTTATAATCTCTTTGGGGTCCATTTTAGCCTCTTGGACCAGCCTGGGTTCAGAGTGGCAACTTCTGGAATCACTCTGCTTTCAAACACAGCCAAGGACCCACCCTACTTTGTGTTGGAACGCTGGAATAGCCTTAGGATTCAGAGAAAATCCTTTCTGTGGCATGAGCATTGTCACACACCAGCCCTGACGCCTGCAGCTGAATCGGCAGGCTGCACACCCCAGAACCTGCCACAATGTTTGTCACCTGACGGCATCTCTCGGCACTCAGGCTCAATAAACCATAGTCATGGACTTGGAGAAACCACGTGGCTGGTCGGTATATACACTGAACAAATCACCTCTTTTGGCCTCATTTTCTTTGTAAACTAAAGCGGTTACGTCCATCGTGAAAGATGAAGGAGTCGAATCTAACATGGTCTGGCTCTGGGCCTCTTAAAAAGATTCCATCTGCCGAAGAAAGATAACCCTCTTTGCCTTTATTTTTAAAAACTTCCAGTGCGCAGGATTCTACTTACTTCCATACAAACCCAGTTACTAATATGCCTGACTGTCAGCAAGCTCTTTGCCTCCACCCCGGCTCTCTCTCCTGATCACACAATTGCCACTGGCTTTCATCAGATGTGATAAACCTCCGGGAAGCGCGGCGAGGGAAACGGAAAGCACAGATTGCACAGCGGGGGCTTCTCTCGCGTGTGCAGCACAGCATCGCCCGGGCACTCTCGTGTCCTCCCAAAGCTGAGAAAATCGAGGATGCCAAGCATATGGAAAGACGCGCTGCTGCTGTCCAAATGGGAAAGGCGGGTGGAGAAAATCATTTAGAAAAAGAGGCTGAGGGAAAAGAGAAAATCAAGCCCAATCCAACAGCTGCAAACAAGAAGCCCGGGAAACGGTTACCTTGGATGAACTCGGATTTCCTGCTTACAGAAGGCAGGGTCCGGTTGAGTCCCAGGATCCTGTCCAGGTGGAAGGCAAACACCTCGCTCATGTCCAGAGGCTGCTTGAGCAGCCCGCAGGGGCTGGGGCCGCAGGCGGGCCCCGCGGGCTGGCCGGTCCCCTGCAACACCAGCAGGCGCGCTCTGCTCCTGGGCCAGGCCGGCTGGAGACCCGCCACCGTGCCGTCGGCCAGCAGGCGCATCCGGCCGATGTCTTCTCCGCTCAGCCACGACGGGGCGCTCTCGCTGTAGATCCTGATGTTGCTTCCCTCGGCCCGGGGCAGTTGCACGTCTGCGTCCCCACCTTGCGCTCCCACACCCTGCTTCCACCCCCAGGGTCGCTCCCCAGCCTTGGCCAGGTTTCCGCCCCAGACGTGCCCGGGCACTTCAGCATCAGCTGCTCTTGCAGCTTCCTGAGGCCGAAGGGACGGTCCGACCAAAGCCCGGGGTCCCGGGGCCTGAGAAGCCACCGCATACTTCTTCCTGCGCTTGGGTTTCACGGTGCCGCGGATGCTGGCGGGCTTGCTGCGCTTGGAGCGCAAGGTGATGTACACCACGTTGGGCTGCAGCGTGGTCCCATTGCCCTGGGACTCGGGAGGGGCCAGCGTGCCGTCCAGGGGTATCTCAGGGAAGGGGGCCTCGGCGGTGGCCCGGCTCCAGTGCGGCCCCTTGCGCGCGCGCCCTCCGTGCGGGGCAGAGGCGCGCCCCACCTGGCTCACCAGGAAGCCCAGGTAGATGGCGCAGGCCGTACCCAGCAGGAGGTTCCTCCTGGTCCTGGGGCGCCGGCTGCTCCAGAGTTTCCGCACCCTCGGGACGCACAGGGAGGAGAGGAACCAGTTTATGAGTTGCCCTGGCTTGTCCGGACAGCTCATTTCTGAGCTTCGTCCGCATGCTGCACAGAGTTTAAAGTCTGCCGTTGGCTCCTTCTGGCATGATGCATGGTTTGCTGAACGCAGCTGTCGCCTCCACTCAGGTGTCTACGTGGTCTCCAGTGGGTCGAGGAGGAAGTTAAGGGCTGGTGATGGAGCCGGGCAGGTTTCTGACACTGGCCACAACAAACCTTCTAAACCCCGACAGCCTCCCCGAGGAGAAGTCTGGCTAGTTCCTGGGAATGAATGGAAACAGAGCGAACTGAGTCACAGTCTCAAACTCGGTCAGTTCCTCCAGAAGAGGAAAGAAAAACGCGGAACCTTTTCCTTTCATCACTATCACCACGAAATGATTTTTTAAGTGAGGTTTAAAAAAAAGTAGAAACAAGATAGATGTATAGATTTAATATTCAGTTTCAATTAGTGAAAACCAACCACCAAAATCCAAGACTATTTTATAACTTGTAGTTAGAGTCATTTAATTTGATCCTGAAGGAAAAGCATTAAAATTGGACAAATCCAGGCTTTTCGTTTTGAAATTCAGAAATAATTTAAGAAAAGTAACCACAGGTTTTAGAAATCTGTAGCTATCTTCTATTTATTTTTAAAAGTCCTGCTTTAACTAATCGGACAGAAGCACCAAGTATTAACATTCAAATTCAGAAACATATTCTCTTAATCGTATGGTACAGTCTTTTCTTCATAATATATTCCATTATCTTACTTTAAGGGTTATCGTAATATAAAGGCATACATGCCCATGTATCTTGGAAGCAATTACATTTATTCAGTCACACACACGCACACACACACACAGAAACACACACACACGTAAACACAAAACACACATCTAACTGCTTTTTATTCCTTTTCTTTTCACCAAAGTCAGCTGAAAGAAGAGAACCAAAAGCCCTCTAGCTCTACTTTTTCACATTATTAAAAAGAAGAACTGGTAAAAAGCAACCTTACTTACACAGCTGGCCCCGTGCTTGGCCCCAGGAAGAATGCAATCCCTGACTCTAATGCAAAGAACTATTAAAGGCTGAGGCATGTAAGTAGAACATATTTCATGGTCAAGAGTGTTCCACATTTCAAATATTTCAGCTCTGCTTTCAAAGCTCCCTTGAAAACTCCTGATTGCAAAGCAAAACGGGTACTTGTTCACTGGCTGCTGACAACCCACTTTTAAGATGTGTAATGGTTTCTTTTTTTTTAATATTGTAAAAAATAAACTTTAATTTTAAATTCTGGAGAAAAAAAAAAAAGCAAATGCCGTATTTTTCCACTTATTTTTAACTCCTGGGAGCCCTCTAGTGTCCTGTATGGAAACAGACTCAGAAGTGTCAGTCTTTTTGGTGTTAAAAAGCATTAGAGAGTGTTCGCTTAGCAGCAGTGAAATAAACACCTCATGAGGTGAATGCATTCACCTCTCTGTCCATCCCAGCCACCGGGGATTAGAGCAGCAACGTTGCCAGGGACTTACCTTTCCATCCTGGCTGTGTCCAGAGTAACATTGGCCTCCCACCGCTTCTGAGAAGAGAAGGCCCAGAAGTTCATAAGAAGGCAAGAAAGGGTTAATGCAAATGAGGGAGAAAAAAGAACAGGCCGATAAGAGTACACATCGGTGGGAAGAGACATTTATAGTGTGCCGTTGCTCGGTGCAACAGTTCACAAAAAGAAGTTGTGGATTCTCCCTGATTGGAGGTTTCTTTTAAAAACAGGTTAGTGATTGCTTTAGGTGGCTTGCATGTCCGGGCACAAAGGCAGGGGTTGATGACCTCCGGGTCTCACTTAGACTTATTGTTTTTGCTTCTACAGCAAATAGAGTCTAGAAGGCACGCAGGCAGGCAGGGGCCAGGGAATGTTTTCCCCACAGGAAAAGAAGGTTGTTATAGGGGGGTGGGGGCAAGGAGTGGGAATTAGAGTATGGTGTGTAATTGTAAAAAGACTATATTTAACAATACGGAAAAGATCAAGGCATTGGAATATGTGTAGAAGGAAAGGATAAACTTCCAAGTGATCAAATACCAAAAATTATACTAGAACTGTTCCTGTAGCACTCAAACTCAGACCATTCTTCCTAGAAGCACCCATAGATTCTGGCTAAACTGCATGAGAACTTAAGCATCAAATTGATTTCCTTTGTTCTCCAATACTCTTTTTTTAATTTTATTTTATATTGGAGAATAGATGATTAACAATGTTGTGTTAGTTTCAGGTATACAGCAAAGTGATTGTTATATATATACATGTATCTATTCTTTTTCAAATTATTTTCCCATTTAGGTTATTACAGAATATTGAGCAGAGTTCCCTGGGCTATACAGTAGGTCCTTGTTGGTTGTCTGTTTTATATATCGTGGTGTGTATATGTTAATCCCAAACTCCCAATCTATCCCTCCCTACCACCTTCCTCCCTGGTAACCATAAATTCATTCTCTAAGTCTGTGAGTCCGTTTTGCAAATAAGTTCATTTGTATCATTTTTTTTTTTTTAGATTCCACATATAAGTGATACCATATGATATTTGTCTTCCTCTTTCTGACTTACTTCACTTAGTATGATCATCTCTAGGTCCACCCATGTTGCTGCAAATGGCGTTATTTCATTCTCTTTTATGGCTGAGTAATATTCCATTGTAAATATGTACCACATCTTCTTTATTCATTCACTGTTGATGGACATTTAGGTTGCTTCCATGTCCTGGCTATTGTCAACAGCACTGCAATGAACACTGGGGTGCATGTATCCTTTCAAACCATGATCTCCTCCGGATATATGCCCAGGAGTGGGGTTGCTGGATCATATGGTAGCAATACTCTTAAAGCACACTTCCATGAGTGCAGAATTATTTTCTAGATAGTAAATATTAACTTTTTGAAAGGAAACTATAACCAAGCCAGTTTGTAAAACTATCTTGTTATTTTCAGTATTCAGAAGAATAACTGACCTGAAGTCTTTAAAAAGTAAAAGTAGGTCTTTGGCAGAGGCCAGGTTCTACTAGCAGAAGACTCTGCTAGCTGTTTCCAAAGCAGGTTTCTTTAGCAGCAAAATGCTTAGGAAGTAGGTAAGAGTTATCTGACTTAGTAAACTTGGTAGACTCCTCCTCTCGCCCCCAAAATGTTTGTCCCTGACACCTCATTGAACTTCTTGGAGGCCCTTCTCCCAGCCCTGGCATCTGACAGGGAGTCACCACTGCCGAAGGGGAAGGTCTCTGGTAGAATTAGGAACCAGCTCATGGAATCATGGGTGTAGCTAATATATTGATATTACAAATACACTGGATAAACAGGGCTCAGCAGATAGAATCAGAAAACAATTTGAATCATTCTTCCCACTGCCTATTCAAACCCACTCTGGGCACTAGTAGCCCTTTTCAACTCCTTTGGATAAAAATTCAGGCATAATTTCTGCAGTCCGACTTTTTAAAATTTCTCCATCATTTGACGCAGACACACACATACACACACATAAACGAATCAAAAGTTAGATTCTATGTAGTAGTCGAGATGTTCACATTTCTTTTATGTTTACAGCATTTCCCCTCTCGGGCAGCTTGCTGTTCCTCAAAAAAGTATGGCCAAGGGCTTCCCTGGTGGCACAGTGGTTGAGAGTCCGCCTGCCGATGCAGGGGACACGGGTTCGTGCCCCGGTCCGGGAGGATCCCACATGCCGCAGAGCGGCTGTGCCCGTGAGCCATGGCCGCTGGGCCTGCGTGTCCGCTTTAGGGGGGAAGGTGCAGTCACTTTGAAGATCGTGGCCTCTCTGGCTGGCTGTCGATGTCTGCTCAGCCCCTTGGAATCTGGCAGCCCACTATTCTGCGGAGATCACCTTGTTTCTTCAGGCCCTTCTCTTGGAAAGCATTTGAGATAACCAGCAGGCTGGCTTTCTCACTTGGGCCTGTGTGTATCGCCCACAAATGGTCCAACAGACACAGTCACATCCTCTGCCTCAGCAACCTCAGGCTCCCCAAGACAGCAGCCGCCTTCCCAGGCACAGCGATCCCACACCACACTTTGGAATGTGCAACCATTCCCATCTGTTGCTCAAGGTCACGGCTGAAACTGAACAGAAAGGTATTTTCTCCCGTCAGGTATCATGGGGCTCCAGAGCGAAGTTCCATTCAGTTTTAGAAAAATAAGCCTGAATTCCTTGAGTGAGTCACGGTTTGAAAATTTGTTGTCACGATATAATATTCACATACACCACGTGAGGACACATAGAACACTCAAAATATTTGTTACTGCTCTGAATATTATTAGCTCAGAGAGACTGATATGATAATATTACCTCATACCTAAAGTATTCTCTCTCCATTAAAAAATAAATCTATGAGCAAAACAAAGCGGAAAGGTAGACAATAAGACAATGGTGTGGCCCAGTAAAATAACCCGGGAATTTTTTATATACTTATGGAGAAGTAACATGGGTTTGTGGCAATGTTCCATTTCTTTTTTTTTTTTTTTTTTTTTTTGGCCATGCCATGCAGCTTGCGGGATCTTAGTTCCCTGACCAGGGATTGAACCTGGGCCCCTGCAGTGAAAGAGCTGAGTCTTAACCACTGGACTACCAGGGAACTCCCTAATGTTCTATTTCTTGACCTAGATGATATTTATTTGGGAATAATTCCTTGGCTATCCATTTACTATTTGTGCACTTTTCCGTATATATCTTATCCTTTAATAAAACTGAAAGAGGTGGTGGGCAAACAAATATTCATTTATATTCTTTATATTGTGGATATAGCCGTTATACCCCCATACAGAAAGGGAGTGAGAGAGTAAAAATGTTTTACATCTTTTTTATTTACAATGAAGAGGTCCTGATACTTTCATCATTCAAGAATTAAATTAAAAACTTGAAGAACAACGAAATCACTGAAAATTTGAAAAATAGATGCCTAGGTCTCATCCAGCTCCCCAGAGATTCTCCTTTAATTGCTGTGAGGAGGGGCCCAGAAATCCATAGTTTGAAAAATGTCCAATGTGCAGGGTTATAATTCACTCTTCTAAAGGTTAAATGGCTAGTTTCAGAGGCAAATTAACAGCTTTTCACAGTCAAGTGATACGCGTTAGGTTTTACTGTCAGGGAAATAATCTTTAAATCCTTCAGGTCTTCCAAGGGAAAGATCCACGTGTGGGAAGGCTGTTTCTCCTTCAACCTGGGAGAAGTCCAGGACCAGGGCCGACAGTAGGAAGGACTCTCCTTTCCCCACGTCTGTCAGGTGTACTGTTTGCTGTTTGCTGCTACCGTGGGAACAAGCTCACCCACCAGAGGGATACGTAAGGGCTCCAGTCACTGAAGACCTAAGTATTAAGCTTTTCCTTGCTGTGGTTGACCCAGGCTTGTTACATAGGCTATAGACCCACAGATGGATACTCTATCCCTGGTCTGTGCTGTCCAGACTCGCCCCCAGGGTCCCTAACACTTGCCCACCATCCTCCTGACCTGTAGGACCCACAGCTCTCTTAGAATCATAATCCTGGCTTTAGCCTCAGTTCTTGGGTCTGACCTCTGACCTGCTTGTCATGAGGAATTTGCTAGTACTCTTGCTACCCATCCTAACAGCAGGCCTGGGCCGGACCAAGCTGGCCTGACCTGTTGCTGAAACACTCTTAGCCTGATAAGCTTTGAAATTTTGTTACAAAGGGGTTTAATGCTTAGATCTGTCTTTAAAACCTTATAAAGAAGTTACAGGTTTTGTGTTATGTGTTGTAGAGATACGTGCACTTTTATCTGACACTGATGACACACTGCTAAGGACATTTCTCCTACTGACCCATGCCACCACACCTAGTCTCAATAGGAGAAGTACTTTCAAAGAAAACCCCATGTCTTCTCAAAGCTAGACTTACCCGGGCTTCCCTGGCGGCGCAGTGGTTGAGAGTCCGCCTGCCGATGCAGGGGACACGGGTTCGTGCCCCGGTCCGAGAAGACCCCACATGCCGCGGAGCAGCTGGGCCCGTGAGCCATGGCCGCTGAGCCTGCGCATCCAGAGCCTGTGCTCCGCAATGGGAGAGGCCACAACAGTGAGAGGCCCGCGTACCGCAAAAAAAAAAAAAAAAAAGCTAGACTCACCCATCTATGAAGCGATGCTGAGTGTCCTAGGTCCATCTCTCACTTGCGACCAAGAGAGCGCCAATAGGCCTATTTCCAGGGGATGCACAGGCTGGCCTTTCACTGCATTGGGTCTCCTCCCCTCTGTCTACTGTTATATCTGGTGAAGAGTAACCTTGCCTTTTCCCGGTGTAGAAATCTCCCACAACAATCCCTTTAGCCTCATCTCCCTAGGAATGTTGGTTCCGTTTATTTAAAGTTGTGTTTGTGTTAGGATGGTCCCACCACGTGCCCAGAAACTGAGCAATGTTTCCAGAAACACAGCATAGTATAGGAAACAGGTAAAATATATGACAGTCAAGTTGACACATATTGGAAGCAACAGATGTTTGTAGGGTTGTCATTTCACTTCTAGATAATTAGATGATCTATGCATGTGATAATAATCAGTGTCTGTTTTATAATTCTAAAACCCAAGAACACACAGACTCATTGTGGAGTACAGAAAAAGTAGGTTAAGTCTGAGGTAAGTGCCTTCTAAAAGCCCCAGACAGTCTAGACAACTAAGCTTCTCTGTTTCAGCCGTGGATACTGAAGGCCTCAATTCTCTGTTTCCAACCCACACTCCCAGGGAAGCCAGGACGGACAGACACACTAGCCCTGGGTCGTTCTTGTCTTAGGACAGAACGCCCCAGGCAGCAGTGGTTTTCAGCCTGTGTGGAGGGATGGAGATGGGATAAAGCACTCTCAATCCTTAGGCTCCTTGCAGGAAACTAGTGCAGAGGAAGGATCTCTCCTCTCCTCTCCTCCCCGAAAGCAAGTTGGTGTCAAAGAAATAAGCTGCTGGTGAAGTACAAGTAAAGGGAGGAAGGCCCCCTGGCGGTCCTAGATTAAATTGGGCACCTTAGAAATGGAGCTATAAATAAACACCTTAAAAGGACAGGAAAAGAAGACAGAGAGAAATCTGGGGTCGTTTTTACAGTGGTATCTTGTTTTGAGACTCAGTTGTGTTCCCCACGATGGTTCAGACATGTGTGGCACATCTGATAAATTGTTGGGCTCTGAAACACACGCACACACGGTTATAAATTGATAAAGAAACTGGATTAGAAAAGACAGAATGTGTTAGTGTCATGTATCTGGCCCGTCCACCCTATGCATTCAAGCCCCAGGAAAGAACTACAGGCAAACCCTGATGGAGGGATTTTCATGTTTTATTCGGAGACACAGAGGCCCTAGCAGTACACACTGGTTTCCAGGCAGGAAATGGGGTGCAAGGTCAGGGAAGGGCCCATCCTCCCTGTCCCACTTCCAGGCGTTGGCAGTTTGCCAGTTGGCAGCTGAGAATCCCTAGACCAGTGGTTTTCAAACTCTGGCCTTGGACCGGCAGTATCAGCGCCACCTGGGAATTTATCAGAAATGCAAGCCTTCAACCTCACTCCAGATCCGCTAAATTAGAAAATCTGGAGGAGAAGCCACGTAATCTGTATGGTAACGAGCCCTCCAGTTATCTGATGCATGCCTATGCTTGAGACCCATTGCCCTGGTGGACAAACCCCAAAAAGAATGGGACAGGTCAGGAAGAAGAGAGGAAAATGCCAAAAGAGGAAGGATAAAGTAAGAAGTTCAGAAGACTCAAAACCACATTATGTGAGGCCGCTCTGTACCTTTTCTCCCTTTATGAATAGTGTTCTATTTCCTCCTAGACATTGCATCCATTGGATTAGAACACACAGAGAACAGGTTACATCACATACTCAGCCACTCGCCTTCACTACCCAGCCCTATGATTCGAGCCCCTTGCTCAAAGCAAGGTCATAACCTGTAAATACTGGGAAAAGAAGACATTTGAGAGAGACTCTGCCATTCACAATCCATGGAATGAAAACCTGGAGCCCTCGTGGCTGGGTGTGGAGGAGAATCACAGAATCACAGAAAGAAATCAGATCCTCTACAGGCCAGCACCAGTTCTGCATCCATAAAGATACCTTCTACAGTAAAATCACAGTGGTTTCCAAAAGGCAGTCCTCAGGTTCCCATGCCCACATGTAATGTGTATCGTAGCCAAAAATTACAAGCCAAAGAACTTTGGTAAGAAGCTTGGAATGGGTTCTGCAATTGAAAAGGTGAACAGATACAAAGCACTGTACACGTAGAAGAAAATCAATTATTTTTATAAGAATGAACATGTTGCTTCTCTAAATATAACACACCCCAATTATTTCCCTACAGGAAATAACCAATGCTTTGGTTCAAAAGGCACATTATTTTGCAGGTCTTTGGGGTATGAAGACAACCTTGATTGAGGTCATCACCAGCTCAAAGGCAATGCTCTTTGCTTTACCTTTGCACTAATTACTTAGGACATAGAAACAACCAGACAATAGAGCTGATGACAATAAATCTGCATTTAAATTCAGTGGAGCTGAGGAACTTGTAAACAAAATACTCTTACCTCAGCGAGGTGCTTTCGGCAGGTGCTGTGGACTGAATATTGTCGCTCCTCAAAATTCACATATTGAAACTCTAGTGGCCAATGCGATGGTGTTTTGAGATGAGGCCTTCGGGAGGTTGTGAGATCATGAAGGTGATGCGCTTGTGGTGGAGTTAGTGCCCTTGTAAGAAGAGACAGAAGAGCATGCTTCTTGTCTCTCTGCTCTGGGCCGGGTGAGGATACAGCCAGAAGACAGCCACCTGCCAACCAGGGCGAGGGCTCTCAACCAGAGCCTGGCCATGTTGGCACCCCGATCTCAGCCTCCAGCCTCCAGAACCGTGAGAAATAAATGTTTGTTGTTTTAACCACCCAGTCTATGGTAATTTCTTATTACCATAGACTTATTAGCCTGGACTAAGAGACCAAGAAAGTTCATTTTGCTCAATTTCCTCATCTGAAAAACTGGGGTTATTGTATCTAGTTCAAGTGTTGTTCTAACAATTAAATTCTATGTTATATGTACATAAAGCACTTAGCACAGTGCTCGATCCACAGAAGTCATGGCTTATTCACCTGCTCTCTTTTTCTTGCAAGGATGACGCAGCTGACTGAGCATTCTCTAAGGAGACCATAAGAAAACACCAGTGGGTAAAACATTGATCAACACTTAGTTTCAGGTTCAAGAAACAGTCATCAATCTTACTGAATTACTAATCCAGCAAATTATCCAGAATTTGATTCACTATTTCCTTCTATACTTAGCAAAGGACTTAAAAGATAATCAGGTGGGCTTCCCTGGTGGCGCAGTGGTTGAGAGTCTGCCTGCCGATGCAGGGGACACGGGCTCGTGCCCCGGTCCGGGAAGATCCCACGTGCTGCGGAGCGGCTCGGCCCGTGAGCCATGGCCGCTGAGCCTGCGCGTCCGGAGCATGTGCTCCGCGGCGGGAGAGGCCACAACAGTGAGAGGCCCGCGTATAGCAAAAAAAATAAAAATAAAAGATAATCAGGTACATTTTGCTGGCTACTTTGGATTCAAACCTTCAGTGATTTTTGCCTTTATTTAAAATTAGTCTATAGTAACCGCTGGGAGGCTACAGTCAGGAGATCTTTAGCAATGTAATTGACATCACGGGGCATTTGTCATACAAGGTATTACGTGTGGATCACACCGGGAAGGACTTCCCCCCGGGTGATTTGACATCTTCCAGCTGGTTAGACCTCCAGAACAATATTACCAGAACAATAATTACTGATGCCAGTAGAAGTATAAAACTTTAATATTCATTTTAGTTTTCTTAATAACACCTCATAGGGTTGGTGTGAGGATTAGATCAATTAATAAATAAAAGCCCTTAGCATACCAAAAAGAAGTTAACTCAGTCATTACCAGGACACTGTGGTGGGGAAAAATAGACCTTAGAAATGTTTACTTATCATGGCCAGAAAGAGATTCAGAGTTGACCACCGCCTTTTGCTCACACTCAGGGGAGGGGTCACCAAGTTGTTGGATGGTTTTAAACGGTCTTTCTCCAGGCAGGTTTCTCCCCCCTATGCAGACACTTGTAAGGGGTTATCAGAGCCTGAGGTGTCTGTTGCCATATCTTTAGACTCCTACATTAGTCTTTTTGTTTTTTTCATTTAAAATATCCTTGCAGCAAGTACTTTGGGACAGGCCCTGTCGAGTCCCTTTGGATGTAGCTGTGGAGAAGAGGGTTGACCTTCTTCTAGGATCTCGCCGTCAAGGGGAATTTGGGATCCCATCTTCCAGGCCAGACTCCCCAAGAGCTTTCAGCTCTGTCTGTTCTCCACCCTCTTCCCCAGCCACCACCTTAGGACCTTCCCAGATATAATGTCTGGTTTCAGACCCAAATTCTTCCCATCCTGTCTGGTCTCAACACAGTTAAGCAGATCCCTCCTACACACAGCCTCAAATATGACAATTCTAATCAGGCCAAATCTGCCATCTGCCAAGTGGCAGAACTAGACTGCCTTGATTAGTTTTATAGATTATTCATTTTAGTTTGATGAAGAATTCAACTACCACTCTGTCGTATGTTTCAAACCAAACCAAAGCTTATTTTCACTTATTCATTTACTGGACCTTGGAAAACAAGACATTGTCCTTTTCTTTAAGAAAAAAAAAAATCCTTTAAAATTAGTCGAATTTTAGCTAACAGGTGAATAACTTTCCCTGTAAAATATATTAATTTTTAAATAAATTTTAAAACATTTAAAAGATGAGTATGGAACTTCAAAAGCTGAAGCTTTTAACTGTCTGTGAAGCTTAGTGAATCTAAGTTCATCACTAAACATTTTATCACTTTTCTAAGTTTTCCACAGAGAACACAATTCAAGAATAAAGTGTGTAACTTCTGCTTCAGCATTGTGTCAGAGGCCATTACTCTCAAAGACCTTCGTACTTTAAACCTAGACTCAGGACAAATAAGGAAAAACATATAACCACTGTTTGCAAGTTCTCTAAAAAGAAACAATTCTCAAATTTAAATTTTCCACAAAAGAATATCAGTTTATATGAGATGACTATCAGAAATCACCAATATTCAAAAAAAAGAGAAATTTTAGAATTAGAAACCAAATATAAATTTAGTGTATACTATATAAATAATGTTTAAGGGACAACAAAGTGAGCATGCAATAAGAGGGGATTAAAAATGATTGAGCACATATTTAAAAGAAATTTTAAAGTAACATTTAGAAATGATAATAGAAATTAAAACTCAATGGATACAATTTTGAGCCCTGGGCCCAACAGTGTAGCTTATACTGAATGAAATCTTCTACCAAAAATAACTTTAAAAGTTGTAAACACATATAAGCAATCCTTTGAAGGCCTTGGAGAGCCAGCACAAATGGTTTGCAGCAGCTGGAATCCCTAGAAAGGGATACACACAGGGGACTCGAGTCACCTCAGAAGTCTCCCGTGGGCATCTTCCAACTTGTGGCCAGGGCAACGAGGGCCCGAGAAGAAGGCAGGGGTCTCACGGGCCGAGACACATGTGGGGTCCGCGAAGCCAGAGGCGCTGGGTTTGAGGAGAGAGGATCGTCACAGACGGTGACCCCAAGTCTGCATTCGCCTTTCCCTCACATGGCTGGGCACGTGGCTGGGCAACCTTGGGCCGTGAGTGTGCAGAGCAGGCCTGAAGAAGGGCAGGAAGCAGCATCCATCGTCGGGGTCAAAGATAAGGGCCAGGTGCTCCATGGGGTCCACCAGGGGCTGTGAACTGGAGGTCAGGAAAAGTAGAAGCAGTGCTGTTGGCACCCCTCCCCTGCCCACGGCCCAGAAACACCACCAGGCTTTGGAGAGTGGCCTCCATCCAGGGGGCAAGGTGCTGATGTGCAGCTGGGGCTAGCACATCCACCCGGCCCCCGCAAAGAGCAGTGTAAGTGAAGGGCACCTGGGCTCAAGCCCCTCTGGGTCCATGGCACATCCCCCCAGGCATAGAGCCTGGGTTGGGAGAGGCCCGTTTCTCCAGCAATAGTCGGGAACTGCGCTGACAGAAGCGCTGAATTCTCTCCCTCACAGGAGAGGACCTTTCTGATCTTTCCTGCACTCCTTTCTGCCAGATGAGCCAGTTGTCCCCTCCTCTCTTTCCCTGATTTATTCTTCCTCTGTACGTCAACCCCTCTGCTTATTTCCAGTACTCTACTTATTCCATGGTATTGTCATTTGTCATTGGTGCCATGCTTTTTTTTTGTTTCCAGACAGCAGGAAACCGAAAAACCCAATTCAAGCGTCCACAAAAAAAAGTGGTCTTGGCTGGTGTCACTGGAACAGGCAGGGATAGAACTGGCCTCAGTGTCGCTGGGTCACATCTGGCTATGATTCTCTGTCATTCTCTTGGCTGTGCCCTTGTCAACGGCTGACTTCCTCAGGCTGATCCCCAGGTGGGTGGCTTCCTGAAGCAACAGACTCTACGTGACCCCTCTTTCACCTCTAGGAGAAAAACAAATTAGAAGCATCTCACAGCCACCAAACAAGATTTCTGAGCTTCGTGCAGAAGCCAACCCCTATAGATGAAAGAATGTCATATAGGTTTACACCTTGGTTACCCGCTCACTGCTGAAACAGTAACTATAGTAAACGACTTTGAATTATCCCTGGAGCTGCGTGTGATATTAATCCCATACAAATCCCTAACCTCCTGACTGCTACACAGTGGGAAACGCTTAGAATGGTGTTGGGTAGACGAATAAAGCATCGTTATAATCACAGTAGGTTTTTTTCTATTGTCCGCATAAAACCATGAGAGCCTGTAAGAAAGAGAGAGTCCTGACATACCTCAGTGCCTTCAGATCCTACTCGTGGCTGACATACGATCAGGATTCTACAGATTCAGATTCATTCACCTGAATGAATGGGCAAATAAAATAATAGTTGATTCTCCTCAAAACTATATTTGTCACCAACCATTCCTGTAGTTCTCTTTTTTTTTTTTTTAAGTCTAGTCTTTTGAATTTATTTTATTTTTGGCTGCATTGGGTCTTCGTTGCTGCATGCGTGCTTTCTCCAGTTGCAGCGAGTGGGGGCTACTCTTCCTTGCCGTGCGCGGGCTTCTCATTGCAGTGGCTTCTCTTGTTGTGGAGCACAGGCTCTAGGCATGTGGGCTTCAGTAGTTGTGGCACGTAGTTTCAGTAGTTGTGGCACACGGGCTCAGTAGTTGCAGCTCGCGGGCTCTAGAGCACAGGCTCCATAGTTGTGGCGCACAGGCTTAGTTGCTCTGCGGCATGTGGGATCGTCCCAGACCAGGGTTCAAAACCGTGTCTCCTGCATCGGCAGGCGGATTCTTAACCACCGCGCCACCAGGGAAGCCCCCGTTCCTGTAATTCTTAAAGCATATTGTAGTTGCAATAATATTTGTACAACACCTCATTTTTCAACCCCACCCTGCATGGTTGTAAGTTTTACCTATTGCTTTTTTGTGGTTTTTTCACTTGATTTCAACACATTACTGATTATATTTAGAGCTGCTATTAATACAGACTTCAATTGCTGTCCTGTTTTTCCCCTTGAGCAGTGAAGCAGTTGCCATGGAAACAGAATCCAATACCTCTCTCTAGAGCTTCACATCAATGCAGTTCGATGAGAGGAACTCACACACCACCTCCTACCTCTCTTTTATAAGTCTAAAGATCTATTACCTCCAAAAGATGCAAGTCATCACAGGGGTGAGGCACCTTTGATGAAGTGTGGGTTTGACAGCTTGTCCAAGAAGATGTATCAGAGCTCTCATCTGGAAATAATTCCCTAATCAGAGTTAGAGAAAGTTATTAATGCTTGAATTGACAAAAAAACCTCCAAGTCACAAGGTAGATTTTATTTATAGGTCGGAAGAAGGATCATTTTAATTGACAGCACGCAATCAGCACCAAGTCACAGGCTCATAACCACATCACCTGGTGATTATGTGGTGGAAGCATCATTGCCCCCACCTCCACCTACACAAAACGTGAGATTTGAAATCTAATCTAGGTGGGCTGATGGGGGAGGGGAGAGTAAGGCCCCAAGCCCCTCTGGGAGGGGCAGCTCCTCTCAGCCAAAGGCGAGGGCAGTTCTCTGGAGGAAGCTGTAGTAGTTCTAAGCTTGAGCTCCTCTACTCTGAGCCGCTGGGGGAGGGCACACTGGCTACGGGAACTCTGTGGGGAACCAGCAGCCTCAGCTGCTGAGTAGAAATGGTTGATCGCCAAGTCCTAAACCCTCAGTTGGAACAAATTTTCCAAGACCAAGCTTTGACCTTGTCAGCACTCCAGAGTCTTTTATCTGGTACTTGGATGTGCTATGATGGAATTTTCTGTCCTGTCCTGAGGTGTTTGCACAGAGTCTACCTCTGTGGGTGTATCTCTGAGGGTACCCTGGGTTAACCCAAGGATGTGGTCTGGAGAAAACCAGGCTGGGGTGGATGCAGGGGACAAAGAGGCAGCAGCAGAAAGATTACAACACTAGAGCCTACTGTACCATCAGGGACCTAAAGCATAGGGATCTAAGCAAAGCAAGTAGCCAGTGGACAAGCCACAGCCAAGTCATCATAGGGGTATTGACTCTTAGATACTGGCAGCTAACAGCAAGCTCATGGATGAGACACAAAGCCTAAAAGGTACATGTACAGACCAGAACAGGATCAATAGACAGAGATCGGTACCAGAAGAGGAGAAAAGGCAGAAGATGAGGCTGGTCTGTAAGAAAACAGACAGGATCCCATCCTGATTCTGTGCTGAAATCCCAGTAGATTTTGTTGCGGGATCTTTTCCTTAGGGCAATGTTTTTATATTTGTTTTCTTTTTGATTATCTGCTTGTTTGGTTTATAATCCCGACCTTAACAAGATGAGACCTTAAAGATGACACAGTATATTTGTTCTTGGTCTATGTTTTCTCTGTCTCAAGGAAAAGGAAGATTATCCATGAGCTGGATCAAGGTTGATTCTCCCAAGTGCCTTGGTTGCCACGGTTTTGTTCTTCGCTGTGTTAACCTTTGCCCTCATCCTAAACCCATCCCAGTGTTCCCAAGGAACATTCAATTCCCATCACTTTTCTAGAAGAGGAGGAGGTCAATATTCTTAGCGGAGTGTATTCTACATACCACCAGATTTGGAAATCTTTTTTGTCCAGACTTGCACAGGGTCCCCAGCTCTGATACTGCACAACAAAGCCAGACCACACTTGACCCATGTCTACCCAGGACTCAGGGGCATTCAGGGTTGCCAGGTTCTCTGCAGGTACTAGTTGTGGCTGCTATATTGCCTTCTTCATACTAAGCCTATTTCCAAGGGACTGGGTACAGATCAAGCTCTTAGTTGATCTGCTTTGGACAAAATTCCTGACCTGCTCCTACTCTATCTCTTACTTGTTTTCTCTGTACAACTTAAACCCCGCCCTTCACGCCTGCCCCCACTGCTTCACTGTGTCCATCTTCCTACTCCCCCGTTCTTGTTTTAACAATCCTACTGTACTCCCTACTGCCCCTCCATTCTAGGATGGCTAGGACGGCCAGACTGGATAGACTGAGACGGTATCGTGTCCCAGGAGAGCTCAGAGCAAAGCCAAGGCCATTGTAAAGACACTGGTTTTTACCCTAGGGAATTAGAGAGCCCTGGAGGGTTTCCAGATGAGAAGTGGATGCGGTCTGAAAATGACTGAAAATCATCGCTCTGATTGTTGTTTCAGGAGCAGATTGTAGTGGGGGGTGGATCTGCAGACAATCAAAATAGCTCTGATTGGGACGATGGAGCCCTGATACATGGTAGTCACAGGAGAGGTGGTAAGATGAGGTCAGATCCAGATGTACATTTTAAAAGGCAAAGTAAAAGGATTTCCTGGAGTTTCAAATCTAGGATATGAGAGAATGAACGGAGCAAGGCTGACTCCACAGGTTTTACTCTGAGCAATTATTTAAACACTCACATACTATTTCAGGGAATCACAACTATTCCAGACATTATTCTAAGCCCTTTGCCAATCACAGCTCATGTAATCGTCGGAACAACCCTATGATATAAATGTTATTAGCATCCCCATTTATGGACGAGGAACTTGATGTACAGATTGCTTAAATGACATGTGAATGTAATTGCCATTAGCTGAGAGGGATCGTCTAGGAAGTGAACAGATTGGAGCAATATAAGGAGTTCACTTTTCTACTTTTCAAGATCTAGAGAACACTAACCACCCAGCTGTCCAGGCTCAGTCCGCCTGTGCTTTCACAGTACACATGTCTTACCTGCAAGTGTTGTATTAGGTGCTGCAGGTTGGCGCCAGGGCTCCCACAGCTTGCTCTAACTCTGGAAGTAGTGGTATGATGGGAAATGTTTCCCAGTCCCTTGGAGGGGGGAGTAGGATTTTCTGAGTGTTTGCTGATTTCTGTGTAAATATTCAAATTCAATTTCAAACAATGTAAT
Source organism: Delphinapterus leucas (assembly GCF_059928025.1). Classification (NCBI taxonomy): domain Eukaryota; kingdom Metazoa; phylum Chordata; class Mammalia; order Artiodactyla; family Monodontidae; genus Delphinapterus; species Delphinapterus leucas. The sequence continues at coordinate 134,891,309 of NC_143133.1, read as the reverse complement.
TTTATTGAATATGGAGTTTGAGAGAGAGGTACACAGTCTCCCGTCAGCTGCACCTTACCACTAACTGGAGCCTTTATGATAATTGTAAAGGGTTAGTGACTATCTGATTACCTACCTATCTACCTAGTATTTGGGGCCCCTAAATGAGGAGGAGAATTTATGGTTGGAGACATGGCCAAAGCAGATGGGAAAAGTAATTTAGACTTGAACTAGAGGTTGAAGTACGGATGATAAAGCAAGAATAGACAGAATAAATCCAAGGATGTGGAATTATGAAGGGACTACATAACTATAGGAGAGCTCAGTGGTTGAAATAACTGATTCTTGGCTGATGGCATGAGGGTCCAGAGCAGAGATGACCAGGATGTAAACTGAGGGGACTCCAAGGCAGGTCGGCCAATCAGGAGTCTCTGGAGTAGGTAAAGGAAGAAACTCAGTCAGTATAGAGAAGAGGCATCAGAGGACCCCGAGAGCAGGCAACAGCAGACACACTCAAGCTTGGTGTTTGCCAAATGACCACTTCTACAAACTGTCTGCCTCTGTATCTCCAGGAGTTCATTTCAAAAAATATTTTTGATGCAGTGTATCTGGGTTGAGTCAAGGAACTATGTGCTTCTTAAAAGCTTCCTAAGTCATTTATAGATAATATCAGGCTTGGAAACGTGTTAAGTACCAAAGACAGAAGGAGTCAGGATATCAAGGAATCCCAAGAGCCAATAAAAGTCACCTAATTATGAGATTAGAGTTTAGGGCCAGGACAGCAATGCCTGAAAGGAATAGGACCCAGATAACAAGATAGCAGGATACATAGGTAGGAGTTGATGCCGAGACCTGGACACGAGGACCATGTGAGGCACCCTCAGCAAGGGTTCACAAGGGTCCCAAACGTGTCACCAGGAAGTTTTTAACTTCTTGGCAATAGGTCCAAGAGAAAAATGTATTCAGGGAAGTGACATGATCATTTCATTTTCACAGAAGGATGGTGGGCAGAGTGCAAAGAAACAAGACTAGAAGTAAGAAAACTAACCAAGGGGGAAATCAAACAAAAGATGATGAAGGCGTGAACAATGGCTGTGACCATAGGAATGGAAGAGTGAGGTTGGTTTTAGAGACATTTCAGAGTTAGAACTGCCATAGGATATCTGATTGGATATGGAGAGGGAGGGATAGGGAGAAATGGAGGATAATTCTCACATTTCTGGATAAAGGGAGAGGAGGAATAGGGAGAAATGGAAGAGGATCCCCATACCTCCAACTAGGGCGATCTGGTAAACAGCATGCTGCAGGGAGATAAGCACCTAAGAAGAAAAATAGAGATGAGATCAGGACTCTTGGTGGCAAATAAGAGAAAATAACTCAACTGGCTCAGACAAAAAATGGCTTTTCTTGTTGCATGGAATCAAAGAAAGGCTTGAACCAGCAACGATGTCGTGAACTGTGGTAGCTACTATGCTGTCTTCTCAGAATGCATTTTCATATCCCTTCTAATCACAGTCTCCAGGTTTCGAGTACAGCTACATCTGACATACTCACAGACACAGGAGAAGTGGATGAGCGAGGACTGGCCAGTCAGAGTGTCCCACACTTTTGGTCAGAGTGACCAACTGAGAGGTGGTCGTAAGACCTGAGCTTGCCAATCAGTCTCAATTCATGAGGCTTCTCCAGTAAAGCCCGCAGAGGCTTTTCTCCTGCAGCTGTTGTCTTTGGGGTAATGTTTAGGCAGGATGAATAATTGGAGCAGCCTGCAACCCCCTTCCTCAGCAACCTAGAAAAGAGTCTAATTGCGTGAAGTTCAGTTGAGACCAACTCAAAAGCTGAGAGAAGAGGAGGTGAAAGATGGACAGTGTGAGTTCCAGGCATAAGTAGAGGCCGGGGTAATGCAGTATTTCTTTGATCATATTAGCTATTTCAATATCCTTCCCAATCATATGAGGAAATAAATTCCTTTTTCTCCCTTTGGCTAGTTAGCAAAGGGTCTCTGGAATCTAAAGTATTAGGTTCTCCACGAATACCTGCTGAAAGGCCAGAGCTACAACTGGGCCTCAGGAAAAACTCTATTTGGGGACTGAAGTGTCTGCAGAATCTGGTCCACCGTTCATCTGCACCTCTCTCTGGATGCTGGTGTCATTGTCTCCCACTACAGACTACTTTCATTTACATCATTGGCCCTGTGGCCACCAAACATCTCCCTAGGTTTATTCTTCATAGGTTCTGTCTCTATTTTTGAACTTGGTTCTATCTCTGTATTTGAACTTGAACCTGCAGAGAGTAAAAGGCAGGCAGTTTTACTCTCTGCCTACTCTCTTTACTTCCAAGTTCAAAATTTTTAAGGGAGGATTCTGATTGACTTGCCTCGTGTCATGTCATAGATCAAGCAATCGCCACAAGGATATTGCAATCCTATCGCTGGCTTAGGTTGGGCCAGGATGACATCCCTGAACCAATCAAATGAGGCCAGTGTGGCAGACTCATGTAAGAAAACAGCCATGCTCGTGGAAACCACAAAGTTAAAGGAAGGAGAGGAATAATTCCAAGAAGAACAGCAGTACAATTCCCGGAAGAAGGGCAAACATAGCCGTAGTTGTCCCTTACCAAAAGGATAATGTTTTAAATACGTTGAAGCCCCATGGAGGGTGACAAGAAAGTATGGATGGTCAACACTATTACTCACGTCTGTAGGAGACAATTTATGCATGTAATTGATTCTGATGAAACAGGTCGTCTCAGACTAAACTTCAAATTTAAACTGTAAACTGGGTGTAATTTTACCCCAAGATTACCTGGAACTCTAGTTTCCAAAACAATTTTGCTCACTCTCAAATGGTTATGGGATTTAGTAGAGTGGACATTGTATAGTAAGAGAGAAGAAAGGGGTGTGAGTCACAAAGAGGCAAGACCTCATGAGCAAAAAATCCTGATCTGTGTTTCTCCCCTCTTGGAAACAAGATCACAAGCTAGCAGACCCTCGGGACTCCAAGGTTTTTGGTCTGAGCAATTAGAAAAATGGGGTTGCCATTGACAGAGGAGAGGAGGATTACGAGCAGGGCAGGGCTGGGTAAGCAGGGCTCTCAGACGTTTATGTGGAGAGGTCAAGGAAGCTATTAGAAACATAGGACTGGGTTTCAGAAAAGCAATCTGGGCAGTCTCATATTTCTGATTGAATTATTGGGTTTTTGTGGGATTTCCTCTGTTTTTCATATTTGACTTTGGGGAGTGGATTTCATGATTTCAACTTATACACTCTATTTAAATTTTGGTGAATGCCCCCTTTTAGTCTTTTTTTTTTTTTTTGGAAGTGTAGTTGATTAACAACGTTGTGTTAGTTTCAGGTGTACAGCACAGTGATTCGGTTATATATACATTTATCCCTATTCTTCTCAGACTCTTTTCCCATATAGGTTATTGCACAATATTGAGTATAGTTCTCTGTGCTATCCAGTGGGTCTGATATTGAGAGTTCAGGAATAAATGAGGAGCCATCCAAGCAGATTGATGAAGCCTTCAGAGTATGCGAGGAAAACCAGGAGGATGTGATGTTCTGGAAGCCATGTCAGTGAAAAACATCAAAGAGAAGGGAAAATCACTGTGACAGATCCCGCTGGAGGGTCACGTAAATAACGACAAAGAATTAGCCATTGGACTTAGCAATGTGGCTGACATCGGTGATTTTGACAGTTTCCATGAAGTGATGGGAGCGCAAGGCGAGAGTTCCGCGGGAGGCATGAATGCCAGCAGGGTAGACAGAGATTAAGTGGGACGCTGTCCTGGAAACCCAGGATTCCTACAACACAGCACCTTCGGGCTCTGACTCAGCCACGTTCATAACGCCTCGTAAGCCACACCCCTCCCCCACGCACAGGGATACCCCCTGAGGGAGATGAGCAGGGCTGGGAGGGTCCTGATAACTGAACGATGTTTGTGTTGTTTCTATTTCATGAAGAGAATCTGAGTGTTAAATAAAACTTCTGCTTAAATGAGCAGATCACACTAAGCCTTAAATAAAAGTTCATGTTTTTCCTTCCTACCAGCCGGTGGGGAAAAGGACCAAATCAGCTACAGAAAAAACTGAAAGAACTACATGTTATTTATCCTCGTGTTGGATTTGTCACCTGTGTTAATAAGTTTTTGACCCTAATTGGATTAAAGTTTCATTATAATTTTTTTCAGCTTTATGGAGGTATAAATAGAATTGTGCATATTTAAAGTTTGCATTGTGATGAGTTGATTACACACATACGTTGTGAAATTATCACCACAATCAAGCTAATTAACACATCCGTCACCTTCCATGGTTACCTCTTTGTGTGTGGTGAGAATGAATCAGATCTACTCTTTCAGCAAATTTCAAATATACAACATTATAAAGGATAGTCACAGTGCTATACATTAGACGCCCAGAACTTACTCATAACTGAAAGTTTGTGCCCTTTGACCAGCATCCCCTCACTCTCCCCACCCACCCCCAGCCCTGGGCAAACACCATTCTACTCTCTGCTTCTACGAGCTTGACCCTTATATTCCACATATAAGTGAGATCATGCCTTTATTTCTTGCTGCGACTGTGGCTTATCTAACTCTGCATAATGTCCTCCAGGTTCATGCATGTTGTCTCCAATTTCAGGATTTCCTTCTTTTCTATGGCTGATACTATTCCATTATAATGTATATATAGTAACATTTCATTAAATATCACATTTTCTTTATCTGCTCATCAGTCAATGGGCACTTAGGTTGTCTCTGTATCTTGGTTGTGCCGCGATGAGCATGGTAGGTCAGGTATCTCTTTGAGGTACTGATTTCATTTTCTTTGGAAATATACTAGAAATTGGATTGCTAGATCCATTATGAATTTTCATTAATAAACTTCCCATATCAGATCCATAGCTTATTTTGTTAATTTTATTTATTTATTTATTTTTATACATATACATGTATCTATTCTTTTTGAAATTCTTTTCCCATTTAGGTGATTACAGAATATTGAGCAGAGTTCCCTCTATACAGTAGGTCCTTATTGGTTATCCATTTTAAATATAGCAGTGTGTACATGTCAATCCCAAATTCCCAGTCTATCCCTCCCCCAACCCTCCCCCCTGGTAACCATAAGTTCTTTCTCTAAGTCTGTGACTCTGTTTCTGTTTTGTAAATAAGGTCATTTGTACCATTTTTTAAAGATTCCACATATAAGTTATATATGATATTTGTCTTTCTCTGTTTAACTTACTTCACTGGGTATGATAATCTCCAGGTCCATCCATGTTGCTGCAAATGGCCTTACTTCATTCTTTCTTTTTTAACTTTTTATTTTATATTGGAGCATAGATGATTAACAATGTTGTAGTAGTTTCAGGTGCACAGCAAAGGGACTCAGCCATCCATATACATGTATCTATTGTCTCCCAAACTCCCCTCCCATCCACATAACACTGAGCAGAGTGCCCTGTACTCTACAGTAGGTCCTTGTTGGTTATCCATTTTAAATATAACAGTGTGTACATGTTGCGCCCAAACTCCCTGACTATCCCTTCCCCCCATCCTTCCCCCCTGGAAACCACAAGTTCGTTCTCTAAGTCTGTGAGTCTGTTTCTGTTTTGTAATAAATTAATTTGTATCATTTTTTTTCAGATTCCACATATAAGGGATATCGTATGATATTTCTCTTTCTCTGTCTGACTTACTTCACTCAGCATGACAATCTCTAGGTCCATCCATGTTGCTGCAAATGTCATTATTTTATCCTTTTTAATGGCTGAGTAATATTCCAACGTATATATGTACTACATCTTCTTTATCCATTCATCTGTTGATGGACGTTTAGGTTGCTTCCAAGTCCTGGCTATTGTAAATAGTGCTGCAGTGGACACTGGGATGCATGTATCTTTTTGAATTATGGTGTTCCCTGGGTATATGACCAGGAGTCGGATTGCTGGAGCATATGGTAGCTCTACTGTTAGTTTTTTTAAGGAAACTCCATACTGTTCTCCATAGTGGCTGCACCAATTTACATTCCCAACAATAGTGCAGGAGGGTTCCCTTTTCTCCACACCCTCTCCAGCATTTATTGTTTGTAGATTTTTTCTGATGGCCATTCTGACCAGTGTGAGGTGATACCTCAATGTTGTTTTGATTTGCATTTCTCTAATAATTAGTGATGTCAAGCATCTTTTCACGTGCTTCTTGGCCACCTGTATGTATTCTTTGGAGAAATGTCTATTTAGGTCTTCTGCCTACATTTTGATTGGGTTGCTTGTTTTTATGGTATTGAGCTGCATGAGCTGTTTGTAAATTTTGGTTACTAATCCTTTGTCAGTAACATTATTTGCAAAAATTTTCTCCCATTCTGTGTGTTCTTTTAATTTTGTTTATGGTTTCCTTTACTGTGCAAAAGCTTTTGAGTTTAATTAGGTCCCAATTGTTTATTTTTGTTTCTATTTCCATTACTCTGGGAAACGGATTGAAAAACATATTGCTGCGATTTATGTCAGAGAGTGTTCTGCCTATGTTTTTCTCTGAGAGTTTTTAGTATCCAGCCTTACATTTAGGTCTTTAATCCATTTTGAGTTTATTTTTGTGTGTGATGCTAAAGAGTGTTCAAATTTCATTTACTTACATGTACCTGTACAGGTTTCCAAGCATCATGTATTGAAGAGACTGTCTTTCCATCATTGTATCATCTTGCCTCCTTTGTCATAGATTAACTGACCATAGGTGTGTGGGTTCATTTCTGGGCTTTCTATCCTGTTCCACTGATCTATATGTCTGTTTTTGTGCCAGTCCCATATTTTTTTTGATGATTGTAGCTTTGTAGTATAGTCTGAAGTCAGGGAGCCTGATTCCTCCAGCTCCATTTTTCTTTCTCAAGATTGCTTTGGCTATTTGGGGTCTTACATGTCTCCATACAAATTTTAAGATTTTTTTGTTCTAGTTCTGTGAAAAATGCCATTGATAATTTGATGGGGATTGCATTGAATCTGTAGATTGCTTTGGGTAGTATAGTCATTTTCACAATATTGATTCTGCCAATCCAAAAACATGGTATATATTTCCATCTGTTTGTGTTGTCTTCAATTCCTTTTATCAGCATCTTATAGTTTTCAGAGTACAGCTCTTTTGCCTCCTTAGGTAGGTTTATCCCTAGGTATTTTATTCTTTTTGTTGCAATGGTAAGTGGGAGTGTTTCCTTAATTTCTCCTTCTGATTTTTCATTGTTACTGTATAGCAATGCAACAGATTTCTGTGTATTAATTTTGTACCCTGCAACTTTACCAGATTCGTTGATTAGCTCTAGTAGCTTTCTGGTAGCATCTTTAGGATTTTCTTTGTATAGTATCATGTCATCTGCAAACAGTGACAGTTTTACTTCTTCCTTTGCAATTCGGATTCCATTTATTTCCTTTTCTTCTCTGATTGCCACGGCTAGGACTTCCAAAACTCTGTTGAATGAAAGTGGTGAGAGTGGACACCCTTGTCTTGTTCCTGATCTTAGAGGAAAAGCTTTCAATTTTTCACCATTGAGAATATGTTTGTTGTGGGTTTGTTGTACATGGCCTTTATTATGTTGAGGTATGCCCACTTTCTGGAGAGTGTTTAATCATAAATGGATGTTGAATGATGTCAAAATTTTTTCTGCATCTATTGCGATGATCATATGGATTTTATTCTACAATTTGTTGATGTATCACACTAATTGATTTCTGGATATTGAAAAAGCCTTGCATCCCTGGGATAAATCCTGCTTGTTCATAGTGTATGGTACTTTTAATATGCAGTTGATTTCGGATGGCTAGTATTTTGTTGAGGATTTTTACGTCTATGTTCCTCAGTGATATTGGCCTATAATTTTTTTGTGTGTGATATCTTTCAGTATCAGGGTGGTGGTGGCCTCATAGAATAGATCTGGGAGTATTCCTTCCTCTCCAACTTTTTGGAATAGTTCAGAAGGATAGGTATTAACTGTCCACTAAATGATTGTTAGAATTTGCCTTTGAAGCCATCTGATCCTGGACTTTTGTTTGTTGGGAATTTTTAAATCACACTTTCAATTTCAGTCCTTGTGATTGGTCTGTTCATACTTTCTATTGCTTCCTGGTTCAGTCTTGGGAGATTGTACATTTGTAAGAATTTGTCCATTTATTCCAGGTTGTCCATTTTATTGACATATAGTTGCTTGTAGTAGTCTGTTACGATGTTTTGTATTTCTGTGGTGTCCATTGTAACTTCTTTTTCATTTCTAATTTTATTGATTTGAGCTCTCTCCGTTTTTTTTCTTGATGAGTCTAGCTAAATGTTTATCAATTTTGCTTATCTTTTCAAAGAACCAGCTTTTAGTTTCATTGATCGTTTCTATTGTCTTCTTTGTCTCTATTTCATTTATTTCTGTTCTGATCTTTATGATTTCTTTCCTTCTGCTAACTTTCGGTTTTGTTTTTTCTTCTTTCTCTAGTTGCTTTAGATGTAAGGTTAGGTTGTTTATTTGTAATTTTTCTTGTTTTCTGAGGTAAGATTGTATTGCTATAAAATTCCCTCTTAGAACAGGTTTTGCTGCATCCCATAGGTTTTGGATCATTGTTCTCTTGTTATCATTTGTCTCTAGGTATTTTTTATTTCCTCTTTGATATCTTCAGTGATCCATTTGTTCTTTAGTAGCATATAGTTTAGCCTCCACATGTTTGTGTTTTTTAGAGTTTTTTTCCTTGTAGTTGATTTCTAATCTCACGGTGTTATGATCAGAAAAGATACTTGATATGATTTCAATTTTCTTAAATTTATTAAGGCATGCTTTGTGGCCTAACACGTGGTCAATCCTGGAGAATGTTCTATGTGCACATTGAGAAGAATGTGTATTCTGCTGATTTTGGATGGAATGCTCTATAAATATCAGTTAAGTCCACCTGGTCTAATGTGTCACTTAAAGCTTACACTTCCTTATTGATTTTCTGCCTGGATGAACTGTCTATTGATAAAAGTGAGGTGTTACAGTCCTCCACTATTATTGTGTTACTGTCAATTTCCCCTTTTATGGCTGTTAGCATTTACCTTATATATTAGGTGCTCCTATGTTGGGTGCATATATATTTACAATTGTTATATTTCTTCTTGGACTGATCCCTTGATCATTATATAGTGTCCTTCTTTGTCTCTTATAACAGTCTTTATTTTAAAGTCTTTTTCTCTCATATGAGTATTTCTACTCCAGCTTTCTTTTCATTTCCATTTGCATGGAATAATTTTTCTAATCCCCTCACTTTCAGTCTGTCTGAAGTGGGTCTCTGGTAGACAGCATATATACAGGTCTTGTTTTTGTTTCCATTCAGCCAGTCTCTGTCTTTTGGTTGGAGCATTTAATCCATTTACATTTAAGGTAATTATCAATATATGTTCTTGTTGCTATTTTGTTAATTGTTTTGGATTTATTTTTGTAGGTCTTTTTTCTTCCCTTCCTCTTTTGTTCTCTTGTTATTTGACAACTAACTTTAATGTTGTGTTTTGATTCCTTTTTCTTTTGTGTGTGTGTACGTACTGTAGATTTTCACTTTGCAGTTACCATGAGGATTTGATATAGCAGTCTATATATAAAAAAGATTGTCATAAGTTGCTGGTCTTTTAATTTCAAATGCATTACCAATATCCAGCATTTGTGTTCTCACAATTGCTGGTTTTGATATCATATTTGTGTGTGGATGATTTCCTACCTTTACTGTGTGTTTGCCTTTATTGGTGAGCTTTTCCATTCGTAATTTTCTTGTTTCTAGTTGTGGCCTTTATTTCCGCTTACCGAAGTTCCTTTAGTATTTGTCAAAAAGCTGGTCTGGTGGTGCTGAATTCTCTTAGCTTTTGTTTTTCTGTAAAGCTTTTGATTTCTCTGTCGAATCTGAATGAAAGCCTTGCTGGGTAGAGTATTCTTGGTTGTAGGTTCTTCCCTTTCATCATTTTAAATATATCGCGCCACTCCCTTCTGGCCTGCAGAGTTTCTGCTGAGAAATCTGCTGATAACATTATGGGAGTTCTTTTGTATGTTATTTGTTGCTTTTCTCTTATTGCTTTTAATATTTTTTATTTGCCTTTAATTTTTGTCAATTTGATTACTATGTGTCCTGGTGTGTTCCTTCTTTTGTTTATTCTGACTTCTGGACTTGGGTGACTGTTTCCTTTCCCATGTTAAGGAATTTTTCAGCTATTATCTCTTCAAATATTTTCTCAAGTCCTTTCTCTCTCTATTCTCCTTCTGGGACCCCTATAATGCACATGTTGGTGCATTTAATGTTGTCCCAGAGGTCTCTTAGACTGTCTTCATTTCTTTTAATTGTTTTCTTTATTCTGTTCCATGGCAGTGATTTCCACCATTCTGTCTTCCAGGTCACTTATCCATTCTTCCACCTCAGTTATTCTGCCATTGATTCCTTCTAGTGTATTTTTCATTTCAGATATTGAACTGTTCATCTCTGTTTGTTCTTTAGTTCTTCTAGGTCTTTGTTAAACATTTCTTGCATCTTCTCGATACTTGCCTTCATTCTTTTCCCTAGATCCTGGGTCACCTTCACTATCATTATTCTGAATTCTTGTTCCAGGATTTTGCCTACCTCCACTTCACTTAGTTGTTATTCTGGGGTTTTATCTTGTTCCTTCACCTGGGACATATTCCTTTGCTGTCTCATCTTGTCTAACTTTCTGTGATTGTGGTTTCCATTCCTCAGGCCACAGGGTTATAGTTTTTCTTGCTTCTGCTGTCTACCCTCTGGTGGATGAGGTTGTCTAAGAGGTTTGTGCCTGCTTCCTGTTGAGAGGGCCCGGTTCCTGCCCACTGGTGTGGGGAGCTGGGTCTTTTCCCTCTGGTGAGCAGGGCCATGCTCAATAAGACTTTAAGCCACTCATCTGCTGATGGGTGGGACTGTGTTCCCACCCTGTTCATTGTTTGGCCTGAGGTGGCCCAGCATTGGCGCCTACAGGCCATTGGGTGGGGCTAATAGCAGCCTCCAGGAGTTCTCATTGCAATGAGCTCTTCTTAGAACTGCTGCTGCCAGTGTCTTTGTCCCCTCAGTGAGCCACAGCCACCCCCCAACTCCACAGGAGACTCTTCAATACTAGCAGGTAGGCCTGGCCCAGTCTCTTATGGGGTCATTGTTTTTTTTCACCTGGGTCCTGGTGCGTGCCCTCCAAGAGTGGTGGTTCTGTTTCCCCCAGTCCTATGTAATTCCTGCAATCAAACCCCACTGACCTTCAAAGCCAGGTTCTCTGAACATTCTTCCTCCTGTTGCCAGAATCCTAGGCTGGGAAGCTGGACATGGGGTTCAGAACTTTCACTCCAGTGGGAGAACTTCTGTGGTATAATTTTTTTCCAGTTTGTGGGTTGCCCACCCGGTGGGTAAGGGATTTTATTTTATTGTGATTGCACTCCTCCTCCCATCTCATTGTGGCTTCCTCTTTGTCTTTGGATGTAAGGTATCTTTTTTGATAGGTTCCAGCATTTTTTTGTCTACTGTTGTTCAGCAGTTGTAATTTTGGTGTTCTCTAAGAGTGCACGTCCTTTTACTCCACCATCTTGAGCTAATCTCTCGATAGCAGAATTTTTAGATCCATAGCTTATTGTTGACAATTCCTTTCAAACATACCTACTCTTTTTCTTGTGATTATGTGGCAACTGTAAAGCTGTCTCTTACTCTTGGTTTTGACCCCCCAAACTGAGTAACCCCCAAGTGAGATCCTAAAGGGAGAATTCATAAGTTAAGTTTGAAAATAGGAATCCACCTGAAAAGTATAAAGACAGTGGGAACAGAGTCAACTTAGAAGGACTCAGAGGTCAGGAACAAGACAAGTAAGGTTGTAGGTGATCAGCAGTGGATGAAGCAGGCTTAGAGAATTTTTGAACATACATGTCAAGGTGTATAGATACATTATAGTTTTTTACCTGCTTCAGGTACTTGAATGCACATTTCAGGTATCTTCACAGAGGTCAGAATGAGACATGGATCTCATAATATTTTAGAAAGTATATTAAAAATGAATAACCAAATCACTGAAATCAGAGACATTTTGACTTAAGAACTAACACTACCACTGATGTGCCATGTGGATCTGAGCAAATCACCCCTTGAACCTTGCTCAGCCTCGTCACCCATCAGATGGAGGTAATAATAGCGTGTAACGCACACAGTTGGTCTAAGAACTGAACAAAATAATGCAGAGAAGGGTCTTCATGCAGTCCCTGCCTATGGTAAACACTCCATAGTTATTATTTATCATTAGTATCATTATCCTCCATCCAGAAGTCTTCATTTTAGGGCCCTACTAGTGACCTTCTCTCCTGACTTGTTTCTACCCTCCCAAGCGCCTGCCGGCTCTCGTCAGAGTACCCATCAGCACCCCCCTGACCTTGCCCCGCTGTCCTTCCACCACAGGTGTTGTGTTGCCTCCCTCTTACCCTGTGAACCCATCAACTGGAAACACTGTTGAAGAAAAACCACACGTTCACACCAACAAGCAAGTGGAGAGGCCATGTAGGTTCACTGGCGGGCACGGTAAAGATTTTGTGCACAACAGGTATCACGGCTAAGCCCTGGACTCAAGAGATTTTATATTTTTGATGAGTAAAATCAAGTATAATTAAATGTGATACTAGGAGAAGTTTTTGGTCTCCAAAGGCGGAGAGTTTAAATTACCTCATTTTTAGAAAATCAACAAATGGGCCCTTTGACTACACACACTTAAGACAAGTCCTTTGTCTGTGACAAAGTTGCAGTGACCTGTAGGCTGAAGTCAGGTGTTGTGGTTTGATCAGTCACCATGTAAGGTAGAATGAACTCCATCTCTGAGAATATTGACATCCTTTGTTTATTGTTATTATTGGTTGATTGGTTTATTTGATTCTGTTTTGTTTGCTTGCTTGTTTGAAGCATTGAGAATCACGTGCAGGTGATGAAGCCCAGAAGGCAGAAGCTGCTCTGCTGAGACACCCAGCAGGAGCAGAACCACTTCAAGGCCCAGAGGACATCATGGTGAGGAGAGACTTCCTCCGAGCTTCTTCTAGAACTAACGGTGCCCTGCACCTCAGGAGCTGCAGCACTGTGAGCACAGCGGTGGTGCCACATCCATCAGTCACAGCAGCAAGAGGTCTTCTTCTGACGACTGTGATGCTGGTAGCTGGTAACCTAGGGAAACTAGAACAGGAAAAGAAGAAGAGGAAAATGTCACGTGGGCCCCATGATCACCCGGGAGGCTTCCCCTTTGGGGACTGGCAGACGTAATTGTGGGAACTTGGATGCTGAGGTCTTGTAAACATACTGCAGGAGGCATTGTAATTTCAGCTTTAAAAATAAAAGAGGTCAAATTTTATATAAACCGACTGGTGAGGACTTCTTTCAACCTCCTTATATTATGCATTAAAAACATGAGGTACAAACTCCTTAAGTGTCTTGACCAAGATTACCCAGGAAGGGAGAAGGACGTATGCATCAAGATTTTGAGCTATAGTATGTTATAATAATATAGAGTAAAAAACTAAAAATTGGTTTGAATTTAGAGAGTAAATATCTTCCTTACCATTCGCCAATCCAGAATCAGAACTGCAAGTAAGGCCAGGTGAGAATTTATCGGAAAACAGTAATTCTCCCAAATACAAGCTGCAGCCCTAAAAGGCAGTAACAGCCCAATTCTTGGGGTGACCATGGATTTCATACTGAGCATTCTTATTCTCTGAAATCATGGACTATCAGAAACATTTCTGTTTGACATTATTTCAGTAAAGATAAAACACCAGAGTCTGGTCTGGAGGAGTTTAATCATTGTGATACTCTGAAGCAGCCTTGATTTGCAGTCCATGTGCAGAGCTTCAGCAAGCAGGTCTTGGACACAGCATTTGACATCTACGTTAACTTTGTTTCCAAGGAAAACATAACTGTGGGTTCACTTCACAGGCCAGAATTGATGGTGGCCCCTTTACACACAGCCTGACTTTGCTTGGAGCCCATCAAAACACCACTTCATTTACATTGCACCTAAAGGCCACTCTTGCAAAATCCCATAGTAACTCTTCTTTTTTCCTTTCTTTGGTGAAACTCCCCATGGTTCCTTGGATGTGCAGTCTCCCACATGGCAATGAGTCAGTAAAGCTGACTTAGTTGGTACACAGGTTTGTCTCTGGTGGTCTTAGGCTGATTGAGCTAGGAAAAGACAATTTCTTATATCTTATTTTATTTTATTTATTTTTTAATTTCTTATATTTTAAATGTCTACTCTTAATTATCTGTATTATATCCTCTTCCATATGCAGAAGTAATGAAATAATCTAATTGCAAAACAGAAAAACGTTTATAGCTTAAACGTTTCCATGCTATAAACATAGAACGTTCTTGAGATCAAAGAGGAAGAAAATCAGTGTTTTTAAAATGAAATACACACATATTTGGTTTTCTTTTGCTTTCCCAAAACCCAGCCTGTGCCTCTTATAATACAACAGTGATCAATAAAGTGTTTTTTCTCCTTAGTTGTATGACTGAGCAACGCTTAGTGACAACAACCAGCGTCACTTGAAAGATACTGAAAAACTTAGAATACTGAAGAATTTCCACAACCTCTTTCCCAGTCCTCATTCTTAACATATGACCTTATTTTCTACTTCACAGAGAATTAGGCAAAAATCAGAAGGGAATGTACACAAGCCTCCAGCACATCTTCCCAACCTCCCGAAGCTGCACATGTATACTTGTTCCTGTGTATGACCTTCCTGTGCATCCAACAAGGATGCCTCCCTCTGCTCTGCACTAGGATCCCATCTGCTTGCACCCACACAAGGACATTGTTCCAGGAAATCTCTCCTTTCTTTTCCCTGGTGGTCCACCTTCAAGACAGCCCTGGATGATCCTCAATGCTTGGTACCTGCACCGTGATGCAGTCCCCTCTCACACTGAGTCAGGGATGGACTGTATAACCAGCAGAATTCTGCAGAAGCCCCAGTGTGTGACTTCAGATGCCAGGTCATAAAAGACAATGGCACCTCCGCCTTCTTGGAGTTCTCACTGTGGGGAAGCCACACCATGACATGGGGATACTCATGCAGTCCTCTGATGAGGCCTGTGAAGGGAAACTGAGGTCTCCCCCCAAGCAGTGAGGGCCAACGTGCCTGGCCCATAAGCAAACCTCCTCAGAGGTGGCACCTCCAGCCCGTCCACATCTTCAGATGCCTGGAACCATGGCCAGCATCTCCATGCAGTTTTGGGGGAGACTCTGAGTGAGAACCCCACCCAAGATGCTCCCAAATTCCTGACCCACAGAAACTGTGAGAGAGGACAGATGTCCAGTGTCCCCCAAGGCATTGCATTTGGGATAATTTGTTACGCAGCAATAGATAACTAATACATCTCCTGTGATCACAGGACTTGAGCTGCTCCCCATCTTTCCCAGAGGAAAATCCAGAGTCCCCTGCAGGCCTTACGAGGCCCCTCTCATCCTGTTCACCCCATTCTCACCACCCCAGGTCCACCCACGGTGACCTCCTTCTCTTCCTCAGAGCACTGAGATGGGCCTCAGGGCTTCTGTCCTCACTGTTCCCTCTCCCCTCCCCCCCCCAGCCATCCCTCAATGTCTCCCTCTCTGGGAGGCCTTCCCTGATGACCCTTCCAGAAACACAGCTCCCCACATACACCCACACCCACATCCACACACATTTGTCTTTCTCCCTCCTTTATTTTTTCCTTAATACATCTTACTATTTAATAGACCGCATGTACTGTTTATGATCTGGCTGCCCTCATAGCTGAGAGCTGAGCTGGTATAGGGATTGTTGTCTGTCCCCAGTGTCTATAACACTGTCCAGTTTACTGTACTTCCTCCATAAAGATGTCTTGGATGAATGGATGAATGTTAAGGATGCAAGGATGCAAAATTAATAGTACCTTAAAAATGCCTGACATAGACCTTTGTGATACGACTCCACTTTATAAACCTGCCTCTAAAATTTACCACTAGTTTATATAGCAAATATACAGGTCCTTAGAATCTGCACCTTTTGTTTCATCTTGATTTTCTTCTAAGTTTTTTAACTTTTATTCCTATTATTATGTCCTCGTTCTACACTGCTTCAAAGACTTCATGAAATTAATATAAATAAATGAAAGTAAGTAAGTAAATAATGTTAATGTTCTCCTAAACTCAGAATAGGTGATTAAAACCATCACTGGTTCACTACATTAGAGAACTGTAAACTTTTTAAGGAATAAAGATCTCATTTTTGGTGAACCCTATGTTTAAAAGTCATCAAAAGGTAATAGTTTTATTTTTCATTGAGGTAAACTTTATTGTGAAATAGTTTACATGAAAAATAAACTTTGAATCAGGACAGGAACATTCATTTTTAACATTCTGCCTCATCAGTTCTCAGTATCACAGTGTATTTTTCCTAATGTCAGTTTATCTTGGAAAATTTCGTTTGCTTTCTGGATATAATAAAACTCTTCTTGAAAATTATTTGTGATACACTGATTCCTTCTTTTCCACAGAACCCAGGGAGAATTCTTTTAAAGACTACAGTGGATGATTATGCTGTCTAGTGAATAAACAGGTTTTTTCTGCCTTCACACTATTCATAATTTCTCATTATGTATAGAATCCTCAAATTTGGAAGCAGGAGAGCACACCCAGTAGGATCCTATACGATCATTTAGCAACTACTGGAGGGAGGGAGAGTAGCCTAGATTTTGGAAAGCTCTTACAGCCATACTTACCCCCAAAGAGTCATAAAATGATAAACATCTGTTCAATGATCAAAATGGGAAATAATTGGTTTTGATTCTAAAGGAAAGAATAAAATAGCACTTCTCAGGATATGTTTCACTTTATAAGTACTTCTCTTATTTAGTGAATGGTTGAAAAATACAATCAAATGAAAAATATATATATAGGTATATACCTTATCATATTTATGTGATTGATATATTTACCTGGCTGAGGGAATAGTGTAATTGCCATAAAATAATCACAAACTTAATATTTTTGTAGATTTTTTAAAATTTACTTATGTATTGAAGTATAGTTGATTTACAATGTTTCAGGTATAGAGAACAGTGATTCAGTTTTATATATATATATATATATATATACACGTATCTGTATATATTCTTTTTCAGATTCTTTTCCATTATAGGGTATTACAAGATACTTAATATATTTCCCTGTGTTATACAGAAGGTCCTTGTCATTTATCTATTTTATATATAGTAGTGTGTATCTGTTAATCCCAAACTGCTAATTTATCCCTCCCCCCTCCCACTTTATTTTTTAGAACATCTCTAGATTTACATAAAAATTAAGCAGACAGGACAGAGTTCCCATATACCCTGTCTCTCCTCTTTCACAGTTCCCCTGTTAATAATATCTTGCATTAGTGTGGTACCTTTGATACAATGGATAAGCCAATACTGAAACATTTTTACGAGCTAAAGTCTGTGGTTTAGAGTTCACTCTTGAGGTTAGTTCTACGGGTTCTGACAAATGTATAATGTCAAGTACCCACCATTACATTATCACACAGATCGTTTCACTGCCCTTAATCCCCTGTGCTTCACACCTTCATTCCTCCCCTGCCCCACTTGAACTTCTCACAACTACCGATCTTTTTACTGTCTTCATAGTTTTGTTTCGTCCAGAATGTCATGTAGTTGTAATCATACAGTATGGAGCCTTTTCATATTGGCTTCTTTGACTTAGAAAGATGCATTTAAAGTTCCTTCATGTCTTTTTGTGGTTTGATTCTTTCTTTTATTGGTAAATAATATTCCACTGTATGGATGTATTACAGTTTGTTTATCCACTCACCTATTGAGGGACATCTTGGTTGCTTACAGATTTTAGCAATTATGAATAAATCTGCTAGAAACTTTTGTGTAGACATAAGTTTCCCTTCATTTTTTGTAAATACCTGGAAGGATGATTGCTGGATTATATGGTAAGACTATGTTTATCTTTGTAAGAAACCACCTAACTGTCTTCCAAAGTAACCACAAAATTTTGCAATCCCACCTGCAAGGAAAGAGAGTTCCTATTGTTCCAAGGTGTTTCCATAATTTGGAATTGTCAGATTTTTGAACTGGAGCCATTCTAGTAGATTTTGAAGTGTGATTTAATTTGCAAATGTTTTAACTTGTAATTGCCTAGTGACGTGATGTTGAGACTCGTTTCATATGATTATTGGCCATCTTTAAAACTATTATGAGCTACCTGTTCAGATCTTGAGTCCACTTTTTAAGCTGTGTAGTTGGTTTTCTTACTGTTGAATTTTAAGAGTCCTTTGTATGTTTTTGGATGTGAGTCCTTTATCTGATATGTATTTTACAAATGTTTTCTCCTGTATCAGGGTTGTCTTTTCATTCTTTTAATGTCTTTCTCAGAGAAGTTTTTAATTTTAGTAAGTTCAATTAATCAATTGTTTCTTTCATTCATTGTGCTCTTAGTGTTGTATATTAAAGCTCATCACCAGATCCAAAGTCGTTTAGATTTTCTCCTGTCCTATCTTTTACAAGTTTTAAAGTTTCGTATTTTACATTTAAGTGTATGATATGTGTTAAAATTTTGTGAAAAGTGTAAGGTCTGCATCTAGCTTAGTTTGTTTTGCACATGGATGTCTAGTTATTCCAGCACTATTTGTTAAAATACTGTCCTTTCTCCATTAAATTGCCTTCGTTTCTTTATCTAAAAGCAGTTGACTATATACATGTGGGTCTATTTGGGGCTCTCCATTCTGTTCCGTGGATCTATGTGTGTATTCTTTCACCAATACCACATTGTCTTGATTATTGTACTTTCCAGTAAGCCTTCAAGTTGGGTAGTGCTTCTCTTTATTGTTCTTCAGTACTGTGTTGGTAATTCTGGGTCTTTTGCCTTTTTGTATAAACTTTAGAATCAGTTCATCAATATTCACAAAGTAAGTTTCTAGGATTTTGATTGGGATTGCATTCAATCTACAGATCACGTTGAGGAGAAGTGACATCTTAACCATACTTTCTTCTATCCATGAACTTGGAATGTTTCTCCATTTATTTAGTTCTTTGATTTTGCTCAAAATAATTTTGTAGTTTTCCTCACATGGATATTGTACAAATTTCGTTAGATTTATACTAAATGTTTTACTTTTTTAGTGCTAATGTAAACAGTAATTTGCTTTTAACTTCAAGTTTTACTGTCCTTTGCTGGTATATAGAAAACAATTGACTTATATCTATTAACCTTGTACCTTGCAACCTTGCTATAATTGCTTACTAGTTCCAGGAGTTCTTTCTGGCAATCCTTTGGGATTTTCTATATATACAGTCAAATCATTTGTGAACAAAAACAGTTTTATTATTTCCTTCCCAATCTCTGTAACTTTTACTTCTTTTCCTTGTCTAATTGTTTTAGCTAGGAGTTCTAGTAGAGTATTGAAAAGCAGCTGTGAGAGGGGCTATCTTTATCTTATTCCTGATCTCAGTGGGAAAGCTTTTAGTCTCTCACCATTAAGTACGATGTTAACTGTGGGTTTTTAATAGATGTTCTTTATCAAACTGAGGAAGTTCCCCTTCCTCAATTTCTAGTTTACTGAGCATTTTTTTCTAAGTGGGTATTGGGTTTTGTCAAATGTGTTTTCTATATCTATTGATATGATCATGTGATTTTTCTTTTTTATCTTGTTGATATGGTGGATTATATTAATCGACTTTTGAATGTTGAACGAGGCTTGCATACCTGGGATAAATCTCAGTTGGTCATTAGGTATAATTCTTTTTATATGTTGTTGGCCTTTATTTGCTAATATTTTGTTGTGGATTTTTGCATGTATATTTGTGAGAGGTATTGGTCTGCACTTTTCTTGTAATGTCTTTATCTGGTTTTATTATTAGGATAGTGCTGGCCTCATAGAATGAGTTAAGAAGTGGTTTTTTTGTTTGTTTCTTTTTTCTGCAAGAGTGTAGATCATTGGTATACATTTCTTTCCTAAATGTCGGTAGAATTCACCTGTGAACTTATTCTGGGCCTGGTGCTTTCTGTTTTGAAAGCTTATTGATTATTGATTCAGTTTATTTAATATAAGCCTATGCAGACCGTGTGCTCCTCTCTAGATGAGTTTTGTCACATTGTGTCCTTTTAGGTATTGGTCCAGTTCATCTAGTTTATCAAGTGTGTGAGCATACCGCTGTTCACAATATTCCTTTATTACCCTTTCAACATCCGTGGGATAAGTAGTGATGGCCTCCCTTTCATGTCTAATAATAGTAATTTGTATCTTTTTTTCTTCAGTTAGCCTAGCTAGAGATTTAGACATTTTATTGCTCTTTTCAAATAAACAGATGTTTCCTTTATTTTCTCTATTGTTCTGCTGTTTTGAATTTCATCGATTTCTGCTCTTTTTCTTTCTTCTGCTTACTTTGCGTCTAATTTGCTCTTCTGTTTCTAGTCTCCTATTATGGGAAAAGAGATTACTGGTTTTAGATCTTTCTTTTCTAGTATATGTATTAAATACTATAAATTTCCTTCTGCGCACTGCTTTCACTGCATCCCATAAGCTTGATAAGCAGTATTTTCATTTTAGCTCAATATAAATTTTATTTCGAAAACTCTTCTTTGATGCCTTAGTTATTTAGAGGTGTGTTGTGTAATTTCCAATATTTGGGGATTTTCCAGCTATCTTTCTGTTATTTATTTCTGGTTTAATTTCATTGTGGTCTGAGAGCATACTTTGTGTGACACATATTCTTTTAAATGTGTTAAGATGTGTTGTACAGCCTAGAATGTAGCCTATTCTGGTTAACATTTTGTTTGAGCTTCCTGAGCTTCTATGTGAGGTTAGTGTTTTATGTGTTGTCTCTTGTGATTGGATGAAATACAAAACTGTCTTTCAGATCCAGATGATAATGGCGCTATTCAATTCAACTATATTCTCACTGATTTCATGCCTGCTGGATCTGTCCATTACCAATAGAGGGGTGCTGACACTGCAAGTGTAATAGTGCATTTATGTCTCTTTCTCCCTGCAGTTTTACCTGGTTTTGCCTCATGTACTTTGATGCTCGTTTGTGAGGTTCAGACACGGGATTGTCGTGCCTTCTTGGTGAGTTGACCCTTTATCATTATGTATCCCTGAAAATTTCCTTGTTCTGAAGTCTGCTTTGTCTGAAATTAAAATGGCCATTCCAGCTTTCTTCTAATTAGTGTTAGCACTGTGTATCTTTCTCCATTTTTAATCTGTGTCTTTATAATTAAAGTGGGTTTCTTGTAAACAACATGTAATTGGGTCCTATATTTTACTCACTCTGTCAGTCTTTATCTTTTAATGGTGTATTTAGACAATTCACATTTAAAGTGATTATTGATAGAGGTGGATTAATATGTACCATATACTTTTTTCTATTTGTTGCCCTTCTGCTTTGTTTTCTTTTTTTGTCTTCCCTCCTTTTTTCTGGTTTTAATCAGGGATTTATATGATTCTATTTTCTCTCCTCTCTTAGCATATTAATTATACTTTTTAAAAGATTTTAAGGGTTGCCCTAGAATATGCAGTAAACATTTATAACTATTCTAAATCCGCTTTCATATAACACTATACCTCTTCACAGGTAGTGCAGGTTCTTTATAATAAACTATTCCCAGTTCCTCCCTCCTGTCCCTTATAACATTGCTGTCATTCATTTCACTTACCCATAAGCTATAATCACCCAGCTTATTGTTGCTATTATTATTTTGAAGTGATCTATTAGATGAATTAAGAATAAAAAATAAGGTCTTATTTTTACTTTCATTTATTCCTTTTCTCACGTTCTTCCTTTCTTCATGTAGATCCAAGTTTCTAACTATATCATTTTTCTTCTCTATGAAGAACTTCTTTTAACATTTCTTCCAAGGCAGGTCTACTCATGAAAAATTTCCTGTTTTTGTTGTCTGAGAAAGTCTATTTCCTCTCCACTTTCAAAGGATAATTACACTGGATACAGAATTCTACATTGGTGGATTTTTCTTTCAGCACTATAAATACTTCATTCCACTCTTCTTGTTTGCATGGTTTCTGAAGAGAGAAGTCTGATGTAATTCTATTCTTGTCTTGCCATAGGTAAGGTATATTTTTTCTTCCAGCTTCTTTCAATATTTTTTTTTGTCTGATATTCTACAACTTGAATATGATACACCTACATGTAGATATTTTTGTATTTATCCTGTTTGGTGTTTTCTGAGCTTCTTGAGTCTCTGGTTTGGTATCTGCCATCTATTCTGGAAAATTCTCAGCCACTATTACTTCAAATAAATCTTCTCCTTCCTCTCTTTACTGTCTGGTATTCCCATTACTTATATTTTACACTTTTTTGTAATTTTTTCGTAGTTCTCAAATATTGTTCCTTTTTCAAAAAAAAATCTTTTTTCTCTTTACACTTAAATTTGAGATGTTTCTATTGACATATCTTCAAGCTCATAGGTTATTTCTCAGCTGTGAAAAGCATTCTTCATTTTGTATTGTTTTTGTTTTCCAGCAGCTTCTTCTGATTCTTAGAGTTTTCATCTCTCTGCTTATATTACACATCTGTTCTTGCAAGTTGTAAACTTTCTCGAGTAGAGATCTTATCATGTTAATTATTTTAAGTACTTTAAATTCCCAGTCTGATCATTCCAAAACCTCTACCATATCAGAGTCTGGTTCTGGTGCTTGTTTTATCTCTTCAGACTGTGTTTTTTTCTTGCCTTTTAGCAAGCATTCTAATTATTTACAAACCACACATGATGTATCAGATAATAGGAACTGAGGTAAGCAGGTCTTTAGTGTGAGGTTTTATGTAAGCATGGCCACGAGTAGGGCTGTGTTTACTGTTTGCTGCCTCAGAGGTTCCACTTTCCTTTAACATCCTTTGTTCTGTCTGCTGTCTGTCCTTGTGTTTACTTAGAAACTCCTTTCTGAATGGTGTCTGTGTCCTGAAGCTCTCTCAGTTGTAATCCACTGTTATTGTACTGGAACTGTTATTGTGCTGGAGAACTTTTAATAGATGGTAAGGTATTGGGAAGGAGAGGCATTCTATAATCTTATGATTGAATCTCCCTTTTTATCCGGCAGGAATCCCCAGGCTATGACCTTCAGAATAGTTGTTCAGCTTTTTTCTTGTGATGACAGGCATGACAAACTTCCAGCACCTTCAAATGTCCAAGTGGGAAGGCGCAGTTCTTTTTTTCCCTCATGTGAGACAGGGTAGAAGAGGCACAGGTTATCTAATTGTTCTCCCTGGAGGTCAGATGGAGCTCTGATATTGAAGTTTCCCTTGAGGGCTAGCCTTTGTTTCAGGAAAAGGAAGCTTTGGGTATACTTCAAAATGATTGCTTTCTCCCTCCCCTTGCCAGAGGCAAGAGAGAATTTTTCTCTGATCTTCACAGGACAGCCTTGTGGGGCTACTGAAAGTAAAACTCTGGAAAGTGTGGGTGCTCCCCTAAGGCCGAGTCCTTGCTCCCCCAGAGTTTTCCATTCTCAATTAAGTCCACACTCAGTCTCCAGCTATTCCCAGATCACAGATTAAGTGTCTCCACCCATTACTGGCTCTTGTTCCTAGTCAGCTGGGATTGTCTTCATTCACCTATTTCTTCAGTTTTCAGGGAGGTGATTTGTCCTGAATTCTCTGGTAGATGTAAGAAGAATTGTTGATTTTCAGTTGGTTCAGCTTTTTTCTTGTTGTGATGGCAGCAGTGACAGTTTCCAAGATCTTCATGCATCAGAGTGGAAACCTGAAGTCCTAATAATAATATTTTATATCCATTATATCTTTTGATGACATGAAAGGGTGCCAATGAAAAATTAGTCGATCTAAGAAAGAAATGGAAAATTTTATTCAAGCCAGTCTTGAGGATTATAACTCAGGAAGAGCATCTCAGAAAGCTCTAAGAACTATTGTGCCCATTAGAAGTCAAGGCACAGTTCTATAAGTGTTTTCAGACAGAGGGCTGTACATCAAGTGACATATTACTGGCAGTTTAGATGATCCAGATCTAATCGGCATCGTGGTGGGACATGTGATCCCCTACAAGATCAGGAAGGAATGTTGTCTTTTAAGGAGCTGTCTTGTTAATGCTGGGAGAATGTTGCTCGTTGTGGTTGAGCAGGTATTCCTACAAATGGGGGAGGTGTGGCCGGTGCATAATGCGGATACACAATGCATAGTGCCGGGAGAGAGGGGGCCAAAGGTCAGAGAAGGCTTTTTTATGTTTAAATTTTTCTTGTCTTGCCATTAAATACAAATTTTTATTTCACAAGGTTGCGGAGCACAGGCTCCGGACGCGCAGGCTCAGCGGCCATGGCTCACGGGCCCAGCCGCTCCACGGCATGTGGGATCTTCCCGGACCGGGGCACGAACCCGCGTCCCCTGCATCGGCAAGTGGACTCTCAACCACTGCGCCACCAGGGAAGCCCCACAGATCTTATTACTGGCATTTAACCTACAAGAAAACTGAGGCTGAAAGAGATTAAATAACTTTCCCAAAGACAAAGGGCCAGTAGATGAAGCTAACCCACATCTTCTAGACCCTGCCAAGACTCCTCCAACACAGACATGTATGTTCAATCATTAATGCACCTGAAACAGTGTGAAAGGAAAACTTCCATGTGAGAGAGGATCGTCCACATTTCAGTTGGCTCTGTGGCCTGATATAAAAAGCCCTGCCCTGGGATATTCCATAATAAATGTCCTCAAGCCTGACTCAGACCCCAGCTCCCATTTAGATTTTAGGGAATTCACAACAGTGGGAGTCTCAGTTTCTCGGTATGAATCTGGAGCAAGAACTAGAACCACATGACCATTCACCGAGGTCTCTTGCAATCAGAAAATGAAGCAGTGCTAGGCTGTATTTAGGCTCCACATTTTGGGAAGAGAGAGTCTGTGTATGTGTGTATCTGTGGGTCTGTGGGCATGGATATGTGAAAGAGGAAGTTATGTCTTTACAATTTTCCTTAACGGCTAAATTAAGCCTCTCCCTTAAGTGAAAAGCCTTAGCTTCTTTAATTCTTTAAATGACATGACACTTTACCTTCCCACCTGCTTAAATACACTATAGCTTATGAATGTGAATAATATTTAAAGCAGGACTTCCTTCCAAGATTTCCTCTGCCTTCGGATTTTCCTTATGTTTTCTCATGGTAACTCCACAACCATTACCAACCACTGAAATGACTCCGTGTGCAATGTCACTTCCTCAGAGAGGCCTTCCTTGACCTCTTAGGACAGAACCCAGCACTTCCTCTTTCTGAACCTATGAGTTCATGTCTGTGTCCCTCGCTATTCTGGAATCTTCATGAGGGTGGACTCTGCATAAGTCACAGCTGCACCCCCAGGGCTGACAGTCTAGGATGGACCTTTCTGCAGGATAGAGATGTTCTATCATCTGTAAGTGATTGCTGAGCTCTTGAAAAGTGCAAGTGAACTACTGAATTTTTAATCCCAAAATTTAAATAGCTATAAGCTGCTAGTGGCCACATATCGGACGGTGGAGGACTAGAGCAATGTTTCTCAAAATCTAAATCAAGATGTCAGGAATCTGCTTCTTGATCCATGCTCCAGGTAATTCTTACCAGCGGTAAAATATCACAACTGCTGGTCTAGAATGGGATTCTCAGTCCTGGCTTCACATTAGACTCACCTGGAGGAGGTTTTAAAAGAGAACAGTGTCCCAGCCACACCCCTAGAGATTCAATTTCAATTGGTCTGGTGTGGGGTTCAGGTATTAGTATTTAAAAAACGAAACAAGACAGAAACTCTCCCCTGGAGACTGTTACGGGCAGTCAGGCTTGGGCATCTAGAAGATCTGTTCTCACTCGACCCTCAGAATAGACCAAATAAATATACAGATAAACGGTCTGGGGGCATTTATAAAGGATTAGTGATTACAAGTGAAATCTTGTGATGTCCGAAGAGATAATTAGTGACATTAGTGGTTCAGATGAATTTCTTGACATTCCACGAAAAAAAAAGTCAGCTTTAGATAATCTCTAACGACTGTGTGAAATTCCTTGTCCTTTTATCCATAAGCGGTACAAATCATACCAAGCTCTGGGACATCTGGAGAGGGTGACACGCTCAGAGTTCCCTAATCAATCATCTCTTAAAATACACAAAAGCCTCTCTAGTTTGCTGGTTGATTGACAGAGGGCCTGGTGACTTCACATGGAGTCACATGATCGTGCCCTGCCCAGCAGCTGGAAGAAGGTGTTTTCCAACCTGCCGCTCTGGGCAGGTCCCGGGTCTCCTTTGCTAAGTCCTCCCCGTTCCTCCCCCCTCCAGGTGCGTCGGTCACCGTCTCGGCGGTAAGGAACGGCGCCCGGACTAGCGCGGGAACGTGGGTGCCGGAGTCCCGCCCTCCCCTCCTGCAGGTGCACAGGTAAGGGCCCCGCAGTAAGTCCAGACTGGACGGGTGCCGGGCGCAGAGGGAATCAGGCGGGTGCAGGCTGGGCACCCGCGCGGGGGGCGGCCGCGCGGGTGCAGAGCCCAGGGAATTTCAGCCCCGGCCCTGGGCGCGGCGAGGACCGCAACTCAAGGAAACCCGAGCAGCTTTGCAGGGGGAGTGTCTGATGATTTTTCAAAACATGCTCCTGATTGAAAAAAAAAAAAAAAATCAAGGCTCAGAATAAGTAGATTCAAGCACTGCTAATTTTAGCCAAGACACGGGAGGAGCTTGCCAGGCCTGGATTTGAGGAAATTAACATGAAACTAAAACCGAATCTTAGGTGAAGAGGAGCAAGCAATATTGATCAGCACGTACTAAACGCTAACAAAAAGGTCTCCGTAGAGAGAGGTTTACAGGAAAAAGTTTAAATTACTACGAGAGATTTAAGGGAGAAGTACTATTCAATGAAACAAAAGTACTAGAACAAAAATAAATGAATATAGTTTAACAATATATCAGCATATACTTACACATGTGAAAACTACTTTAGTCTAAAGTATATTAAGTTAATTTAAATATTATTCAAAAGTAATTTGAGCCTTGTTAACTCAACAGGTTTGCATTTTTAAAAACTGGGTCTAGTGTGTGCTAGAGTGATATTTTTTTCCTTTCCACAGAACTTCATTGATTTAGAATGAGGTAGATTCTTCCTTAAAGATAGTAAACATTGCCAACCCACAATGAAATTAGATCACATGCTTTCTGAAATGTACCAGAGGGGCATGCAATAAACTTCATTTATCTGCAGGTAATAACTAAGTAACACTGGTTGATGTTCACTCAGCAGTCAAAATGCAGTGTATGCACCGTGATTAGCACACCAGATTATTCTTTCAAGGAAATCTGAGAGGTTTAAGGTTGTCAGTATTCTTCAGTGGAGACATCGTTTTGCTCATGTTGCAATTTTTTTAAGGGTAGGCATTCTCTTCGCAATGTGCTTATAGAGGGTTTTTTTCGCTTAGCTGATTTTAGTTAAAATGGAAACAAAATAAGTTTCTTAGCTGGACTTAATCACGTGTCCTCAGTCCTGTGATACCCTTCCTGGATACCTCCTGCCCCTCTGACCTATTGCAGCTCTGGTATTTTAGCAACAATCCACCAGCTTGACCCTTGAGCAAAACCCACGTAAGCTATTGAGGGAAGCCACAGGGCTGAAACTTTTTTGTATCTAATAGTAAGCCTATTATTATTTTTATTGAAGTAGTGTTACTGTGTCAGTGTTTAAATGTCTTAGCATCTCTTCCTCAACTATGGTCCCGTGGAGGATATTGTCTTAAGAGCATTTTGTTTTATTTTAAGAAAACACACAAAATTTTAAATAGATATCTTTTTTGCTAAAATTTATTCATCAATTTGAAGTTATTCCTGTTTTGGGTTAAACTATGTTTAATAATACCAAAGAAGATATATTGTAGGTAGTTGTATATTTGACAATTCTCTGCAAAGAACCCATAAGGAACAATACGTGAAAAAAAAATGAAACACCTTAAATGTAAATATTTATCATTGTAAAATAAAATAATAAGGAAAGGTAATTTCAGATGTACTTTGTTCAATACACATCCACAAGAGGTTATCACTATAATATTAAATTTGGGGGAAAAAACCCACTAGATTATTTTAAATTCCATTCCAGAAGATTTATGTAGAGAAGTGAATAAATCAAAAGATCAATGTGCAAAATGATTTCAAAATGGTATTGTGGCATGACTCTGGTTACCTCCTGTGTTAAAAATGACTGTGTTATTTTTTTCTCATGTAGCTTGTACAACTAAAAAAGTGAATTATGTTCAATACCCTTTTCCAAATGTTATCTTATGAAAAATGTCTGGCTATTTGGGTTTTGGTCCTTTAGGAAACTAGAACTTTTTAATAAGCTTAGCAGTGTTGTCCAGTAGAATTTTCTGCAACGATAGGCGTGTTCTACATATAATCTGCTCTGTCCAGTATGGTAGCTGTTGATTATATGTAGCCATTGAGCACTTGAAATGGCGTTAACTTAGCTAAGGAGCTGAGTTTTCTTCTTTTACTAAATTTTAATGAAAATTTAGTTACCCGTATGTGACCAGTGGCTACCGGATTGCACAAGCATCTGACTAGCTGTTCCCCTTTGTTCTGCTGGCTGGTTGATAGTATTGCGCAAGACACAACTGCTGATCTCGTGCTGTCGGGGAGTCCTGAAGGTATTTTTCAAGAGCCTTAATCTGGAAGGGATTTAAGAGATATGTTTTTTTCATTTCATTTTTAATGACATTTGTTGCTTTGTTTTCATATTACGAGCAACACATGTTCACTGCAGACTACCAGAAACACATAAAAGCATAACGTAAAAATTTGCTATCTCCCATAATCCCCACCCTCCAGAGATAACTATTTTAGCATTTTGACACATTTCCTCCCAGTGTCTACCTATTTTTTTTTTCAATTGAGGTATACTTGACCTACATCACTCTGTTATTTCCAGGTGTACAATACAGTGACTCGATATTTCTACGCATTACAAAAGGATCCCTACAATAAGTCTAGTTACCATCTGTCACCATACAAAGTTATTACAATATAATTAACAATTTTCCCCATACTGCACATTTCATCTTGATCCCTTGGACTCATTTATTTTGCAGCTGGAAGTTTGTCCCTCTTAACTCACTCACCTATTTCACTCACCCCCCCCGACCCTGTTCCCTGTATCTATGACTCTGTTCTTTGTTATGTTTGTTCCTTTGTTTTGTTTTTCAGAGTCCACATATTAGTGAAATCATATGGTATTTATTTTTCTCCATATGATTTATGTCACTTAGCATAATAGCTTCTAGGTCCATCCATGTTTTCACAAATGGCAAGATTTCCTTATTTTTATGGCTGAGTAATATTCCATGTTGTGTGTGTGTGCATGTGTGTGTGTGTGTGTGTGTGCGTGCGTGTGTGTGTGTGTGTGTGTGTGTATATATATATATATATATATATATATATATATATATATATATATATCACATCTTCTTTATCCATTCATCTGTTGCTGGGCACTTAGGATGCTTCCATATCATGACTGTTGTAAATAATGCTGTAATGAATAGAGGTGTGCATATATCATTTTGAATCAGTGTTTTAGTTTTTCTTCAGAATGATACCAAGAAGTGGATTTTCTGGATGGCATGGCAGTTCTACTTTTAGTTTTTTTAAGGAACCTCCATACTGTTCTCCATAGTGGCTGCACCAATTTACATTCACACCAACTGTGTAGGAGGGTTCCCTTTCTCCATACTCTCTCCAGCATTTGTGGTTTGTAGACTTTTTGATGATGGCTGTTCTGACAGGTGTGAGGTGATACCTCATTGTGGTTTGATTTGCATTTCTCTAATAATTAGTGATGTTGAGAATCTTTTCATGTATCTGTTGGCCAAGGGTGTGTCTTCTTTGGAAAAATGTCTATTCATATCCTCTGCCCATTTTTTAATTAGGTTATTTGTTTTTTGATATTGAGTTTTATGAGTCCTTTGTATATTTTGGATACTAACCTATTATGAGGTATATCATCTGCAAATATCTTCTCTGATTTAGTAGGCAGCCTTTTCATTTGATTGGTAGTTCCCATGCTGTGCAAAAACTTTTTAGCTAGGGTAGTCCCATTTGTTTTTGTTTTTTAAAGATTTGTTTATTTATTTATTTTTGGCTGCATTGGGTCTTCGTTGCTGCGCGCGGGCTTTCTCGTTGTGGTGAACAGGGGCTACTCTTCGCTGTGGTGTGCAGGCTTCTAATTGCGGTGGTTTCTCTTGTTATGGAGCACGGGCTCTAGGTGTGCGGGCTTCAGCAGTTGTGGCACACAGGCTCATAGTTGTGGCTTGCAGACTCTAGAGCAGAGGCTCAGTAGTTGTGGTGCACAGGCTTAGTTGCTCCGCAGCATGTGGGATCTTCGCAGACCAGGGCTCAAACCCGTGTCCCCTGCATTAGCAGGCGGATTCTTAACCACTGCGCCACCAGGGAAGTCCCCCATTTGTTTTTTATTTTTGCTTTTGTTTCCGTTGTCTGGAGAGATAGATTCAAAAAAACAATTGCTAAGGCCAGTGTCAAACAGTGAACTGCCTATGTTTTCTTCTAGGAATTTTATGGTTTCAGGCCTCACATTTAAGTCCTTAATCCATTTTGAGTTTATTTTTGTACATGGTATGAGAAAGCAGTCCAGTTTGACTCTTTCATGTAGCTGTCCAGTTTACCCAACACCATTTATCAAAGAGGCTTTATTTTCCCCATTGTGTATTCTTGCTTCCTTTGTCATAGATTAATTGACCACATGTGTGTAGATTTATTTCCGGGCTCTCTATTCTTTTCCATTGATCTATGTTTCTGTTTTGGTGCCAGTACCATATTGTTTTGATTACTGTAGCTTAGAAGTATGAAATTGGGGAGCATGATAACTCAAGCTTTTTTCTTTTTTCTCAAGAAAGAAAAAAGCTTGTGTCATCTTTGATTTCTTTCATCAGTATCTTATAGTTTGCTGAATATGGGTATTTTTGCCTCCTTAGGTAGGTTTATTCCTAGGTATTTTATTCTTTTTACATGATAGTAAATGGGATTGCTTACTTAATTTTTCTTTGTGTTCTTTTGTTGTTAGTGTATAGCAATGCAAGAGATTTCTGTATATTAATTTTATATCCTGCAACTTTACCAAATTCACTGATTAACTCTAATAGTTTTCTGGTGGCATCTTTAGGATTCTCTATGTATAGTATCATGTCATCTGCAAACAGTGGCAGTTTTGCTTCTTCCTTTGCGATTTGGATTTCTTTTATTTCTTTATCTTCTCTGATTGCCATGGCTAGGACTTCCAAAACTATGTTGAATTATAGTGGTGAGAGTGGGCACCCTTGTCTTTTTCCTGATCTTAGAGGAAATGCTTTCAGTTTTTCACCATTGAGAATGATATTGGCTGTGGGTTTGTCATATATGGCCTTTAGTATGTTGAGGTAGGTTCCCTCTATGCCCACTTTCTGGAGAGTTTTTATCATAATTGGGTGTTGAATTTTGTCAAAAACTTTTTCTGCATCTTTTGAGATGATCATATGGTTTTTATTCTTCAGTTTGTTAGTATGGTGTATCAGCTATTATTTTTTTAAATATGTTTTTTGCCCCTTTTCTCTCCCTTCTCATTCCTACACCCCTTAATGTGAATGTTAGTATGTTTGATGTTGTCCCAGGGGTCTCTTAAGCTATCCTTCTTTGTTTTAATTCTTTTTTCTGTTTAGCTTGGGTGATTTCCACTGTTTTGTCTTCCAGTTCAATGATCCCTTCCTCTATATTATCTAATCTACTGTTATTTTTTTCTAGTGTATTTTTTTTTTCAGTTATTGTGTTCTTCACCTCTCTTTGGTTCTTCTTTGTATTTTCTAACTCATTGTTGAAATTCTCACTGTTTCATCCATTCTTTCCTCAAGTTTGTTGAGCATCTCTCCGATCATTACCTAAACTCTTTATTGGGTAAATTGCTTACCTTCACTTCACTTAGCATTTCTTGTGGAGTTTTATCTTGTTTTTTCATTTTGAAAATATTCCTTTGTCACCTCATTTTTCTGGTTCTTTGTTTTTGTTCTTCTCTGTATTAGATAGGCTGGTTATATTTTCTGATCTTGGAGAAGTGGTCTTAAGTAGTAGACATCCTAATCACCCCAGCAGCACACCCCCTGCTGGTCACCAGAGATGTATTCTCTAGGGGTGCTTCTTATATGGGCTGCATGAGTCCTTTTGTTGTGTTAGGGCCAACTACTGTGGGTACACTGGTAGGTGTGGCTGGCCCTCAGCCCAGTTGGTTGCCAGGCCCTGCCTAGTGCAGAGGCTGCTGGCCACTGGTGGAAGGGGCCAAGTCTCAGGATGGCTGGCTATGGGGACCATGTTGTCCCAAGACTGGTGCCCACTCACTGGTTGGTGAGGCCAGCTCCTGATGCAGCTGCCTGAAGTGCACCAGGGGGTCATGTGTCTAGTGCCAGCCCAGTGTGGAAACAGAGACTCTGCTCTTGAAGAGAGAATGCAAAATCTCACATGCTGTACTAGTGGTCTAACACTAGCTCCATGACCCCCTAATGCAGAATCAAGTCCTGGGGTGGCTAGCTGCAAGCCAGGGGGTCCTGGAGCTAGTCTTGGCCTGCTGATAGGCAGGATCAGGTTCTGCGGATACTGGGGACTGGGGGTGGGGGCTACCTATGGCTTCTGCTGGCTTGCTAGTGGGTTGGGCTAGTCTCTGCGTTGCTGGCTGCTTAGCCTCAGGCATCACAGGACTGGTGACAACTGGCCTTTGGGTGAGGCCAGATTCCAGTGCTAATAGGCTAGTGGGAGGACATCAAAATGGTACTTGCTAGCACCAGTGCCCTAGTGACAGCATGAGCTCGTGAAAATGGCTGTTGCCAACACCTGTGACCCCAGGGTGAGAGCTGCTTGCCTCCCGCCTCTCCAGGCAACTCTCCAAGATCAGCAAGAGGTCTGACCCAGGCTCCTTTCATATTACTGCCTCTGCCCTGGGTCTTGAAGTATGTGAGATTTTGTGTGCGCCCTCTAAGAGGCAGAGGCTCTGTTTCCTACAGACCTCTGGTTTTCCCAAATGCAAGTCTCACTGACCTTCAAAGCTAGAAGTTCTGGGGACTCATCTTCTCTGTGCAGGATCCCCGGTCTGGGGAGCCCAATGTGGGGCTTAGACCCCTCGCTCCTTGGGGAAATCTCTGCAATTGTGATTATCCTACTGTTTGTGGTCACCTACCCATGGGTGTCAGTCTCGACTCTACTGTGTCTTCACCCCTCCTCTCATCACCTTGTGGTTCCTTCTTTATATCTTTAGTTGCAGACGATCTTTTCTGCTAGCCTTCAGGTCATTTTCATTGATAGTTTCTTTGTGAATAGTTGTGATTTTGGAAGGAGGTAGGCTCAGGGTCTTCCTTCTCCACCATCTTGGTCACCTTCAAGAGATTGTTAAAGAGATCTTTAGGAGATTCTTCTATCTGTTCAGTTTTTTAAAAAGTCACAAATATAATTTCATGAACTATTTAAACTAATACACACCTAGGTGGTGCTACTGTTGAAGAAAAGTGCCTTTGCCTCTAGGGGATCCTGAGTATGTAGCAACAATACAACTTAAATGTGCCCTTAAGCTCGTGTTAAATAGTAGAACAGCTTGTGCTCAGAAGGCACTGATAGGTCTCAAAGTCTTCACCCGTGCTCTGTCATTGACTTGTCACAACAACCAATTGAACTGAACAGGATCCTGGTCCACAAATCTTCATGATACAATCTACCCACACAGAAGAATTTCTTTACGATATCATACAAATTGTATCCAGATCTTGGAAGAAGTTAGGTTTTCAAGCTCTGAAGACAAATTTTGCTTGTTTTATTGTTTGTTTTGTAGGTCAGTGATCAAAAAATATTTGTTGCCAACATAAATGAAAAAATGAATGAATGAACATGGGTTGTGAATGTAATACATAATTTCATAATGTCCTAACTTTTTATCTGGAAGGACTCTTACCATACTTTTGACAAACTCAATAAGTATCATGTATTGATCACAGTTTGCTCACAGATTCACAACTTTTTAATTGTTTCATTTTTACTCCTTTTATTTCAGAAGCTCTTGAAAAGTACATCAAGTTGAAAGTGAACCAGCTTGCTCTCGGGCAGGACCAGAGCCATGAGCAATAATGGAACAGACCTCACCACTGGTTTCATCTCCTCTATTGTAGCCATCCTTTTGTTTGGCTCAAACTTTGTACCACTTAAAAAATATGAGACTGGCGATGGTAGTTATGTTTCCTTCATTGTTAGTCTTAAATTAATTTTAAATGTGAAGTTCACTTTTTCGGTCTTTTTAAAATGATGGCTATAAAAATGAATTTTGCTGTACCTGAAACCAAATGAATAGAGCTTAAAAAAAATCATTTGACAATGCCCATGCCATGTTATCTGACTGCTAGTCAGTGTAGGATAACCTTAATATTGTGTTTCATCATAAAGCTAGGATGGGGAAAGTCTTTTAGCCATATCTGTTATGTTTAGAAAAGAAGGAAGTTAGCTCTACTGCTAACACTTGTTTTGCAAACACAAATTGCCAACACAATTGATACAATAGAAAACAATTCGCACATAACACGAAATCTGTGTTTGCCTATGAGCAATTTTGACTCTGACAAGCATTAGGTGAACACAGAAAACTGCACCCAGATGAACAAAGAGGCATAGTAATGCACAAAATATGCTCACACACACCCCTTCACACAACCACCAGGTCTGTCACACCACGCCCATACACACCTGGTGTTCAAGCCCTCATTCACCACCTCCCCAATAATCCACAAAAGCTACAACACTCCTGACATCCATTTGCATAAGCCAACTTCAGATCGTTTTTAAGGTAAAGTTCCATATTTATTGCAGCATTTGTGAACGTCTTAACCACTTAACCAGTGTAAAACTGCACTACCATCTTTTTAGGCTCCTATCTTTCCTTAATAAGTTGTTGATGGAAGTTTCTGAGTGTTGTGTCCTTAGCCCCATTTTCCCCCTAAGCTCTGCAGGCTTTATCACATGATTTTACACAGTACGGTGATGTTTAGGAACACACATGTCACATTATGGTAGAACTGACTGTAATGTGAATTATAGGGAAGGAGAAGCAGTAGTTGTTTTTATCTACCTGCCTTTCCTGTTAAAGCCAGGAGAAATTGGGGATGTTATGGTGAAACCCTGGTGGGAGGCATTGTGCTTTCACTCCAATTTATGTCTTTTTTTTTTCAACTTTATCTCAGCCTTTTTTCTTATGTCTTTATACCACTAAGACAATAGAGTTACAAATCCTTTCCCTCCAGAGCCTCTCTTCTTCTCCCCTTTGGAGTTAGAACAGGAGTGAAAAGTGCTGAAAAAATAACAAAAAACATACTAAGGGTTAGAGGACCTGACTTTTGGGTGTTCTACAAGAACGGAGTGATCCCAGACAAACCTTATCCACTCTTTTGTTCTCAGTTTCTCATTTGTAAAATGAAGTTCCCTTTCATCTCTGTGTGCTTACTTTTTTTGTCTTAGAGGTTAACAGCCTTTTTTTCTCTCCTCCACCGTGAGATTGACTAGAAATAGGGAAAATTTTCCAATAGAGTCAAAAGTGCTACACTGAGTTATAACTACCTTAGTATTTTTTCCAATGTCGATATTTTCTGTATCCTTTTAATCCCTAAAGCTTCCTTCTAAGCCTCAGAAAAGTACAGATACACCTCATATCACCATGTGACCTTCAAGTAACTTGCAGAGCATAGGAAGGGGAGCAGCCCTGACCTAGAAGGCTAATTCTCAGGTCTGGAATGTCTGACTCATTGCAGACACTCAACTCCAAGTGCGTGAGACCTACATATGGCCATAAAGGACTTTATGTTTATCCCAAAATGGTGCATATGGTCCCCAAAGGTTTAAATTACTATCATGCTGTTGTGACGTTCTTAATGCCTTGTCTTCGGTGAGGAATGGCACTAAGTATAGCATCTGAATAAAAGTATGTAGTCTTGGTCTTGCCAACATTCTTTGGTAGAAAATTTTTGATCCCTGTTAAGCCGGGATGCACGGTGTAGAGCAAGCTTTGGAGTCCAGTTGAGTTTAAATTCCAGTTTTACAGACTGTTAGCTATTTGGACAAGTTGCTTCATCTCTGATTCATTTTCTGTCTTTGAATTAGGGTTAATTATGTTGCATAGTAGTTACAAGAAATATAATAAACATGTAAAGTGCCTGGCATAGAGGCATGCAATAAATTGTGACC
This sequence comes from Delphinapterus leucas, assembly GCF_059928025.1. Classification (NCBI taxonomy): domain Eukaryota; kingdom Metazoa; phylum Chordata; class Mammalia; order Artiodactyla; family Monodontidae; genus Delphinapterus; species Delphinapterus leucas. The sequence continues at coordinate 134,855,102 of NC_143133.1, read as the reverse complement.
ATTACTATAATAATTCATTGATATTCCCAAACGCACTAATTTCCTTAGATCAGTTTGAACCAATGACACCAGTTTTTTTTATTTCCAGGAATGTTTCTCCAGTGGGTTCTTTGTGCTGCCATATGGTTGGTTGCCTTGGTGGTCAATCTGATATTACATTGCCCTAAGTTTTGGCCTTTTGCAATGGTTGGGGGCTGCATTTGGGCAACAGGTAATATTTGATATAATTTATTCTTTAATCATTTTATGCTATGATCCAAATAAATCTGGTTCATAGTAGAAGGAAACTAAATGAACAATTTAGTTTCTCTCATTTATATGCTCCATAAATATTTTTGGTACATTTCCTGACTCTTTCCTTTTAATGATTTCTTTCTTAGTTCCTGGTAGATCATTGTGATAGTAAAATTATTACTATATATTATATGTATAATTATATAAAATTATTATAAGAAAAATGTTTCACTCGCTATCTGTTCAAGCATAACTCATATATTAGTTTAAGTGCTCTGGTCTTTCTTTCTTTCTCTCCCATTATGTTTGTCAGAAAATATTTATTAAATAGTCGTTTCTACTACTATCATCTTTAGGACTTGTCCTTAAAAGTAGACAAACACAGACACATTATCATTTCAAAAGCACTGGCAGAGAAACAGAAGCAAACAAAAATCTTCCCTCTGTTGCCTTCTCACTGTTGCCTGAAGTTATATAACTAGAATTTACACCTTTGCTTGGCCAATCAGGGATGCTTTTCTTCTCTTACTATAAATGCACCCCAGGAGAGTTTTCTTCTCTTTAGCAAAGAGAATCCCAAGTATCAAGGCTCTCTAGAGGCAGTTTGATTAAAAGCAAATGAATTTTTAAACGTTAAAAATGTACTGGGTAACTACTTAATTTGAATCTCTACAGAATTAAGTGATTTAGTGAAGATGATGGGTTGGAGGACAAAAGAGTTAACTTTTAAATTTCCACTAGAGTTGTAATTATTGTAGCTCACTTATACCTTAGTATGCTTATGATTGTCATGTCTAACGGGAGAGGGGAACAGAGAAAGCAACCATTCATCCTGCGGATCTTGACAACCACCATAGTATCTATATTCACCCAGCAGGTCCCACTGGGAGTCGGTGGGTTAGAGCCTAGTTTGAGAACTGCTGCAGACGGGGATGCTGTAGGTTACAGTAGCTGATTGGATGTGGGGAGCAGAGGAAAGGGAGGACCCAATGGTAATGTAGGGATTTTCTCGTGAGTGATTGGAAGAGTGATGGTGTCATTGACTTGGATGAGGAAAACAGGGACGAGAACGTGTCCGAAAGGGAAAATAATGAGTTCAGCTGGGACCTTTTGAGCTGAAAGTTCCTGGTGTTGGAAATTTCTTTTTTTTTTTTTTCTTTTTATAAATTTATTTATTTTTGGCTGTGTTGGGTCTTCGTTGGTGCATGCAGGCTTTCTCTAGTTGCAGCGAGCGGGGGCTACTCTTCGTTGCGGTGCCCAGGCTTCTCATTGCAGTGGCTTCTCTTGTTGCGGAGCACGGGCTCTAGGCGTGTGGGCTTCAGTGGCTGTGGCTCACGGGCTCCAGAGCACAGGCTCAGTAGTTGTGGCGCATGGGCTTAGCTGCTCCGCGGCACGTGGGATCTTCCCAGACCAGGGCTCGAACCCATGTCCCCTGCATTGGCAGGTGGATTCTTAACCACTGAGGCACCAGGGAAGCCCAGGAAATTTCTTATCGGCACTAAAACTCTGGAGAAGGTCCAGGCTAGCACTGGGAGCATGTGACTCTAGCTGATAGCTGAAACCATGAAACTGGTCAAGTACCCAAAGAAGAATATAGCAAGAGGAGGGGTGTGTTCTAGGGAAAATATTCAGAGGGCATCTAAATCCGGAAGGTGTGATGCGAAAGAGCAGCCAGAGAAAGAGAGAAACAGGAGGGAACTGGGAGATGAAGAGATCTTGGAAACCAAGAGAGGGAACCTTTCCAGAGGAGATTGACTGAGACCAGACAGCCAATCAAGAACTGGAAAGACCAACCATGAATTTAGTCCTGCGCACGAAGCACTGGGTGCAGGACTCCAGAAGACAAGTGGGTGAGCATGGGAGAGCAAAGTCTAGGGCCGTACTGGGACAGGGACATCTGCCAGTGGTTGGCCCTGGTTCGAGTCGTAGGGGATGGTCACTACTGATTTTATCATTGACCGGCTTCTGCAAAAAGACATAAAACAGAGACCTATGCTAAGGATGAAGAGCATTGGTGCAGTTAGGCAAGGAGCTAATTCAACATTTTCTCTGTAGGATTTTGCCCTAAGCCTGGCTCTTTTAGCAGTCACAATCATGAGTTTAAATGCCAAAACATGTGGCTGTTTTATTTTTAAAATGACGAATTGCGCTTTACTAAGTTTGTCCAAATCCCATAAGCTTTTTTTTCCATTTTTATTAAACCTTTATTTTGTTTTATTTTTAAAATTTTTTATTGGGTTGTAGTTGATTTACAATGTTGTGTTAGTTTCTGCTGTACAGCAAAGTGAGTCAGTTATACATATACGTATAACCACTCTTTTTTAAGATTCTGTTCCCATATAGATCATTACAGAGAGTTGAGTAGAGTTCCCTGTGCTGTACAGTAGGTCCTTATTAGTTATCTATTTTATATATAGTACTGTGTATGCGTCAATCCCACTCTTCCAATTTATCCCTCCACCCCCCCCTTACCCCCGATAACCATAAATTTATTTTCTACATCTGTAACTCTATTTCTGTTTTGCAGATAAGTTTATTTGTAGCCTTCTTTTAGGTTCCACATGTGAGCAATGTCATATGATATTTGTCTCTGTCTGACTTACTTCACTTAGTACGATCATCTCTAGGTCCATCCACGTTGGTGCAAATGGCATTACTTCATTCCTTTTTATGGCTGAGCAATATTCCATTGTATATACATACCACATCTTCTTTATCCATTCCTCTGTTGATGGACATTTAGGGTGCTTCCATGGCTATTGAAAATGCAAATCAAAACTACAATGAGGGGTGAGCTGTGACAAAGCGAGAGAGAGGCATGGACATATATACACTACCAAACGTAAGGTAGATAGCTAGTGGGAAGCAGCCGCAGAGCACAGGGAGATCAGCTCGGTGCTTTGTGACCACCTAGAGGGGTGGGATAGGGAGGGTGGGAGGGAGGGAGACGCAAGAGGGAGGAGATATGGAAACATATGTATATGTATAACTGATTCACTTTGTTATAAAGCAGAAACTAACACACCATTGTAAAGCAATTATACCCCAATAAAGATGTTAAAAAAAAAACCAAAAAACTACAATGGGGTATCACCTCACACCGGTCAGAATGGCCATCATCAAAAAACCTGCAAACAATAAATGCTGGCGAAGATGTGGAGAAAAGGGAACACTCCCATGAGCTTCAGTTGAAATTAAAATAAAAATTAATTCAATTGATAAACTTGTTTTCTGTATTGGAAATAACACCTTTCTTCTGTATATTTCATCTACAGGAAACATTGCGGTTGTCCCAATTATCAAAACCATTGGTTTGGGCCTTGGAATCTTAATCTGGGGATCATTTAATGCCTTAATCGGCTGGGCAAGCTCAAGGTAACACAAAGCAAAGCGTTTCAACTATGATTCTCTGCACTCACCCTCTGTGTAAGGCCAGTGCTAAGAATGGGACTAGCTGAGAGGAATAATGCTTGGTTCCTACCCTCACAGAGGCCACTACTGGTAAGGCATACACATAACATATGCTACCTTGAATTACTATTTCCCTTAAGTTCTAAAGAAGTGATCTGACGCTCTGATCAAGATAAAGTAAAGAATTGTCTCTAGGGAACAAATAGGGAGAGAGAAAGGACACTGATACTTATGTTCCCTTTCTGTGTGTGGCAATTTGCTGGACATATTATGTACATTATTCCCATCTCATTTTCACAACTATATGAGGTAAGTGCTATCTTATAAGAGAACTGGCCCGCAAAGAAGATGAGGAACTTGCTGAAGTTCACAGAGCTAATCAGCCATATTCAAACCCAAGCCTGCTGGTTCTAAAGCCCATATTCTTCCCTCTGGGGTCTGAGCCAGTGTCAGCAAACCCTGGTCCAGCTTCCCAGCCATTTTTGTAAATAAAGTGATATTGGAACACAGCCAAACACATCCGTTTAAGGAGTTTCTGTGGCTGCTTGTTCCCTATAATGGTAGAGGTGAGTAGTTGCAAGAGGCCACCTAGCCCGCAAAGCCTAAAACATTTACCCGCTGGCCCTTAAAGGGAAAGTTTGCCAACCGGCAGCTCTAGAGCTGAGCTGTCCAGTTAGGGTCACCGCAAGCCACATGTGGCCATGCGTATTTAAATTTAAATTAATTAAAATGTGATAAAGTTAAGCATCGAGTTCCTCGGCTGCACTGGCCACGTGTCAAGTGCTCTATCGCCGTATCTGGCGGAAGCTGCCCTATTGTCTGGTGCAGCCTGGGAACAGCTTCATCATCTGAGAAGATCCTTTTGGACTGCGCCACCCTCAGTCAGCATTACGATGAACATTCAAGTTGAGTTTGGGAAAATAAACAGAAAGGGGGCTTTTACTCTAACCTTGCTTTCCGGGCCCCTCTTCCCGCTCAAAACACTACAACAACCTCAGTTATAACAAAGCCAGCTAAGTTCCAGTACATTCTTTCCTGTCCTTTCCTCATCCCCGCCCTGCTTTTTACAAGTGCTATTTTCTTTTTCCTGTCCTTGCCTCCTTTCTCTGGCCCTGGGTGGTTCACAGTGATTGTCGGTGATGATCACTACAACCTCAAGACGTGGGAAAAAAAAAAAAAAGAATTTAAAGGGATACCAAAGAGCAGGGATCTTTAACCAAGCAGTTATTGAAGTCTATTTCAAGTATTATACACAATAGCAGTCAACTTGTCAGCATTCAATTACCCACTTAATCTAGTTTTTCTTCCTTCTTCCTTAGTCTTAATGAGAAAGGGACTTTTATTTTAGACAAGTACTTTTACATATACTAGCTCATTTAACCTTAAGAAACCTGTACGTGAGGTATAATTATAGGTATAATTGTTCCAGTTTTAAACATGGGAAATTGAGGCACAATAAAGATAGTTAACTTATCCAAGTCACAGGTAGGAGGTGAGGGACCTAGGATTTCAATCCAGGAATCTGACCCCGAGTCCATGGCCTTAAACACTGTGATGAACACATATTCAACAATATCTACTTTGATATGACTCTTTCAATTTCCAGGTTTGGCTGGTTTGGAATGGATGCAGAAGAGGTGTCAAAACCACTGCTCAATTACATCGGAGCCGGGCTGTCAGTAGTAAGGTACATGGCCATTTCTTATGATTTAACTCTTCTTCCCAACATTCAGGACACTTGTTAAAGATCCTGATGTGTGGACATTGCTTTACACCCACGTCTCATCAATCAACATGATTTTTTCTCAGATTCTTCATTTACATTGACAGGCATGGCTTCAGGGGACAGAAAGTGTCAGCTCTGGGGTCAGGGGCCCCAGCCTCAGTGGTCAAAAGCTCTGAGACCCTGGGAAACCTTTTAGCTGCTGTGAAGCTCACTTTCATTATCTGTAATATTCAGAAAAATCATAAGACATAGCTCATAAATGAGGATCAAATGGAGTTAAAGTATTTTGCGAACTAGAAAATGCTGTAAGTCAATGTTATTCTGGCTTCCCGATGCTCTGAAATAGCCACTGATTCTCTCTTATTACTCATGTATTCTTTGCCACTCAGTTTCCACTTTCCTGTCACGTCACTCAGCTCTTCTCAACCCGCTCACGTAACAACTCTCTCACCTGTGACAACACACACTCATGTAAATACCTGTTCGGGGATGTCTAGTTATATTCACTGTCTGAATGGCAGTGTTCAGTCCATAAAACCATCACAGAATTAGGTCACCTTAGATTCGGTCCCTTTTCCTCTCTAGGCTCCATCTGTATTTCCTGTCAGCACCTCTCATAATGGATAGTATTGCCTGTGAAGATTTTAGTACTTTTTTATTTTTCAGGGAAAGAGCACTATATTTCCCTTCCTCCTGCAGCTGACGGCTTTTCTCCAGCCACATTCAGGAACAATCTCTTTGTTGTTGAAATGTTGCCTTAGAGAGTTCTTCCAGACCAATCGGAGAGGAAATAACATTGATTATTCTAAAATAGCAGATTCTTGACATTTTTGGTTAGAGGCAATTTTGTATATTTTGTACAATTCACAGAGCATTCAAGCTTTGAAGAGCTCTCTCAGAAAACATTTCTTTACGCCCCAAAATTGGAATGTAGAATGCCTTCGTCTTGACTTAATGATAATTTGAGGCCAATTTATCCACTCCATCAGGCTTTGTTTTTCTCCATGTTCCTTCTCCCTTTAGAAAGTGTACATTCTCTAAAATTACAAATTATTCACGTTCTATCGCTTCTACTTGTGTGACCTTGGGCAAATCACTTAATTTCTCTAAACCTTGGTTTCTTCATCTGGGGATAAAGTGGGGATAATAATTGCACCAGCCTCATAGGATATTTTGAGGATTAAATAAATATGTTCAGTGCTATGTATAGTGCTAGACACATGGCTAATGCTCTATATGGTGGGTAATTTTAATTACACTAGTCACTCTTTTAATTAATAACTATTTCATGTTTGGTTTCTGTTACCCCTTTGGGTCTATGTTGTCCAACTCAACAGTTAACTAGCCAGCATGTCTGGGGGTCACCCAACTTAGTCTGGATCTTGGTCTGAGGCAGGAAAATGCAGTGATCTCTTCTGTGGTGCATCCTGGCTCTCTTCTAAGTTTCTTTTGTTGACCTGAAACAAATAGATGGCCAGATTGTCCCCAGCAAAAATGGGTTTATTCAGGATCAGCAGAGAATTGCAGTTCAGGGTCTGCAACCATGGCGAACCAGTACAAGTCCCTCACATCAAGGGAAGGAGAACGCTTTTATAGAGGACACAAGGAAGTTGGGAGGGTTATAGTAAACAAGGAGTCCATGGCTGTCCATTGGCTGAGGCCTGGCCAGGAAGGAAGAGGGGTCTGTCTCTTTCCCGTTGGGCTCTGCTATGATCACAGGGCATGTGAGCTCCCCATTCTGGTCCCTCGACTCTATTTAACTGAGTTTTCTGTTTGTTAATATTTTTTACCCTTTACTAAAATGAATTTCTGGAACCTTTCCATTTTAACTCCATTAAATCAGTTTGTTCTGAAGAGAATTCATTGAAATGACTTGGAGTTTCACAGCCAGTATAAGGAAACTTGGAATCTGGTTACATTGGTTTAGGATGTTGCTTTTCTTTTTAAAATGGAAACAATTGCTCCCATCCTCTGTATAGTCAACTGTAAAGCGTTGCTAAGGTCATGTCTAGCCTTACATCTTCCCTACGTGTTATCCAGGTTAAGTATCAGTCAGTTTCCATATCCAAGACCACCCCAGGCATCTTGAACAGCAGAGGATTTAGCACAGGGAATTGTTGACAAAAAATGTTATAAAGCCCAAAAGAGCAAAGGGAGAAGGTGGCATCACCCAAAGCCCAGGGCACCCACCCCAGCTGGCACTGTGGGGAGAAATGTGTCTGCCCTGAGCTGCTGACACCCCTGCAGCCACCCAAGGCAAGATGATGCCCGACCTCACCCCACCCCCACCGTTGGCAAAGCCGAGATGAAGCACAGTTTGGGCAAATGTAGTTTTCAATCTTCTAGTCCCCATGGTTCAGGGTGGAAGTGGAGTGGATGCCAAGAAACAAAGTCCAGGACACTCTCTTAGACATGCTTCAGTGAAGATCCAGGAGTCGGAGTTCACAAGAAGACAGATTTCCTTTTCAATTAGAAAAAGGCTTCGAGAGCTTCCCTGGTGGCACAGTGGTTAAGAATCCACCTGCCAATGCAGGGGACACTGGTTCAAGCCCTGGTCCGGGAAGAGCCCACATGTCTCGGAGCAAATAAGCCCATGTGCCACAACTACTGCACCTGCACTCTAGAGCGCTCGAGCCACAACTACTGAGCACATGTGCCACAACTACTGAGCACACGTGCCACAACTACTGAGCCCATGAGCCACAACTACTGAAGCCCGCATGCCTAGATCCCGCGCTCCGTAACAAGAGAAGCCACAGAAGTGAGAAGCCCGCGCACCACAAGGAAGATTAGCCCCCACTCGCAGCAACTAGAGAAAGCCCGCTCACAGCAATGAAGACCCAACGCAGCCAAAAATAAATAAATTAAAATTTTTTTAAAAAAGGCTTTGAATTATCCTTGAATCTACTCTCCATTCTTTTCTCTACTTCCTTAACTTGCTTCCTCTGTAGAGTTGTGTTGTGAGGAAACCCAGATCTTTGATTCTAGCGGTTAGCTTTCTTCAGAGCCACAGTCCTTACGTAGAACTGCGGATCAGGCTAAATATCTCGACATGCATGCCCCCCGGGTGCCTCCTACTCCGTCTCAGGTGGGGCTACCTGTGGAAGGGGACCCTGCCAGGTCAGGCACAAAGTCAGCCCTGCACAAACCCTGGGCTGCTGGTTCCTTTCTATTTGCCTTCAACATTTCCCAGTCAGAATTACTTTTCTTACTTTAGCCTTCCCTGGAAGTTGGTCCCTCTTCCTGTGTTCCTTCTCTCCATAGAAGGTATTAGCCACAGTCATTCAAATTCAGAACCTCGGGCATCTTGAATTTTTTTCCTTTGTACCTGACCCCATATCAAATCCTGTAAAATTCTTTCTGAATCTTTCAGAGGTTCCTCCTCTCCTTTCCCTCGGTCCCATACTACCTGCCCACCTGTATACAGTTGTAAAAATCTCACATCTCAGTTCCCTAGTTCCATTCTTTCTTGTTGCCAGTATGACTTGCTTGTATCTGCTCTCAAATCAGGACATCACTCTTCTATTTAGGAACCCCTGAAGGCTCCCCACTGGATTCAGAATAAATCTGTCTCCTTAATCCAGCATGTCCTCCACAGTTAGAGATTCAACACTTCTTCCTAGCACAGTTTCGCCCTGGGTTGTCAGTTCACTGACCCAGGATTACTTATCATACCCGACAGACACTTCCTTCAGCCCCCAAAGCCCTTTCCTCTGCCTCCCTGAAATATCACTTAAGATTTCCCATTCTATATGATGCTTTCTTGATTTTCTTCTTCTAATTATCAATAGAATGAGTCGCCCCTAAACTCCCATTGTATTTTGCACTTCTTCTATTGCCCACATTCTCAGGGTCTGTGTTGTATTATTCAGACAACCCTCTTTATCCTTAAACTATGAGATCCTGAAGGACAAAGTCTGTTATTTTCTTTGTGCACCATTTCTCCCACCATCCCTATCAGACTTCGCTGCACAGTGCTTGACATATAATAGAGGCTTGCTGGAATCAGTCGTCAGTGTAGACACACACGTGAGTTTTACTAATAGGAATGTGTATAGGGTTGCAAATCTAGGGAAATTGGAAAGGTTGAAAGTATAGAGAAGTACCCTTGCGTATAACATATTGATTTATTTTTAAAGTTTCCCATGCTTTTGAAAGCATTCACAGACTCGATCATGGAACTTTGTGTTTGACACACTGTAGCAAGTTCTTCAAGTCTGTAGCCCAGAAGACCTTGTGATCTATTTGGCTTTATGTTCATATCCATAAGATACATCTCATTACCTCGTCCTAACTTAGTGCCACCAGATTCCCTCTTGACCTAATCGAGCTGGATTCTTCTTTCTGACTCACCCATTTCATGTCTAGTATACAGGCTCAGACCACTGATTCCTTAGTCTTCATTTCTTCCTCATGCTCAGCACCCCGTCTCCCACCCAGTTTGTAGTTAAACTTCTCAACTGACCAACATATTTTGAGATTTTATCATGTGCCAAAAAGTACCCCGAGAATTTTGTAGCCATTACTATTTAATTCTCATCACAGTTCTGTAAAGTGGGTATATCTCCATTTTTTATTTTATTTATTTATTTTTATTTATTTATTTAAAAAAATTTTTTGGCTGCATTGGGTCTTCGTTGCTGCGCGCGGGCTTTCTCTAGTTGTGGTGAGCGGGGGCAACTCTTCGTTGTGGTGCGTGGGCTTCTCATTGCGGTGGCTTCTCTTGTTGCGGAACCCCAGGCTCTAGGTGCACAGGCTTCCGTAGTTGTGGCTCGTGGGCTCAGTAGTTGTGGCACATGGGCTTCAGTAGTTGTGGCTCATGGGTTCTAGAGTGCAGGCTCAGTAGTTGTGGTGCACAGACTTAGTTGCTCTGTGACATGTGGGAGCTTTCCAGACCAAGGCTTGAACCCGTGTCCCCTGCATTGGTGGGCGATTCTCAACCACTGCGCCACCAGGGAAGTCCCTCCCCGTTTTTTAGATGAAAAAAGTTGAGGGTCAGAGAGGTTAAGTGATTTGTTGGAGGGTCACACAGTTGTTTGAAGAAGCACTCTAGGGCTTTTCTCTGTGTCCTTCAAGTATATTTCTAACATATCATCCTCTATTGCTATTAGAAAAACAGATGGGTCTATACAAAGTAGAGGGTTTTCATGGTAACTCTGAGGAGAAAATGCAGTTGCAGTGTCTAATGTTAGCTTTGCGAATTAACATATATATGAGCGCACACACATGCCTATTTAACAGTTAAGATAGACACATATAATCAGGTTTTATGCATTCAATTTTACTGAGTGTCAGGTACTTCGAGGACCTTGAAGCAGATGGAAAATGTGGTTCCTATCTTCTATTGAATTGGAAAGTCTTTAGAGAAAAAAGATTACATGGACCTGTGGCAGATGGTCTGGACCGTGTGATGACGATTCTCAGTGTTTTGGGAATTCAGAGAAGAGGACAATAGGGGAGGACCAGCCAGGGGTGGGGCTCCCTTCTCAGAGTCAGCACTTCACGTCTTCTCTAGTTTGGGTAAGAGGTGAGGACACGGTATGTCCAGCTAAGGAAGGCTCACAAGCGGGACGTACAAGCTTGGAGCAGGGGCTGGTCAGGGAAAGAAGTCCATGGGAGAATTATGTTGAGAAAGGTTGGACAGGGCATGAAGCAGACAGCAGTAAAAATCAAAGCAAAACTTGAATTTCCCATGGCACCATTCACGTTTATAAAGCAGCCAAGATACTGAACTAAGGAAGCTAACTCGACATTTTAAATTTTTGTACAAAAGATCTGAGTTCACTAGTCTGCACTCAGCTACCTATACTATTTTAGTCTCATGTGTGCTTTGAAAACTTCTTATATTGCTTTAACTTTTGAACCATGCAAGTGTTTTTAAAAAGGAATATCAGAAGTATACCAAAGTTGTTAGTTTCCTTCAGTTAATTTAATATTTTAACACATTTTAGCATTTTGGCGTGGTTCAAAAGTCAAGGTCAGTGAGGCATTTGTTACAAAGATACTGGACATGAATAGTCAGTGCCTTGGGAGAGAGAGGTTAAAGGGCAAAAAGGCATTAGGCTTACGTGTGTTTTTATCTCTTAAAATATACTCTGGAGGTCTTTCCATATCACAGCACAGAAGGCATCCTCATTCCTTTTTTATGGCTGTGTCATATTCCACTGGATGATCATGAAGGTCGGCTCACCTGAGTGTGGCTGTGCTTGTGTTAGAGGTCCTGGAGCGGGACTGGTAGGGACAAGAGTGGACACACCTATGCCTTTAGTACATGGCCTCAGGGTCTCCTCTGCAGGGGTCACACAGTTCTGCACTCACACCAGTGGTACTTATCTCCTTGAGTTTGTCCAATTGAGGATGTTAAGCTTTTTTGGGGGGGGGTTGTCAATAGAACAGGTGAGATATATTATTTCAAGGTGTTTCCATTTGTGTTTTTTACCATGTGATTCCAGGGTTAAGCATGAATAAAAAGAAAGATGGGGCCATTGACTGAAACAAGAAAATCAGGAGAAAGATCTGATTTGGGAGGGAAGCTTATGAGTCTAGCTTTTAGGCTGTTGTAATTAAAGACAAGGAGAGATGTCAAAGAGAACAGCAGTGCTGGAGAAATGGCAGGACCCCTGAAGAGGCAGTTTGGAAGTAACCATCGTATCATTAAGATACGATGTTTTCCCTTAAATTCAGGCAACTTAATGTGAACCAGGGTTGTGATAAATGTCACTAAAATTTATTTTCTTTGCAGCGCTTTCATATTTTTGTTCATCAAAAGCAAAATACCAAATAACACATATTCTGTGGACACCACACCATTAATAACAGAGCATGTGAGTAGAGAATGAGAACCATCTTGATCTGAAACATATAATTAAGACAAAAGGAAAATGCATGAATTTGAACGCAGATAAGAGGGTAAAGGGGTATTTTTTTTAAATCAGGGCTATCTGAAATATTTTAGCATATTTATTATGGCTAGGTCTGTGTAGCCATCAATATTTCCACAGTAAAGATGCTCAACAAATACAGAGGTCTACTTCTTTTTATTAACGGTAGATCCCTACTAGGAGATGTACACACAAGCCCATATTTTGAAGTAACTTAAGGATTTCCGCAGTACGGGAACACTGAATACTGAGAAGGAACACGAAAATGACTTTAGAAAGGGGGAGGAAGGAGGCTTTAAAGTAGGATTGGGAGAGGGCAGGGGCCACAGATAAGACAAAGCCAGTGAAAGGGTAAATCAAATCACACGAAAGTGGGAATTAGACTTGACTTTCTCTATTTCTCTTTTCTGCCGTATCCCATTCCACTCAAAGGTGAAGACAGGAAATAAGTAAGGAGTCACTGTTTTGACCCTGAAGAACATAAATTAGTCTGGAATAGCAAGTCTAGGTTAAACAGGGGCAATCTTTACAAGACGGCCCGCAGCACTAGTGCCAGTGGCTCCATATACAGAAGTGGTTCCAGGGCAAACTGCCACGGCCATGAGCACAGACTCCAGCACCATGGATGCTGAGTGTCTCGTGCGCCTGCCCAGTGCTGGCTACCGCCTTTGAAATCCCACCTCCCACCCACACACTGGGGCACTGCCTCCCTGGAAGGCACTGCCTCTACTCCTTACTTCAAAATGAATCGTTTCTTCCCCTTCCTTCTTCCCCTATCAAAACTCTTATCAACTAAGGTGACAGAAACCTTAGTTAAATTGACGCTAAAGTCAAATAATAAGTAGCTTAGGTGTTAGAGGAAAGAGATGTATTGATCCGTAGGCCTCTCTGATCAGGGAGATGTTTCAGAGAGAATGAAGGAGTGAGACGGGGAGAAGGTGTCTGGTATTCCTTGCCCACATTAGGGGGGTGGGGAAGAAAGGAAAATAAATGCAACTTGGTAAAAGCTACAGAGAAGGCTAACGACCTTAGATTTTTCCATCAAGATGGAAGTATGTAAGCAAACTTAAGTTTAAAGATACATAAAAAGTATTGGTTACGATGCTGCTATACATCACGAGCTGCTCGTGGGGTGAGAAAGCATGATTGCCAAAGGAAAGCTTGATTTAGCACATAACGAAGAATTCAAATGTACAATAGTTTCTCACCTCTTGTGAAAGCATTAGGAGTATGGCATCAAGGAAACTTCAGCTAGGAGACAAAGATGCTTACATTCAATAGTAGAAATATTATGAATTTGCTCATAACTTTTCCTGACTTAGAATATTAGCTAATCTCAAAACAAGGCTGGAAATGTTTCGTTAGCTAATTTAGTTAAAGAATCTGGATAAAAATATGCCTATTGATCTTAGGTATTCCATAGTAGAAGAGTCTAAGTTCTAATTTCTTTACAAGTTATTAAAATTTGCAAATAGAATGCAAGCATTAATAACTTTTGTTAGCTTTGACAGGTGTATCAAAATAGCCATTTAATAAACTGTGAAAAACATTTAAACAGAGAAGTTGCCCACTGCCAGACCATTCTGAGTGACAGAGAAACAGAATCAGAAACATTTGAGTCTAGAGATGCCCACAGAATCAGTATGCAGGGTGACATGGTCATATTTTAAAGTGCGTTTGAGAGAGAAGAGAAAAATGCTGAACATCTTCTTGTCACCAGTGTGGTTATCAATTGAATGCTGTTTTCCTTTTGATTTTTGCCAATGTTTTCCATAGGTGGTTAACAAAACTCAAGACCCCGATCCTGAACATTCCTGGGTGGATAAACTTTCTACAGTGCAAAACCGCTTAGTGTAAGAAAAGGTTCTCTTATTCTGCTTTATATTTGGTTAAAGCAAGAGTGAAGTAATATTCATCTGAGTTCAAGACGAAAATGGTAACACAAGCTTTGACTTCCTAGCTCCATGGTAGAGAGACTTTCGGGTCGCTTGCTGAATTTTAAGGTACAGAGGGCCTTGGTCTCAGTGCTCCAAGGAATTCCTAAGCCACTGCAGTGTCTCTAGCCAATAAGTAGCTGACAAAAGCAATCTCATTTTGCAGGACTTTCGTGCCTAAAGTAAAAGTAAAGTTAAAAAAGAAAAAGCAAAGTAAAGTAAAACCATAGGCCACAGAGTATAATGGCCAGTATGCTCCCAGGCATCCCAATCGAATTAGGTCCACGTCTCCATTACATTACCCAGGATGCTCTCCACTGGAAATCCCTCCACTCGTGTGTCAGACAGTTTTATAATCCCAAGATATTTATTGTCAAATATAGTAGAATATTTTGTGTCTCTGTAGGCCCTAGTGCCCACCCCCAATTCTTTGTATCAAGACCAGGAGAGTTAGGCTCAATGACAGCCCTTATATTTTAGGGTTTGGGGGGCTGACAGAGAAATATGAGAATGTTTATGTTTTATGTATGAAAATTTTGTATATTTTATATAAGAAATATGGATATGTAATAGTATGTAGCTTGCATTTTTCAGTTGAGGGATGTTTTAGACTTTCTGTGGTGACACCTCAAGAATAGAAGGCATGTCCTCTGTTAGTATATACAATGACCTCACAGTGGGAAAGAGGCAGTACTGGGCGCATAATAGATGATCAATAAATATTTGAATAAATGGAATGAATGAAAGAATGAACTAACCCACACGCTTTGGAAGAAATAAATATGTTGCTATTTTTGCTTTGGAATAAAATAGATATATCAAACAAAACATTTTTCACAAAGCATTGCCTTTGTTAAGGGAATATTTGTTAAGAAGAATGTTTTCAGTTGTCTCATTGGCCAGCCTAGTCTATTAATCTGGTCCACATTTGGGACCCTCGTCCAGGACCAGATGGTCTAGGCCTCCCCAGGATGCAGGGGTTTCCATCATGAACAGAGCTCACTGGCCACGTGAGTGCCTACAGTCTCACATTCCTTAAAACACCACTAAAATAGACTTATTTTTTGGGGGTGGGGCCACACCCCATGGCATGTGGGATCTTAGTTCCCCAGCCAGGGATGGAACCCATGCCCCCTACAGTGGAAGCGTGGAGTCTTAACCACTGCACCATCCCTAAGCATTTGTTTTCAAGCTTGGAAAGGTATGGTTTTTGCCTAAAACTCTTTCTTGTTTCATGCTATTGTCCTTTACATTAAGCCAAAGGGATTGTTGCAAAATATTAATCACCTCCCTGCCAAAACCACTGGAAACACTTGCTTCACGCAGATATGGCCCAAGTCTGAGGGATCAATGTGACCCTAGTGCTTAAGGCAAAATGTTTTCTTCTTACAGGAAGTAATGTTTTACCTGAAATATTCAAATTATTTTGTTAGGGAATTCCCTGGCGGTCCAGGGTTAAGACTTGGTGCTTTCACTGCAGGGGGCCGGGGTTCAACCCCTGGTCTGGGAACTACTATCCTACAGGTTGTCGGCACAAAAAAAAAAAAAAAAAGGTTTCTTAAATTATGTTATTAAATCAGCACTTCCCCTTGACCATGCCTAAGACATAGGCAAGTCTGTGGATCTCAGCAGTTGTTTTGAACAAACGTGTGTTTGGTCCTTAGTCTATTCTAGTCATTATTATTATCTGTGCTATTGTCACAGAGGGTTTAAAAAAGAAGCATAGGGCACGGTGTCAGTCTACAAATACTGCATAATTTAATGAGAGAGCCAGGTTTATTTATGTCGCCTGTAGAATATGATGGCAATATTCCCACCTATGTAATGACAATTTATCATGATAATCCATTGCAGCGTCTGTAAATCATGTCCTTCCACCATTAGATGGTGGAGGACGGAAGCTGCATCACAGCAAGGTGGCATCAGGTACATTGACCCTGCAGGGCACTCCTGGGGCTTTTGCTTGTCACCCCACTTGAGATAGATGGGTGATTGCTACACAATGCCTTGTGATTTCCACTTTGAAGCATGCTTTTGATATGATTCCATGTGTGCGTTTGGCAGAAACATTGCTTTGGGCCCAGATGAATAGTGATTTATTTGTTTTTAAGGGGCTGCAGTCTCGCGGTAATATCTGGAATACTCTATGGATCTACATTTGTGCCAATCATTTACATCAAGGACCACAGCAAGAGAAATGATAGTATATATGCAGGGGCAAGTCAGAACGGTGAGAGGAAAAAGTTATTTTACTTTATAAATAAACTCAATACCCATGTATCTAGTTAAGAGTATAAAAAGAATGGGACTGTGGTAGATATTGGTACATAGATTTGTCGATGAAAATTCAATTAACAGAAGAGTTAAGAAGCGAAAATAGGGAATTTTATCTGAGCCAAACTGAGGATTATAGCCCAGGAGACAGACTCTCAGAAGCTCTGAGAACCGTTCCGCCTGTTAAAAGGCAAACGCACTGTCGTATACTGTTTCGAGACAAAGGATGGTACATCAAAATGACGTACCGATATTTTACGTAAAGTTCACCAAGGACACATAGTCCACCGTTAGCAGCTGCAAAGGAGCAGCAGGTCGCCATGGCCCGCTGCAGAGCTGGGAAAGAACAAGTCTTTTAAGAAGTTATCATACATTGGTAGCATCAGGAGCAAAAAAGAAATTGATCTTTCCGGTCAGGCAAGCGCTCCCATTCTGAGACGCTCCAGTTAAAGTGTAATGCAGATGCGTACCTCACATTAGGGGGGTAGGAAGCCCAGACAGACACAGAGAGAAGTTTATGTCTAGATTTTCTCGGCGTGCCTTAAAATAAAATTTCATTTCATCAGATTTGATCTTACTTTGTCATTGCAAGTGGTGAGTTAGAAGGGCACGGGAAACTAAAAATAAAGGACTGTTGGAATATTTTCATGTGATCTTTAACATACAAATAGAATAAATTTTAGTCAGGATTCATTTCAGCTACTTGGATCTTAACACATGGTTTTTGGCTTTACTGCAAGATTTGGAGATTATTTTCCAGTTTGATGACCTCTAGGAAAATATGTATTCTTCTCCTCTTTAAAAAAAAAAAAACACACAAAAACTGAAGTGTAGCACATAGTACTTTAAAATCAAATAAAGGTCAAAATATAGCCTGCTTAGTGTATAATTTTTCGAGCACAGAGTAACGCATTGAAAGGCCCAAAGTAATGCTGCCAAATTATCTCAGTTTCTAGCGCTAGAATTAATCTCTCAAGACGTCACTCCCACACAGTGTGCAACAGCCTTCTGCAGGCTCCGAGGAGGTGAGAGTGTCTAATTCAGGATCCTGTGATTATACTGAAACGTGGCTTACACCCACGAAACGATAAAAGAATGATATCGTGGTTAAGACAGTTCTACATCCATGGCACAGGAAATGAATGTCATCTGTGATCCGATAAGGGAGACTTCTGGAGGGCAAGTCATGAGGGAAAGATTGATGGAGAAGCTGGGATTTGAACTCTAAATGAGCAGATAGACTTTGAGTGACTACCATGGTCTGTTTCTTCCTTTTTATATTCAGCCCCACGAACAGTACTCAAACTTTTATTAATTTCTGTCTTTTTTAAAAGATTTTATACAAATACCTTTTGTATTTTTATTCTTTTCATTTCAAAGGATAAAAACTAACAAAAGTAGAATAGCATAGGATAAATTAAGAGAGAAGGAAAAAAGAGTGACAAAATAAAAGAGCCATGAATGAGTCGAAAAACTGTGCTACACGTGTACACTTGCTAGTGATGAGTCATAATTTGGCTCTAAGATGTCTTACAGCCACAAAGGAGATCAGATCAGTCCCAGAATTCAGCAAACACAAGATAAAAACAACTAATTGTTCAGCAGTACAGTTGTTCTTGGTACTGGGACATAATAAGCAATGTCCTCAACAATGTCCTCAACAATCTCTTCCCATAAATAGTACAATCAGTTCTTAGGGATCTTTCTTATGACAACTCAGATGTCATCTGATAGAGATACACTTTATTCCAATTTATTCAAAAATAATTCAAGGGGGCATATTTTTTTAATGTCACTTATTTAGCAATCACATAAATGGTATATGCTCCGTGCTGGGCGCTGTTCTAGTTACAGTAATAACTCAAGGGACCCTCCTAGCAACCTTACTGGTTGGATACCATTATTATTCCGGTTTTACAATTGAGAAAATTAAGACAGAGAGAGAGTAGGTAACTTACCCAAGTCTCCAAGTTAACAAGTGGTGGATTGATGAGTCCCACCAGGTTGTCAGTGTTTGAATCACTAGCTATGCTGCCTTTTCTGGTGGTCTTTGGGTGGATGTGTTGTGATATGACTCAGAGGTAGGATTTATGACTTTAGAAGAGACAAACCCTTTGACTTTCAAGATTTTCTGGCTAAACAGGGCCACTCATCTTTCTCCAAATTTAGTTGAGACATCGAGCCCAGTGTGACCTTCCCAGCCAAGAACCTGCATTACACCCATCTGTTTGGCCAAAGGACCCTCTGCTTTAAATAGTCAGTGGAGTTGGGTTTCTCAGATACTGGGCCACCGTCTGTGTTATTAACTCCCCCGTGTAATTAGGTTTATAGAAAACAAATAAAATCCTCTTTGGAATAACTTCCTGAATATCCTTCTGTATAGATGCCTGGGTAGCTTCCATCTGCAACCTGGAAGCTTGTCTCCAGATTGATCAATACACCATACAAAATTAGCACTTCTAAAATTTTTTTACACACCATCCCCCAACTACAGTCTACTTGGAGATTTGCTACAATGGCTATAGCCATCAGTAAAATTAGGTCTGATACCTGTCCTTAAAAAAGGAGATATGTTCTTTGTTATAAAGCAGAAACTAACACACCATTGTAAAGCAATTATATTCCAATAAAGATGTTTAAAAAAAATTAAAAAGGAGATATTAATGTATATTCACATAATGTTTGTTGTTTCTTATTTAGCTTTCCAAGATAATCATAAAAGCCAGTCTTTCAGGTTTGATTATAGTAACTAACTTCTTACTATTTTAAATATGTTAATTAAAATTCTATATAAATAACATGTAGATGATAAAATAGAATTAATGCTTCCTTTACATTTAAGGTTGATTTGAGTGAGTTTGTTTTATTCTTAGGACTCTAGATGTATTTGAAATGACTAAACTGATATGCTTGAGAGTTTTCTAACCTGTATTTCCAGATTTAGACTACGTTTTTGCACACTTCAGCGGCATCTTCCTTGCAAGTACAGTCTACTTTCTGGCCTACTGTATAGCCATGAAAAATAATCCTAAACTATATCCCAAAGCAGTCTTGCCAGGTAAGAATATTAACGACAGAAACTCTTCTTACTCTGTGAAAGTATCATGCCCTATTCATTTAGCTTGAATAATCGTCTTCTGGAAACCAAGCCATTCTCTGTGTGTGTCCGTTTTTGTGTGTCTTTGTGCGTATGTGTTCATTCCCTCAGTGACTTTGGCCCAGTTCACCACCAAATATGAAGGATTTAAAAACCGTGAAACTGGGTTTGAAATGCCAAGCCATTATTACAGAACCTAGAACTTGAACAATGAATCTAAGATTGTTTCCTGTGCTGAAACATCTTGTGTATTGAGGATCAGACTTTAGTATTTCTTCTTCACCAACTAAGGATGTATATTAAAAGTCAGAGTCCTGGGGCTCTCTCTATATTTTTATCTATCTATCTATCTATCTATCTACTTATTTATTTATGGCTGTGTTGGGACTTTGATGCTGCCCTTGGGCTCTCTCTATTTGCAGTGATGGGGGCTACTCTTCGTTGAGGTGCATGGGCTTCTCATTTTGGTGACTTCTCTTGTTGCAGAGCACAGGTTCTAGGCACGTGGGCTTCGGTAGTTGTGGCTCGTGGGCTCAGTAGTTGTGGCGCACAGGCTTAGTTGCTCCACAGCTTGTGGGATCTTCCTGGACCAGGGATTAAACCCATGTCCCCTGCACTGGCAGGCGAATTCTTAACCACTGCACCACCAGGGAAGTCCTGTATATATTTTTAAAGTGTCAACAAATACGAATCTCCAGTCACTTGGGAAAATAAACATTTTCTCCAAAAATTTAGGGCAAATTATTTTAAAGTTTAAAAAAGTTATGTTAAATACACATGCTTTTGGATTTAATCAGTTAGGCATTGGTTAAAAAAAAGTGTATATATAATGAAAAGTTATAATTTCTCACTTATTTAAGAGTTTGCTATAATTCGATATGGAATATAGATCCACAAGTAAAATTTTTTAAAGAACAAAATAAAGCATATGTCCGAGATTCACTTTGAGTGCCTGATTCATTTAAGCCAAAGTGTGCCACTGTACCGCTATACCGTTATAGAAAATGGTAGAATATTTACTGAATGTCTAGCTAAAGTATCCTGAAAATTTTAGCTGCTATTTTTATTCAAATTCCAGGAGGTTTTTTTTTCCCCCTTAGCTAAGCATCATCTTGAATTTCACATATTTTTTTATATTGTCACTAGGGAAAACATTTTCTCCAAAAAGTTAGGAGAAATTATTTTTGAGCTTAAAAATGGCATGTTAAATGTACATGCTTTTGAATTTAATCCACGAGGCACTGATGGTAATATATCTGTGTGTGTGCATATATATACATACACACACACATATATATAATGAGAAATTATATGTATTATAAATATAATGAGAAATTATAATTTCTCACTTATTTAAAAGTTTGCTATAATTCAATCTGGAATATAGGTCCACAAGTAAAGTCTTTTAAAGAACAAAATAAAGCATATGTCAGAGATTCACTTTGAGTGCCTAATTCATTGAAGACAAAGTGTGCCACTGTACCGCTATACCATTTTAGAAAATGGTAGAATATTTACTGAATGCCTAGCTAAAGTATCAAAACTTTTAGCTGATATTTTTATTCAAATTCTAGGAGTCTTTTTCCCCTTAGCTAAGCATCATTCTGAATTTCACAGATTTTTATGGTCATGGTTTAGAGTAAATGGTGTTTGCAGAATATGTTCAGGCCCAGTATCTTCCCTGGGTCCCCCTCCACTATCCAATCTTTACCTCAACTACTATTTTGGGTACTTGATTTCATGTCAATAAGGTAAAAGGTGATCTTTATACCCACAGCAGTCAAGAAAAGAGAAATCATTTGGTTTCCAAAATGGTCCTAAAACATGGCTAAAAAACCCATGTTGGCCGTCAGTGTTGATAGGAGTGTGTTGATCTGAGCACTTTAACATTCCAGCTCTACCTGGAGTGTGGATTTTTCAGGAGGGGAGGTGGTCGGTAAACGTGTGGTGTGTGTGTGTTTCAGGATTCCTGTCTGGAATACTCTGGGCCATTGCTACCTGCTGTTGGTTCATAGCGAACCACTCCCTCAGCGCTGTGGTCAGTTTTCCAATCATCACT